>NC_138837.1:10000-610000 GCF_965183815.1 Platalea leucorodia | reverse complement strand
TGAAGTCCTTGTGCCCTGCGCTCCGAGGCCGGGCAGACGGGCTCGCGGCTGGGCGGATGCACCCCTGTGGGTTTTTCCTCTCAAAGCCCGGCTGCTCGCTGCCGTCGGGAGCAGCGGGTGTCAGTCTCGGACACGGGGCAGTCACCGTGCTTCCTCACAAAACCGCCGCTCAGCGGGCGTTGCGGCGTGCCATGTTGGGGTTCGTTAGCTGGAGGCAGGCCCATGGGACGGGCCCGGCCGCTCCTGCCATGGTGTGGCCAGGGTGGTGGGTGAGGCCTGCCTGCAAATCCCAGCGCTGGGTCTGTGCTTGGGGGCTACTCTCTTCCCCTTCTGCACTGTAACGGCACCAACAGCGTAGGGCAACCCTGTGGGCATCCTGGCTTTTGTTTTCACTCTGTTTTCACTCGTTTGTCAGCAGTGGAGACAGGCACAGGCCAATCCGGCCAACCCCAGCTGCAGGTGCTGGAGTTTGCCCAAACAATGTTGCCAATTCTGTGATAATTGGCCATATTCATGATGCTTCGTTTACTGCTATCATGGGAGCAGCTAGAGCTCTTTGATCAGAATGGGGGCATCTAGTGTGATGGAGTAAAACTGAGGGGGGAAAAGGGGTCGAGGCCCTCGAGCCCCAGGCCAGGCGGCAAAGAGGGTGCTCCCCGGGTCGCGGCTCCTGCTCCAAGGATGGCGAGGCAGCGGCCAGACCACTGGGGCTGCTGCTGCTGCTGCAGGTGTCCCCGGCTTCCCGGCTGTCCGCCGGGGCGAGGTGCTCCCTGAGGCCACGGGACAGGCAGGCCCAACACTGGTGAGGAGCGGGCAGCGGGTCGCAGCCTGTGCTGCCCGCACAGCATCCCTGGAGGCAGAGTGTGAATCTGTCCCCGTGCTGAAATCAGGTGTGTGAGTCCCCATGGAAAGGAATTAGCCCGTCAGGTTACACCTGACACTGTAAATAACATTAAAACTGTAGCGAACTGCCTGCTTTTTCATGGGCATAGCTAAAAAGTTTTCAGTATTCAGAGAGGCACTGAATTACTGATGTAAAGTAGATGATGTCTGAGGATCTGACATACGCTTGTACATTTAGATGAGGGAGCAAAAGGACTCACAAGTTACTTTCAGGATTTTTAAAATCTTAAGGTGGGAAAGTTATCCATGGAGTTAAGTAGTTAGGAAGGAAATGTTACTTTCAAGCTTCATTATGAGCAAATACAGTTCTGGGCTGGATTGCAGTTTGTTACTGACAACACTGACCATGTCAGTTTTTCCTGTGATAAGAGTGGAAGCCCGAATCAGTATTAGAAGGAACCTGATAGAAAAATTTTTTGTGTGTTATTCCTTCATTTAAAAAGACTGCTTTTATTTTACTCAATCTGTTCCTTTGGTTTTAAAAACCTCAGATGTGAAATCCAGATTCCAGGCCAAATTCTGCCTGTCTCAACTATTTAATATCACATTTTTTTCAATAGGTTTCTAGTGTGGATGAAATAAGCGAAGTTTGGCTTCTAAAGCATATTTACTGCACAAAACCATACAATCCTCAATGGCATAATAATTTTCCTCTCATCTTATTGCAACACATCTCACAATCTGGGTTTAGCATCCCACAACTAGACTGTATGTTCAGATTTCAAACAGATTCACTGATGCCATCAGAACCCAAATGACCTGGAGGCAGAGGGATTTGGCCCACCATAACAGACCAAAATGTTTCTTTCTTGGATACAAAATGCGTCTGTTATTTTGACAGCATGTAATATCCATTTCTCAAGTATGTGTTGTCTGCATAATGACATGCATACTACACTGCATGAAATAAAGGCATCCTATAGATTCTTCCATCCTTTCTTGCTAGAAAGGAGACGACACTAGGCATGCTATACCATAGCAAAATGTACATGTGTATATTTTCCAGACCAAAGTCCAAAACATCACCTGCTTCTGCTGCAATTAGTTCATTAGATTTCATGGCGCATTGGCACAAGTTGTTCAGTCTTTTCATGTCCACAAGGAGTCTGCAAACCAATCAATCAGAAAAGGATGCGGGCAGAGAAGCTCATCCCCTGGCATGCAAGCTATGCACACGGGGGAAGATGCAGAGGAAAAAGAAAAAAGCTGGAATTTCCAGCAACTGTGAGTCATGCTGCCCAGAGCACATCTCACAGGGTGAGTGGTCTAATGAAGCACGGAGTGCGCAGCCTCGCTTTCTGGGGCTCAGACAGTAACCCCCTCCTCTTACCCAAACGTTGACTGCACACCATCATCTGAGGCTACATCATCAGGACGTCCAAGGCAGAAAAAATTGGGGGGGTTTGCTCCTTTTATTTCCTGTTGTTCCCTGTGACTTTGTGCCTTTCCTCTCTCCCCAGCCTCAAGGTCAGATCCTAACAAGGTCTAGGGTGGCTGAAGGGCACAGTTCAGTCAGGCTGGGGCAGCATCAACCAAACTAGTTAAAGATGCTAACCTCTCTGCAGTCTGGCAAGACAAACTGTAGACAAATAAAGACAAACTTTCTTTCAAGCCTCAGAAGGGGATTGCGTTTGAAGACTGAGAACGTCCTGCAGGCGCGTGCACGGCAGGAGGCTGTGTTTTTGCAAGCCTCCCGCCCCCGCCGGAGGGACCCCCGTGGTCCTCAGCTGTCCCGGGCAGGGTGGAAAGCAGCAGAGGGGCAGCCCAAAGCTTTTGCTGTCCTAGCTGCCAGTCATGCCCTTAGTGATTTGTGGGTTCCCTGTTATTGCCCGCTGTACTGAGTAGCTTTTTCCTACAACTTAATTGCCTTCATCCTTCCTCCTGTGCCCTGAGCTTTGAGAACAGAGGAACAGTCTGAATTTGGCCAGGAATTAATAGATACGAAAGCATCTCTGCTCTAGCTGTTGACATGTTTCCAACCTGGAATAATTAGGAAATACCAAGCATCTTGGAAAGCAGTTGACTCCCATTAGGTTTCCAGCCTGATCTCTGAGCCAAAGGAATCAGATAAGATGTGGTGGTGTTGGGGGATGCTTATACAAACCAGACTTGCCCTTCTTGCATGCTGTATACAGGAATGCAGTACAAGCACTGATCTTTCAGCAGACATCTCAATAAGTAGTCTCCAACGTATAAAATAATTAAACCCTCTTCATCTCCCTGTTAAATCCTCCCTGTGTTTTTCTCCTTTGTGCTAGTACCTCTCTTCCTGAGCTGTCTCGCTGACACTGGTAGGATTTCTGAGCGATTATAGTCCCTCGTGTACACGCGGTAGGATGGGCTGCACAACGTGTGACCATCTCCTACGTGTCCCCATGTCATGGCCCTGCTCTGCCTTTGCATAGGTGCTGGCCACCTCTGGGTGGGGGGCCAAGAGGTGGCAGTACGAGCTGTGACCCCAGTAGTCCCCGGGTGCTGAAAGACCCCAGGACTGTGCACTGGGTGCTGTATCTGTTCTCTGCATGCTGTATCCATGTGCTGCATCAGCCCGTGAGGCTGTGGCGGTGGCAGGAGGCTGCCAAGCTGTTGCTGAGGTTATTTGCCAGGTCCTGGATAATGCTGGTGGCCAGCGCACACCACAGATGCTCAGCTGCACGACGCCCCTTACTTGGTTCTTGTTAGATGGTGGGACCTATTACACGGTCTTGGTACAAGGCTCAATGCTCTGAGCAGGGTGGAGTTGGGTTATGGGTTATGGCTGAAGCACCCAGGGCTTGGGACAGTCTCTTCTTCCTTCCTCGCATCGGTGCAGCCCAAGACACAGAAGTGCCGTGGTGGGTTCAGTCTCTCCCCAGGTCAGCTGCAGTGTACTACCTGGAGGTGGCCCATCATGGTTCTCACACCTTTCAGGTCTTGACAAGAAATACAAGTGTTTTGAGGTTTCTCTCTGTGTCACACATATAGGACATTTGTGTCATGTAATTAATTGTCCCCATGGTGCAAATATCCAAGAGGAAATAAATAGTTTTAAAGGTGCATAACGTCTGGGAAGTGTGCACTGCACTCTCATCTCTGGGGAGCAGCTTGATTTCCTGAATGCATTTTGAACCTACCACTTCTGACAGATCTCAGTGTTTCTCCAAGCCATTTGCCCATCAGTTACAGAACCCACTTCAAGCCTGAAATAAGGTTACCAATGTTTTCTAGTATTTTTTTATTAACCACCTCCACCATCTTGTAATTTAAAGCACCTGTCCATTTAAATTTTCCTTCTGACCTACTAAATAACCCTGCATGATACATACAATGAAACTAATGGCTTTTGGATGATGTTGTTGAAAACTAGCTTATGGAAAGTTAGTTGAACGAACCACGGCACAGGAAATCCTTTTCATACCCACTGGAAAACTGAGCTGGAACACCTTTCTGGTTCAACGTACGGGGCTGAATTCTTAAATAGTTATCACTCACTTTGCACTTGAAAAATGAGGACTGTCTTGTGATTTCTCAGCATTGTCGGTGTCACTGTGCAGCTCTTCCTGTGGCATTTTGTGAGAAATGCCAGAGGCGTTGCACGCCCAGGTGCATGGCAAAACCAAGAGCGCTTGCCCACTAAAGACAGAGCCGTGCAAAAAGACTGTCCGCTGCCTTCTGCTTCGCTTACTCGTATTCTTACAAAAATAGAAAGCTTTGGTTTTTTTCAAAGAATAACAAGTAGATTTTCTTCCAGATAGAGCAAAAGCAGCTCTGTGCTTTTACTCTAATTACTGCTTTAGTATCTGTGAATCCTTAAAGCACAAGCTTGGCAAGTTCATGAGAAGGGTGCAGGCGGTGCAGGGTGCCGGCTACTTTCAAAGGAGGTTTCTGGGGGGCTCCTGAAGCTGGGAATGCCAGTGCCGGCACAGACCGTGTGGGAGGCGTAGTTACAGACCCATCCAGGAGCCTCCTCCACGGGGCATGAAGAGCACAGACCGTCCCGAGCGGCTGGCGGGGCGTGCTACCTGCGCGTTGGGGAGGGGCGGCTCGGACCTGGCTCTCTGCAACAGGCAAGGGTGCTGATGTTGATGAGGCCTTCAGGTTCTCGAAGCGCTCTGCTGAATGGGGTGGCCACGTCAGCCCCGGCCGTGAGTGACGGGGCTTTGCAGGCTCGTCCTCTTGCAGGTGTCACTGCGCAGGGGACAGAAGCCCTGGAAGCAGCCCTTCCCAGGAGCAGCTGGGCATTGCTGAGAGTTATGAGTGCTAACACTGCTGCGATGGCTCCCCCGGGTGCAGCATGGTGCAGCGTGGTCTGGAGCTGCTGTGGGGACAAGTGGTGACAGCCTGACTGGTGACCGATTTACAGGCGCAGAATTCCCATACAGCTACGGACAGAGGTGAAAGTCCTTGTTTTCAGAACGAAGTGTGCAAATAACCTGCCACCAACCCAGAGTGACACAAGCTTTTCGCTGCTGTCAGGCAGCTACTCTCTGGGCTCTCTTGCAGCTTCCCCACAGCAGCAGCAGTGATCGGCTCCGAGCGCGTGAATCGGCAGCGTGTGCCGTCCTGGTGGGAGCTGTGGCAGGAGCTCCAGCAGTTGTCGTTTGCACAGGGCTGCTCAGACACTGCTGAAAGTGCTGGCCCTTGTCAGCAGGAGGCAAGTACAGACATGAAAAGGGACTTGTTTACAGAATGCTTTCTCTTAATTTTCTGTAATTGGACATTGCATTTGTAACAGAGCCGTTAGAAATAAGTAATGCCAGAAATGGTTTTTTTGCAAAAGACTTTATAAACTGATTTCATTATGGAAAGTGTCAGTTCTGACTGGATTTTTGCAATTTCCTTTGGAAAAAAGTTCTAAAACTTTTTGTGTTGTTGCATTTGTTAGCAAATGTGACACCCCTCTACAAGACGGGTCAGAAGAAGGATCCAGGGAACTACAGACCTGTCAGCCTGACCGCAGTGCCGGGAAAGGTCATGGAACAGATCATCTTGAGTGGCATTACGAGGCATGTGCGGGACAAACGGGGGATCAGGCTCAGCCAGCATGGGTTTATGAAGGGGAGGTCCTGCTTCACGAACCTGGTCTCCTTCTGTGACAAGGTGACCCGCTTAGTGGATGAGGGGAAGGCTGTGGATGTTGTCTACTTGAACTTTAGTGAGGCCTTTGACACAGTCTCCCACAGCATTCTCCTGGAGAAGCAGGCTGCACAGGGCTTGGATGGGTGCACTCTGCGCTGGGTTAAAACTGGCTGGACAGCCGAGCCCAGAGAGTGGTGGTGAATGGAGTCAAATCCAGTTGGCGGCCGGTCACGAGTGGTGTTCCCCAGGGCTCAGTACTGGGGCTGGTCCTGTTCAATATCTTCATTCATGATCTGGATGAGGGGATCGAGTGCACCCTCAGTAAGTTTGCAGCTGACACCAAGTTGGGTGGAAATGTCGATCTGCTGGAGGGCAGGAAGGCTCCACAGAGGGACCTGGCCAGGCTGGGTCGTTGGGCCAGGGCCAACTGTGTGAGATTCAACAAGGCTCAGGGCCGGGTCCTGCACCTGGGTCACAACAGCCCCGTGCAGCGCTGCAGGCGTGGGGAGGAGCGGCTGGGAGCTGCCCGGCGGGAAAGGGCCTGGGGGTGGTGGTCGACAGCCGCTGAACATGAGCCAGCAGTGTGCCCAGGTGGCCAAGAGGGCCAATGGCATCCTGGGATATCAGGAATAGGTGGCCAGCAGGACCAGGGCGGTGATAGTGCCCCTGTGCTGGGCACTGGTGAGGCCGCACCTTGAGCACTGTGTTCAGTTCAGCTCACTACAGGAAGGCCATGGAGGGGCTGGAGCGTGGCCAGAGCAGGGCAACGAAGCTGGGGCAGGGTCTGGAGCACAAGGCTGGGGAGGAGCGGCTGGGGGAGCTGGGGGGGCTCAGCCTGGAGAAGAGGGGGCTGAGGGGAGCCCTCATCGCTCTCTGCAACGGCCTGAAAGGAGGCTGGAGCCGGGGGGGTCGGTGTCTTCTCCCCAGTAACAAGTGATAGGACGAGAGGAAACGGCCTCAAGTTGCACCAGGGGAGGTTTAGGTTGGATATTAGGAAAAACTTCTTCACCAAAAGGGTGGTCAGGCACTGGAAGAGGCTGCCCAGGGAAGTGGTTGAATCTCCATCCCTGGAGGTATTTAAAAGATGGCTAGATGTGGTGCTTAGGGACATGGTTTAGTGGTGGGCTTGGCAGTGATACGTTAACGGTTGGACTCGATGATCTTAAGGGTCTTTTCCAACCTTAATGATTCTATGATTTGGATTTAAAATGTCTTTTTAATTCAAAATTTAGTGTGAGAGAAAATACTGGGTTTATGCTAAAATTACCCAGTGAAGATTTTCTTCTTTTTGAATTGAAAAAAATGTTTTGACTGAATTCTAGCTGATTCTAAGTGCTATCCAGGCTCTTTGCTATAAAACAGCCCAGAATAGATTAATACTTTACAGGCAAATCATATAGATCAGATATAATCTGAATCTTTTATTTTATACACCTTTAGAGAAGCTTTCACAGGGGGATTTTTCATTTATTCATGTTTTTCATAGGGAAAATTGGACACAGGGAGAAGTAGAGATTTGATTTCTTCCGATCCTGAGGAGTTTTACTTGGACAGGGAACCACACTGTATTTGTTTCATTGAATTGGCCACATCACATTTAATTTAATTTCATTTTCTTATTTGGCTGCTTGTCTTTGCCGCCAGCCCCCCAGCAGCGCCGCACTGAGTGGGAACGAGGGACCCCCCGCGCCTGGTCAGTGCTGGCGCGATGCCCTCCCTGCCTGCCTGCTCCAGCGGGCACGCTCCTCCGTGGGAGGGAAGCAGGAACCCCCACGGGGACGGGCGTTGTGTGGGTGCACGAGGGTCGGCGTGGGGCAAACCCGGTGCCTCGCTGGGTGCACCCGCCACGAGCGGCGCGGACAGGAGCAGAGCTGCACCGGGGTGGCCGTGCCCTGGTGCCGCACCGTCCTACTTGGGAGAGCACACTGCTTGTCCCACAGTGCCTGCTGCGAAGGGCATGGGAAAAGCTGCTCTATTAACTCTGAGTCGTGATTTTGAGCCTTCTGCCTGCTTCTGCCAGCATGCTGAAAGGTGACCTCGCGTGCATTGCCAGCAGCCCCGGGAGGGGCTATGCGTGTGGCCTCTCGCCTGCTCTGCTGCTGTGTGCTACCAGCCGGCCCCGATGAGTTCCCAGCTAGCCAGCCTCACGTTGCTTTGGGATTCAGGGGATGCCAGTGTCTGATTTCTCTGGCAAGTCTGTCCCACGGACTTGCAGACACAGCAGCTGGGTAACGTATGTCCACTGCCCGCAAATGAGCCCTGTAATAATTTTGTCCATGCGGATACCAGATAGCATCCGTTACCCCTGGATTAGCCCTCAGCAAGCTCAGGGACGGTCCCTGGCAGAGCGTCAGAGCCTAATGCCACTAGAAGGGCTGTGACAGCTGGGATAGAAAGATTACCAGTCATTCAAGATGAGGGAGGCCCTGGAGTCTGGGGTTTGGTTATATATTTAGAAGCTATTCTTAGTAACAGTGTAGGATGACACTATCCGTAGTTAGTTACAGATTGAGGTTATGCGGTGCTCTGTGGTGTTGTCTGTGGATCATTAGTGACATCCACTCTTGAATTAAATGCAGCATGGAATACAAATAAATAAGCCAGACATTAAGGTGACCATACACAGTGCACCATGCAGGAAAACAGCTAGAAAGAGAAAAGCCTGGAAGAAAAACAATCACGAAAGCACAGAGGCTAGCCAGAATAGACACCTCAAATTCTCACAAGCAAATTCTCACATTCAAAGAGAGCTCACGGGGCCATAAGGAACACTCAGATCAATCCTGGCTAGTGTTTGATGGGGTTTTCCCTTTTTAAGCCAGCACCAGCCTTCAGGTGCGTCTCGGGCTCCCCAGCTAGCCGTGCGTGCTGCCCTGCAGAGTGGTGAAGCGGACTCCGACACCCCGGAGTTTGGGGAACCGAGGACAGGATCAGGTGCCTGCGGACGGGCACAGCATCTGCCAGGGCCTCGCACCGGCGGGAGGAGCACAGGTTTCTGTGCTGTGGTCCCACCAGAAATCTGCTCGAGTTTGGCAGAGCGTCTTGTGCTCAGGCGGTGCCCAACGCCAGAGATGCCTGGCAGATGCCCGCATCCACAGCTGAGGTCACGAAAGCAGGCAGTTTCTGGTTTTTCATGGAAAGCCACCTCTCCTGACGGCCAGTCAGGCGTCGTTAGCTACATCCTGGCAAAGGCTTGCCACAGGCTTCTGAGATTTGTCGTAGTGAGTAAGAAAAAGATAGTTCAAGAGTTAGGTAATGATGTGCGCTGAGAATTCGAGACTGCAGAGATAAAAGGCAACTAGTAGCAAAGCAAAAAGACTGACACCACTTAAAAGGGCAGGAGAAGTAAAATGGCTAGACACATCATAGCCTTAATAGGAAACACATGAGAGATGTTGATCAGAGAATGCTGGCAAACAGATGAGGTCTCTGAAAAAAGAAAAAAAAAAAAGGAGGAAACAGAAAACAAGATGGAAAGATAAAATTTCAAAGCAAGCCCTAAATGGGTAGCAGTTCCAGCTAATAGGAAGACCTGTAGTGATTTTGCCAAGTAGTACACAGAGAAGCTGATGATCATTAACATCTTGATAAATTTATTATCAGACAATTCAGTCCTGTCAATGTCAATTCCTTCCAAGAGACTAGAGGTGGTTTTGTAACGTGAGTAAAAGTAAGTGAATCCCTAAAACAACCAGTCCTCGTTGTTTACATCTTCATATACTAAACATTCAGGAGTTAACAGTACAACAGGCATGAGAGCAACCACTGCCAGAGTCAGGGCCGCAGCTGTATCACCTTCCTTCATCTTCTCCCAGCATCTCCTGTGTCCCGCTGTGGAACTGCCCACTGGCTCCTGGCACAGATGGAGACTAACAGAGCAAGCCTCTGCTCCGTGCCACAGCTTCCTACCTGCTGCATGGTTTCTAGGAAAAGCTCTTTTTAACATCCACCTTGTGAAAATGGAGAAACGCAGAGAGGCCCCAGCAGCGGGGTCTGCAGAAGTTTGCTGGAGGCGCATCCGTGGGCCCCGGTACCACTGCAGGGAGACGCCGGCAGGACTCGGGGCAGGTTCCCACTGGGGAGACACAAGATGTGTGTGTGCTGCTGCTGGCAGGGGTTTATGCAGTGCAAAAGCTACATCTCCGCAGGCAGGGAGGGGAGCCTCTCTCCATGCACAGAGCCATCGAGCCCTATGGAGAGAAGAAAAACTCAATTTCAGCAGTCCTGTCTGCTCCTGCCACCACCTGGAGAGCTGCTCTTGCATTTCCCCCATCGCTTTCTGAAGGATTTGCAGGCTCTAAAACCATGCTGAAGTTGTTGATGGGGCAGGGAGTCACTAACTTGCAACTCACTGCCAGTAAGATACAAAAAAAGCCCAGGAATTTGAATGAGAGCTGAAGAGTTGGCTGTTGCACAGGAGGCACGGCTGCTGCACCGTGCTCTGCACACGGGGTACGTCACAGCAAAGGCAGCGCTCCGGGGAGGATTCACTCGTTTGCTTTATGGAGCTTGATATACCTTGATTTTTTTTAAGTTAATTATTTATGCCTCACACCATGTTTTGCAGCGAGGCTCTGCCATATTCTAAACCTAAAAATAATCTTCTTACATTTTTAATCAGGCTTCGTTATGAATGGCAGATGCTTGAAACCGAAGTGAAAATCATCATCAGTTGTATTTATTGGCTAAATTCCTGCTACACTCAAAGCTTGAGAAAAATCAAACACATTTGACAGCTGGTAGAATGAAAGGAAGGGATAAATCTTACCCTGACAACGTACACCATATTTACTCAAAGAAGCATCAGCCTTCACCCAGAATACCATTCCTGCTGTAACAGGGCCCTTAAATTACTATGCAGTTATCAGGGGGAGGAGAGGTTTGCTCTGCGGATGTTTGGGTGTGCCCATGGTCCTTGTTTGCCTGGTGCTGCTCCATCCAGGTGCTGCGTCGCGGGAGCACGGCTGTGCCCGCCGGGGCGGCGGAATGGGCAGGGCTCCGTGTCTCTCGGCCTCCTGCTCCCCGGCAGAGCCACGGCTGCGGCTGGGCGTGCTGGGGCAGCGCTCCGGGTCTCACACACCCATTCCCGAGCAAGGCTGGCGACCCTGCGCCAACGGTGTGGAGGGGTTGGAGACATGGAGAGCTCCTGAGCTTCTCGTTAGCTTCTCATTTTGCAGCAAGCTACTCTTGTTGTCTGTAGATAAATGCCTAATAAACATAACCGCTTAGGAAGCTTCAAGACCAGAGATGTGTTGCCATGCTTCCTCCAGCTCCCACATGTGTGAGACAGAAACCGCATGACTCTTCCCAGTTTGTGGAGTGCGGGCTGCAGCGGCTGAGCCGTGTGGCAGGGACCGGAGGGCGAGGGCAGCCAGGGCCGTGCCCGGGACAGCTGCAGCCCGGCAGTGCCGCGGGGCAGGGGACGCTGCAGCGCCCGGTCGGGGACAGCATCCGACCCCTGCAGCCCTTCTGTAAACAAGGGATGATCGATATCTCTTCAGTCAGGGCAGCAAGATGATTTCCCAGTAATTTAAGTACAGAAAGATAAAGTTTCAGCTAACTTGTTAACCTGATTGGTGAGCACTAACTCCAGTGTCACATTTCACCCCCAAATAATTGGGGAATTATGATTTGCATTCATTCCCTCTTCACCTGCGGGTCAGAGGTCCGCTGCATGTCCTACAGCATTTGAACAGCTGTTTTGAGGTAATGGTAATGCGTCGCAAGTCACTTGGGTCGGTTACATCATAGTGAGCGAACCGAGCAGGGCGACCCCTTCCATCCCACCTAGCGAGCCCGGTGTAGCCTCTGTGCTTATTTATTATCACAACTAGTTATGTGACTCTATAAAACATTTGCTAACTTTCTGTTCGTGCATATTTTATGGGCTTGTGTTGCTTGAAGACTGTCTGTCTGTGAAATACATTCCTAAAGGGAACACTGAATAAAAAAAATATGTCTGAAATAGAAATGCATGAGTTACAGAAAAATCCCATTTTACTACCAGAGGTTTGCAGATCATTATTTGGGTCTGTTTTCAGTTGATTTCACACTATGCAGATTTATTAGGTTACAATTAAATATTGGGGTAAAATAATTCTGCAAATGAGTGATGTACTGCATTTATAACACAATGCTCTGTATCTACAGCAATTAGTATGTTACAATTTAAGTATTTAGCTTTCTACTGAATGTGATCAAACACAAATTCCAGCATCTTTCACAAAATAAAATCTACCTACAAAGGGTAATAGAAGTGGCTAACCTTATCTAATTAAAAAATGAACTCCACCTTTACACTAATAAGAAACAACCCCAGCTTTTCAAAGTAGAAAACATTTTATTTACCCAAGCATTAGCACTTCTGAGCTTCAGATGGGATTAGAAGATGCAATGCCACTAAAAGCCTAGGAAAGTGTGTAACAAGAGGGCATTATTTAGGTTTCGAGCATTCGGGAGGCAGCGTGCCCTGATAGATACACGTGCTGTAGTGTGATCCATGTTCAGAGGACGTTATGGCAAGGATGGGCTTTTGTCTTTGGTTTCCCGTCTGCATCGTCAGTCATGAACCGTTTCACCCTGGCCCAGTCTCCTCCCCACATCCCTCCTCCACCTCCCACTCTGCCCCCATCCCGCTGACCCGTGGCGATACCTGAGGTCCTTTGCCATGAACCGTTTGCCCACCTGATCTCCAGCTGAAGCTGCAGCGAGAGGGTTCCCACATACTGGGGTGCATCTGCTTGGCCTCAGCTCCCGCTGCCGCCAGCACCTTTCAGTGCCCGCTAGGAAAATACTTCATCCTCATTCCTGATGGTGTCAGAAGCCCTTTGCTTTGCAACAGCAAAGCAGGGAGGAGAGCTAGGCCAGCAATTTACAGCTCTGACATTTAAGTTTATGGGTTAGCAAAGGGAATTGGTCTTTGTGTCCCTACCACGACCAGCAGCACTGAGCCCAGTAGCATCCTTCTTCCAAAACTTGCTTTCCTCTGGCTTAGGCCCTTTGCATCTTTGTCTTATGAATTCCCCCACCAAATTAATTTTGACCCCCCATTTCCTTCCCTTCACACTTGCACAGTGCAGCGAGAGCGACCTCCCTTCTGCCCTGACTCACCAGCCTGCTCTGTCAGCTCCTGCGTCTGCAGGGAAGGACAGGGCTCCCGGACCTGGGGTCGAGACAGGTTGTGGGGCTGTGACAGGAGGCGTTATTGACTGCTCTCTTAAAACCACCAGCAGGAGTTACCCGAAAACTCTGGCAGCTTTCTGAAGCCAGCGGTTTTCCCACATCTTTGTCTTCTATATATATATTTCCCATGTTACTCGGTTTGCTTCTCAATCCTCTCTGAGCCCCTGCAATTACTAACATGTTTTGCTGGGGTTTCCTGCTCAGATGACTCTCTTTTCTTTGTGAGGGGCAGCATAGAAATAGTTTTAAAGCCTGCATTTTAACTAAGCTTTTGCTTTTACTCCCTTTGGGATACAGGTGAAGAGTCACATGAGTTAGATTGACCCTAATTAAACATCAATATGGGCTAAGGTAGGCTTCCTCCTGATCCGGTAACTTCTGCTCGGAGGCAGTCACTTCATGCCTGCCCCTTCCCTGTCCCTGCTCTGCGTCCCCTCCAGACCTGTGCCGCTCGAGGCCATAGCTGGAAAAGGCTGAGGAAGCTCTGTCTGGGTAGCGTGCAAAAAAGCTGCTGCCCTGGTTGCTACTAAATGCTTTGACCGGGGACTTCATCGGCACAGTGGATGCACGAAAGAACAGCCTGTGCTGGAAATGGGCTTTGCCAGATGAAGGGAGATTAGATTGGTAGAGAGAAAAACTGTATTTTCAAACTTCAAAGCCCATTTTGTCAATTATGAAACCTATTAAAGTCAGTCGCTAGGAAGTGTACCAGAGTGGGTTTGCGGTGTGCCCTCCGCCTGCGGGCAGGCAGGGACGCGGAGCGGTGCAGAGCGCCGGGGCCGGGTGGGCCCGGAGGAGCCGCGTCTCCCTGCCAGTCTCCTTTTGTTTGCAGAGTGGCGCTTTACACAGAGCCACAGTGTAGACAATGTGTAAACTGTTGGGAAAGAAGAAAATGATTTTGGGTTGAGCGCTTTGTCTGAACTTTGTCCTTTTCTCAAGCAAAAGAAAATATTATTTCACCCTTTAAAGAGCCACACATAATAAGAGGCAAAATGTCAAGACCAATGTTGATATAAACCCCCAAGGAAAACAAACATCTATGTGGCTTCTCCAAAAGGTCTCACTTCCTCACCCCTCTCCCCTAGTTTAAACAGATTTAGTAACTGAGGAGGAAGGGGGGAGGGAGGGCTTCTCACTGCTGAAGTCCCGCTGCACAGACCCAGTTCTGCAGCGTCCTCGTGTAAGGCTCCAGCCCTGCATGCAGCACCTGGCATGGCGCGTGTCTGGGGTGGTAAAATCTCCATCTCTCCTGAGAAGAGCCGGGTGCACGAGGCAGAGAGGGGAGCATGGAGCGGGACAGAGCCACGGACCCGTTTTACCACACAGGGCAACGCAGCCTCTGCAACAGCAAGTGTCCTGTGGCGCTCGGGAGGACGAATGCTTGCCAGCGTGCGTGGCTTATACGGTGCTGCCAAATGTCCTGGAATGGTACGGGAGGCCTGCCTCATCAGAGCAGATGGGCGCACTGACATCGTCAGACTGTTGCCTGTTTGGATGTGTTGGCTTTTTCAAAGTTACATGGGGTTAGAGCTGGTGGCAACTGGCACTGAGGAATAAAAATTTGCTTATTTGTAGAGTCGTGCTGTTCTTGTGTTATCTTTGTAAGAGGTATAGTGAAGTCTGGGGCAACTGGGAAGGTGCTCTGTAAACATGCAGCACAAGTCACCCTTCTGCTCCCCCATCTATCTTCACAGTTCCTGCTGTTCCCATCTTTCCCCCTGAGCTCTGTACTCCTCAGTGTCCTGATGCTGCAAAGCGCCTGGTTTTAAATGACTTTTGTTCCATTGCTGGGGACAGGTTCAAGCTGTTCCAAAGCCGTTCAGCAGTTAGCCTGAAATACGACATTCCCGATGACAATGCTGTTACCAGAAAGCACACGCACAGTAATTCCCACCCACAGCAGCAATAACTGTCACATGGTGCCACACAAAGTACAGAAATTAATAATTAAAAGCCTTGAACAGGCTTTGGAAGAGCTGTGTTATTATGTGCATCAGAAATGGGATAAATCACAAGCAATTCAGAAGTATATTCCCAGGTTCACTCATAACCATCATGGTATTTGGAGTCCCTTTGGGAGCAATAAACGACAGAGAGTCCGTATTATAAAAATAAACATGAACTTAAGTGGCAAGGATTCATTTAAACCAAAAGGGAAAAGACTTTGCTACTTACACTATCAGTTTAACATAAGTAGAGCAAGTTTTACCTTGGAGTATACGCCCAGTGCTGGGAGGAGGGGACCCCGATGGAGGGAAACGGTTGACAATGTCTGCTGCTCCTTGAAGCTGTTTGCCCCGCTAACAACTATGTTTTTTCTAACTAAATTCTGCAAAATATGAGCCCTCAAAGTGCTGTTCTGAAGTGAAAACAAAAGGCAAAATGCAGCTGCTTGTGATCCCACCACACTTTAGTTCAGCCTTTTCTTAAATGAGTGACTACGACCCCCCTATATGCAATATGGGGGTTTTATCATAGGTGTCATGGGATTCAATATTGCCTTTAAAGCCCCAGCTCCAGGAGCCCTCAGACTGTATGGGACTCCTAGTGCTTTCTTTAAAATGGGAGATTCTAGCCCTCGTGCTCACAGCTAAGAGCTGGCAGCGTGACTCGTCGTCCTTCCAGAGCAGGAGGCCAACTCAACCGTTATTTATTGATCTTAATGGTTTTAAGCCACCTGAGTGGATTTGAAGGGCCTGATTTTGAAGCTTTTTTCTGAATAAGGATTTCAGCATTTTTCCCCAAAATGCTTGCTCAAGAGTAAATGATGGATGACAGGCTTTTCCAATCTGACATTCCTTTTTTTTCCTTTGGTAAAAACAAGCTTAGAACGTCCTGCAGCACAGACTAACAAAATAACGATAATCAAACAGTACCACTAGACCAAATGTGAAATGCTGTCACCCGTCGGATCGGTTCACACTGGGAGGGGGACACAGCTTGGCTCGGTGGTTAGATTCTCAGCAAAATGGAGAAGGGACTCAGAAGAGCCAAGAGGCAGACAGCGCCAGCGCTTGTGAAAGCAGACCTGCATCACAGCCCGGAAAATTACCCAGAGGCTTGAGCTAACAAGCCTTTCCCTGGCAAACCACCTCGTGACTTCAACCCATCCCCGTCAGTGGGAACTCTGCCTGGGTGAGGGCTACCGGGTTTGGCCTCGTGTACGCTCTTCGCTATTTCTGCCCACAAACACCGCCTTTTCTCAGATCTTAAGTGCATCTTGCCTCTGATGTCGGCTCCTCCTTACAGGCTCCATTTCAATTAGCTCCCTAAATAAATACAATTCTGATGTGTGGTCTCATGGTGGGTTTTATTGAACTGGCTCCAAAATGCTTTTCACCAAGAAGCAGCTAGCTTTCCTCTGGGTTATCGTACCCTGTAATTCACTTCACACTTCTGATGTAAAAACCCCGCGGGGTAAATGTACGCAAGCACTTGTCTTTTGCTTGATAGCAGGTTTTTTCTAATCTCTTGAAGAATTAACCTTAAAATTATTACTGATGGAAGACAGAGCATGTCTGGTATGTGTACCACAGCTCTGCAACTGTGTGCAATCTGCTGTACTATCAGTAGATGGAGCTAAGTGAGAAAAGAAAGATTTGAGCCTTTGAGTGTTTCTCCCAGGTTTAGCTCTTGATTTGACCTGATTAGGAAAAAAATCTCTCATTTAGTTCCTGATGCTTTGAAAGTAATACAGGGAATAGTTACGTGTAGCTCTGCCAGCATGATACCCAGTGGAAAACAGTGACTTTTGGAAAAGTAAAGACTTGGAGGCAGTTTAGCCTGAGGGACAAAGCATACAAGGGAAGGGAAAGAGGAGAGTTGTGTTATTTTTCTGGGAAGTGAGAGATGAGGAGAGTGATCTGTAAGGGCAGCAACAGGGTTTTGAGCACTGAAATATTCCTCTTCAGTGACCGGGGAAGTTACTCAGCTGGGCATTAATTATCCTCTGCATCTCAGAGGATGCGCTCGTGATGTGACAAGCCCGGGAAGCAGATTCAGAGAGGAGGTGCGGCATCAGCGCCATCATCCACTGTCACAGAGCTCCCTGCAGAAGCTATCTTCTCGACAGCAATAGCAGGAGGTGCACATGGAAGGTGAAATTCATCCTCTGTAGTGGGCTTGCACAAGCTTGCTATGGGGACCTCCGGTTTGAACAAACTGAGGCTGATAAATGGTAACGCAGCATTATCTAACCGTGGCCCGCAGGATCCGCCGAGCTGTGGAGGGCGGGCAGTCTGCTCAGCAAACCCCTGTTGCTTCGGCTTAGGGCGTAGGCATGTGAATCTGAAAACTCTTGATGCTGCTTGCATTAGTAAAGATGCTCACACGCGAACTTACACTCCGAAGTCATCCATCATTTTTGGCATATTTTGTGATGTCTGATAATCTTTTCCAACCTCAAATGATGATTTTATTTGACTGTACCTTCTCAACAGCACAGTTGTTTTCACATATTGACCATATGAAAACATCAGACAGGAACCCAGGAGGAGCCCCTGATACTGCTGTGCAAGGCACAATACAGAGAACACAAGGACTAAAAAGCAGGAAAGGTGTGACTGAGCTCCAGCAATTCTGAAGCCTTTTCTTTTGCTTCTTTCTGCTAGAATATAACAGTAGTAGTCTGTGAGGAGAAAGTATTATAATTGCTAGAAAAACAGAGGAAATTTTCTTTCTGCACACTGAGTAAACTGTACATCAATACCTGTTACACCAAAATGAAAGGCCATATCCACATTGACAATAAGCCTACTTCGTTAAGAAAGAGGTTGGAATGGTAGCATTTTGCCCAAGGCATGTTCTAGAATATGTGCTATTTTGCTTACACCAAACCATCTCCATCTTTGTGGGAAAAAAACTTTACTTACCAGGAGAAATGGAAAACCTGTGGAAAAAACCTCAAGTGCTCACAAAAGTCTCTGTTTGCAGTGCAGGATAGTTACTGAATGGACAGATGGTTTCACAGAGCTCTGACGCTCAGGCCTCAGCTGCCTGCGCTGAGGAGGCAGAGCTGCTCCCCTGCCAGCCCGGGGCTGCTCCCCTCCCAGTCCAGAGCTGCTCCCCTCCCAGCCCGGGGCTGTCCTGCCTTGCACTGGCTGATCTGCACTGCCGGCTCAGCCGACCCTGGAGCTTGGGGGACTGGTGCAGGCGAACGCCGGGGTGAGAGCTCAGCACAACCAACAGAAGCGTTTGCCCCCACCGCCCCGATGGCCTCGTCTCAGCCCCGGGAGCGGGAGGGTGGCTGCACAGGCCCAGGGCAGAGGGGAGGACCATCAGCACCTATGTGCCTCTCAGCAACTCACAGCAGGTTTTTTAAGGTACTGTTATTGGAGCTGAAATAGTAAAGGACAAAGGAGATAGTATTGAACCCTCCCTGCAATTCAAAGAAACTGAGAATAGTTCTTTGTTTAATGTCTTTAATTATTTTTAGCTCTTGCTGAATATTGCTTTACGCAGATGCTGTTTATTTCGGAGGTTGCTGTATTCTAGTGGTCAACAAACACATGTCTGCACGTTTGCAAGTTCTCTTGGATGTTGTATGGTGAAAGGTGATAAAGAAAGGCGAGATGTAATTTAGTACGGTTCTTTCTGTTTCTACACTTGTTTTATTTTCACCATCTGAAGTTTAAAACCTTACCAGGAATACTTTGCATGTAAAGAATAGAGAAAGAAAAATAGCTTAATGTTACTCCAAGCTTCCTCTGCTATTACCTGTCTTCCTCCCTTCCTGAGACTGCATTGGGTGTGAGATGGCCAGCATCACCCCGCAGGTTGGAAGTTCGAGGGCAGAGGTTGGCAGGAGTGTCTTAATTCTCACACAACACACTTTGACACCTTTAGTATATGACCAATGGTACCAACAAATCTAAACCAGATGAATCAGATGTTTTAAGGAGGTATAGAGAGTGCACAATCTACGCAGCTTAATGAATTATTAAAGCAGCATTTGGGGCGATACGTCGGGCCCTTCGGTCACAGGCACTCCGGAGGAGGAGGAGCGCGGCAGTGGGAGGATGCACGCGTGCCCTCTCTTCACGGGCTCCTGGGAAGGGCCGAGGCCGCCGGGCAGGTGGCTGAGAAGGGCTGGCCGTGCCTCGCTCTTCTCGGGGCCTCTTCTCCACATGCTGAGATCCTTGCAGAGACAGAAGTAAGTAAGATCTTTTCATGCAAGCAGGTAAAAATTCTGAAGATATTCTTTTTCTCTAAAAGTATTCAGAAGGCAAATAAAAAGAGTAGAGGGCTGGTTTTATAAAGCCCTCTAAAGCTCCAGCCTTTTTTACAGTCCGTTAGTGCAAACAAATTATGCCTGTAGTGCTCAAATATAAGTCAGTCAATGCAACTGGCAAACAAACCGATGCTTTACAGTTGTAATTATCCAAATGTTCCACACTTAGCATATAAATATTAAATCCTCGTAAATAATGTTGTCAGGTCTATTTGATTTCAACTGTATTGTATTGTTGTTAAATGAAACAAACACTATATTTAAATTTATTCCCCTTGCAGTTCCATTGTTCAGCTTTATTTTGATTTCTTTTAAAAGACAAAGAGAAAAGCACATCCATCCTATACAGCAGACTACAGCCAAACTAAATGCACATCAAATAAGTTTATTTAAACAGACATGCTCATAAAATGTTAACAAGACACCAAATAATTACAGGAAAAGGCTAAAGTCCAACTCTGTATGGAGTCCAAAGGTCTGAGTTGTATTTAAGACAGAGATCAAATAAAATATGCATTGACAGTATAACACCAAGTCTTCTATCATCAGTGATGCATCCATTTTTTCAAGGCCAATAAACTTTAATGTGCTAGTGGAGTTGTATCCAAATCACATAAAATACCCTGCCATAGAACATGTAGAATAGACTAGAATGGGGTTTACAGTTCAAAATATTATCCTATTACGTATTTTTCTTCTTCCCACTTCCATTTTGACACAGGGGCTAAGTTGCTTACTACATTATGGTGCTTTAAACGTTAGTGTTTCTACTACAGAGAAAAACACATCCTTATTATTTGCAAACGAATTATCTTTGTTTACCTAAATCGGCCCACAGGTTATGCTGACCACTTCGGGTCCCACACAGGATTTCTCAGCAGGCAGCTGATGGACTGTTTGCTCTCTGGATGTCACCTGTGAGGGTCTCTGTTTCACGGGATGCCATCCCCAGTACAAGTAGGGAGAGGGTTGAGGTCTTGAGGAGTGGGTTACTGCAGGATTTAGGCTGCTTGTGCTGCCTTTCATCCCTGCACGTTAGTATTGTTGGTTAGCGGTGCTGGTTCATTCTGCTCTTCTCTTGTGCGTAGGGTACCCTAACGTTAGCTTGGTGGAAGCTTAAGGGCCAAAGAGCTTCTTTGCGCTTAAGGTCTCTGGGCTCTAAACAAATGGCTTATTCTCTCTTTATTTCCATTTTCTACTTATGGAAAGGGTGAAAAAACTTTCCCCTTAGTAGAGTGGCCTTTGGCTGTCCTCTCCTGTGGTCTGCCAGATGCGGGTGCCATAGGGAGCCTGGCAGAGCAGCGCCTGCTCTCGCCCGGTACAGAAAGGAGAGGGCCCTGGTGTCTCCCTGCTTGCGGGGCAGAGGTGCCCAGGGCTGGAAGGGGACAGAGCATCTCTGCCAGAGCCAGGAGTGCTCCGGCGTGCGCAGGCAGCGGCTGCCCCGTGAATGCAGGTGTTAAGGCTCCTTCTGGCTCCGTGGTCTGCGGTGTCTGTCCTCTCTTGGTCTGTGCTGAATCCGCATGGGATGCTCGGTGGGGAAAAGTTTGGCTTTTCCCTGGGTACAGGCATATCCCAAGCAATGCTTTACCTCTGAGGTTAAGAAAGTTCGTTCTTCTTCTGGCTGCAAAGGAAAACTTACAAATGTGACCAGAGGGTACCCTCTGCTTTAGCTACCAGGAATCAAAATAAAGGATGGTTTAAGGTCCCGTGCTTTTAAACTGTTCTTACGATATTTTTAAAGCTAAATGATGGATTTTGAACACCTTGGCTTAGTGATCCCGACATCAGCTGCCCTTCGTTGATTATTGTATTATTACTATTGAAATCAAGGACGCCACTGTTCTTGTCTCCACCTGCTGGAGACCTACAGGTCTCGGCTGTGCCATGCTACAGAAATGCGGTTACCATTTTAATTTTCATTCCAGCTTACGGATCCGACAGATATTATTTGCATGTAGTAGTGTCTGTAAATATTCTAGGTGTATCGGGGTTGTAGGATGGTCACCAGTATGTATATGTTGGCAGACGCTCCTTTTTAAGTATTTCACTGTAGTAAAACTAAGGCTGAAAGTCAGCCTTTTTTTTTTTTTAAAGATGCCTATATGACTCTATATCATTTTAGAATATATAAACAAGCTTTAAATTGTTTTCCCTGGGCACTGACAGGATTAGAACAGCAGTTTCAGAGGTGAAAAGCCTGTAATTAATACAGCATGCCAATCAAATCTCATCAGTGAAAAACATTTCATTAATATTTGTTTTTTTACTGTTAAGCCACGTTATAAACATTTTAGCAGTTCACATCTGTCTCTCATAGAACAATTGTAATTGAAATTAAAATGCCATTTTTTCCAAGGTAATTATATTTTAGAAGCATATATTCTTGCTGGTGGACATATGATGTTTTCAGCTGTGTATGTCAGAGCACTGAAAACTCCGTTTAGCCTCCAATAACGACAGCTTGGTATGTCTTTCACCTGCCAAAAGGAAACAAAACGTTACCCTGAAAATTCCTCTTCATCTTTCCCATGTTTCACCCTTCATACATCCTGTTATCTGCCTCTTCCCAGCCTTTTCAGCGTTTAAATTCAGGCAGTTTCAGCCCATCTTTGTCCTGCCCTCCTCTCTGCCGCTTCACACAGAGCCCGGTCCTGGACGGGGGCTGGCCTGGGGCAGGCAGAGGCATCTTCCCTCCCAGGAGCAAGGGGGTCCCGGGGTCCCGTACCTGCCCTCAGGGATGGGCCAGAGATCTGAAACTAAGGGCAGTTGCTTCAGTGAGCAGTGGCTGCCCTGGCAGCAGAGATGCTTTGGGATTTCACAACAAAATGTTAACGTTGTGCAACATTTCTCCATCTTCTTTGGCGAGCTGAGCTTGAAAATTCAAAGTCTTACAGGCTTCACAACTCTCTTTTCCCATGTTAACAGCAGAGTTTTAATATCTTATCAAGAACTTATATTAATATATTTTATTAATATCTTATTTTAATATTGTCTTTTACCAATTAACCACACTTTTTCTTAGCATCTTTGATTGCAACTCCTTCTCCCACAAAGGCAGGGAACAGAATCTCTAGCATAAAAGGCGTCAGAAACAAAATTTTAAAATTCTGCATGCTGTCCAGTGTACGATGATAGCTGGAAATCAGCTAATTGAGGTTTCATGCTTTCCTTGTGTTCTGCTGTGAAATTCCTCCATGTGATAAAGGGAGTCTAAATGTGTATGACCCTTAATCCTATCACTTCACCAACTTTCACAGCTGAGGAAAACAGGACGTGAGAGCCCCTTTAACGTGCTGTATTGGCCTCCTGAGTAATCTTATAACCTGTCATATAAAAAACCGGTATAACAACACATCAACATACTCGGTCTTCCCCCACTTTTATGAGCAATGGGTTTGTTCCTTGACACTAGTAAAAATTAAGTCCCAGGCGCTCGTGTGCCGTTGTATTTAAGAATCTGAACCTGGGTGTCTGTCCCAGCAGATGCTGGTCGCAGCCGGTGCCGCGGGCGGGGGCAGCCCGCCGGGTCCCGCACCGCCGGGTCCCGCACCGCCGGGTCCCGCACCGCCGGGTCCCGCACCGCCGGCCCGGGAGCGGCCGCTGGGAAAAGGCGCGGAGCCCGCACAGGCAGCGAGGGGGAGGCTGGCCCTCTCCTGCCGTTCCTCCCCTTCCCCTCCGGAGCCCGCCGCGGCCGGCGCAGCCCCGAGCCGGGCCGGGTCGCCCAGCGGCGCCGGGGGTCCCGAGCGGGGGCTCTGGCGGTGCCGCGCCCGCCTCGGGCTGCGGCGCTGAGCCTCTGCTGCGGGGCCACGGCCCGGTCCCTGGTCGCACCGGCGCAGCCGAACCCCGACACCTGAAAGCAATGGTCGATTAGTTTATAGGACGGGCTTCTTGGGGTCGTGTGGGTTTTTTTGTTTTGGTTTGTTTTTTTTAAATCGGGCTCAAACAATGCTGCGGGTTGAACAAGAGTGTAACTCTCGCTCTGTGTGGACAAGGGACTGAACAAATCAGAATTTATGCCATGAAACTCGCTGCTTCAAAAGTATGAGATCATCATCGGGGGGGGCATGCCATCCCCCAAGCTTTCAGGTGACCGAGGCTGCAACCGAATGCATTCCCGTCTGCAGGGATCCCATTGAAAATCAGACTTTGAAGTCCTCCATCCGCTGTTCCAGTTATCTGCCTTAGAGTCCCTTTTCCCCCAGCTTGAAAGGGTGCTCCAAATCTGTGGTAAATATGGCTGTTTCGGTACACGTTTATCGGATAACCTGACTGTTCTTGGGTAACGCCTTTCCCCGCGTGTAGTGCAAATACCGAACTGCAGGAATACCCGGGGAATCTCGACGGGAAGGGCAAACCCGAGGCTTGGGCTAGGAGCGGGCGAACCAGCTCCCTCGCCCTGCGGCTGTTCGCCCCCGTGGCGGAGCTACCAGACACCAGAACGCAGCAGAGGCAACGCCGGGCACCGCAGCTGCCGCCAAACTCTGACCAAAAATAAAAATGCTAAAATAATGAGAGGAGCAAATCTGCGGTGCGGGGAGCAGTGTCGAATTGGTTCATCTGTCACTGTCTAAATGAGGCTGAGGGTGAAAGTGTTTATTGTTCGTGATAACCTTTGAGCCCTGGGATTAGAGGATTTCTTTTAGGAAAACACCTTTAGAAGGGATTCCTCTTCAATCCGTTGCCACAGCTGAGTTTATATAAACTGACGTTCCGAGATAACTAGAAATAGCAAGCTTTGTGCTAATTGATAACCGGAGACAAAATACCCGTGCTCCTCCGTGCCTGCCGGTGTCCCAGAACGGGACGGGGGTGCGGGCAGGGCGGGCGGCTCAGGGGAACGCGGCGAGGGCCGCCGGGGCCAGCAAAGCCCCGGCCCGGTGCCGGGCGACCGGAGCCCGCCCGTCTCAGAGGCCTCCGAGGGCGGCTCCGGGTCTCGCCCTGCCGGCACCCAGCACGGCAGGCAAAACGCAGACATGCGGGAGAGAGAGAGGACAAGAAAATGCTGCCAGAAGAGGCTGCAGCTTCGTGCGCGTTTTCGGAGCGATCAGTTGGCATCAGGTGAGAACGTGTCATGGGGAATTACATCACGCCACCGCTCTGCCTGACGAGCCGCAGGCGTGTGTGCCGGGGAGCTGGGACGCAGCAGCCTGGGAGCAGGACGGGTCTGGCAGAGCCGGGGCAGCCCGGCGGGGCCGGGGGCTCTCCCGCCTCCGGGCGCCCTCGGGCCCTGCCGAGCCCTGTTCCGCTCCCTCTGCGCCACGCACGCTGCAGCGTTTGGCTTCCCTCCTGTTGTACCGCGTACGCTTAGGGTCCCGAAGCAAATATTTCCACCCCTGCATTCCTTAATGACAGTGCAATAATCACTAATACAAACCAGAAAGGAGCGCTCCGCTCCGCTCTTCAGGGGAGCGCTCAGACCGGCGAGGTTAGCAGCACTCTTTATTTGCACGGCTTCTGATATCTCCCCATTTTACGTGACTGTTTTCTCTTTACAAAGGCAGTTCAGGAGAGCCACAGCAGAAAAGCCCAATCAGATAATGTAACACAATTACCTACCGACGGTATTTGCTGCTAACAATTAATATCTTTACGTAAAAAGCGGTATGTCTTCCACGCAAAACCCTCTCCTCTTTCTCTCCAAACCGTCTGCTTTCCATTTCTCCCTTCCAGAAGCACCAGGCAGAGCAGCCGCGCCGGCGGGAGCGGGGCTCGGTCCATGCCGGCACAGCGCCGGGGGCGAACTCCAGCTACCGGCGGCCGGCTGGGCCCGGGGCTCCGGGGGCTGCAGGGCAGCGCCGCCCGGGGAGAGGGCTCCGCGGACGTCCCCGGCCCGCCGGACCCCTCGGGGAGTGGGCGCTCGCCCCCGCTGCGCCCCGGCCCCCTGCCAGGACGGGACCGGCCGGGGACCGGGCTCCCGCGGGAGGGAGACCCCCGAGGGTCTCCCCGGGCCGGTGGGGCAGGACGGCGGAGCCGGGGGCAGCGCCGATTCGCAGGACGCTGCCGCGGTGCAGGCTCCCAGCCGAAGCCTGCCCGCGGCTAGCGCGGCGCTGCGCGGGCGCGCAAAGGGCGCGCCGGCGGACCGGTGTCTGCGCGGCCCCGGGGCAGGGCCGGTTGCTTTCCACGGGCCAGGCCGCGGCCCTGCCTGGCCCACGCACCCGCACCGGACCCACGCGGGGCTCCGGGCGCTCGGGGACGGCGTGGGAGGAGAAAAGCACCCTGCGGCGGAGGCTCGGCGGGTCGGCAGGCGCGGAAGGGCCGCGGGCACAGGCGGGGCTCCCTCCGCGCAGCGGGTCCTGCGCCGCCGGCCGAGGGCCGAGGAGGCCCCGGGAGCGCGGGGTGCGCGGAGCCGCGGGCGGCCGCCGGAGCCGGTTTCGATGTGGCCCGGCGCCGTCTTGCCCGTGCTCCGCCGGCCCCGGCGCCGCAGGGGAGGGAGGAGAGCGGCTCGGAGCGGCCGCGGTCCGCGCTCCCGTCGGCGCGGCGGGGGGAAACGTTAGTCGTGACCGAGAGGCTGCCCAGCCCCAGGAGGAAACGATTTTTCGTTGTTGGAATGCTGGATTTTTTTTTTTTTTTCTGAAAATCGAGTTTTATATAGATTCCTCGATTAAACGTATAGAAACGATCCTGCAGCGCGTCGGAAAAGCAGCGGAGCGGCCAGCTCCCTCCTCGCCCACGAGCGGACTCCTCCGACGGGAACCCGCTCCCCGCCCGGCGAGCGGCCCCGCCGCCCCCGGCAGCCGCACAGGCGCTCCCGCGGCCGTCCCGGCCCGACGGGCCCCGCGCCGCTCGGCACGGACAGCCCGCCCGCAGCGGGGGCCGGGGCTGCTGCTCGGGGGGCGGCGGGACCCGCCGTTCCCGGCTGCTGCCCCCGCGGGTGCCGGGATCCAGCCGGGCAGCGCGGCACGGCCGTCCGCACCGGCGGAACGGGCTCCCGGCGCAGTTCCCGGCGCCGCCTCGCAGCACCGCCCGCCCGGCGGCAGTGCCGGCGCCGAGCGCTCGCCGTGCCCGTGGGGCCGGGCCGGGCCGCTACCGCCGGTCCCTCCTGCCCGGCTAGCGAGGGCCGAGGGCCAGGCCCGGCCCCGCGGTCAGCGCTGGCCCGGTGCCCCCGCCCGGGCCGCCCCACGCACCTGCCAATCCGCGGGAGAAAAAGCGGAAGGTTCGGGGTCGCCTCGTCCCTTCCCGTCCCTCCGACGCACCGCCCCGTTCACGCCTGTGCGGGAGAGGCGGCTCTCCGGAGCGGGTCTCCGCGGGAGCGCGTCCCGCCGGCAGGGACAGCCCTCGGGACGGGCAGCGCCGGGCCCGGCTCGCTGGGGCCCCGGCCCCCGCCCGCGCCCCCGGGGCACCTGCCGCGGCGGGGGCCACCGACACGGGCACGGCCTCCGCCGGCCCGGCCCGCTGCCCGGGAGCGGCGGGGCCCCGCCAGCACCCCCGGGGGCGCCTCGGGGGCTGCGGAACCCCGCGGCCGCGGCGGGGGCCCCGAGGGCCCGGCCGGGCAGCACGGGTGGGACCCCCGCCGCCCCCTCCCGCTGCTGGCCGGCGGGGCCGGTGCGGCGGCCCCGCAGATGAAAGGCTGCGCTCGCAGGCGCGCCCCGCGCCGGCAGGTCCCGTCCCCGTCCCCCCCCTCCCGCGGGTGCACATGTCAGAGTTCACAGACCTGGCTGCTGCCTTTACAACACTGAGCTGTAAAAGAGCGGATATTAAACCCGTATAATGGATCCAACTCCAAGGAGAGGTTAAATTTCCCAGTGAAACGAAGGTATTTGCCCTGAACTGGGAAAAGACATCCCCCCCCCCCCCCCGGGCTGGGAAACCCGCGGAGCCGTCAGAGCCTGGCGGTAAACTCTGCCCCCAGCCCCGCACCTGGCACCGGCCGCCGCGGGGCCACATGTGCGCGCCACGCCGCTACCAGCCGGAGGCTCGGCCGCCCCGTCGGGTCCCTGCCCGCGCCTAGCTGCTGGGAGCCCCGGGCCGGCGAGCCGCGTCGGTGGGGGAGGCGAGCCGGCCGGGAGCGAAAGCGCTTCGCTTTGCTCCGAACCGGACCCGGAGGCGGGAGGCGCGACCCCGGCGTCCGGCACTGCTGCCCCCGGGCCTCAGCTGCCCGCCGCGGGGCCGAGCGCGATGGCGGCTCCGCAGCGCGGCGGCTGCCGGGCCGGGCCGGGCCGTGCGGCTCTGAGCAGGAGCTCGGGGCGGGGGCTGCGCTGCTCTTGGCCCGGGCGAGGGACGGGGCTGCGCTGGTAACGCGGGCCGTGCCCGGACGCGGGGCCGGGGCAGGTGGGTGGAGGAGAGCCGAGGGGCTCGGCCTCAGCCGGGCTGCGGTGCACGGGGCGCCCGCTGCGCGCCGCCAGCCCAGGCCGCTCCGCGGGTGCGGCCGTTGCGCGTCGTGCCCGGCGCCGGGCGAGCCGCTGGCCCGCGGCGAGAGGGGGGACAGCGCGGAGTCGCGCCGGTCGCCGCAGGAGGCACCGGGCGGCGGAGCGGCACCGCGCCGGGGCAGCGCAGCCCCGACGGGGCCCCGGTGCCGAGGCCCATCCCGCGGCTCCCTCGGGCCTCGGGCGGGCGAGGGGTCCGAGACCTCCAGTCCCCGGGACCGCACGGCGAGGCGCTCCGCCGGCGCAGGGGGACGCGGAGCCCGAGTCTGTCTGCCGCGCTGCCCTCAAAAATCCACTTAGGAAAGATGAAGGCGCATGCAAATGCGTGGCGCCTCCTTGCTTGTGCCTTTAATCATGGTAAATTGACTCTAGTTCCTCCAGGCCCCCCGAAAGTGCACCCAGCGCGCACCGCACCACAGCAGAGCTGGAACTCCCAGCGCGCCGCGCACTCACACACGCACCCGCCGCCTTCCCCGGGGCTTTCTGGCGCTGCTCGGCGCGGCTCCGGCGCTCCGTGTGATCCAGCTTTCTCAGCAATTTTCCTACCCAAAAGCTGCCGTGAAGGGAACAGCGCGCAGAGATAGCATCAGGCTGCCTATATCAAAGAGACCCTGCTTAATTAAAATACCAGCTCGGTGTTCGCCGCCTTCCACGCGGCGCGGCCTCCGACCGCGGTCTGCCGGCCCGCTCCCCCCGGGAGGGCGCGGGGCTTCCCCGGCTCCCCGGGCGGGGGTCGGGCCCTTTGAAGGGCCGCGCCGGCACCGAGCGCAGGCGGCCCGGAGCGCAGGCCCCGCCGGCTCCGGCCCACCCACCCACCGGCCGCGCCCAGCCGGGCACCTCGGCGGCCTGGCTGCCGTGCGGCCGGCCCCGGCCCCTGGCGCTGGTCCGAGCCAGGCGCGGCCCGGTCGCCGGCTCCATGAGGCTGCCGGGTGAGCAGGGGCCCTCCCGGGGCCGGGGCGCAGCCGGCGCGGCGGACAGGCCGGTCCCGGGGGCGGCTGCGAGGCGCGGGGAAGCTCCGCGTGGTTCACGGCAAGCGTTTGTTTGCGCTACTGAGCAACAGCCCGATAATTTATTGTTATTGTTATTAGTAACTACACTTTGCAGCTCGCTTACATTTGTCCTTCCGAGGGAGGGAGAGCGGGCTGAATCAGTCATCGCCGACCGCACTCGGCGGCGGCTCTTCCCGGGCCGGGGCCGCTCCGCCGAGGCTCCCGGGCCGGCGGGGCGGGCGGTGTGAGTGCCCCGCACGACGGCGCGGCCCGCTGGGCGCTGCGGCGGCGGCCCGGGGCAGAGGGCCGTCACGGGGAGGCGGCGCCGCCGCCGCCGGGGGCTCGGTCGGAGCCGCGGGCTGCAGAGCCGTTCTGGGGAGCGCCCGGCACGCGGGGGGAGCTCCGCGGGTCGCCGGCAGCGAGGCCGCCCGAGGGGCACCCGCCGGTCTCCGTCCCGGTGGCTGCACCCGCGAGGGGCTCGGCCCCGGGCCGCCGTGCAACCGGGCCGGTGCCCCCGCGCTCCCCGAGCGCCGATGGCAGCGATGCTTCGGCGTCGGCCGGTGGCGGGCGGGGAAGGCCGGGGCTCCGCCGGGCAGCGAGGCGCAGAGTCCAGCTGTGGGTGGAGAAAAACAGGACAAAGTGAGTCGGTGCCCCCGTGGCTGCCCGCGGGCTCCCCCCGCCCCCCCGCCGGGGCGCCGCAGACGGAGCCGGGGGCCGGCGGCCGCGCACGGCGAGGCGGGAGGCCGGTCCGCCCCGTCTAGGGGCGGGCAGCCCCGCCGGCTCCCCGCGGGGCAGCACCCGGGACGGCCGGCCCCGTGTGCGCTGCTCGCCCCGGCTGACCCTGGCCCCGCTCCCGCTCCCGGCCCCGCCGCGCCCGCGGGAGCCCCGGCCGTGCCGCCGCGCGCCGGCAGGGGGCAGGCTGCGCCCGAGGCCCCGCCGCACCGGGCAGCCGGGCCGGGCCGGGATCAGCCGGGCCGGGCCCAGCCAGGCCGAACCCAGCCGAGCCGTGCGCGCTGCGCGGTCACCGCCTGCCCCGGCCGGGGCGCACCCGCGGATCCGGCAGCGCACGCCGCGGGGCCGCACGCGCGGCAGGGCCGGACCGCACGCCCCGCACCAGCGCAGCAAACACCGCGCCCTGCGGAGCGCCCCGGCACCCCGCGGGGTGCGGGCACGGCGCCCAGGGCAGCACCCCCGGCACCCCGCGGGGACGCGCCCGCCGCAGCCGGGGAGCGGGCGGTGCACGTCGGTACCGCGGGGAGCCCGCGCCGCGCCCCGCGGAGGTGCCCGCATGCAGGCAGCCGGGACGCACAGACACCCACGCACCCCGGCCGGGGACGGCACGCTTACGCAGAGAAAGCGGGGAGCTCCTCTGTTCTCGCTGCCGAGCAGCCCGGGGCCCCTCGCCGTCCCGGGCAGGCACCCGCGCAACGCCGGGCGCGGCGGCTCTGTCACGCACATGCCTGCGGACCCACGGAGGGGGGGGGGTCTCGCCGCGCCCCCCCGGCTGCGCCCCCGCAGCGCTCCCCGGAGCGCCTGACACGGGCGTGCGGGTGCAGCGGGCAGCACAGACCGGGAAAGGAGCGGGCGCCCGGTCCCGACGGAGCGGCCCCGCCGCGGGAGGGTCGGTGCGAGCACAGAGCCCGGCTGCAGCGGCCGCCGAGGCTCCTCAGGCGGGCTCAGCCCTCCGTTATTTATTCCGGTGCTTCATTCTTCCCTGCCTTGTTTACGAAACGCAGAATTGTGACTGGCTGCATTTCGTGCTCGACTCTCAAAATTAAAACAAAACACCTCAAAACAAAAAGATTTGTCTTGCAAATAAATAGAAAATTAGAACCAAGCCACGGGGAGGTGGGGTTGCGTTAGTCTTGGTTTGCTTTTATTTCTGGGATGGTTTTGCGCGTGGGTGTTTTAATTGTATTTTGTTTTTCGTTAAAAGCACTACATAAACCGAATATAACACCTCATCGAATTGTTCTCGGGGTAAGAGGCAGGGATAATAATTATCCGGTGCAGCGTTCGTACACACACAAGGCAAGAAGCAACAAATCTTTGGTGTGATATTTGTGAGTAAAAGCCCACGAACAAAGATTGAATTATTGCTGCGGGTGCGAGTTTGGGAGGGTTCCCGCTCCGCTCTCGACTGTCCCGCCGCGCAGCGGTGCCTTTTTTTCCCCTTCTTTTTTAATGAGAAGTTGCGAAAACTACTGCGGAAAGAGGGGCTCTAATTTTCCTCGCAATTGTAGAAGATAATTTGACGGAAGCCCTGTGTGATGGAGAACGCTGAATCCTTACGCAAAAATAGGAAGGGAACATAAAAAATTAATGTAAACGAGAAGGTTTTTCTCCACTGATTGAACTCAGAAATCTAAGCAGCTTTTATCTTGATCTCAGAATTAAATAATCATGTATTATTTTTTCAGCATTAGCTACAAAGTTTTTCAGATTTGTACTGTCCAGAACAAAAACCAAATAAGCTCTATTCCTGAAAACCCTTCCCAAAATATTTAACTAAAACATAATCATGAATTTCTTTCAGAGGTGTTTCTGTACAAAAACGGCATAAAAGGGCAGCTTTATCTTAAGACCCAGAAAAAGAAGCATTAAGTAATTCAAGTTAACACTTGTCCTGCCTATTAAATATCAATATTTTGGGAGCATTATAAAATAAACTCCCTTCCTTCGGCAGGGTCACAGCATATCATGGATCACATTAAGAAACCCCGCACGGAATCCTTTCTGGATTTTTATTTCCTCGGTTTTAGATTTTTAACGGTATCGGCAAAAAACAAAAACGAAAGGAAAGCCCGAGACGCGGGATTTCAGGCGCGCTCCCTAGCACCGGGAGAGCGGTGGGTATCGCTTTTCTCACTTGTTTTGTTTCCGAAGACGGAATAAAAGAGCGCAGCGTGTTCAAACGCGGCTGTTTCTGCACACGCACGTTGTGTGCAAATCCACGCGCTGCACACACAAGCGGAGCCTCTACCCGTTCAGACGCTTTAGCGATCGAGCGCGCCAAAGCGCGGCACGGCCGGGGCTCCGCGCCACCCCCGGTAAGCGCGATTTAGGGAGCGGGCGCGGGGCCGCCGCCGATCGCCGCCGGGCCGCCGCCGCGGCAGGGTCCCGCAGCCCTCGGGCCGCTGCTCCACCCGGGCAGCGGCGGGCGGGAGGGCGCGGGGCCGCCGGACGCTCCCCCGGGGCCGCGCCCGCCGCTGCCCGCCGGCCCCGCGGGCCGGGCCCTCCCGCGGGCAGCCCCGCCGCGGCGGTGCGCAGCAGCCGGGGGCGCCCCGTCCCGCGTCCCCCGCCGGGGCCGGTCGCGCCACCACCGCCCGCGGGACAGAGCCGCGTCCCCGCCGGCGTCCGCTGCCCCGAGGGACGGTCCCGCCGCCACCTGCCCGCGGCCCGGCGGGGGACGCGCGCTGCTACCTACCCCGGGCAGGGCAGGAGCCAGGAGCCGCCGTCGGGCCGGCAGCGGAGCGGGCGGCGGAGCGGCGCGGCCGGGGCCACGCTCCGCTCCGCCGCGATCCTCGGCGGCCGCGCTCGCTCTCCCGACCGGCCCCCGGCCCCGGCCCCGGCCCGCGGGGGCCCGCCCCGAGCCCGGGCCCGGGCCCGCGTTGCCGCTCGGCCGCGCCGGCCGCCCCGGGGTGCGCGGAGCCCGCCCGCCCCGCGCCCCGGGCGCCGCCGCGCTTCGGGGGCCGCGGGGGCCCGGCGGGGCCAGGGCACTATTTGACGTCGAGGAGACGGATCACCGCGGCGCAGCGATACGGCGCGCACCAATGGAGTTCAAATGTCAGCAAGTTTGAGGAGGGGTGAGGCGCCGGGGGGTGTGTTCCTCCGCCGCGGCCCCTGCTCTAAACGGCGCGGCTCCTCGGGACGCCGCATGGCACATGGGCTGCGGAGCGCCGGGGAAGCCCCGCCGCCCCGCCCGGCCCCGCCGCGCCGCTCCGCCCGGCCCGGCCCGGCCCCGGGAGGGCCCTCCGCGGAGGGCGTGGGGCAGCGGCGCTGCCGGCGAGCAGGTGACACCGCGGGCTGCCCTGCGCCCTGTGCGCGGCATGTGCGCGCCCGTGTAGCGCGGGCTGCCCCCATGGGCAGCGGCGCCGGCTCTTTCCTCTGCCCCCCGTCTCTGGAAGCCCGGGCAGGAAACGCTCCTCATGTCTCCCAGATAAAAATAAAAGCGACTCCCTCCTCCCGGCCGCAGAGTGTCCCCGAGCTCGGCCAGACGCGGGGCTGAGCCGGCCCCGCCGCCCGGCAGCGCCTCTCCCCCGCCGCCCCGGAGCGCCGGGCAGCGCCGCCGCCCGCCCGATGGACATCGCAACAGGTCCCGAGTCCTTGGAAAGGTGCTTTACGCGGGGCCAGTCGGACTGCTCAAAGATGCTGGACGGTATTAAAATGGAAGACCACCCTCTGCGCTCGGGTCCGGCCACGTTAGGAGTGCTGCTGGGTGAGTTGCCGCTCGCTTCTTAGCTGCGCCAAAAGCGGTCGGCCCCTGTGCACCGCTCGGGCCCGGGGCTGCGCTCCGGCGGGGCCTGGCCGGGCGGCTGCGGGCTGCGGCCACCTCGCCCCGGGCTGCCGGCGGGCGCGGAACTTTCTCACCGACGTTTGCGGGGCGCGGGCTCGGCGGCGGCCGTCAAGCTCGATGCCGCCGAGCTGCGGGGCCGGCCGGGCTGCGCTGCCCACCGGCTGCCCCGGGGCCGGGGGAGCGGGACCGGGGTCGGGTCGGGGGGAGCGGGGCCGGGAGCGGGGCCGGGCAGGCTCTTCACGCCGCTCTCTGCCGTTCGCAGGGTCGGACTGCCAGCACCAGGCCGTCTGCGAGGGCTGCCAGCGGCCCATCTCGGACCGGTTTCTGATGCGGGTGAACGAGTCCTCCTGGCATGAGGAGTGCCTGCAGTGCGCGGCGTGTCAGCAAGCCCTCACCACCAGCTGCTACTTCCGGGACCGAAAGCTCTACTGCAAGCAGGACTACCAACAGTAAGAGCACGGCGGGGCTCGGCGGGGCCCGGCGCGGTGCCGCCGCCGGCGGGGGAGCCCTGGCGGCCCGGCCCGGCCCGGCCCGGCGGCACGCTGCGGGCTCGGAGCGTGTTTCTGAGCGGGCCGCCGCCCGGAGTCTGGCGGAGCGGGGAAACGCCGCGCCGGGGCCCGCGGCCGCGCGGGTGGCGGCCCCGGCGAGCGGGTACCCCGGCGAGCGGGTACCCCGGCGCCGCGGGCGGGGGCCGGGCGGCAGCGGGCGGGACCGGAGAAACTTTGAGCCGCAGCGCCCGTCCCAAGCAGGCAGCTGCCCCTCGGCCCCGGGCTCCGCAGCGCTCGGACCCGCCGCGGTCCGGGATCCTACGGCGCCGTCGGAGGGCGGCGGCGGCGGGGCGGACCCGTTTCGCCCCGGCCCGGCTCTGCCCCGCTCGGCCCGGCCCGCCGCGGCTGTGGCCGGCCGGGCAGCGCCGCGCTCGGGGCCGCCCCGCGGGCTCCTTCTGCCCGGGACGAGCCGCGTCCCGCCTCCGCCCGCAGCCCCACAGCCACGCCGGGAGCCCCCGGGAGCGGTCCGGGGCCGGCCGCGGCCGCGCCTGGGCGCTGACCCGCCCGCGGAGCGCGGCGGCCGATGCCGGCTGCCCGGCGGCGGGGCCGGGCCGCCCGAGCGGGGCTCGGCGGGGCCGTCGGTGCGCGCCCGCGGGCCAGCGCGGCGGGGCCAGCCCGGGCGCGGGGCCGCCGCCGTCCCGCCGAGCCGCCGCCGGGAGCGGAGGGTGCGCGGGCGGCCGCGGCGATGCCCGCGGGGCCCAGCCGCGGGGACTGGCGCCGGCCGTGCCTCCGCGGCCGGCCGCGGCAGGAGGAGCCCGGCGCTGGCTCCGTCCCTCCCGGGCCGGGCGCTGCCCGCGCTTTATTTTACTTAGGCTTTATCCCCAAATGTCAGGCTTTGTCGGGAGGCGGCCCCCCGCCGCGCCGCGTCCCTGCGTGGAGACGGAGCCCCTGCCCCGCGCCGTGTTTGTCCTCCCCTGCAGAAGCCCACTTCATGCTTGTCACCGAAATTGAGGATCCTTTTTGTGCCGGGAGGGGGGCGAACATGGGCACTTCAATCACTAGGACATAATATGGCTCTGCTAGAAGTCTGGCAACAAACAAAGAACAACAACTATTGGTTTGCATCAACTTTTGTCAGGCATTCAGCAGGCTTCCAGAAAGGCCTGAAGTGGCTTAGTGGCAACAATGTGCATTTCATAGCTACAGCATGAAAATCCATCTCCATGGAAACTGGTAGTAAATGCTAACATGACATGCTGAGTATAAATATTGTTAGGGTTATAACTCTTGTATAAATGGCCCAGATAAATGTCCCCCTGTTTAGGAATTACAACAAAACGTGTTATTTCATAGTGCAGCCCTCACCAGCACGCTACCAGAGAGTCTTCCACGGGCCCAGGCGCTTCACAGGAAAATAACCCGGAGCTTGCCTCCGCTGGGCCGCCGCGATCCTGCCCTCTCAGGGGCCGGGGCTTCAGCATTATCTGTATTTTCTCATACCCCTGCGTAGGGAGCGTATCCACGGACTTTGTCTTTTTACTTCTATGCAAAATAAAACACCTCGTGGTAGCTGTAGTTGTAGATCAATGAAACTTCTGCCTCTCTAGGTAGTACTACCTTAGATATTTTTGTTAATTAGGAAAGAATTTAGAATAGTCTTTAGGCGACCTAAAAAAGCATTATTTGGCAATGTAAATATTTACATTAATTGCCAACAAATGTACCTTCTAAGTCCCATCTGTAAAATAAAGGATCGCACTTTGCCACTTAAAAAGCAAGATCATAGACTATTGCTTTGTAAAAACAAAAATGCTTTTCTGACTGAAAATAGAAATGTAACCGCTTCAGAACTTTCTTTATTATCAAAGGTGTCCAATTGTTTAGGGGGGAAATGGGGTAACCAGGCTGACGAGCAATAAAAAGATATCAACATGTTAGCCTTTGTTGAATCCCAGCACCTAGTGTGACATTACATGGTAACCTGCTGTGTGTGCCCCTAAGGACTGACAGCAGCAGCAGCTCATGGAAAGGGGAGGGGAGACACGGTAAATCAAAATTTGTTTTCTCTGAAATTTTGTTAGCCCGAAAGAGCAAACATGTGAAACTACACTGACATTGTTTGTGTGCTTTCCCTGTCTGCTGCCTTTTAGACTCAGAGAAGTATTCTTTTCTGATAGCTAAAGGATAAAAATAGCTATTCATCCGTGCAAGCAGTTCTCATGGGCTGTGCAATGCAGATGATCAGTTTTATCAGTAAGAGTGCGGAGGGAGGAGTGAAGCCATGAGCAAGTTGTGCAAGTCGTCTCCAGCATGCTGCTACAGCCATCACCCTGCGCTGTAACATAGCGGGATGTAAAATGCCTGTATGCTTTGGAGTAGTGAAACGGAACGGTACCAGTACAGAGGAAGACCGGTATCAGTAAAATCAGATGCTTTTTGTTATCCTGAGTCCTATTTACAGATCTCGGGGGGGAGGGGGAGAGAAAAAAAAGAGAAAGAATAAAGATTACTTAAATATCTTAGTTACTGAAATTTGCTTTAAATAGATTTTTCTGTACGTAGTAATGTAATTTAAAGGTCAGATTTCTCCAGAACTCCCAGGACTATAATCAAGCGCTGTGTGTATATCTTTGGAAAACTGGTGTGTCGTCTTTCTAATGAAAGCAAGCTTCTGATGGGTCAGATATCAGACCTTAAACCTTTCACTGGGTCAGGAATGATTACTGCCCATCCTTGGATGAGGGCATTTCACATTAGGGGGAAGGGCGAAAACATTTTTCTTTTTTTTTTTTCTTTTTTTTTTTTTTAATAAAAATGTTGTCTGTTTGAAGCTACCCCCATGCTCGGAATATTAGAATAAATCCTGGGGGAGATGGATTAGTGGCCCAAGCACAGTTTGAAGTAGTCAGAGGTGCCTGATAAGTGTCATTTATCACAAAAATATCATCGGTACAGCAGTGGGACAAGCTATGCCTGTATTTTAGACTCTTTTTACGCAAGAGATTAAAAAAATTTTTTTCACGAGTACATCCTGATCTTTTGATTTAATGCAAAGTACTTATTTTGCTAAAATGTAAGATTTTGAGGGTCACAGGTACATTTGATTGCAAGGTTTTTAAGGGGAAAAAAAATAGAGTAGTATAATGGCACCAGGGAGGCTGACTCTCGCAAGCCCAAGTCAAACAGAATCTCTTTGATTTTAATGAGAGCTTTGCCAAATTGCAGGATTGTTGCATGTTTGGAACCTTACACTTACACTTTTTTTCTTTAAAAGAAGTTTTCTTTCTGACAAACTGAAACCTTCAGAATCAATGTTTATCAAAAATAGGGGGGTTGCGGTAGTTATATTCTGTTTTTTTGCTTAAATGAATTTATTTATTTATTGTACCACTCATAACAGTGCTTCCTGCTATAAAACATTAATAATTAGAAATATTACATTTCTTTACCATTTGTATATTTTCATTTTTTTGTGACTGTGCTTTTCCGCTTTGTTTTTATCTCACTACTCAGTGTTAGGTAACGATTTGCCCTAGTTATTGCTGATACTAAAAAAAGATATGCTATGAAAAATAACTGTTTCAGGTTGCATGTTTCATATGTAAGCAATGCATATAATTTCTAGAAAGATCCATATTCCTATTCTAGGAATGGAATTCTGGAAATAAAGGCTGTAAAGAGGTCATTTATTCAAGGGATAGGATAGCAAACAATCACAGTTGCTATTTCATGATTTTTCATTAGTGCATTCTAAGTTTTGCTTAGGGTGGGAAAGAGAAATATTTAGATTTTTGTTAGATTCTTCAAGATATGTCAGGCATTGTTTTAGCATCCTTAGACTTTCCTTATATTTCTGGTATATTGCTCGTTCTTCATCTTTGAGCCCTTTCTTGTCAGTGACTGGGCTTATTTTTTATGTGCAATCAGCACAGAGCAGCATCTACCTCGCAGGGAGGAAAGAAAATGCTGCGAAGCCTTGTTGCTGTAGGGGAACGTTACCCTCTCCAGATTTTGGAAATTCTTTCACATGAGTATAATACTGAGGCTGATGTTTCCCAGTTCAGCTGCGTTTTGTATTTGAAATAAGACAAAAGCTTCCTATTAGTAAATGTCTCTTATTTTTGTGAATGTTGTTTTTCTTCCAGAGAGAGCGAGCGCATGTCTGTCGTGAGCGCAGGCTGTGGAATGTAGGCAGGATCCGTGGTACAAGAGGTGACTTGAGCTCCCAGATTCTGCTACATGCAGAATGGGTAATAACTATTTGCGAACAGGAAGATTTTATTTGTTTTCAGCTTTACATTTTTTTTAAACTGAGGAGCACCAGACGCGTCGTTACACTCATCAGTGCAATCGTTCATCATCTGAACTCGGCAAAATTGTGTAGAGCAGTGGTGTCCCCCTCCGTTTCGTTTGCCTCTCATGCCAGCCTGGCACTGGCCCTTGTGCGTGTGTCAGTAGGAAACAGCATAAAAACTGACTGAAACTTAGAGATGAGGAGTAGCCTAAGCACATGCCCAGGACATGGAGTAATGATTAAAGTTATGTCATCCACGAAAAATGCCTTTAAAAGTCGCTGAAATACTCTGGCATTTTTGCTGAAAATCCAACCAGCCCTGCACTATCAGACACATCAGCCCGATTAAAAATTCTCTGTGTGATCAGGCTTTCGTAGCACCTCGAAACGGTTCCAAAAGCGGGAGCACTGAGGAAATGTAGCTGTTATTTCTGCCGATGACGTCAGCAGAGTAGCCGCGATCGGGCAGAGCCCCCGCAGGTCCCCCGTGTCAGCAGGAATTCATCTCTGCAGCACGCGGGGAGGCTGCGGGGCAGATAACGGCACGGGCGCGGGAGCGGCACTGGCCCGGCAGGGCCAGCCACGAGCCTAGGGCTGGTTAGGAGTTAGGCTGAGTAAATACTAGCGGGGACCTGGAATGGAACGTGCTTTGAGAATTTGGGGAGACATTTTGGTTTTCTGCTACAACTGTGGTAACCTTATTGGACAAAATAATTGCAACGGTAATACGTAATTGTGCTAATCCATGGTAGAAAATGATAGGGAGGATCTTTTTGCAATGTAGGCAATATGCAATTAGATTAATAAGAGGATAATTTATAATGCTTAACTACTAACCTGAGAAAAAATAGCCAATAAATATGAAATACGCTGCAAAAATTTCTTCACTGAAATATGTAACAAATGGGAACATTTTATATTCTGCTTAGAAATCACATCTATAATTTTTTGGCCTAAGCTTTTGAACTAGTTCAAAGGCGTACATCACACCTTTTCAACTATCAATAATATATCATGCTAAAATAGCTGGATTATAATGTCTCTCCTTAGACTAATTATTAGTGTATTTCAGTTGTAAATATATACCCCTCTTGCTTGCCTCCATTGTGGAGCAACCTATAAAGCATGGTACATCTTAAAATGAGTACTACTCTGGTGAACTTGAAAGGTGGGTGCATATTTAGCAACAACAAGAGGCTGCTTAATTTAGTCCGATAGTTGGGAAGAAATATGCAGGAGAAAAAGGAGTATGCTTTTTGTAATGCAGCTGTGACTTTTATTTTTCATTCCAGACAATTTAAATTTATACTAAATCTGCTACTTCTTGTTGTAACAGGACTTGATTTCGTTTTATTTAATACCTCCTTCTCCCAGAATGAACAATACAGCAGATACAGTAAATTATTGGATGAGAGCTTGAGTTCCCCACGTACTCGGTGTGCAAGTCAGCGGGAGGTTTCCGTGCACAAGAGAAGTGGACGGGGCCCTCCCTGGGAGCAAGGACATCCACGCCGAGAGCCACCGCGCTGGGGAGCGGGGGGGGCGTTTGGGCGCGCAGACGCGCGTGTACACCTCCCACCCCGGCACACGCGCGCGGAGAAGCCCACGGCCGTCTGCTGGCGTGCTCAGTGGGGTGATTTGGGGGGACAGAGAGGGATAAGTAAAATACTTCATTTTTCTTATCATTGCTAGGCTAAGAGCAGGCAAGTACATTTTATGTCTGTTTGGTTTGCATAATACTCCTTGCGCTGTTCAGTTCTTGTGGCAGTTTTGGAAGAATGTGGTGTGTAAATATAACTAATATTTCGTGATAATATCAGAAAGGGATTTTCTACTGCTTGGGCTGGCTTGGACCATGTCACAGGTTGCATAAAATGCAGATTCACAAAAAGGCTGTGAATTTTAAACCCCAGCAAGATGGAAAAAGACTGTTACGGTATCCTCTGTAAAGGGTGTACTAGGTCAAACGACATACTTGCAGAAAAAATAGGGATAAATGCTTCTCTTTGCCTACATTTTTTTGCCCGTGTGATATGTCATGTTATTGCTCAAGTGAGGTAAGAAAGCAAGCAAGTAAATAAATGAAACTGTGAAGTGAATTGTACAGTAATCTCCAGTAAAGGTAAACAAACCAGGTATTGCTCTTGGATGGTTTAGTGTGGTAGAAAGGTTTTTTTGGCATGATTTGAGGATGATTGCATTACTCACGAGGCAAAGATTGACTCATAATGAAATGACAGTTTCTTGTTCGTTACAAAATATAAAAACTCCACATTTGTTCTGAAACAAAGAATAAGGTTAGTTATAAGTAACAATGTGACGTGAACCTTGACAGCTGAGTCTCTAGCAGCCAAATAATGAAATTGGAGTTACTTTGGATTTAGATGGGTGCAATTAAGAACAGAAATTTCCTTTCTTTAAGCGCATTGGAATAAATATATCAGGTGGGCAGGGAACGATTATTGAATATACACCTTGTGGACTATGTAATTGTGCTATGCTATATCTAAAGCTATGAATTAAAACTGAATTTCGTTTGATGAAAATATATTAGTTTTTTTTTTTTAGAAAGCAGAGGTGTTTTCTGATTTGACATATTTTTAAAAATGTAGCAGGGAGATAAGATTATTTTGCAGCAGTGGGAGCTTTAACAGCACTGGTAACATTTAGGGAAGGAGGCATCACTTTTCTCCACTAGTAACTAAGCAAAAAAAAAAACGTGAGCAACTTAATATCTAATTTAAAGTAAATGTTGAGAGTAAAGCTAGACTTCTGAGTTTGAGAATAGAGACCATAAGAGAGAAAAAAATGACAATACTTGTAAGGTAAAATGAGCTGACTTTTGGTTTTAAATGTAGTGCTCTTTGGTGTTTTTAACATGCATACTCATATAGATCTAAACCTTGCATGCCTTATTCAGGCAAATTATTCACTGTTTCTAGATGCCTCTTTAAATTCAACATAAAATTGAGGCAGATCTTTGACTTTTTTTTTTTTTTTTTTTTAATGTGAACCTTGCATTTACTTTACGTTCCTGGACTTGCTTTGGCTAGACCGATATTCCTCAAATGAAATATTGTCTTATTTTTGTTTTACTTTTTGGTATGCCTGCAATTGCTTTGAACATATCTTGACAAACTTGCCCAGTTGCTGTGACTAACGCAGTCACCGAGACCAGAGCCAGCCCCTGGCATCAGCGGGTGCTATGGAAAGTAAGGGCGAGTTGTTGCTGTGAGCGGGGTGTGAGGAGTCAGCGGGGACTTCTGTTCCCTGGACCTGAACAGGCTGTTCTCAAAACAGCCATTTTGCAAAATAGGCTCTGGTTATTACCAAACAAATTACCAATAACAAATATTTTCTCCTTTTATATGACCAACACATACACAGAATATATGTATTACCATTGCCCTTTATTGGATGCTAAATATACCTTATAAGTAGAAAGCACTGTGTGTGGCATATTATGCAATTTTAATGCAGATAATGTAGAAGAACAACCCTTAAAATGAAGTATCTTGCATGCGACATTAAGTATCCACTGTCTCGAGAAGGTGAAACATCCAGATCACTATTACCAGAGGAACCCAGGATCTGTTACACCAAACTTTGCGGCCGAGATGGAAATCTAGCAGCCCAGCTAAACCCACCTGCGTGCTTCTCATTGTGATGCTCCTGCAGAACTGGGGTATTTTACTCACCTTTCAAAAACTATTTGCCCGTGGGCAACTGAACAAGTAGACATTTGTGAGATTGTATTACAGTAAAGGAGTTGTTAATATGATTAATTCCAGTTTGCTGTTTTGTTGGTTTTGAAATTTTACCGTGATCTTCTTTATAGATGCAGCAGAACTGCTGTGGCACAAATTGATTAAATGCCCTTAATATCAACATAAACAAGGAATAACGTATTTCTTGGGAACTTTGTAGAATTTTATACTCTGATGCTCCTGTAGCAAGCCAATACATTTATAGAGAACACTTGTTGTGGAGGTCATTTGCTTTGCTTCCGAAACACAACATATTTTTTAATATGCACAAAATTTTCCTTTGCAAATGTTGACATGAACTTGTGAACATGCAATTCCTATTGACTTCAATGAGAGCCATCCTCGCTCATCAAAGGATAGAATTTGGCTCTTGATTTTACTGCAATCGGTGTATTATTTATAATGTACAAGAATGCATGTGCACTCTCCCAGTAAGAGCTAATGGAATTTATGTGCACATGCTGAGGACCAAATCCTCCTGGTAGCTGTTAGGAAGTTTACTTTCATGTGTTTGTTCCTTTGTGTAACCTGAATCACCATTCACTAAACCAAAACAAAACCAAAAAAAGAATAGTCTACATCAATAATATTTTCTTTTGCAGTTATTACTTTTATTGTAGGTTATTATTATGATAGGAAGCAAGCAAATTTGAATTTGCAGAAGAAATCATTAATACTGTTTTAAAGCATTTCTAATTACAGCCAGTGGTTACTTGTTGTTCTCTCAGACTGATAGAAACATCATTGCTTCTTGCAGTAGTTTCTCCTTACAAACTGAGCACTGGTGTATTCCTCGTGTATTCGTGAGAAAGCACATTTGTTACAGAATGTGGATGCGGATGGTATGACCGGGGATAGCATTTGCTCTCCGGAGGTGGGGCTCGGCAGAGCGCTGGGCACCTCTGCCTGCCACAGCTGGAGCTGGGGTCACTGGGAGCTCCGCGGGACTGGACCCTTGCGCTGCAGCATGATACCTGCCAAAACTCATTAGTGAGAAAGGTTACAGTTCTCATTAACATCCACTCCACAGAACAGTTGTTTTCAACCTGTGGGATCCTATCCTTTGACATAATCAGATTGCCTACAGCTACCATTTTTCTGTCACCTGATAGAGCTATTCCTGCAGCTTCCCAATGGAAGCAGCTTCTCTGGTTTCTCATGTTCGCTCTTATGTCACAACTTTAATCCAGTTTTACGGGGGGCATGCGGGTGCACTTGCTGAGGTTTCTTTTGATAATGCATGTGAAATGAGACAAGTATTTAATTCTGTATTGTACAAAGAGGTTTATTAGCAAATCGCAAGAAAGCACTGTAGGAAATCATGAAACTGAGGAAAAAATGCAAACGAAAACACTGAAATGACCACAGAAGAGGCGAGCTACCTTCGGTTAGGGGGAAACTTTGGTACAATAAGGTCCAGCTGTACGTGACAGCCTGGTAGCCCCAGCGCTATTCATAAATATTCAGGATCTTCTGCAGACGTTCCTTTGTAGTTGATGGTCTGTGCTAAGCCGTCTCTAGTGCCGCAGCTCTTCAGCTATTTACTCTAGTGGTGCTGTGCCCTCAGTTCTGGAGTAGATGTTGTCCGGGAGCGGGCCAGCCTGCCCAGCTCGTGAGCCTCGTCATGAGCTTTTCAGATGGTCAGGAGCCACAGGAAGGGTACCAGGAGCTGCACGGAGCTGTGCAAGGGTGGTGAGCAGGGGGAGCGCGGGATGACCCAGCTCCCAGGGTCCCACTGCAGCAGCACGGGCTGGAGCTGGCTGGGCACGCAGCCCTGTTTCCACCTTCTTCCAGCAGCTGGGGATCTATGTTACCTGGTCTGTCCTCCCTGCCAGTTGAATGATGTGCTCAGGATATCAGAGCTGTGCTGGCACTGCTGGTGAGCCCACACGGGTCAAAAGCCACAGGCTTGGCTCTTCCTGGCTGTGGTGGGTGAGTGGGAGCTTGCGTGTGGCGGGTGAGCTGGGGCTCCCTGCGTGTCTGGGATCACGCGGCTTACCTCTTCGGGTGGGTCTGGTTGGGCATCAAGAGGTTTGCATTTCCGACTTGCAGGAGAGAAAGAGATGATCGTCCCTCCTCCTCCCCGCCGCTATTAATAATCGTGGTTTGCAGACCGAGTATCCACTCCATGAAGGTTTGTATGTACATGCAGGCTTGAGTCAGTACCTAACTGTTATAATTTTAGAGAGCAATCTTCAGATTACCGGTGTGCTCAGCAGGCTGCGAGGGCTCGCAGAGGTTGGCAGCACATTCCTCCCGCAGCAGTCACGAGCGCTGGGAGCACTCCCTGCGCGGAGGGGCTGACGCTGCCAGTTCGTGGGCCCCGTCGGGGGCCTGAGCCGGCAAATCCCTGCTCCCAGGGCTCCCATGAGTAATGCCATTGAAGCCAATTGCCCTGACGTGCAGTGGCTTGCAGTGTCATGCAAGGTCAGTTTACTTACCTGACAGCAAGTGTTTAGAGAGAACTCGGTGGAGCCACTCGCTGAAGTTTTTGGGGATGGGGCTCTTCACAGGCAAAACCCACCCTAAATGGAAGTCGCGGTTTAACATTGTGAGTTGTCTTCTCAGTTGGATCTTGGCATGAGCTTCATCTGATGACAAGAAAAGTTTCACATGTGGAGCGTAACCCTACAGGTCAGCTCCCACTCACAATAGAGTTGATAAGGAAAGTGTGGTGGGGCCCTGTATGAACGTTAGTACCAGCAGTGAGGCTTTAGAAATCCCTTCCCTTCATTAAGCATTCTGACAAAGCCAAGCATGTGCTCCTCACTCTGCTGGTGGCTCTGTGGTCTTCTGCAAGCCACTTGGCGTATGACTGCACTGGGGAAATGCAGATATTGTATTTTGAGTGCTTCCCAGTCACCTTCTGATCATTAATAGCTAGAATCCAGAGTGAGAAAGGAAGAGAAAGAAAGAAAGGAGCAGTGAGCAAGACCTACCTCTCTGCAGAGGTCAATGCAAAGCCACCCTGCCCTAAGCCCCAGCGAACGAGTTTTGCATATTGTGTGCAGCTCTCTTGAAATCTTAAGAGAAAATGTTTTTCTGAAGTGATTCTATTGATACTAATTTTATTACATGTCAGTCTGGTTTTTATTACATGCAAACAATCACACAGGCTCAGCATCTCACCTTTGTAACAGTGACAGAGGTGATGAAGGAAGGCTCAGTGAAATTCAGGGGACCGAAGCCATACAGAGAAAGCCCCCCAAGCTATCCTACCAGTAGAATTTCCATTTGCACCTGGAAAGGAAGAAATGCAGAGGCTCCAGGATTGCTGCCAGCCCTGCAGGTGAGGGTGCAGACCCTGCTGTGGTGGGCAGCAGGGAACCTAGTACCACCTCGTGCTGCCGGGGCTCAGCGGCAACTGCTGTCAGACGCCCCCGGCACACGCTGCGGTGAGAGGACTGGAGTGACCCTGCCTGCGCCTGTGGAGCTCAGGTTCGCCGTCCTGTGCAGCCCGTCCGTCTGACACCATCTCAGCCCTGTGCGGCAAGGTGGCAGCTCTAAGCTCTGCCGCTGCCACGGTGCCCTTTTCCAGCTCTCCCCTTGCGGAAGGGAGAGGGTGGGAGCATGGGTGGCAGCACCCACTCTGCCGTCGCTGCGGGCAGGTGTGTGCATCTGCTGGAGGCTCACGTTGTGCTGCCCGCCATCGGGCGGATCCTGCCCCGCGCCTGCAGGCTCCGGCTTGGTAAGGGTCTGCCCTGCGGTTGGAGGCGCGCAGCTGACAAGCGTGGGCTCTGGTGCTGTCACCCACTGGTGCCGAGAGCTGGCTGGGAAGCCTTGCTGCGGTGCCGGTGCCCCTGCCCGCCCGGGGCTGGGGGAGGCAGTACTGACAGCCTCAGCCACCTGGATTTTCATAGCCTGGTTCTCCCTGAAGTCTAGGGAGGAAGAGCTCCCGTGTTCTGGGCATTGCTTTGCCCCGGGGGTGATGCTGCTCTTCTAAGGATTCCCTTTCTTGTCAGCCAAACATGCCAAAGCTTTGCAATATCTGGATACTTTCTCACTTTTATTTATTTACACACACATATGAGAAATTATTTAATTCCTTACTTCATTTACCAACATTTTCCCAAGCTGTAGGAAGCTGTCCACACATTTTCCCTTGGCAAGTCGTGAACGGGTGACAGTACGAGTGTTGTAGCCATGTGCTGTTTGTGCTTATCGTGGCATTTGCATCAGCACCGATGCTCGCAGCAGATATTACAATGTCCTGTGCGTGCCTTTTGGCTTGTGTGTGTGTAAAAAGAAAAGCAACGCTCTGTTTTTTTACAGATGGGACACGGTGATGCGAGTACTTGCAGTACAAAACCAGGTTATTCTTAAGAGCAGTTTATGAAGTTGTAAAAGTACAAATGGAGTAAAACTATTTGAGGGAATAAATGGCATGTGAAATGTTGCAGCGATACTATCTCTACTTGGTATCGTTGCTTTGAACCTGCCAGGCTTGGTGGTTGGAGCTGCAACAAACAAGTGATTCAGCTGATGGGAGTAGAAGGCATTACAACCGACAGCTACTTTGTTAATGGAGGAATAGGCAGAATCCCACTGCTGGGGGGATCCCCCCACTGCAGCCACTGCCCCTGGTTGCTGTGGCTGTCGCAGCCCTGGCGGGAGCTGCCGTGGAACAGCGTTGCACGGAGGAGACAGAGTTTGTATTTTAGCGTCAGCTTTCCATCCTGTCCTGCGCCGGGGGATGCAGGGGCACGCGTGGCCGTTGTGGGGTCCTTGTGCCCCTGGGTGGGCATCCCGAGCTGGAGGGACCAGGCGGTGCTCTGGGGGTGGGTAGCTCCTGCTCGCTTGGTCCTTAGAGTCTCGCTGCCTCGGCCTTGCTACCCGTGCCTGGGCCAGTTCCCCAGCATGATTTTGTGGGTGTGGAATACATTAGCCTTGATGGCGCCTGCATTAATTTTATGTGGGAGAATCCCCAGAGATTCCAGAGCAATTACAGGGAGAGCAGCCTTGCCCAGCGCGGCGTCCTCCCCATCCAGCCGCTGATCCCCACGGAGGAGATGGGAGGACTCGGCGAAGCAGCGCCGGCACTCCAGGGGTGGCCGCTCCCTGTGGCTGCCTGCCCGAAGCATCCCTCGTGGCAGAGGCCAGAGCATGGTGGTCCATGATCCCCCGAGCGACTGTGCTCCATGGCTGGCCCAGGGTGACGGGACTGAGTGCTGGACGGTAGCAGAGCTCGTTGTACTGATCCGTGTCTTACAGAAAGGTTGGAAAACAAGCCCAAGGCAAGCGAGCTGTCTTCATTTCATACATGTCCTATGAATATTGGTTGTCTAGCATAATTGAAGCCTGTTCCATTTGTGGCTTTTTTCTTACTTAAAAACTCAGCTCATATTTTGGCAGGGGTTTGTCTGAGCGCGTAGCGGATACATTCAATGACAAGAGCTATAACATTCAATTTGTTGGATGCCACAATTAAACCTCAGCTTTTTCACCCAGCCATCTGAAAGCCAATTGCGAGTTGTCACTCAAGCAAGAATACATACAAACAAGGGCAGTACATACCCCAGATCCTAACAATGTGATTTTCATCGCCTTACCAGTCTTTGGGGAGTCTTCAGCTTCCATCTGGAAGTACCTTCAACCCTTTCCAGCTACGGATCTTGAAATAGCTAGAACAGAGAGAAAACCAAAATTACATGGAGTTTATTGCCATTTCAGAAGGAAAAAAGTGTTTGAAAAAGTTTATTCAGGAAGCCAAGGGAAGTTAAGTGGGAGACATTTGCCATTTCATCAGTCTGTTGGTGATAGCCATTCATGTCATAAATGGCTTGTGTCATTTGATGCCAAAAATAACACAATTTTCCTCCCCAAAGGCCTATAGGGTTTTTTTGCAATAAATGTTTATTTGTTAATAATATACTTTAAACAGCCCAGTCTTGACCTCAAGTCTCCAAAAGAATCCATCTTCTCTCTGAAAAATCCTACAAAGTTTGTGTAATTTTTTCTGGGAAGGTGTAATTGATGGCGCAGTGAAGGGTAGTGTGTTTGCTTTAACTACTGCAGCTGCGTGGATTAACTGTTTATAAGGGCCTACTGTGCTTCGAATGGCTACTTTCTTAGATTTCAAGCTTTAGTTGACAGCACTTCCTAATGGTTTCTTGGATTTGCTTAAGTTCCATAAGTAAAAATAAATTTCTGTGCTTAGCTCACCCATTGTTCTTTCCTCCTTGCTGATTTGAAAGCTTTTAAACATTCATTTGTAGGAGTTTGGTTTCATCGATTAGCCGATGTGGTGCGACATTTCAGATGGAGGTGGCCAGGATGACTACCTGGCAGAGCTGAGCAGGGGGCTGATCTTGTTCCACATCTCATGTTGATTTCAGAAAAAAATGTAAGAGAAATCTGGGTGCATAGCAAGTAACCTGCATGCAAATATTTTTGACAGGCTTTCTCAATTTCGTAATTGGAGTCTCTAGAGTCTAACACAGAACTGGCAGGTATGAAATATGTGTGATTAAATATTTGAAAACATAATAAAGGATTTTGTAAATATGTATAATACAGAAACTGTTGTTTTGAGAGAAAATAGTAGGTCAAGTAATTAATTTATAACATGTTGCACTGTTTTGAAATTGCCTTCCCAAAAGCTGGAGTTAGATTTCCACTGTCAAAGCGTCTGTAGAATGCCAGTGACGTGATCAGCAGCCCAGTCATGTAGCAATTGTCTTTTCACTAAATCACCAACTACCACTGATTTAGCGAATGTTAAATCACATTTTTCAGCTGCTTTTGTTCTGCCATCAGCCCCTCTGATCTTTCTCTCTTACGATTTTTCATGCATACTTTTACTAGAAAAGCAAGGTATTAAGACATTTGTCAGAATTTTTTTGTTAGTCCTTAAATGAAAATGTGGTTTTCTTCAACTCTAGAGCACTTATTTTCTTTAAGATCATCTGAGTTATTGGAGAGAATTACACATTTAATTTCTCAGAGCATTTCAGCTTGAAGTGCTAGTTTGTTCTCAGTCAGACAGGCACTTGGATAAAATAAGGAACAGTATGTGTAAAATGAATGGAATTCATTTTTTCTTTAAACATTTCACATTTGTGAAGCTAAATTATTTGGATAATATGCACACTCAGGTACTTTGTGTAAAACTCATTTTAGTGGGACTCCATGGCACTAAATGGCACTAGTCGTTTACTGAGAATATGTTTGTAGTTTATTAATTGTGACAATTATATGATGCTTTAAAAATATATATTTTGAGAAGCACAGCTTCTAGCCTGGCCCGTGATCCTGCACATTAATTAGGTGGTTAATTTTACTCAGTCTCTTCAGTAGCTATTTACAAGGTAAAGTTGCATGCACAACTAGGTGAACAACAGGGGCCTTAGGGTAACTAAACTGCATGGCGAATGCTCATTGACTTCCCAGAGGCATTTTCTGGGGCGGTCTGGGCCACAGTAACCTGAGCAACTCTCCTCCTCTCTTCTGGCAAAGGCTTGGCTAATCTTTGTGTCCATTTTGGTTTTTGCAGGACAAACTTCTTGATCTTCAATTCAGCCTTTGTTGGATCAGTCCTGTTAAAGCAAGATCACATCCAAGCTCTCTTTCCTAAACTGAAAATATTCGGAGAATAGCTTTAAAACTTTGCATGGCTTCCTGCTATTCTGCTGCTTCTGGCATTGCTGGGGAGTTCGAGCCAGACCAAATAGTCCCACTGCCGCTCAGCGGTGGCTGACCCGCCCCGGCCCCCGGCTGTGGGCAGAGCTGCCTGCGGCCGCCCGGGTGTGCAGAGAGAGTGACTGCCCGGCGGTAACGGCAGCGAGGGCAGCTCATCCTCTCTTTCCTGGCCTTGATGTTTTTGAGTGCCGGACTGCAGACGTGCACACAGAGCAGTGTGGTGTGCGGACATGCACACATGAGGGAGTGCCCGTGCCATATGGCGAAGCCGTGTGATGCGACAGCGGGTGGCACCATGGCCTCCTTTGGCTCAGAGTGATGGCTGGGGTGTCTTGGGAAGCCTGGGGGACTATGGATGAGGACACGAGTCCTGTGTTTGCTCCAGGGCTGTGCCCGGTGTGGCTGGGGCAGGTGCACGCGTGTGGGCTGCTCACGCCGCAGCTGCACGGCCATGCAGATGTCCAGCTGCAGGGTGTCCAGGGATGGCAGTGTCAGAGCCACCTCCTCTGCACCAGGGTTTGGGGTCTTCTGATCGGGCAGAGTGTCCTGCCCTTCTCCTACCTCCCCAGAAAAGAGTACTGTGCAGATCTTGCGTGTGTCCTCTCAAGCCTTCCTCTTGGGCACGGGAGAGCTTCCGCGGTGCCAGGGCTCCTCCGCTCACCCTGGCCTGTGTGACACAGGCTGGATCCTGACCCGCTCCCAGCCAAGCCCATGGCGTAGCACGCAGGTCCTGGGCGCCGCGGCGGGCACGCAGGGGATGCAGACGCCGACGCTCCCCGACTCGCCCCTCTGGGCTCTGGTGAAGTTTCTCCTGATTCATCCCAGCGGTGTGCAGTGACTCATGCCATCAGCATCAGCGGCCTATTTGTGAAACCGAAAAGAAACAACCTGAAATTGGCTGAAACAGTCACATTACTAAGGCTAATATGGATTTGCTCCTGTAAGAGGATATTAAAAGTCTCCCTTTGTTTGTTGCACAGAGACTGAGCTTTGCCATTTTTTAGTCTTTTTGTCAGCTTACTTTGGTACTAAAGCAACTGACATAACATTTAACTTTATCCTTGTGCATGAGCACTCCTGTAACATTCAGTAACTCTTTTGACTTTCTGTTTAAAAGATCTCAACTGATGCTGTGTCTGCACAGACACTGCCAACCTTCAGGATCCTTAGCTGTCCATTTATTATGAGCATGGCTATAGGGTAGATGGCTTGCATCTTTGTGCCGTTATATTCTTGTAATAGCCAACATTAACAAAGTTAAATGGACAAATGAACAAGAGAAAGAGAAGAAAAGCAAAGGAGCAATTAAATGTAACTTTTCATCATGAAAAGGATTTCACTGGTTTATCTTCTAATAAGATTATGTCACCGACACAAGTACCTAGGAGCCCTTGATTGACAGCCTCCTGTACTTTTATCAGGCAGTGTGACACTAAACCTCAGGGCCTTTTGTCCGATAGAGTGAGCTCACGGAAACTTGCCATCCTAATCCCCTTATTCATGTCAAGCACAGAAAAGAAGTCCTGATCAGATGGCACCTTACAACAGTGTCACCTCCACCCCCTCGTTGCTGGATGGACATGGGACATCTCCTGCTTTGTTCGCTGTCTGCGCTTTGCTCTGTCCGAGCAGAGCTGCTGCCTGCTGTATTACGCAGCCCCGCTCCCGATTCCTGGGAGCTGGGACTATTGCACGGCTTTCACGGATCCTATCTTGCACTGCCCTGCACGACGTGCGTTTGCTGTCCTGCTTCCATCCAGGGGAGGCTGTGTGTGTGGTGCAGAAAAATCCCAAGGAGATGGTAGGAAGATTCACAGGCTAACTTCTTTTGTTTGGGTTTTCTTTTTCTTTCTCTAAAGAAAGTAAGGCCTTTAAAGGAAATATTTCCTTTTGCGTCGTGTATGTAAGACCTTGTAGTGAAATGTATCACTAAGCTTCTTCACACCTTCCATCCAGAAAAAGGAGTAAGTGGAACTAAAAAAACCTATCTTTTCAGAAGCACAGGATCAACATGAAGTGCAAAATATTGTTGTTGCTCAGTGGTAATTGTTATTGGGTGTAATACTTCCCAAAGCTCAAAACAGAGTTTTATGTCCTTCTCAAAGGGTGAGTACCTATAGAATTCACTCCTAAGTGTCATAGAAGTCAGCAATTCATCCCAATCACTGGTACTATAAGTTTCATAGCTCCGGCCCTTTCTTAGTTGTAGGAATTCCTTTGTGCGTATCCCTGCGGTAACCTATTTCAACTAGCGGTTCCCTGTGGTGCTTTATTTACTTGTCCAACTGTTTGGAAGTCTGTTAGTCTAAAGATCAGATGCTCTGAAACAAATCTTATTACTTTAACCAGCTCTGCAAATTCTTCTTTCTCCATTTTTATTGACTTCTCTTCAGCTAGAACTAATACACATGCAGCAGGTGGGCAAGTATGTCTCTCAAAGTTTAGCCTCTCAGATTTAACATGAGAAACTATAAATCTTTTTGTTTTCCTTGGAAAATGTGGGAAACCACAGGTATTTGAAGAGTTGCCTCCTCGGTGGATTTGTGAAGTTTATACTGGTTGCTGTAATTTTTGAAACAGAAGTCTGGGAAATTTTAAAAGAATGCTGCATTCTGGGGGATAGGCTAATTATTTTTTCTCGTGTTAAGTATCTTTTCAAGCTATAACAGAAAGCAAGGGAATGGGAAAGCTTTAATATTTTTTTTCCGTTCATCCAGCCTGACACTACTGGTAGAGATACTGCGTAAAACTTCCTTCAGCTAATCTGCTACGAGCTGGTTCAGTCGGCACTACTCACCAGTCCTAGTTTTAGAAGGCGTGTCCAGCTCCTCTGTATTTTTCATCTCTATGCACATTTTTAAAGTAATTTTAGATGCTAAAAGTTAGTGCTAATTAAATGTTTTAAGAAATTATCTTTCAGGAATTCCCCTTTCTCCTCCCCGTCCCCCCACCCAGTCTCCTGGCGACCTCATGCTCCCCCATTTGAGCACACATCTCATCTTCGGGAGATGTTTGCATCTCGTGGCACTTTCCTCCAGCAGATATCAAAGTCCTTTGCAAAGCGACCTGCCCAGGGTTCCTGCAGGCTGGGGCCTGTCCCGGGCGCGCTCATCCCTGGGACACACCGTTTCTTCCCATGTCTTCTGAGGACCAGGCTGCACCAGGAGTCGGGATGGGAAGGTTCTCGTGTCTGGGGTGTGCAGAGCAGTTTGCTGCTGCTTTGCCAGGATTTGTTTTTCCATCTTAAGCACCAGCGGCTGCCATCATACAGTGCAAACAAGGGAACATACACACTGCCTTATTTTAAAAACAACAGCAAGCGAAGGAATCTACAAGGTAGCGGCTTTCCTTTAGCAGAGCGTGTTTGCTTTAAACACACAGCTCTTCACGAATCTCAGGATCGGTTATCAGGTATCAGTTTGGCAGCAGTCTCTGCAGCAAGGACAGGACTGAATGTAGTGAGCTGAAAACAGTTTTAAATATCCAGCTAATCAGTGAGGCTGGTGAAGGAGTCTATAAAATGTCTGTAAACTTTTAAGGTCAGTTAACTAATAGGTGAATGGCGGCAGACAGTGTGATGTCAGGTTGTGCTTAGGGACAAGGTTCAGGAAAACTGTTAATGGCCGTCAAAACATCAGACTTCTCAAAGAAAGCCTCGCTGAAATGCAGGAACAAGAGTATTTTAACACATCGGAAATGTTTAATGCAAACCAAAGCGATGTGGTACGAGGCTGTGTGTATTTCAGAAAAGGTGGCTTCAGAAAGCGATCTGGAATCCCATTAATCTCACGGATTTAATGTTGTGAAACTTCGTGGCTCTTCGCTGCAGTTGGTGCATACGAGGCAGCAGCTCTGCTAGCAGCGGTGCCTGCGTATCCTGCAGTGACAACGAGCGGGTCTGTTTCAGAAGGACGTAGGCAATGCAGCATGTTCTGCATCTTCCAGAGGCAACCAAGCCCTGTCCTCGCAGCGTGCCCTGAAGCTTTATGCAGCAGCTCCTCTTAACACGTCCTGCCCTTCTCTGGGCAAGAGGGTCAGTAAACAGGGGAAACAACCATCCACCCGCAGCCAGCCCAGGGTGCTGTTTCTGTGTTAGCAGCACTTGATGCTAGAGCGTTCTCATTGAAAGAAAAATAACTTTTGTTTGGACCAAAAAAAAAGAAAAAAACCTTTGGGGATTGAATTTCAGAGCCTCCCTGCCTTCCTCTCAGCCCCCTCCGAAGTCTGAAATGATTTGTGTGCGAGGGCCTGTGACCCAGGGAGGCATCGAACAGCGGAGAAGGGAAACATTTGGAGTTCAGAGGGACAGTGGGTCTTGATGACCAGCGTAAGACAACGCAGATGTTTCAGATCATGAGGTCTCTGATGATGACGAGAAAATGCCCCCAACAGCCTATGGGCTGGGTTCTTCTCCACTGCCCTTTTTTCTTTTCCTTGATGTAGTGATGCTGCATCTCATAGGATTAAGTTTTTAGGATTAGGGATCTGTGCTCATTGTATTAGGTAGCTCTGAAAAGTAGGGTGAGATTTTAATTTCTCCCTGGGGAGTCTGTTACAAGCTCTGTCCTGTGTTGTGTTGTGGTGGCAGGGGGTACCGAGACCAGCTGTGTGTGCTGCAAGCCCTGGCAGTGGCCCGTGGCAGAGGGTTGTCTGCAGAGGAGCAGAGCCAGAGGAGCAATAGTTTTTGGACAAGAGTCCAACAATAACTGCATGTCCCATTGCTTTGTCTGATATAAACAGAGATTTCCTGGAAAGAGGACAGATTCTGGGACAAGGAAAGAAAAATACTGGCGGAGGGGAGCAGGAGGAGAAATTGTTCAGGATCCTAATTCAGCAGTAGGTCTGCTGAGTGCCTGTGACACTGGCTGCTCACCGCAGCGGCTCTCTGCCTGGTGCCTGCCTGTTGAGCTCGGCATCCCTGCACTCGGGAGGAGTGGAGAGAAACCGTGGGGCAGCTCCAAACCCTGTGGATGCGAGCTCCGAGATCCAGCCCCAGAGTGTGGATTTGAACCCACATTACAGCTGGGGCAAAGTATCTCAGCATCACGGCTGCCAGGCCAGAGTCGTATGAATTTTACACCTCGGCTCTGCTGTGAAAAAGTGTACCAGCATTATATACCTAACGTATATACAAGCAACAGGAGAACAGCATAGGCTGCGGAGCCTAAGTTGGGGAAACAACCTCTGATTGTATCTGGTTTAAAGCTTAATACACGAGAAACAGCAGACAGCAGTCCTGCTGTGCTTGGGTGCGTGCTGGGGTCTCTGCCGGAGGGAGACCCTGTCCGTGCCCAGGCCCCCATGTAGGGCTCTGGTCCCCGGCGCCTCAGGGCCGTGCGGGGCTCAGGGGCAGCTCCCAGCCATCGTCCCACGGGGGCTGTGGCCTCAGCCCCAGGCGGGAGGCGCAGCGGGAAGATGCCCAGGAGACCGCCCTGCAGCACTGAGGCGGGCGCGGGCTGAGCAAGCACCTCATGCCCTTGCCGGGCAGTCCCCACTGCGCCTGGAAGCAGCGGTGGGCATCCTTGCCTAGGGGGGACTCCCCGAAGTCATGGAGGAAAGCCCTGTCCTGCACTGCCGCCGGTGCAGGGTGAGCAGTGGGGCTGGGCGTGAGCTCGCTTCACCAGGTCTGCTGCAGCCACTGCTGCACCAGCAAATCCCGAATTACGTGTCAGCAGGGAGGAGAGAGGAGACAGATTTTAAAATGTTGTTTGCTAAAAAAAAAAAAAATTGTCTGTTGGCTTGAGGGAGTGCAGAGGCCGTGCAAGGTCTTCCCGGCATCTGTCTCGCTGGGAGGAGGATGGCTCCCCACGTCCGCTGCGTGCTGCAGGAGGGGGTGAAGAAGGGGCTGCAGCGGAGTTGGTAGGAGCTGCCTCCTGCTGCTGCCCTCAGCGCGAGGCCCGAGCGCCCAATCCTGCCCAGCCCCTCACTGCGGCTCCGGGTGCCGGCTGTGGAGCGCCGCGAGCACCAGGGAGAGGCGGCAGCGGCGGGTTTGCATCTTGGCACCTCTGTGAGGGGGACTCTGGCTGGAGCAGTTCCCGTGGATGCTGCCAAGCTGGAGCCTGGCAGAAGAGTGAGAATTTCCTAACTGTGACAAATGCCTGCCTGAAAAAATGTGTCTTTATTTACCAGTGGTGTGTTCAATTAGCCTATGTTTTGGAAAAGCGCTCTCGTCCCTCTGACAGTCTCCCTTGCAATTTGAACCACCTCTTCTCAGAAAAAGACTAGAAAATATTTTGCTTTAAAAAGATTTAGGAACCCCATATTTCTGGCACCCAGCTTTGACTTCTTCTGATGCTAACTGACACGGGAACTTTCCTTCTTGGCTGTATGTGCTACTGAGAGAGCCTCATAAGCAAAGCTTTTCATTGCCTTTTATATCTGATGGTAAGTTATTGTTTTCTTATCAGCTATAGGTAAAAAAATGAAAACCAGAACACAGTCCCCAAAGAACCTCTATCACGAGAGTTTATAATTAAGAAACTGCTTCCCTGATCTGTTGTGCTTTTGAAAGAAGTGACCTTGTGATTTTGAAAAAAGTGACTACCACCTCAGCATGACTTCTCACCAGTGAGATGGGTGCAGCTTTGCCTTTTGCTTTTGGCATTCTGAGTTGGGCTTATAATGGAAACTGAGCATGGCCTTTATTATCGTTATGGTTGAAACAGCATTATTTAAGGGCACAACTGAAGTTTTGTAAGCATATGCTGGAACATACACTTAAAATATTAAAGAGAAGTTTTCAATAACAATTGTGTTTAGAAACAAATGATCTTGGTTTTCCATTTCTGGGCTGTTCTGTGTGAAGCCAAAGGATCGCTGTTCCAGGGATACCGTATTTCTGCAGCATTGCGTTTGGGGTTTCAGACACAAGAGAAGCAAACTGCCTACTTTAAAATGGTGCTGAGCTAGCAACAATGCTTCTGAGTCCAAAACAGCTTAACAAAGTACCATCTCTGGTAATCAGCTGATTTTTTTAGGTCATATGTAAATTAAGAACACATCTGCTTTCCATATGTCCCACATACACAGCTTACATATGTTTTTGGATGTATTATCTTAATCATATTTATTGGCCAAAGCAAAAAAATTGAAGTTTAAAATATTTTTGGATTCATAATATTATAAAACCAACAACTATAAAGCAAATGAGTCATGTACTACACTCCAGTTATAGTGTACAATTACGACGTGTATTTAAGGGCTATATTTCTTAGCTGGAGCGGAATCTATAAGCAACAATGCTATCTCTCCTGTATTTTTGTCTAACAGAGATCTAAAGAAAAATTAATTACACTTCTTTGACTGATTGTTATTCTGCCGAAGTATGGTTCTAATCCTTATTAACATTCTCTAAAGTCATGCATGAAATATGACTTTTGCACCACACTCTGTGGCATATGTTTTCTCTTTCCAGCGTATTTTTCAAACTATCTTCAACCCTCACTGCTGTTCATTATTTTAAGATAGGTTTAAAGTTTGCCACAGTCTCAAAACTGATCCAGTACAGAGCGTTGCAAGGGAAAAAAATGACACATCATTCTGCTCATGAACACAAATTGCTTCTGATTATTTAGCTTTGAATGTTCTCCTCATACTGTTTTTATTAAAAGCCCCAGTATATTTACTCTTGATAGTGTCTTCAATTAAGTTAAAAAGAGTCCCTTTTCTATAGCAGTATGTAAAGAAAATAGTTGTTACAACCGCAAAATTACCGAAAAAACCTGGTTCTAGTAAAGTACTACTTCAGTTCAACAACCACAGCACGAAGTTTGCTGTTTTCTTGTAAACTTTCCAACCATTAGATAAACAGTGTCTGTATCTTCACATCGAAAGAAGCACCCTCTCTTTGTTTAAGGACAGTTGTTTTCCTGCAGCTCTCTGCAAAATGCGTACTCCATTAATCCATTTATCAATATGGAAAACTTGTCCATTCGGATTTAGAGTGACTCTTTTTGACCAGTGGTGAGTAGGTCTTTGCTCCGGGAACAATTTTGGTAACAAATTGCTCAACAACTCAGGCAGAGCTCTCTGGTTCTGTTCATTTGCCTCCTTGTGAGTGCAGTTAATTTAAGCTGTGACAAGGGGAAGGAAAGTTGTTACAAGTGGGATCCTGTGACTTCAGCACACATTGCACACAGCCAGGAATGTTTTCCTTTTCCTTTTATAAAATAGTGATTTAGGAAAATGGTCTAAGTTTAGCAGTTTCTGGAGCTTCTACTCCGTTGGCTTCACAATAACTGATTTTTCTTTTGAAAACATTGTCTTTTAGTGCTGTGATGTCACAGCCTAATATTGTACAAAGGCATAACTGGACTAAACATGTCAGGAACATGTCAGTAACTTTCCATAAATTATTCAGTCTCTTTGGGAAAACCCCTAATTATGTGTTAACTCATTTTCTACTTCAGAGAAGTTTGTCTTGAACTTTGGAGTCCAATTGCTGGTGAGCTTTTATTTCTTTTTTTTGGTTTTTTGGGTTACTGTATTTCTGCTTAAAATTCTCTGTGCGTGAGCTCTGACAGAGAGCTGCAAGGATCTGGCAGAAATGGGATGGCAGAAATCAAAGAATGGACTAGGGCAAGGGAATTGGCTTTAAACTCCTTTAGAAAAATGCTGGAAGCACGCAGGATGCGAACGTCTCTGCAGAGCCGCGCTCCTTCCTCCGCTAAGAGCAACTGCCGTGCATCCCTGAATGAAAGCTTTACATGCTCCAGGCTATAAAGCTGTTTGTGCTTTGAAGGCAATGGGGTACGGAGGAAAGGACTGTTTGAAACATGTCACTTTGAACTGTGTTGGAGGGTCCCAGGGAGCTGGCCACCTCCGTCCGCCCCTGTTCCCTCAGAGGTCTGGTTCCAGTCTGCGAGCCCTGGAGCCAGCCCCATAGTCTGGTCAGGTGGCCCCACTGTGAGATGTCAGGCTGATAAGTGAAAGTAGAGACATTCGAGTGAAGATCAAGAGTTTACTGCTTGAACTGCATCTCTTGCTATGTGTAACAGTTCAATATGGTAACAAAAGGGTTTTCCTGCCTGCCGAGACAGATGCTGCCTTTTCAAAATGTTGCTTTACATTTGAAGCCTCAGCATATGCTGTAATAAAGGCCATCCTGAAACTTCAATGGATTGCATCATGAGGAAATTCAGAGAGGAAGGAGCTTTAGGTGGATCTGCAGAATCTTTTATGAACTAATACCCCATGAAAAAAACAGGACTATCAAGAAGGGGTCAGTCATGGCTCAGGATCAGTGCCGTCTTGTGTTTTAGCTACGCTAGCATTCCTGCCAAGATGACCGGATAGGGGAACAGCGGCTGGGACGCTGCTAAAAACCCGAATTGCGGTGTTGTGGAGGAAACAAAAAAACCCAAAATCTTGATCCTACATTTCCTGCCTAAAGGGTGCATCATTCCTGTTAGCTGATATGCAGAACTTGTGTCGGTACAGGACAATGCCACATTTAACCGGTTGCTGTACCAAGAAGTGGGAAATAACTCAGTCTTCCTCTCGGAGCGAATCTGTATGCATCATCTGTATTACTGAGCCTCGGCGGGCAGATGTGAGCATACTTCTTCGGCCATTCTGCTGCAGTGCACCACCTTTGCTGCAGTTTTCTCTCCCTTTCTCCTCGCTGTCTTTGCTCTTCCAGACAAGTCAAAGACTCGCAGCTTAAGAAAGCAAGCAGCCAGAGGCAGGGATGTTATGCTGGCTCCCTCCCCGAGGGACGTTAGGGCAGCACTCACCGTGTCTTCTGAGCAGGGAAGGGCGAGAAACATTTCCCTTGACTTTTTATTTTAAAGCTGTTGTTCTCAATGTGCTTTTGCATATCCTTTCTGAAACGGCCTGGCAATTAAGCTTTACTTGTATATGTGTTTGTGAAAAACACAACAAATAAACTCTTGTTTATTCTTCAAAATGAATCTCACGATGTGCATTTAGAAATGCCATGATGGTTGGGAGCAGTTGTCCAAAGCAATGCATGGACGCAGTGCGCTGTGACTTATGGTAGATAATAAGCAGAGTACAAATGCTGGGGTTAGAATATGGAAAATGTGCAAAATAAAATATAGAGTAATTCTGATAAGGAAGAGAGGTTACAAAGAGGGATGTTTACTCTGATAACCCATCATGAATAAACAGAGAACCCTCTGACCTGCAGAAAGGGTGTAATCGAGATATGCTGCTTGTTTTTAGTAATTTGGTCTATGGCAATTTTGAATGGAGGAAAGGCTGTAAATTTCTGTTTGTTTTAGTACTGACAGTAGGGAGCAGTACTAAGCTGGCTGCCAGCTAGAGTCACATGGGCTGGAATGAATTCATGCTTAAAAACGCAAGAATTTTTAAAAGAAAATATTTTGTGCCTGGTATTTGAGTTCAGTTTGTCTTATGCTGGGATTTTGTAGAGGTTAGATTTGTAATTTCACATTTTTACAGCCAAATTTTTGTCTCACAGCAGTGTAAATCTACAACACTCACTGAAGCAGGGCAAAGCCAGTGTAAAGTTTATGCAACTTTATCTAGCTCAGACCTTCCAGAAAAGGGCTCTCAGATGAGTGTGAACTCTCAAGCCCCTAATAAAGATGCTGTTATTAAGTATAAATACAGAGTAGCTTTTAATAGCTATAATTAATGTGTGTGGTTGTTTTAAATGAATAGAAACTGGTTTTGCATTTCCATTTTGAAGGCAGAGGATTTACTTGATTCACCTGAAGAACATAAAACGTGTGAGTGGCTGCGAGGGTCGGAGCAGGGCAGGTGCTCTGACAGCGGCGAGGCGTGGTGCTTGGGAGGAGAAGACAGTGAGACAGGGCATATAGGGGGATGCAGCCCCATGACCTCTCCCAGCCTTAGGGGGTTTGTGACTTGGGGACTTCCAGGGCGGGGGAGCGAGTCTTTAGAAACTTTGGCCTGTACAGTTTCAATATGTAAATATTTATTCTAAAGGTTGGATTCAAATCCCTTTTTCCATCTCATTCTTGTGAAGAATGTGCATGCAGGCAATAGTCAGGGTAGGTCTATTGCTGATATAAATAATGTAAAGAAACTGAATGTGGTGGGTTGACCCTGGCTGGATGCCGGGTGCCCACCAAGCCGCTCTATCACTCCCATCCTCAGCAGGACGGGGGCGGGGGGGAGAAAATATGATGGAAAAAAGCTCGTGGGTCAAGATAAAGGCAGCTTAATAAAGCAAAAGCAAAGGCCGCAAGCAGAAGCAAAGGAAAACAAAAGATTTATTCTCTACTTCCCATCAGCAGGCGATCTCCAGCCGCTTCCTGGGCAGTAGGGCTTCAGTACGTATAGCGGTTGCTCCGGAAGACAAATGTCGTAATAACGAATGCCCCCCCCCCCCCCCCTTCTCTTAGCTTTTATTGCTGAGGAGATGTCATATGGTGTGGAATATGCCTTTGGTCAGTCTGGGTCAGCTGTCCTGGCTGTGTCCCCTCCCAAGATCTTGCCCACCCCTGGCCTGCTGGTGAGGAGGGAATGTTAGAGACAGCCTCGATGCAGTGAGCACTGCTCAGCAGTAACCAAACCACTGGTGTGTTATCAGCACCTTTCTACCTACCATAGAAAGCACAGCACTGTGAGGGCTGCTGTAAGGAAAATTAACTCCACCTCAGCCAGACCCAATACACTGAGCTTGCATGCCCGGTGTTTGCTGTTGCTCTAGCACAGGACTGAGGGGATGGGGTGGTTTCGGTGGCAGTGATGCCACACGGCAGTGTGAGCTATGCTGCGTGGCACTGCACCTACCAGCCCTGGGGCAGACTGCGGTCCCTGGTCCTTCTTCTGCAGATACCTAGAACGCAGTTCCTTCTGGAGGAGGCGGGGAGGTCGGGGCAACGAGGCCTGTCATCCTGTCTGCTGCTTATGGCAGGGGAGAATCCAGAGTTTGGCCGAATTCAACGCCAAGCCAAAGGTGTAAAGTAGGTCTCAGAGGCAGCGTGTTCTGCGGCGTATGCGTGCGAGGTGAGGGGCTGCCTCCCCTCGCACCCCGACCCGCTGCCCGCCGGGGTAGCGCTACGGCTGCCCGTCCTCTCCCGCGGCTCTGGCCCGCGCCCAGCTGACTGCGCTCCAGAAAGGAGGTGCTCCTCCGCCCGGGCCCTGCGGGGCTCGACGCGGTAGGCATGCTGAGAGCACACCGCGCACACTGACAAGATCAGGTTTCACACAAAATGCAGCCAAAACCTTCTCTTAAAGCACTGCCAGAGGAGGAGCTGGTGGTGCTTCTCCCTCTCCCCCTTCCTGCAACAGCCTGGAGTGCTCACAGGGAGCCCTGCGCCCTGCTCCTCTTGACAGCAACCTGGCAGCAGTGGTGGGCAGCTCTGGGTGGGGACTGGCACCTGCTGGCCTCGGCTGGGCGAGTGCCCTCGCTGCTTGTCTGCCCAGATCACACGGGCCTGCCAGACGCTCACCCGGTGACTCCTCTGCGTGGTGGAGCGGATCTGCAGGAGGGTGGAGATGGGACCTGCCCCAGACACCTTGTAGCTTGCAGGTGAGGGTGTTCTCCAGGGTGGCGAAAGGTGTGAACCCCCTCAAGGGGAGGAGAGAATTGAACTGATATCTCCCACTTCCTTAACCCACAAACTTGCAGCCCACAATCTCATTTTTGCAGCCTTCAGGTGAAGGCCTCTCCATTGTACCGTGCAGTTGAGTCCTAATTACTTTTTGCATTGTTCTAGGATAACATATGTTAATGTGTGTCCCACAAAGGAAGCAGCGATGTCCTGTCCAGCCTCAGCACCTGCAAGGACATCTTCACGCTCCACCAGTGAAGTTGCTCTGCATGTTTTATTCTGCGCATCTCGGCTGCCTGCAGCAACTGAGAGCCCAGAGAGAGCATGAGCGGTCCATTTTCACCATTCTCTTCTCAGGTCTGGGGTGTAACTGTCAGCAGTTGATACAAAGGCAACATCATCTTGGTAGAGGAAGCGTTAATTTCCTGCATATGGTGAGATGGCATGTGCACACGCCCACGTGCTTGGGCACGGGTGCCCACAGTGGAGAAGGAATAGTAGCATGGTGTAAAGCTCTTCCCTTCATGAGGGCTGAGGGCATGAGGCTGTCAGGAGGTGATTAGGCAGGCTGGCCTTGTGCAAGTCGGGTGTGACTCTCCACTTGCATCAACGCTTACACTGGGACGCGGGGTGATGGGATGTTGCTGCTGGTGCTTTGGTCCCAGGGGAAACAACTGATGTGCACGTGTGAGCCTGTCAGGCTGATCCCTGCATGATACTGAGCACGAAGGCATTCCTGAGGCTTCCTCAGGACAGGTTGAGTGTCAACCAGCCTCTGTCAGCATTTCCCAAGCCGTTTTACCCCCTGTCCCACTTCCAGGTGAACTTGACTCTTACGCCCCCGCTTTTCTCAGCCTGGGCACAGTGCCATGCTGACACGGCTGTTCCAGCTCCAGGAGCTCATCCAAAGCCCCCAAGCATTCCTGCATCCTGTCAAGAGGGAGTGCCCACAGTTTGAAAGTATTGGCATGTGTGGAAAATATTGGTGCTGTGGCCTGCAGAGCTCCTGGAAGTTGTTACTCCTGCTGATGCACGCCAGCATTGCCGGAAGCCTGTTAGGAGAGGTCCTGGTGAGGTGACCAGGGGACAGCCATCAGCCTCATTGTTTGAATGTGTGTGCTGGTGTCTGTGAGAGCAGCGAGCGGGACCCTGGCTGTGGACACAGGAGTTGTATCAGTTCAGCTATCAGTTCAGCTGTATCTGTGCATCCAGGCAGTCCGGCTGGTGTGCCCTGTTACATCCCTGGACAGCCTGCTCTCTCCAGCTCCTGCTCCAGCACTCACTGCTGCAGTGGCTGAGGCTCAGGCCACATGGAGCTCTAAGGTACAGTCCTCTCACCCTCCTGATTTTCATAGTTAAATGTGTCAGCATTTAGAGTCTCCAGACCCAATGTCATCTAGCTACGTTACAGTCATCACTATGACTAACATCTGTCACATGCTGTTTGGTCTCCCATGTCCTTCCCATAAGGAGAGGCATGGCTGCTTGGTGTCCTCTTTTGATGAGGTTCTTGGACTACTGGCTACACATTCAGAAGAGGCAAGGTTGGGAAAAGGTGTATAATGAGAAAAAGAGGGTTCGGTTGCTCCTTTTTTCTACAGGAGATCATGACATAGGTTCACTGAGAAAGGTCTTTCTTCTTCCCTCTCTCTTGTTCATTGACATCACCACTATCTTACTCATGACATGACCTGGCTACTGTCTGTGAACTGACAACATCTGAGTACTAGGTTCCTCTGGACACAACACACACAGAGTTTTTTACTTAACTGGCCTCGTTTTTTTGAGCCATCAATTGTATTCCATATACAGAGGCAACTAATAGCTCCATGTACCATGTACAGAAGATGTCAGAGAAGGAGCTGATCTTTGCAGGGACTTTAAGCAAGGGATCCAGCAGTGTATCATCACTGCATCTTGTAATCACCCTGGAGACAAAGATCTAAACCATTACATTACTCCTCCCTGAGCCTCTGCTCCTTTTCTCCCACGAGGCACAGGTGAGGTCTGTAGCTCCTTGTTATTAGCTTCACCTGCTGCTGAGCTCTCCAGAAGTTTGAAAATGGCCGCTTGTCCTCTGGGGCGTTCCCTGGTTGATGTGCTGGGCTGCAGGACTGGAGTGCTGCAGGCACAAGAGTAGGGCTGCTCCTCAGGGTGCCCCAAGCTTCTGGGCAGATGAATGTGCTCAACTCTAAGGGCGCAGAGAAGTTATTCCTGTAATCAAGTTGCAAGCATTTCTTAGGGCCTGTGGGCTAGTAGGTGTTTGGCTACTGTGGTAACAAGGTGGATCATCTGTCCAGACAGCAAGAGGCATAGCGTGTCCTCCTTACCGCGGCGTGGGCAAAGGTCGGTTCCACAGCACGACTGAGGATGCGGGCAGGACCGGAGAAGGAGAAGAGCCATGGGAAGGAGCTGAACTTCGGCCTGGCGTGCAGTGAAACCTCCCAGGAGAACGAGTCTGTGGCATTTCACTACGATTGCAGAGAAGGTACTTGTGAATTTCTTGGTGAATCCTTTAGTCTCCGGTGGTCTGTAAATAAGCATAAAATGCATGTTAGTTTTGGCTCAGGTTTCTATTCTCAGATGAATGAATTTGAATGAACTTGTCTTATCTGTGGAATCTCTCTTGGAACTGATGTTTGCAGAGAAGATAAATGTGCTGCTGCCTGCCTGCTTGTCCTGACTTAATCTGTGATGCACCAAGCAGTGTCCTGGGGGGATTAGGAGAGCTGGAAGAGAGCTTGGGATGTCAGGCTGCCAGGACGTGGTGATGTGACCTGTATCGGTTTCTCCATCAATGATAAGACTGTGGATTGCATGTTAGCAGTAGAGCGTCATGGTTGCAATGTTTTCCAACATGTTTTTTTGTAGGGAGGCATTATACATTGGTGTCCTGTTATCACAGCATCCAAATGAAGATAAGTACTGGAAAAAATCCTTCCCCTTCCATGTGCAGGGCAGGCCAGCATACCTGTCTAGTACAGCATGTACCACTAGGGAAGTCTGCCTTTAGACGGTAATGTTTTTCAGGTTAGTTTTAGCAAATGTGAAACCAGCTTGAGGTTGACTGGATGCTTTTTCCAATTCCCTGTGCAAATTTCTGTTTCCAAGAGCTTGTGAAAATCCTAAGTGAGAGCATGCTGTACACTGCAAATGTCAGTAAGTTACATTTGTAAAATGTAAACCACAAAGATCCTATTGAAACTGTCTCATAATAGGGGTCCTTAACGTATGGATTCAAACTTACTTAGTGTCCTTAGAAGGATGCAACACGGGCAGCACAGTCTCAAAATGTCATTGTCCTATAAATGAAGTGTTTTAGCGGAGAATTGCTTAAGCATCTTTTAGACTAAGGATTCATTCAAGGTGGAAATAAAACGAACTGAAAATGACTGAGGGGTGAGCAATGAGCAGTCCCCATAGGCCAAATCTCAGTAGGAGAAAACACTTAAAGTTTCTTTAGTGCTGGCAGGTTCAAAAGTCAGGGCTGGTTTCAATTAGCCTGGGAGAGTCTCAGTGATAAACAATTCCTGTGGTCTTGAAGCAAAGGGGCTAGCTGCATGCAGCCATTCTAACTACTTGAGCTGGCCCTATTCCCTCTGCTCTGGGAGTAACTGTCTCTTTGAATGAAGTATTTGTCATCGTTTGTATATGAATTCTTCTGAGTTTTTTGAGAGCAAGGAAAATACAAAGTTTTCTGGTTAAGGCGTTTTTGGTCTGAAAATCCCCCAGGGTATCAGCTTAAAATATGCATGACGTTCATGCAATTTATTTTCTTTAAGGGGCTGGAAAATGTGAGTGTGTGCAGATGTGTCTGTGTGCACATGTGTGTATGGCTGTGCGATCCCCCAAGTTCTGCCTGAAGGATAAGCCCATGGGAATGCCGGCTCTGCAGTTGGGCGGCGCAGACCCACAGGTGGAGGAGGGCTGCCGCTGCCTGTGATACACCATCCCGCAGGCGGGCTGGCCTCTTGATCGTACCCGGGGCTGGAAACCTTGTTCACTTCTGCCCGTATTATTTCAAGAGAGGGGACAGGAATTTCAGGTCATTCCAGCTGTGTGTGTGGCATAGGAGCCTATTCAATGCTCCTGGAGCATCTCCACGTTTTGTGGTTGCGCGCACTGACAAAGCCCATTGTTACAGTCCTTCTGGCAGACGTGCTAACGCATTGCGGTGCCGAGATGCATCGTTTCACTGGTGCTCACAGTTCGTAAACTGTTGAGAAAATACTTTTACGTCTTGTACGTGTTATATAGGGTAAAGTGAGAACCTGAGATTAGAAATACTATGCCTCTTATTCAAAAAGATAATATCCTCAGTGCACGGTGTACCTAGGCAGGTAGTAAGGTGATAGTTCATCCGATTGTTGCCTTGAGCTTTACTCAGAACTCATGCCAGTTGCTTTTTTCCAGGCCTGCCAAGCCTATGGTGACTGGATGTGCCTTTACCCTTGCAATTAATTTTCAGGTGACCAGAACAGCCCTCTTAAAAAAATAAAACTAAAATCAACCAACAATATTTCTGCATTCAAATAATCTTAAAATAAGCTCCTGATACCTAACTCTGTGTCTACCCAACTCTCAGAAAACATGGGGCTGAATATATTTTTCTAGAATCACCATTACAGCATTTCAATTTTACGAGCATTAAATAGTCAAATTCAGCAAAGAACACAAATAATAGCCCGTAGTCTCTTGTTGGATTTTTTAGCATGTTTTGGAGATAGCTGTTTTGCTTGTAGCCTTGAAAAGTCTGAAGTCACACGAAATACTACTTCTTCATGATTCTGGATACCTCTATTCAGACTTATTTACTGTTAAAGATTTATGGTCACATGCTTAGGGGTAGGTTGGAGGATTATGTGTAATAATTACAGACCACCATGTGCTCTTACTCCGTAAAACTTTTATTTCTAGCCAAAATGCTAAGAAGTGTAAGATTGCCTTTTCTATTTGAAAAGGAGATGCTAGTATTTTCCCGTAATATGGCCAGTGCAGCAGAACCTATTCAAATGAATCTTGGTGAAAGAAAGCCATTTTTGACAAATACGATTTCTGTGGAAGAAAACAAACTGCACAGGATAGTTCAATAAGCCCCCTTAAATCATGCACAGTACAAATCCTTTAGACCAGGAAGATCTATTTTTATCATGAGAGTTTCCATAGCAAATGCTGATTTAACTCCTTAGGGTGAAGTTCATGCCAGTGCATGTCTCTGTGAAAGATCAAACTCCCTTTAACACATGGATGAGGGACCTGCAGAAATCTTGCGTTTGGAGTGGAGAGCAGATGTCCGTACACAAACACCCAAACGTGCACTGAGAAACTTCTTTATAACTATGATATGGTTCCTTCCCCAGCAGTGATGACATTTCAGAAAACTGTGCTGAGCAAACGCTATGGTAGTTCAGCTGCGAGCAAAAGATCTTTCCACTGTGCTTTTTGGAGCAGAAGGCCTTGCGTGAGACAGCTTAGAAACTTTATTCTGGGGAGAAAAAAATGTACAAATTTCACAGTTCAGCACAGTCTCTGAACTGTGTGAGGATGCAGTTGTCACAGAAGGAAAACATTTAACAGGCCAGAAAACTTCTTGCTTTGCACACCTGCTGGTCAGTTGAGCATAGCCTTCTCTGAGACAGGCAGCACAAGCAGCGGATAACCTACAGGGAGCAGCGAGCATCTGGTGCCGTTCACAGCCGATATGGTACAGACCGCTCGGGTATGTCACAGTCTGGCATCCCATAGCAGGTTGGGCTGGCCAGACTTCTGTAAAATGGCCTTTTCCTGTTGGGGAGAACATGTCCAGAGCCATGGGACGCAGCTCTGCTCCCAGTCGGGCATGTCCAACCTCTGTGTGCACAGAGCAGCGTCCTGCGTACTTTCTGCTTCACAGAAATTTGCATTTCAAGAAGGCCCTCTGTGTAGCTGAGGACATGGTCCGTCTCCATGGCAATGAAGGTGATGTCACAGGTGCAACATCACATTTTCATGGCTGCAGCAGATGGGTTGGGAGAAAACAAGCTCATCAGGGTTAACCGAAAAGAGTTCTTGCAGCAAACAGTGGTAAAAAATGGTTTAGCGTAGGACTTCTGTGCCATCCCCAATAAATGATGGATGTGTTGACCTGCGACTTCTGATAGCTGAGTCTTGTTGCCAAATCCATCATAGGCTTGGGCTGCGTGCAAGGGAGTGGCAGGATTATTTCACTGGCAGGTATGATTTACAGGTGCAAACTGAAGCAATTAGGTTCACGTGGGTGTCAGTCAGTCAGGATTCGTCCCACTCTGCTCGTCCACGGGCTTTCCTCGGCCGGCAGCGAGCGAATTCGTGCTGGAGGCTGCGCCACGGCCGCAGAGACGCGGGGCGGCGGCGGGCCCCGGGCGCGGGCCGGCTGCGGCGGGGCGCCGGGAGGGCTGCGCGGCGGAGGCCCCGCCGGTGCCGCCCGGCAGCCCCCAGCGGCGGCCTGGGTTTGCGCTCGGCCGGGCCCGGAGCTCCGAGACGGGCGGGGACCCGCGGCCCGGCCCGGCGCCGGCCCGCGGCAGCCGCAGCCCCGGCCGAGCCGCGGGAGGCCCCGCTGCGGCCCGGCGGCAGGGCCGGCTGGGGCGGGGGGCTGAGCGGCCCCTCCCGCGGCCGGGACCGGGGCGCCGGGGCGGGCATGCCAGATTTTGAGGAATTCTGGAGCGAATTCCTTCCCAGCAGAGCTGGAAGGCGCTTCGGTGGTTATTCCAGGGCTGGATTTCGCACACTGCAGTTTTTCCTACAAGCTGTAGCAGCCAAATAGATTCTTTGAATCACAACACAATTCCTCTTTTTTTTTTTTTTAAGTAAGCTTCTTGGTGAAGGCTTCCTACAGCGGTAAAAGTGCATGTAAAGGTGAGCTGTGGCACTGCCACAGTACCCGAGTTACTCAAAGGTGATTGGTAAAAGAGCCTGACCCAGAAAGTCGTTTCAGGTGTTGCATTCTCTCCTTCACAGTTTTAACACACGTTTGCCAATTCACACTAAAAATAGATACTTGTATTTAAAATATTTGCTTGAACTCAAAAACTTGAAAAATATCAAAAAAGCTGAGTAGCTTTGTAAACAAATACAGATCAAAGTTTGTTATTGGATAAATACTATAGCAATATAGAAATTAAAAGAGAATACCTCCAGACTGATCCTTGCATCTCTCTCTAAAGTAGGGTTTGGTCCTAAACTCTTTTCATGTTGAACTTCTACTAAAGATTATCTTTGGTCGGAAGAAATTCTTTGGGGAGTTCTGCTTAAAAACCCTGGCATACAAACTGTTTTTAAAAAGGAGTTGAGTTCCATGACCCGTAATCAAGCAGGATTTCCACTGAATTCAGTGTAGGCTCTATTCATTTTAAAACACACAGAATTAATTCCAGCTTCAAAAATTTAACTTGTCATGTACAGATAAGAATTCAAAGCAATATGCAAGCTCTGCTGTTAAAATGGCTCGGGGTGTCAGTGTTGAGTTGTTGCAAGTGTATAAATCATATGTATGTGTGATTCTCGGGCTAGTACCTGGGGATTTGCTTGATACGATTATACGCACTGCTCTGCTCACTTAGTTCATTTCACGTCTGCCTCAGGAGCGACCTCAGGAGGCGTTTACATTGATTATTTCCCTCACAACAGCCAACACAGTTCAAATAAAGCAGACTATGCATAATTAAAGGCATCATTGCTTTCTCACTCAAAATAGTAATGGGGCAGTGGATCTAATTTCCTACTTAACACAGAAAGGCTGTGCTTATTAACTATTCCTATGATTATTGTTTACTAAACTCATTTTAATAATAGCTTGGGTGTTTTGGTTTTTTTTTTCTTCTGGAAGACCCAAGCTGTTCTGCATATCCTGTAAGAGCGTGACGGCAAACAGCTGATTCGGAGAGGGGCTGTGCACAGCATCTCAAAAGATCGGACATCCAGCAGGAATCGTGCAGGTTCTCAGCTGCACATTTACACTGCAAGCTAATATTGATGCTGTGCTGCCAGATATGCACCGATAAAAACGGTCACACACACAAGAGTCAAAAAGAAGTGGAGGGTGGGGGTGTGGAAGAAGTTCTATGTTAAAACACCCAGGGAGGCCCTTGTGCACCTCCCCTTTAGGAAGACAAACAGGAAAGCTCACTCTGGCACAGCTCGGCTTGGTGCCTGGTCTGTGCCATGCCCTGTTATTTCTCCTCACGAGTGCTGGTCTGCGAGGCCGTCAGCGTGGAGCAACGAGAAGCCCGAGGAGCTGCTCCTTGTTGCAGGGGAGCACCCTGGGCGTGCTGCGCTGCGGGCACTGTACTGTCAGCACGCCCCAACGCAATTACATTTGAGCCTGCTCATGTGGTGGACAGCTGTGGTTTTCTGACAATGCGGCGGTTAGTGTAGAAGACGCCCACTTTCAAAGCCAGTCTTGTATCTGTTTTTCCTGTGGGAGAAGTTTTTAGCGCTGCCCGTAGACTCTGGCTTGCATGCTTCAGAGGGCTGTTGTGTTCTTATTTCATTAGCATAATAAAATCTGCACCTCCCAGTTCATTCCCCTGGGAACTGAAGCAAAAGGGGAAAAAAAAGCAGCTCATACACTGGTAACACTTGTGCCACTGAAAGAGAAAGTTGGCTGATGAGGAATGGTTGAAGGATTGTGCTGATGGCACGGAGAAGCAGCTGATCCAACCTGATGTCAGGCAGAAGCGTGTCGGCTGTGAGCCTTGATCCAGACACCGTGCCCTCGCAGCAGGAAACGATTACACCACGCAGGGTTCCTGCTCAGGCAAGACTTGCATGTGGTGTCAGGCCCTAAATTATCAGCTCTCCAGAAATAAATTTAGAAAGTTAAGACATTTTGTAAACTGGCCTTCTCATCATCTGGTGGAATTGCTAAGCCCAGGGATCATTTGTTAAGCTAAAAATCCAGGGAAGTTTGGGGCTAAATTCTGTGTGAATTTAGCTGGAGGTGGCAGGCAACAAGCTGAGCTTAGGGACTTATAGTGTGAAAATGTTCATTCAGGCATCGCCTCGTCTTCAGCTCTTACTGATCCTTTCCAACGCTGCATCTTGCTGTTCTGAGGCTGGGGTGGTTTCCTTTTGCAGTGCTTGCCCCAGTGGGGGCACAAATAACAGAGTATCTTCATGGTGACTTGTACATGCTCTCACATGTTTAAATTGTTCAGATTTTGCGGGAAACATAGACAGACTACATCTTGTTTCTGATGAGTAGGGGAGCCTGTATCTCATAATCTTGAGAAAAATCCATCAAACCTCGTTACTCTCAGTGGATGAGCACCAGCAGCTTTCCTGGTTCATACATCGCTACCAAAGTTAATAACATTTCCTATAAAATGAGGACACTGCCAGATGCTCCTTCCCCTCCTGTCTTTTGGCCAGTCCTACCACTCTTGTCCACCTAGGGCACCCTTGTCCACCGAGGTCTGTGCCAGAGCTGGTGTGCTGCACCTCCCGGCGCTGTTGGAGGGGCAGGGAGGTGCATCAGAGAGGCCAGCCTGGTGCCTTCTCCTGCCTTCGCTCCAGAGAGCGTTCCACCAGACATCCCTCTGCCTCTGAACTGATCCCTTGGGACGCTTCCAAAGCACTCCACGGAGGGCCACCGAGGCTGACCTTCCCCAATCATATTCGCACTGTGGGACGTGTGGCCAGGCTGTACCCAGTCCGTGTGCGGGGCTGGGTGGCCCACAGGGGCCAGTCTGGTGGCGCTGCCGCGGGCACCCCAGTGCCCAGACGTGTGTCGGCAGCCTCTGCCCTTAAGGCTCAGGGGTCGTTTTGTCCAGCGCCGAGTCCCTGAGGCGTTCGCCTGGCTCTGGCGCTGCCCTGGGGCGGTTTGTCAGCCTGCAGCGGGAGGTGTTCAGTCCTCAGCCCTCTGCAAGTACAGGGCAGGAATAGGGTCTGAGTTTCTCTGAATACGAATGAAATGGAACGCTTTGTATAAACGGGTGAAAAATAAAAAGCCCCATATCAGTTAGCCTCATTTTTCTGAACTTAAGCAAACTGAGTTAAAACAAAAGTTAGTGATTGTAAGAAATAACTGAATAAACTTCTGTGAAACAAGTCACAAACTCATTTCACTCCACGGGCTGTTAAATATCTGACAAACTTCTGGTTAACTTTAGCAAAGACCAACGACAAGTGGGTTATTGCCATTGTAAATTGTATCTAACAGTTTAATAGTTGTAATACCTGGTATGTTCTTTCTAATAATATGTGTCTGGAGTGTTGCAGAACAGAGAAAGCATCTGGATCTATAGCAGCTGAAGTAGAAAGTTGTTTTTCTGTTTACAATATGACCCTCTGCTCATAATAATGTCCTTTAAGTGTGTGGTAAGTGTTGTGTGTGCGTAGACTATATATTTCGTGTGTGAAAAGTGTATATTTTTGTGTATGAAAGTTAAGATTCTAGTGGATCTTTTTTTTTTTTTAAGATTAGAAATGAGAAAACAAACACAGTAAGTAAACCGATGTTGTTTCCACTGGAAAAGGTTTGTCAGCTGGCAAGATGGCTGTGTTCTGTTGAAGACAGAGATGAGGGCTGTCCGGCAGGGCTGTGGCACATCCACGCAGTCTGGACTTGCGGACTCTGAGCTGCAGCAGCCCTTAAGGTGTTTCCACTCCACAAACGCCCTACAGAGAGGCCTCCAGTGACTTAAACTTTCCCAGGCTGCAAGCGTATACCTATTTAGACTCTCTTAATTGAGTAGTTTGTGTGTGAACATATCAGTGTGTGTAGCTGAGTGGAAAGGGGTTGTAGATGCAGCCATATCATTCCTGAATTTTGTTGGGAGACTCACCCTAGCAGCTTCTTTTACAGGCAGGAAACATTAGCTTTAACTGATAGATAATTGGGAGGTAATAAATGGGACTTTGCAGGGCTCTGTGTCATGGTTCTGCTGTTTCTCTGTGCAATATCAGTTTTGGAATAGGTGGAAAGGATTCTGCTTGTCTTATTCTGATGAAAAGCAAAAGCCATAGGGTTTGAATGGAGGGATGGTACTTTTCAACACAGCCTGAGTGAGCCAGGGTGGACCTGCAGGACATGTCAGACAAGGCACTGAGACAGATCAAAAAGAATCAGCTAAAAATGAGCTTTCAAAGAAATAAACTAAAATTTTTTTAATAACTACAGTATACTCTGCCTTAGATGTGGCGTCAGTTCAGCAATCCAGCCAGACTCCAGCCCCAGCACGCAGCTTTCCCGTAGGAGACGCTGCACTCGGGAGCTCGGCAGTGCCCACCGATGTCCCGGGGGGAGGCGTTTCAGCCTGAGGCCCCCAAGTGTCCCTGCGTGCCCCCCACCTCGGGGCAGCCTGCGGGGCGCAGTTCTCGCACGACTTCTTTCGGCTTCCCTCTCTGGGATGGGGAGAGGAGGGCTTGCTGTAGGCCTTCCCCTTGAGAAACCCTTGGCTTGTCGCAAACGCCCCTTCTACCCACCCCATACGTGATGCGGAGCTGAAAGCAAAAATGTTAAAACAGGGCTGTTCTGAGATGGAAACAAAGTAAAATAATTTCTGTGTTGGGGTTGTTTTGCTTCCCTCCCTCTGTCATGTGCAGGTTTTCAAAAATATCTTGTTTCCAAAATGCAGGTCTCTCGGGATCAGGAGGACCGAACCTGTTCTCTCTCGCCTGTTGCTCATACAAGAAGCTGGTTTTGTGCACGGTTCTGGGCAGGGCTTTCAGGGCTGGCAGAGTACCATGTGTAGGGTACGCTCCGTTACTGCAGAAGACGTGGGCGCTGCGTAGGTGGCAGGAGACTGCAGTCCCCAGGCACACATCAGTGCCCAGACACCCCTATACAGGGAAGACTGGCACAGTCCTATAAAGAAAAAGTCAGAGCTGAGATACCATCTTAATCCCTGTGAAACTGTATCAGAGGCTTCCAGTAGTTGTCCTGTAAACGAGATATTTGGGGAGTAGATGTGGCAATGGCTGTTTCAGTGAACACTGGAAATATTGGAGGATTTATCAAAGCAAGTTGCCTCCTGTAGCCAAACTTCATCCCAGCCAGCTGCCAGTGTTCAATCTTGCCAGATTTCTTCCTCTTGCTTCAAAAGGGAAAGGGCTAGGAGTATTTTTAATCACAAACAAATGTTTGAGAAATTTGCAGGATGGTGGAGAAAAGCCCCTGTGTCATCTCTTTCTATGGATAGCTAGGAGGGAGTCAGTGAGCCCCAGTTCCAGACTGGGATAACTTTTTTCCATTATTATGCACGAGCCACTTGACAGTTGGACTCCAGTAAAGGGCCTGGGTAGGCAGTTACATGAATGCTGACACCTGCACTTATGATTTTGTGCAATTAATTCAAGGCAAAAAGATTGTGATTGGAAGGCAGAAGGAGGTCTATGGCTGTCACACTTTTGCCCCTTCACAGGGATGAAGCTATGTCGACCGACTTTGGTGGGAGATGCACAGGAGATGCAACTCGCACAGGGGTTGCGGACAAGCGATGCGTTAGGTCACAGTGGGGTTGTCCACAGCCATTTCAGGCTGTTGTTCTTCTGCGTCCCCTCACCAGGAAAGGTTGGTGTACCTTTTTGAAGTGGTTTATGGCAGTACTGCATGCTCACTTTGCTGTGGGCTGTTGTTTTATAGCTGGTAGGCTAATTGTGGCACACGTTTCTCTTTTGATATGGAGTGTTTCTTCCAACCCAGTAGGAAGTGGTACCTTGTTTTACTGATCATCAGATGTGGCTTGGGTTCCTCTCTCAGTGTTCACCCACTGAGGTGCAGAGATACCTCTGCTGACTTTTTAAAAGCACATTTATTGGACAAAGTTTAAGATGTGTTTTGTCACTTAATCCTTGCTCTGCCTTTCACTATACAGAACTAACCAGAGTATGTCATTTGTCTAAAATTTTAGGACATACAGTATCAGTAAGACATACAATATCAGTATCCCTAACCTCAGGGAACTGCTCATATAGAGTACGATGTAGTTATTGAGTCTGTGATCTGCTCAGTCCTGAAATTATTCTTGGGATCAAACAAGTGGAATTGACTCATAATAATAAGGGTCCCAGTAGGCCTAAATAGAAATTGGTTTTCTCAGATTCTTGATTTGTGTTGGTGTTAAATACAATCACTGACACATCATTTGTGTCTGCAGATGTTGACACAGTACTTGTGAAGACCCGAAATGTGGGTAGGCTGCTGCTCTGTTTGCAGCCACGCTGCTTTGTGCTATCCTAGTTCTGCAGCTCACAAAAGAAAAAATAACTGAGATTTGTCTTGTCTTGGGCTGACAGTATAGCCAAGTGATTGCCAGTCCAATTTGGCAGTTTTTAATCATTTTATCTCTGTTCTCTTCTCTCTGGGGAGACAGTCAGTGTTTAGCAGTCTGCTCAGAAAGACCTTGGGGCTAGTTTCAGCGGCAGTGGCTCAGAGCTCCGATTATTAGCTCTGCTCTTAGGAGCACACTGCGATCTTTCCCAAGGGAGTGGTGTGAAAAATTAACACAGGCTTAGAGCAGCAGTGCAGCAGCAAGCTATGTAACTGTAATTACTCCATTGATATTCCTCACACAATAACACTGTCATCAGTCATTTACATAAACTTTTTCTCCATGAAGAGGGAATGGCTGCTTATAACCCTATTGGGTGCTTCCAGAGCATGCATTATACATTTTATTTGTTCTAATTTCAGACTCAAGGCCTGTAGGAACAGAGAGAGGAAACGTGCAGTCTTTTCGTTGTCGTTTTTTCTATTGCAGCAGTAAGTGTGCCACTCTGCACGCACGATCATGCAAGCAGGCTAAGGAGTATCTTGACAGGATATTGGGAACCATTTCCAGGATTTGAAATGTTCAATGTAATTTTAAGAAATATGCCTGTATATTTTAAATATTTTAAACAGTTTGGTACCCAAACTCTGTCCCAAGTCTCAGTCTCTCACCCTTTTGGTCAGGCCAGGTCCACGAGCAGCAAGTATTGTTCTGCTTGCAGAACTCCTCAGGACATACTGGCTTTTCTTAGATTTCTTTTTCTTCCACAAGCACATGGCACGGCTCTGTGACCTCTGCCTCTACCAGGCTCTCCTGTAGCTCTATTTATCTCACCATGACCAGAAAGAATGGCTGCATAAGCCACAGACACGCTCTTCCTGGCAGCAGGTAATCCAAGAGAGTAACAAGAAATAAGCGGTTAATAAAATTCAGACTTAGCACCATCCTGCCTTCTGCCAGGGACACTCATTGCCTTTGTGTCCCTTTTACAGTGTAAAAGCCAGAGCTACGTACAGTGAACTGCCCTTCCCCCAGGTCAGAGCCATGCAGAGATGAGCATCCCAGAGCCTGAGCCAGCAGGCGCTTTCTGGCCTTGGTGTAGAGCTGTTGGAGTGTACAGCATGCTCTAAAAACAGGTGGCCATTTGAGCATTGGTTAGCCTGGAACAGCTTGACCCTCTCCTTTCTCGGGCTGTGTAGGGTCCCGCGGTCACTGCATCACCCCATCCAGCAGAAGGAGAGAGAGGAGGTGATGTAGTGCTCGGCTCCTAAAGAGCACCTTGTTAGGGGCGAGATGGCCCTATCCTCATAGGAGAAGTGTTAAACTTTTGTGGATATTATACTTCCTCTAATTAAAGTCTTTGGAGCCAGATATTCCTGGGGCAAAGGCTAATAATGTATTCAGAAGAATAATAACCCTGTCTGAGCTGCAGCATGTTTATTGATGGTGCCGGTACCTGACGGCACTGACCGTGTCCTGCCGCCGCTCGGTGCTGTGCAGGCCTGCAGGGCACACCATCCCATATTGCTGTCACAGTAAAAATTCTGAGCGCTGCAGCAGGACGCATCTAGTGGGAAAAAAAGGCGCATGATAGTCAAATTTCAGTTGCTGAATATTTAATGAAGCCTGCAGTGTTTATTTGGTTAGCCTGTCGATTTTTATCGTTCTGTCAATAGCTTCTCATATGTGGCACGGTGATGATCTTTAGCAGCCTGTCCCCTGGGAGCCAAAGCGCTAAATGCAATTATGGATTTTATACCGCAATGTGTTTGATATTTCCGCTGATCTAATTTGCAGTCTGGTAGTTTATTGTTTGGCATTTTAATGGCGTTCAAATGCTATGGAAAATTTGATTTCTCTTTATAATTCACCCTAACATCATTAATGCTGGTGGCCGAATGGCATGGATTTTAGAGGGCTAAATATATAGGAAAATAATTTTTTTAATATGGACCAAAACAATCAGAGTTTTAACTAAAAGGAAAACCATGTTCTATTTTTTTACACTTCCTCTTTGTCACTTTTCATTAAACAGTAAGATTACTTTGAGGAAATGGTAAAACAAATGCTAGACCTTGCCAAACGAAATACAAATGCAATATGTCTTCTGATGGAGGCTTCACTGTAGAGCTCAAAGATCCTCAGGAGTCTTTTGAGAGAGAAACAGAATGAGAACCATCTATTAAAAAGTCTTATTGGGCTGTTTCTCTCTTCTGTTCCAGACCACTTTTGCTTGATAATTAATCCTCCATATATATTTTTTTTTCCTCTGACGTAGCTGGCAGAAGCCCTGGGCCAACCACTTCATCAGATGCATCCATTTCACTAAAAAAAACCCCCCAACAAACCAAAACAAAACCCCAAACCCAAAACCAACAACAACAATAGAAACCTCAACCTCAAGCCACAGTTTGGTAGTTCTTGAATTTTGGGTTGGGGCCATTGACACAAAGAAGGGGCACATAGAATTGCATGGGGCTAGGTGGCTTGTGGGAGTTAATCGTGGTGTTATTTTACACATCTACAACACTTTTATTGTGCAGTAACTCATGAGTTATGGGTCCTCTGCAATTGCAAAATAAATCCTTTAATTAACCACCTAGTCAGAAACAATTTAACCTCCTCAGTGTATCTCATAAACTACATTAGCCCCAGATTTATTTAGAATAGTGTTGTGCAAGTGTGATCTATTTACATTAAGAAGTATATGCCCTTTGTTATGTCGAGTATACTGGGACAAGGAAACACAAATCTATTTTATATCGTTTCATCTGTGGCTTTTAATGATTTTACTGAGTGTTTCCCAAATAGAAGCAAATGCATTTTTGCACTGAGTGTTACATGAAAGCAGGCAGGATGATAACTATTTCACGTATACAGGTAGCTTCAAGTTTCTGTATTCATTGCTTCTTGTTAAGGACTATTTCACAGGCAACAGTGTTAGAGAGAAACCTCACTCTCCTCATACGACTAGGGAAGGCAAACTATGCAGTGGCATGTTGACAAGCAAGGATTCTCTTTCTTGAATGCTGAAGAGTTTGTTTCTGTCTTTCAACAGAGGTGTGAACACAAGGCCAGTCAGTGTAATAAATCTTACAGGCTGCCAGAAATAGAACATGCTTTGTGGTTTATGAGTTTAAGAACATTAAAGAGGTTCAAGAGTTCCTCTTTTAATGTAACCAAGTCGAAAAGCTGACAAAAATAAGAAGTCATAAAGGAGGTGGAATGAGGTGCCAAAAGCACTAATGAACGGATACAGAACAATCAGCTTTGTGTTTCACAAAATGTTTCAGGAGTCGTGTTGGACTGATGGACCCGTTGGCTTTTTGGACGAGATTCATACCGACCCACAGATTCTCAGTGCCTCTCCACAGCGTGGTGGTATGGATGCTCTTGCCGCTTGCACAGCACCTGGTAACAGCAACAAACATCGATTGAGATGAGTTACAAATGTAATTCTTTTCCCCCAAATAAATTTTCCTTAAAAAAAGATTTTTCTCTGAACTTATTAGATGGCAAGAGCAATAGCGATCATGTGGAGGAGAAACTGTTAACTGCCACATTTCCTTCCATGGGGCAAAAGTCTTTCTCAGGGTCCTTGTTTTGTCCCATACTGATATGCAGCACTGTTGGGTCACAGCAAGGTTGGGCACTTGGTTTACCAGTGTCACCAGAGGTGGTATGAAAGTCACCTGGAGTCAGGGAAATCCTCTGCCAGACCCTTCTGGAAAACCACTTTTCAGGAAGACTGGTCGGGGATTGGATGGGATTGGATCACAGGCAGCGATTATTCTTTGGGCATCTTAGCCTTCAGCTGAGCCAGAGTGCAGGCGAGAGCAGCCGCAGGACCTCAGCAGGGTGTTGGGGACCGGGGCTGCTGAGCACGCTGTCCTGCCTTGGGCTTGCTGTGCTGCAATGCCCCGTGATGCGGTGCATTTGGGTCCTGGGTAGTTATTCCTCTGTCTGAGCCGGTGCCCATCATCTGTTTGGGCCCCAAAGTGAGCCTTCTTACTTTAAGATCTGCCAGCCTGACCCCCAGACAGCAGAATCACAGGTTGAACTGGGAGCCCATCTTCTTCCACAGGAGGGGCCAGAGTGGACTGGGGCAGGAGTGCAGGAGATGGCACAACAGGCAATCACAGTCCCACTGCTGTGAAAAAATAAACAAAGCATTTGAAGAATACTTGGCAATACATAGGCTGTGCAGTGGCAATGCTTGCTGGAAATAGGCCAAACCATCACACAACTGTGTTGTCTCCAGCAAATATATCAAAAAAACCTACCGTATTATTCAAGCTCTGACCTATGATGTTTCAGCTGATGTTTTTGTTTGTAGGAACGAAAGCTAACAGGCTGTCACAAAATTGTTGAGAAACCTAGTTAGCAGGAATTAAAAAAGAAAAAAAAGCCACCAAGTTGTGGAGTGCGGCAGGCTAATGACATAAGGCCTGGCCCTCCAAGTGATCTGTTAGCAGATGATGGATGAATGTGCACCTCACTTGGCAGCGCCACCAGCCTTGCTCCATTCTTGAATATCTGTCAAGATGTTAAGTGGACGACTGCAATCAGCAGTGAAATAAGACCTGTGTAATCTGATGTTCCACTTAGAAAAGAAAACAAAATTCCTACCACCTAATATGAGACTACACCAGTCGACACACAAAGGCCTTTCAAGCAGGCTAGGTATCTGATAAAATCTTTACACCTCATTATCATTTGTAATTTAGAGATATGGCTACAGCTGTATCTACAAACAGTGCATGATGACATTTCCAGGGATTTTTATCTGTGGCTGTTTCCAGCGAACAGCTCTTCACTCATATGTGTACTTTTATATTCCTTTTAATGTGTTCTTTTATTCAAACTTTATCTTGCTGAGAAGGGTAGGCTGCCTGTTAAAAATGTCCCTTCAGTAAGAATTGACGTAGATTAGCAAAAAAGGCAGCCTTCTAGTTCTCTGCAATGGAAGTTTGGTTTTGGTTAATTCCATTTAGTCAAGTTGTTTTCTAGAAGATGACAAGACATGGAGAATTTGCTGTCTTTAGGTGCAGAAAAGTTCTACCTTTTAGGGAGAAAAACAACAATATGAATGTTAAGTGAAGTGCAGTTTTGAGTAAATATCTAGGACAGGACAGCCCAGAAACAACATCAAGCTTTGTTGCTGCTTAATCTGAGCCTTCCTGATTGCTTTCACCCACATAGTTTGGATTACAGAGGATATTAGCAGATGCAATTGAATGCACAGCAGTTTGCTGTGAGAAGGCAATCAGCTGTGTAAGCACCTTGACTTCCTCAGCATTGTAATAGAGGTTTGCAGGATGGATGTTGAGGCCGGAGAAAGTGCAGCTAGAGGATTAACTCAACACTTCAGCAGAAAACACGCTGAAGTAGAAATGTTCATACAGCTCAGTCCTGACCAGAACATACCCTTGATGACTTGATGGTGCCAGGCCAGCTTCCATGCTTGTTACTCCTGCGCAGACTTTGTGGGATACTGTGGAGGGGAAGCCCTCTGCACATGCGGGAGCCTGTCCCTGGGTGCAGAGTACTGCTGCACCCTTGCCGCGTGGCTAGGATCGGTGGTGCCCCACCTGGAGCAACCAGGCTGCATCTCCTCTTTTGTGTCTGGGCTCCTTTCCAAAGGAGATCAGGGTGCAAAGAAGGATGCTTTATTTCCAGTTCTTATCCCAGAAAGCAGCTGGGAGACAGGCAAGGCACAGCCCCATGGAAGCCCAGTGGAGCTCACGGTCCCACTGCGTAGGTGCAGCTTCCATGAGCAGTGCTCTCCTCTGTGCTCTCGGCATGGTGCTGGATAAGATGCCTGGCATTTTACACAGATCAGCAGTTCACTGACACTGTGACATGGTTCCTCCCTCTCCTCTGCTGCCCTGGAGCACGGATGTTACTCTGGTTCTCTGGGATGCACAGTCTCATTCTTCAAATGGATACTTTTTTTTTTTAGAGTGTATGTCTGGGGAAAACAGGCAGGAGTCACAGAAGTCCTGCTCTGCTCTCCTCCCAGCCTCCCCTCGGTCCATGTTGTGTGCTGTCAGACCCAAACTTTGACCTTCTGCCACAAACGTTGCTTCACATGAGCGCTGGGAACCTCTGGGAGCAAGGATGCACGGCTGTCGGTGGAGGTAGTGAATGGCTGGCACAAGGTCAGTGAGGATCCAGACCTCCAGGTCATTCCTGGTTCCATGGCTCCCCATGGGTGGCAAGGGTAGCATCAGAATAGACGTTATCCACAAAATTAGAGATACTTTTGTGCTAAGGAGCATCTCAGTATGGGTGTCTGGCAGGGGGAGGTCCTGGAGACCCCAACGGTGTCTGCATGTTTGTGAGGTCCGTGAAGTGACTGCCCACACAGCAGCCGCGTTGGCTGTGACTGCTGCATGCTCAGCAAAGAGGTCCTCCCCTCTCTTGCTGTAAATCGAAATGGACACATCCTGTGGTTACCAGGCAGGTCCCCCCATAGCTGAAGTCAGTCTGAGTTCAGCTACCATGGAGGACACAGGTCCGATCCCTCAGCAGCATGTGCAAATGGTGCTGAGCACCTTGGGCTTTATTTTGGGGATTTGTTTTGAAAAACTGCATGTAGTTTGATCTATGAAGTTTAATATAATAGTTGAGAAATATTCCAGTGACAAATATATAACCATAATTTCAAACAATATTAATGAAATTTTAAGTGGGACAGAACTCCCTGTAATAGTGGAGGCCTCTCCTTTTTTTCAAGCTGTCTTTACATCGTTTTGCTCCTTTATTCTCCCAATGTGAGCTGACTGTGATCTTAGGATTATAGTCGTAAATAAAAAGGAGAGGTTGCAGAACATTTTATGGAATTCTTCCTTGCCAAAGACATTGATTCCGAACTGATTCAAATACTAGAAATCAAGCAGCAATAAAAATTATTACTGTTGTTACTATTAGAAATGTTATGTGATTCTAAAAGGCAAGATCTTAAAGAATAAAGACCCCAATAGCCATGCAGTATTCCTCATCTCCCTTCAAGCTGCACGTGCTCCCGAATACTCCTGCATGTCCTATAAGAAGAGGCTGAGCCAGGTGCAGTGCAGTTTCCATGTGTTGACGTGGCCCTACGTGATATACCACTTAGTGGAGTCCAGATGCGTTGTGCATATTGTATCAGGCCACTTGCTGCTCTTGAGTGTTGTGTTTTTAAAAAGCCATGACTGATGTGGTCCAGTTTGTTTCTTGAAAGCCAAGAGTGCTGCTTATGGCATACAGGTCATATATCATCTAGCCCTTTTGTAGTGTTTTCTTCTTCCCTGTGTCCTAACTTTTTTTCTGAAAATTAATGTGACCATCCTAAGACACCCGTTGTACAGCCCCTCTCACTGTGGGCATGCCAATAACTTGCTGTTTTCCTTGCATAACTGGAAGGGACAAGTAGAGATCTAAATTTAACTGAAAATAGTAATTGAAATTTATAGATATTGCATTTGTTATATAAAAAGAGAGTTCTTGACCCCGTAGTTATTTAAGCTGTTCTATTTGTTATTATTATCTCTGGGCAATTTCACTGAGGAAAAAAAATAGGCAGGAAGACTTTAAAGAGAAAAGGTAAGAAGGAAGAAAGAAGGCAAAGGATGGAGGTTGGAGCAAGGAGAGAGTACAGGTTAGATAGGCATAGGTAGTGATTAATAAAGATGTAGGCCCTTTCTCAGGCACTGATGCAGCAGCTTGCTGAAAGGCTGGAGCGGGACTCCTGACGGGGAAGGAGGATCAGTTTTGTTGCACTAGAAAGCTTCTGGTGGGTTGCTGCTGTTCTGCCACTGGTCTCCCTGCCTAGCACAATGTTTCACAAGTCTCAAATCTTTCAGCTTTCTGGGCTGAAAATAGTCTGTACACCATTTCAGGCAACACAGTACAATGTACCATGAAACTGCTTAATGCTGTAGAAAATTGCTAATACAACAAAACAGAGCCCCTTGAAAAATCGGCTAACACTTCATTATGCCTTCCTGGGTCCCTTTTGACCCCGTTCACAAAAGCGTCACTTCCCACAGAAGAGTTGCAGCTCATAGGTGCTGCTTGGATGTCTGCTGTGGCTGCCTTCCCCGACCCCACTGGTATTGCGTGCTTTTGCAGCAAGAAGGAACGCTAAAAAGCTTCTCTTACCGTCGCTCAATCAAATGCTGCATTGGGTATTGCAACTCTCCAGCAAAGCTCAGTCTCGTGTCCTGGTCAGGGGGAACCCAGAGGAAAAAGACTGAGGGATCTCCCGTGTTCCTTTTGTTCCCCTTGCCCACTCTTCTGCAGGGGCTGCTGCTACTGGAGGAGGAATGCATGGGGGTTCAGAGAGGGTCATCAACAGATGCTGGCATCAGCATGTTCTCTGTGCAGGCGTTATTTGGCCATTTAGTCGCTGCTAAGGGAATCACCTGAGCTACAGCAGTAAGAGAAGAATCTGTAGCCGAGGCAGTAATACTCTCCATCTTATGGTAGATGATGTAGTTTTATGTTGGGCTGGCAAAAACACTGTCCTTTGGATTGGGCACTGACCTGCCAGGCTCCCAGTCATTAAGCGGTCAAGTACATGTTACGTAGCAAAAGGAAACCCAGTTTCTATCACTCCTCCTATTATTCATATTATGGCAGTTTCTGAGCGCCCTGTCTAGATCATGGTTAGGTGCTGTCCTGATGATAAAAGCTTAGGCATGGACCCTTAAATACCTGATGGCTCTGAGTCTCTACTTTTGGTAAAATACAGACCAAAAAAACATATATAAGGTCTTCCTGATTTAGCAATGAGAAAGAATATGATAGTATGCACATCACATAGCTCATCAGGCCATAAAAATTAGGTTAACAAAGATTACTGAGTAAAGGAACTATATTTGTAAATACAAAAAAAAAAAAGCGTAGTCAGTATGTGCATAAATATGTTCCAGGCAAAAAAATATAGAGATGCCTATAGGAAAAGACAATTGCAGAATTTCATACTTTTGGGGAGAATAAAAGTTCACTGAGACGTGTCAGCCTTTCTCAGGGGGACAGGAGAGTTAGAGCAGCAGAAACAACTGCTATGGTGATTCCACATATATTTTTGTCTGCCTGATTTGCTACCTAAGCAGGAATACCTGGGTGATAATGGATAACCTAGAGAAACAGAGATGAGGGAGAGGAGAGGAGATGCATGGCTGCAGTTCCCGTTGCTGCTTTAGCTACAGAAGGAGCATAGAAATACTCCAGTTTGAAAGGAGCATAAAAATACTCAAACCCAGTGTGACATTACGTGCATTTCTAGAGAAGTGTAAAGGAGCTCCACATCATTGAAAGTCAGGCAACATAAAAGGTGCTTGGGCCTTTCTGAAAGGAGGGGGGGAGCCTGTGGTTGTGTTGATAGACTTAAGCCCCTTCCAGCCTCTCTGCAGCTGGGTAAATCTCCCTAGGATTGGGCTGGCTAACAGAAATATTGGCATTCCTCAGTGCTGGGTGAGTGAGTACAACTGATTCATTTCTTTGCTCTGCAGAGTAATTCTAAGCAGCTTCTTTTTAACTGAAAGGATCAAAGTCCCCAAATGAGAATGTGGTGAACTTGATACTTCTCCACAAGCCCAATAGGCATGGACAATATACATTCTGTAACCGAAACCTTTTGGGGTTTGTGTAATACAATACCCTTTCTGTAACCCCCACCCTTTTCTCCATCCTTGTGACCCTGCTGCAGCTAAGGGACTGGACAGTAGAAAAACATGTCAAGCATGAAAAGCAGCAACTTGAGGGCAAACATGACCCCTCCGCTGCTAGTTACTGAACTTCTGAAAGTACGTCAAGCAAGCAGAATCAGCTAAAAAGGGAGGCCAGGGACACCTCATGTTGTGCGAGATGGGAGGTTGGGTCTTTGCTCTTTAGAACTAAAGTGTTTTGTTTTAATCATGGGGAGAGCTGCTGGCTTGGCACTGTGTGAAATAGATTTAGAAATCCTGAGGAAGGAGGAATTTCTCAAAACAGTAAGGAAAACAAAAGTCAGCAACAGGGAAGAATTGGCCAGCATTTTTACAACAGGAAATGTGGAGGATACTGAAAAGAGAAAATTAATGACACTGGGAGTATGATCCTGTTAGCTGTTATTGTTGACACCTCATCATTTCCAGACTAAAATGCCAGCTAAGGCCATGTTTCACTTGACACTAACTTAGGTCATCTTTGCCTTGCCCAGAGAAAAAGAAACATCAAGCAAGAGATCGAAACTCTATAATAAAAGCGGAGCACATCACGAGAAACTCCTTTGCTTTTGGAATCAGATCAGCAGCCGCAACATGGCTGCTGCAAAAACTCTTTGCGTTGATTGCAGCAAATATTTTGCTGCATTTTATTTTCTGAGGTAGAATAAATGTTCCATTTTGAGCAGTGGAAAATGCTAGCTATACCTATTTTAAACACAAGTGTAATGCTTTATAGCCCATAGAGGGATAATTACAAAGTACAAAATCACAGATTTTATAGCAGATTTTCCCAGGAGTGCAGTTAGGAAAACAGTATGTGTCATGTAGCCAATTTAGATAATGATTCTGATAAAGATAAACTGAATTGTTTATAATAAGTAATTGGGTCTACAAAGGCCCAAATGACACAGATGAGTACACAAGCTTAGAGGCACGGGAACTGCAGCCCTGGATCATGTGCATTAGCTCCTGCTTCCCAACTGCGATACCTCTGCCCAGATTGTGTTTGGCTTGGATCCGATGCTGGGCTGATCTTTGTAATGCAGTTAACTTTCTCAGGAATAGCAAAGATTAAAAACAGTTCAAAAGTTTTCCATTGCTGAGATTCCAAGGTGGTGGCTCTTGCGAGGGTCTGCACTGGGAGGAACTGTGTTTAGGGGAGGCAAAGCAGCTGGTTCCTGTTTGGCAGTTGAACTGGGAAAGACACCTGAAAGCCTGAAAACGGGAAAGAAAAGCCCCAGCTTCCTTGCTCCTAAGGAAGTCCTAGGGCTCATTCAGAGCTCAACCATGAAGAATACTGGCCTGGTAAATATACAGTGTCACTTTACCACAGGCAGGAGATTACTTGTTGAGTAGATTATCTCTCTTGAGATAAGACAAAATCCTTCAGACTCGAGTGGAGTATCTTGCCTAGCCTATTAGTAAAGGACAAGATGCAGTTTGGGCCCAGTAAGCCTCTATCAATCACAAGATGAAGTAAAGCCCTAATTATCATTTAATTGCTGCCTTCAGCTTGAGCTGCCCTTCTTCACAGCTTTCTGCATCCATTTGAGATTAGGTTGCACTAAAATGAGAACTGTAAAGGGCCTGGGCAAGGTGTGAAATTCCCTGGGTAACTGAATTAATGGCAGTGTGTTCCTGCTGCTGGGGGGTTTCTGTTCTCTATGAAGACAGAATGAGTGAGGGCAAAGGGACATAATGGGGAATTGGCAGCAATAGCTCTCAGCCATTTGTTCACAAAAAGAATGACATAGAACATTCTGGTTTGGCCAAACGCAAGAGGAACAAAGGAAATACCACTCATAAACATTTGATTTTATGCTAATTTTGTGGAATTATGTTGTGAACTATTTTGTTGTATAAGAAAAAGTAGTAATATGTCCATGTAGGCCTGTGCGGTTGAGTACGAGCTACAGAATATGAGCATTGGTAACTAGTTTTTCTTTTCTACGCTCTTCTTCTGGGGCATTTTGAAATTGATTGACATAAAGATTTGGGGTATTTGGGAATTGGTTTGGTTCAGTTTTTAAGTAAGGCTTGTTGTTGATCTGTTTTCATATGCTCTGCATGGCAGGTGTGTTTTCTAAGTAAATTGCAGGAGCAGAAGTGTTTCTCATGATGAAACTCTAACAGCAGCCCTGACACTGACATTCATCATTAAGACACTTGTCTACACTATGTAACTTTGCAACATCAAATCCAGTTTCAAAGATAATTACAGGCCATTAGTGCCTGACACATGGAGTTTAATAACAGAGTAAATATTGTGGTGATCTTTGGAAATGCATAAATAAATAGATAAATACACAGAATAGAGTTGTCTGCTTTAAAAATGAGCTCTTAAAACTGGTATTGCCAGAGAAACAGGCATAGTTGGAACTGGTCACTTAACCTCTTTAGATGAAAGACACAGTTCTATGAATCCATCATTTTACTAGTCTGCCTGGCAAGCCAATGCTACTCTTCCTAAACAGGTATTGCACGGTACATGTTTGCAGTGCCCTGTAACAAGGTGAGCCATGCAAACGTAATACCTGGGAGCACAGGGCCAGCCCTTCCATGGTGGTTGGGTTCCAGGAGTTAAATATTGGGAAGTCTTATGAGTATTTCCAGAAAATAAGCATTAATAGCTTGACAGATTTTTTTTTTTAAAGCATACCTGTCTTCATTTAAAATAAAAACCCTGAGTGTTCCCAACAATGAAGTTGGAATTCCTTTGCCCTGACACTGCTTCATTTTAATTCCTTTAAAACCCTTCATAGTGACAGTGCTCAGTGTTACACACATTCATTTATCCACTTAACGTCAAGGAGTTTAGAGTCCTCCTTGCCCCTGCCTAAAGACTCCACTACTCTTACCCACGTGGTTTACAAGCCTGTCCTTGGTGATCACAAAACAGTAGCAGGTGGAGCAGATTTTTCACTTTAAGTGGATGTGCTCAGAGATGAGCAGATATCTTTGAAGCAGCAGTATCTGGATTGAAGGCCAGGAGCGTTGCTGGTCAGGTGGTCCAGGGAAGTGCCGTGCACTTGCTGATACCAAAGCAGCCCTATGGGCTCTGGACAGCCTGTGGTGAGGCGGCGAGTCACGAGACAGTGGTGCATCCCCCGAGATTATCCTTTGCTTATGCACTCACTTCAGCAGATCAAATACTTCTCTTAGAATCGACTTCAGGCCACAAAATCTAAGGATTAGGAGACTTATGTCGGGTAGATGGGTGTGCGCATCACAGCCTGTGCAGGATGCCTCTGGGCAGCGGGGTAGCCAGCTTCTTAGAGCACATGGAGGTGAAATCTGTCTACCTGCAGAAGCTATGAGACTAAAACTGCTGTTCTTGCACAGGACCATTAAGTACGGTTTAACACATTAAGACAGGAGAAGGAAGTAGACTTGCCTAGAAAGAAATTTTTCTTTAGAAACAAAATAAACTTGGTGTTAGAAACAGAGCTGAAAGGATGTCTGAATCTTCTTTTTTTGGGGAATATTCATTTTATCTAGCCATTGTCAAAGTAACTGTAAAAGGCAAAGGATGGAACTGAAGCAATCATTATCTGCCAGAGACTTCGCTACAACTTTTTTTTTTCTTTTCAAAATGTCCAGTTTAACCTCACAGAGCTTGTTATGGCTGTCTTGCTGTTTTTCTCAGATGCTTGAGAAAGTTTCCATGCTGAGACTTTGTATAGACGGATTTAAGCCAATAATAGTTTTTGCAGCCCAGTTATAAATCGTATAAAATTAAGGTTCATAACAGGAGAGCTGCCGTTGCCTTATCCGTAACACTCCAGTGGTCTGCTAAGCTGTTCCTTTACTTAAGGAATTACAGTAAACAACACCTTAGTTGCTACTGCTGTACAATATGTGCTTATAAATTATAACAATGTTCCTTCATCATGTTTTGTACTGCAGGATCTAAAGTACTTGACAGCAGGATCAGGAAGAGTGTAAGAGCAGGGCAGGCATGTAGTGAAGTGAGTGCAACATGGAATAATGTCTCCCTTTCAGTAAATACGTGGCCCAGGGACCTCCTGATCCAGGTGTCTTACCAATATGTTTTTAAAGAGCATGCTCTCTCTTTTTGCACTTGGTAAATCCAAGCAAAGTACCAAGAGTTTTTCAGGGAGCTCCAGTATAAAAAAATAAAGTACTGTTCCTTTCAGTAGCATACTAATCAACAGGTAGTGTCGTCTTAGCAATGTTAAGCATAAGCAGGACATTGGATGGCTCTGGTTTATTCAGTCCAATGCTCCCTCTGCAGTCATTAGGGTTTTTAAGTGTCTCGTTACGTTGAGTTTGACTGCACAAAGCTGGTTTGTGGCTTGACAGAACATCCTTGGAAAGGGCAATCATCTGAATGCTGTGTGCCAAGCACTGAAGAGACTCCCAAATTATGATCAAAGCAAGAAATAAGAGTTATGTAGTGACTCTGGCAGGTAAAAATACCAGAAGACTGATGATTATTTCTCTTTTAATAGATCACATAAAATTCTGCTTGCTCCTGGGAAAGCACAGATTGGTCAGCAGTTTTGAGACTGCTGCACGCAGTCTGCACGGGTCATGCAGGGAGTTTGTGTCCTCTGAGCTTCTACGCACCCACAGTGTCACCACACAAAATAGGAATTTAGATTGCCCCCGTATGCTTTAAGGCCTCCAAGTACATCTCTGTTTTGCTGCAGGAAAGTTTTGCTGTAGTGAATCAGAACTATATTGCCTTAGCCTTCTAGTCTTGCATCCTCTGATCCCTGCAAGCTTTGAAAGCTGATGGCTTATTACCCCAAAGCATTCACTGCAGGCACAGCACAACCCCTGTCATGTTTTTGAGCTGCAGTTTGTGTTTAGCCCTTTTATCTCTCTCACCTTGCCTCAGACTTGGGGAAGCATGGCTGTTGCACTCAAAATCCTTCTCTGGGGCATCATTTTATCCACACAGCAAAAGGCCCTTGGAGAAGTGAGAAAGCCTTGACCGAGCAAAGCCAAGCCTTCTCTGGGATGCACAGCAGCAGCTGTGAGTCCAAGTGAAACACCCAAAGCTGCCCATATGCACACAGCTTCTCCTGCTCCCTGCCCTGCGGGAGGAGCTGGTACAGGCATGCCCTCCGAGCAGGGCAAAGGATCGAGCAGCCTGAACGCGAGCGCAGCAGAGGGGGTGGGCTGCTGCACGGGTGGCTTGGTTCACATGCAAGCATCTTCCCTCCAGAACAGGCAACCCGCGTGGCCTGAGGATGCTGGTACACCAGCTCACTTGAAAGCATCAGGCTCGGCTGAACACCCAGTGGGGTTTTCCTGGTGCCATTTAACCTTCTGGAAATTACCTTCCATTCTGGCTTCCTTAGCTTTTCCCCTCGCAGACTTCATTGCCAAGTGTGCCCTCGCCTGTGTGCCTGGTGGGCTGCGAGGGGCAGAATTCTTGTTTGCAGGGGTTGGTGCTCTGTAATTGTGTTCAGCTAGAGCTTTCTGTGGATAGGGATAGATCCACAAGTTATAAAACGGGATTAGGATTTTGTCCTTTTTAGAGTAAGATATTCTGCTAGACTTAGGAGTTGTGTAAGTTTTAGGTAGACAGACCGGATCAATATTTTAGGAGTATTTAGGAAAATTTTAGGTCTATCTAGGACTGCAGTTGAAAAAGGGATTTATTCTAGTTTTAGCTACAGCATCTCAAGAACTTGTATAATACATTTTCTTTTTTAATAAACATAAACCATGTGGCATAGGTCCTCATTCAGAAGATATTTGTCTTTTAAATGCCCATTTTATTTTAATAGCCTGTGCTCCTTAGAAGATCTTAATGTAGATTTTAACAGTCATCATAAAGGGAAAGTTAGAGAGAAGTTGTGAAAGAAGGTCATTCCACGTGCTGGTACGCTGGCGTTTCAGGGCCTAAGGTAGCGGTCGCAAACCTCCTGCAGTCTAATCACTGGGGATGCAGGGCTGTGCAGATTACAGGGAGGTGATTAACTGTAGCACATGCATTAACATTGCAAAGACACATTTGAATCTTTTTAGGTGTAAAACAATGGGTTTGGGCCTAGTGTGAAAGCCAAAGACTAACAAACATGACTAGCTAATTGACTTTTGGGGTAGATTTTGTACTCATATAATCACTTTGGTTCTGGTGGGGAAAATTGCACTTATAAGAGCAAAAAGTGATTAGAAAGGTAGCTTGTTTGTTTGTTTGTTTTGCAGCTACTATGATGTAAAACTGAAAAACAATTTTTATCTGTCCATCCATCCAACCCTTGTGCTATTTTTTTCCACTCCAGCTCCTTGAATTTTTTTAATAATTGTTTATTTCTCAGGAATTCTGATGGAAATTTTTCTTAACTCACAGAATTTTTTCATTTCATCAAAAGTAATTTCTTTCATTCGGAGCCTGATTTGCTTACAACAACAACAATAATTTCTCATACTTTTCCTAAATAATAAAATAAATAGACCATAATGGTGAATAAGGAATTTACATTCCCAATGGAAAGAATTACATCTGTGGAGATGAGTTTCATTAAACTGTTAACTGAAACAGTGACTTTTGAAATTGATTCCATCTTTAGCCAGTGTAGTCAGTGCTCTCCTGAATACTGTATTTATGAAGCATTCTTTATTTAAGATACGCAAACAAACATAAAAGGAGGCCTCCTCACCCTCTTTTGCTGTCTCTGGGACAACATCTCAACCTCTTGATTAGATTTGCAACCTACTAATTAGATATAATTCATTACCTGCAAAAATGAGATCAGAAATCAAGAGCTGCTTTTCAGAATAAGGCCATCTTTCCCCTCATCCATCATGACTATAAGTAACCAATTTAAAGTCAGACAAATGCATAACCAGCATTATTACCTTGTCATAACTAGTTAGGGAGAAAGACCTGGAATAAGCTGGCATTATAAATGGTTTTTATCACATTATTTTGCAGTTATTTGTCAGCCACTTTGCTTAAGATAAATGTAGAACAATAATCAGATTCTAAAATGGAACCATGGACAAGGTTTTGTTAATTGCAAAACCACTTCTGCGGATGGAACTCTCTGTAGTGGGGCACAGTTTATAAATTTCCTTGTGGAGAAATTGTACTGAGCATATCTCCACATTTGGAGTTGGAGGTCTGATAGGCCAAAAAATAGGAAAGGGGGTCCCCTCCTTCTGAAACACTGTGAAGTCTCACAGCAGTCAGTGGCACTGCTTGTGTCCCAGTAGCACTGCTGAGCCAAGTGACCAGGGAGGAGTTCTTCAACTCTTGGTTGTTCTTAAAGTGTACTGATCTTAATGCAATATAGTCCGTAATTCATGGAAAGGAGTCTTGCAACAAGATGGAAGAGGTGCTCCTGCTGTGGGAAGCTTCTCAGAAGTGCAAACAGGTTCCTAAGGTTGGATTTTTGGTAATCACAAATGTCAGTGCTGTGCTTTCTTTAATAGAAAGAAGCACGTGATTAAATCCTAATTGCAGTGAGATTTTATTGTGACAACAGCTTCAGAGAGTGACTGATGTCCACAGCTCTCGCTGCAGGACCGTGTTCCATCCTCCCTGGAGTGGAGGTGGTGGAGGGTGTGAGCCCAGGGAACACACTGGGAGCTGCAATGCCACCCTCTCCTGAGTAGCTGTGATTTTACCTATGACTTCAGTAAACCAGGATGTAAATTCATGCTTTCATGTTTTAAAGAGGCTGACTGAAGGGAATATAAGGGCGAGGTTCTAGCAATATAAAGCCAAACAACTCTCTCAACTGTACTTACATTTAGACAAGGCGTGACTTCAAATTTAAAATCCTGCTATGGAGAACAGGATCAGGCCATGAATTATGCAAATGTTTTAATGACCATTGGAAACCACTCTTAAAATTTGGAGACTTCAAAAGTGGAGGAAGGTTTCTCCAAGCTTGCCAAGTGGGGCCAGAGCACCCAAAGTGATGGGCCGTCTTTCCATGGGGTGAGATGGAGAGCTCGGGAGTGGGGAGCTTGCGTTAAGGACTAGTGTTCCCCCTTGTTAGGAGAAAAAAAGTCTTCACACATCTTTTCTTCTGATAATAAAAATACTCTGTTTTGTATTCAATTGACGCGTAAAAGGGTACAGTTTTAAAAGCAACAGAATTACTACAGTGTGGTTGTGGTGAAGGAGAACACCTATTCTGCTGTCTAAGGATGCAGAGTTACTCAACTATGGTGCAGTACTAAAATGCACACAGAAGTCACAAAGTCGGCAGGTCTGATTAACTGTAAATCCAGGTTTTTATTACACTCCTTTCCCCCCGCTCCCCCCCAGGTAGGTGAGGACAATAGCTTAATTTTGATCTCAGCTGCAGCTCGAGTAAGATTTCAGCAGAAGATATTTACTAAATTATTTATCTTATACAGGGCTTCCACTGAAAAACAATTATGTGTTTTATGTACCATTAGCAGAGTGCCATGTAGGTGCATCTTACTGCAGAAAAAAATACTTAAGGAGTATTCACCGTCTGTGTTTCCTTTTGGTTGTCATAAAGTCATGTCTAATTGAAAATGTTAATATAATTGCAACTTAAAAGAAAACGTAGCAGGAATAGGGACACTTGCAAATGACAAGGCCTTTAGAACTTGAATTATCCTTCCATCATCTCAAAGCTTAAGCCATCACTAGGCAAACTAGGCAAGGTTTATTTTCCTTTCTTTTTTTTTTTTTTTTAATTTCAATGAAAATTTCTTGCCTTCTGTCAGCCCGTGAGCATCAGCGCACTAGTTATGTTGATTGAATCTGCTATAGAGGTGACTGTCAATGTCCCGACTTCCATCCTGCTGCAGCCTTTAGGAACGCAACAAAAGCAGTGGCGATTCTAATCAGATCCTGCTCTGTGCAGCATTGTGTTCCTGCTTCTGCCTGTAGTGCTGTTCAGCATACATTTGTGTTTCCAAATAAATGCATTCTGCAAGGCAAAGAAATAGTTCCACCTGATTTTTGCATTCCAGGTTCACTTTAAAGTGAATGGCAGGCTTTAGACAAGTTTTCCTTTTTTTTTTTTTTTTCTGGTTAATGCAGTTTAGGTGGCTGTCGCATGAAGAGACTTGACAAACTGTTAGCATTAATGTACTGAGCATAATGAACACCAACCATACAGCACATGGTGCTTGTCTGCTTATTGGTGAATTTAACTCAGTTTAATTGCAGTGTTACTTACGTGATGGAGATGTAGCCCTCAGAGGGATCATTTGAGGGACGAATAATGTATTTGTGTAAAATTAAAAACAAAAAAAACTCACAACCCAAACAACTAGCAGATAGTACTACTAGCTGTAGTAAATTATAGTTTAATAATTATTATCTAGATAGTACTTGGCTTAAGGTTAAAAAAGAGGCACTTCTGGAAAATAGGATAAAAGCTTGCCTGGAGCACAGCCATCAGGACTGTCTTTTGCAAGCTATACTGGTGGCGAGACATTCACTAGAGCACCTGGGAATAAATTGAGTCTGCTGGGAGGAGAAAGTATCTACCCTCAGGGCACGTCAATGGAAATAGAAGGTGACAATGAGCCCAAGGCCTGCTTGGCCATATCACATGGGTCTCCTGATTCTATTGAAGGTATTGCGCAGCAACCTGCCCTCTGAGCAAATCTGACACCTGGGAGGTTTTCTGTGCAAGTGGGAGGTGTAGGACCTTTACCCTCTAGCACAGAGCTGGTGCCGTAGGCGGTGGGACGCTGGTGGTGTTAGAACCTCCTTATGTCTGTCATTTGTACCCTGAACATTGAATATCTTCCTCATTATTCATCCTACCACACTAGAAACAGCTGGTCTTCAAGGGAAATTACCTAATGAATCAACAATAAGGCTATTGTGTAGGCGTGACATTTCTGATAATAAATTATTGCTTTCAGGAGGTTGACCACACTTGTCAGGGTTTTGTGAGTTACAAATTCAGCTGCCTTGTCTTATGCTGTTTTACATAACTGACAGTGTAAAACCTTGGCATTTGACTGTAAGTTATTCCCTCAAATTCTAGACCTGTATCATAAAATTTCTTTCTTAATTTGTTCAGAATAATCTTTGGGCATTTCCAACCCGTACTTTGAAATGATATTCATTTCTTTTGAATTGATTATCTTTATTGTGTCATATCTATCTTAGAATCAAATATGAATTTAAATATTTTTTACTAGAAATATAAACAAGCTATAAATGTAAGGACTACATTTTTTATTTCTCTTAGATAAATTATGTGTTTGCATACTTCTTGTATGCTTACACTTGAAGGAGTAGTTTTTCAGAAACCCATGACATGGAGAAAGATGTGAATATTCCCTTCCTAGCTTTCAGAAAATATCTGGATGAAACTAATTAATTTAAAAGTGCTTGGCCCATATGAAATATGCTTCAAGGATTATTATTTTAAAGCATGCTTCTTTTTTCACAAGCAAGTGTTATTTGCCTTTTACTTTGTGTATACAGGCATGTGACTAGTTAGCGATTAAAAACAAAAGTCTTTGCTCCTTCTTAGCTGAATGCAAATGACACTGAAATTCAGTCAGTATCTGCAACAAATTGTATGCTTTATCTCTGTGGAATTCTGTGGAACCAGTTCTTTAGCTTTTAATACTGTAAGTCTTTTCATAAGTAGCCAACAACTAGAAAAGGACAGCACTTTCGTTTTCTGCCAGATTTCTCGGGGCAAAATGCATACTTGCAAATATGAATGAAGTAGGCTAAGGTAAGTCAAGCTGGAAAGGAAGTCAGTATTCTTATGTAAGTAGTTGTGGAAGTTAAAAATGAGATCTAAGGCAGGAAATACATGTTCTAGCAAGTATACTGGGTTTAAAGCACTCCCAGTGACTATCGTTACACTCATTTATTTTCATGGGTAGTTGATATCTAATGTCTGGACAGTGCTGCTGCTTCTACCTCGTACAGAATATGTTCTTAATTTAATGCAGTAGGGCATTTTGAGGTGTTATACAAGGCTCACTCTCACTCAAGCACTGGTGGATTATTTTTTTTAAATAACAATTCAGATTTTCAACGCGAAAGCTAACCAAAACCCAGTGTCTCTAGGAAGTATCTTCTGACGCTGCTGTCTGAGAACTAGGAAACCAGCTTCGTTCAGTGTTACCAGGGCGCTCGGAACTGGCCTCATGTCTGACACGGTGCCAGGATCCCTCTGTCCAGGGTTTTCTAGGAAGGCCAGTTGTAAGTGGAGCAAAACTAATTATTGCCCTTGACCCACCCCCCCAAGCCCCCTACAACCAAAAAGACCCCAGGGAACCTGTGAAGTAAAATGTCGTCCAGGAGGATTGCACAAAATCTTGAACACACATCAGAGAGGTGCCCGGAGGCGGGATCCTCTGCCTCTGGAAATGCAAGCGTAGCAGACAGAGTGCTATGTTGGTCCCCTGCTGACCCCTGGCCCTGGAGGCGTTTCTGAATCCTGCCTTTTCAAGTCTTCCATAATTTTTGTTTCCTTCATATGTTGCACCCCATGCGAGGCGCTCCCAGGCGCCCTGAGCACTCGCTCCTCACCGGCTGCAAGGGCACTCATAAGTAGCAGTGTCAGCAGCCATGCTGTGACATTCCTGTGGAGGAACCCAAATGAGTGGAAAATCAACAGCCTCTGCCTTTACTGCCTCCTCGTTTTCCAACGTGCATGAAGTGACCTCCTCTGTGGTTGCAGGGCCTTAGCTGCGTGCCCTCTGGCAAAGGAGGCCCTATGGCCCCAGTGCCAGTGGCTCTGCTGCCAGCCACCACAGGCCTCAGCCACACCAAGGGGGATATGTTTTCACAGGGAAAATAGTCTCTTTTTTTAAATAATCCACAGCAGAGTGCTGGCCTCCTTGCCACAGTGCCCCTTGCCGGGGCTGGGGGGTGGCTGGCAGGAGACACAGCACCTTTCTCCCGGGCACTGGCCTGACACCAGCTGTTGCCCCCTTCCTGTGTCTCCCTCCCGCAGCCTGCGTGGCCCCGTGCCTGCGTGGCCCCGTGCCTGCGTGGCCCCGTGCCTGCATGGCCCCGTGCGCGGCAGCAGCGGCTGCCCCCAGCCCTCACCAGAGAGGAGCTCTGAATGCCCCGCAGCTGGCGTGCCCCGCTGGTTGCTCCCTCTGGGGAAGCAGTGTCCTGCCAGGCCTCAGCTGGAGCGAGCAGGAGACTGTGCCTAGCCACGGCCTTTGTCTGGGGTGGCTTTTCGCGTGGAGGATCATGGCAGTGCAGATCTGTGCCCTCAGAACTGGTCTTGCCCCCAACAGCAGCAGTTTCCAAGCAGACTCCCCAGTCATAAAACCTGCGATCAGTCCTGCTGGGCTGCTTGCTAAGCAAAGGCTAAACGGCATAGAGGAAGCTGTGAGATACCGTGACCTTTAAGCGTAACATCTTGGCATCAGTTAATTAATTGTGTATTTTAAGTATGCTGATGGTGATGAGTTAGTGGTGGACTAACTGGTTAATTGTGGATATGTTCTGTTTGTAAAAGACTACCTGTAACCAGGGCTGGGTACACTGGACAGCCAAAGGCAGGCACGTGTAGGCAGGAGAAGCTCTGCAGCCTGAGCCTGTTGTCCTGCTATTGCTGTCCCTTGGAGCAGGTCTTTCTCACCACCTCTTGGCTTTGATGCGCTGCCTTTCTCTCTGCTCCCTCCTGCCCTGGAGGAGGACTGGTCTCCCGTCCCTTCTGGGGACGTTGCAGCTGCTCGTGGCACCTGGCGGTGGGTGCGTGGGGACACCTAGGAGAGGCTGCGGTGGTCGCCTGTGCCTGCTGCTAGCAGCAGAGCAAAGCACCGTTTGGAGGCCCTGAAGATGTGGAGTTGGAATGGCTTGAGTGTGGCCACCAAGGGTATTGAAAACAGCTCTAGTGTGCTCTCCAAATGGCTGCTTTGGCTGGGTTGAAGATCATTGCTAACTAATCAGAGCCCAGTGATGCACGTGAGCGCCCTTCAGTTACAACGTAGAGATGAGATGGCTGAAAAAAGAAGTGGAAAAAATTTAAAAACATATAGCCAAAGACTGACCCTACACAATTTTTGAGTGGGACCATGTTAGCCAAGAAAACTTAGCTAGATGTTAATGATAATCAAGGTCCTCTGGAACCTTGACATTTTTCTCGAAATGAATGTAATTTGGGAGGGTCTGTTACTGAAAGCAAGTGCCTGCTGTGCTCTTTCCTTTTTCAGATAATGGAAATTCAGCTGAAACAAACAAAGGTGTTGTAATGGTGTCACATTTTCATTTAACTTTCCCCACCAGTCTTCTGATAAAGACACGTTGTATTCAGCAGCATACAGACATAACAGCAGTTCTGTCTCCAAAATCTGGCTTTACAGCGTAAGGCCTGTTGAGTTTCCATGGTAATGGCCACAAATTCCTCCCCAGCTCTTCAAAGTGAAAGACATATTTGTTTTGCTCGCGCAACTTTGTAGCACAAAAGCTCTCTCTCTTTTTTCACGTAACACCTGCTAATCTGCACTTGGTCCCTTTGAAGCCTCCTGCTGATCAGAAATTCAAATACATTTTTGCATGCTAATCTTAGTAGTAATCTAGAGCTTGTGTCTTTCATGTTCTGTCTGTGAAAACAGTTTTCTTTATAAATCACCAAAAATGTTGGCCCTGGTTGCTGTCCATGGGAGGATGAAGCAATAGGGAAATCACGCTGTCGACAGCTTGGATGTCGATTCTCTCAAGGTGCAACACAGCTTGGACGAAGCTATCAGATCAGGGCTTTTTAACCATCCATCCACTCTTTGTAAAAAGAAGGAGAAAGGAGAGAGAGAGAAAGGAAAAAAGAGGGGGAAGGGCTTTCATCAGCTCCGGGTGAACACGGCGCGCGGTGTGTGGCTGCCCGGCTGTGCAGTGCGACAGGGCTCACGAGGGGCAGAGTGTGGCGCTTGCAGCCTGGGCACCTTCGGCTGTCATTTTACGCCCTGTTCCTGTGCGTATCGGCTCGACAAAGGAGCAAGAGTGGCTGCAAAGCCAAACAAATGAGCGTTTGCTGCAGTGCTTTTCTGGTCATCTGATGAATAACCACGCAGCCACAGTGCTGAATTCACAGCCTGAACTTTCCTCCACAGTTGAGGCTGCTGCATCCATGCCGCTGCAGCACTGCGGTCCTGGGTGGATGCTGCGCTAAACGTGGGTGTTGGTATCGTGCAGGGTCCCCCCTGCCCATCAGGTGCCAGCGCATGAGATGCAGCTGCCCACACTGCCCTTCCTCCCCCCATGCAGAGCTCCTTTCCTCGGCACTGGAGTGTGCACAGGGAACCCGCCCGGATGCGGCAGGGGGTCCCAAAACTGCCAAGGGCCCTGATGCTGCCCGTGCTGTGGGGTGATTTGCCTGTCAGAGATGCTGTGAAGGTCTGGTGCCCTGTTGGCCTATAGCTGGAGATGTAGTTGTAGTGCTTCATGGATACTCAGTAGTATCTCTGTTTACATCAGTAGTAAAGGATTAAAATGGTTTGCCCTTGGGGTACTGCTGTGTGTCCATGATCTACCTGTGTTGGCCCAAGCACACCAAAACACCATGTCCCACGTATATTCCAGCCTCAAACCTGCTCTTGGTTCACTTTCCAGTGGCACTGTGGCCAGTGAGTGCCTGTGCTGGCAGTCCAGCATCAGCTGTGGACATGCTCACAGTCTGTGCTGTGTTCCTGTGGCGCTCCTTTATGCTTCAGAGTTTTAAAACAGAAGGGTTTGAGTTTCACTGCAGCTTGGACATAGGTAAACCTCTGAGGCATGGTTATTTTAAGTGAGCCGGTCCTCACAGAGCTTTACCTTGTTTAAAATTATCAGGTTTTTCCCACTACTTAAAGAAAAAAGCAAACTTCACAGTTAATTTCTTAACTAATAATTCAGTGAATATGTGCAATTTTCCTCTTGGAGGAGATAAACAGTTTACCCACTTTTACAAGACACATTACATGTTCAGTACTTGCTGAGTAGTGCAGGAAGCCATTCAGTCAAGCCATCTCTCTCCTGAAGCCTGAGCTGCAGCCTGACCCCCTCCAACTGCAGAGCTGGATCAGGCACCCCGGCAGCGCTCTGCACAGTGCCCGGGGATTTCTGCCTGTGAGCTGAGCCATGCAGCTCTTCCTCCATGCTCTGAATTTTATAAAATCTTAACTTTCAGAAAAATCTTTATTTACAAAAGCTTATACAAAGCATTTCAGAGAGGAATGCACACTTGCCATTTCATACAGGATCACTAGCAAAATATTTGAAAGAGGTTTTTCTGTTCATTGTCTGCTGCATCTCGTTGCTATTCAGACTCTATTCTGTTCAAATTCTCTTCCTTTCTTTAGGGAGAAGAGTCTGAGTGCACAAGGGGGCTATGGTTTCTGCAAGCAGATAATATAACCATGTAATATAAACATGGCAATAATTTCCTTAGGCCCTGTGATCCGTCAGGCATGTTGAGAACAGTTGGCAAAGGTCTGGGGAAGTTCCCAGTGCTACACAGCAGCTACAGATATGATGTCTTTCTGCCTTGCTCAGCTGCAGGATCCACACCCCTGGCATTGGAGAGGTCCATCCTGTCGTCTCTCCTGGCAGGGTAAACCTCTGCCTTTGAAGTCATATGCCCACAGCTTGCAGAGCTGACTAATACATCAACATCAGTAATTTACCAAAATGGGGGGGAAGGGGAGTGAAAGCAAGCTGCAGCATAAATCTCAATCTGGCTTTATTCTTTTACTTTAGGTTATATGTCTTTAAAGGAAAAATGCTGACGACATGCTTGCTCACAGAAAGCCTTTTGAGCCGATGCCAAGAGTTTGCTCAAAACTGCTAAAAAGTCAGAGCTGGGATCTGAGAGCGGCACAGAATTTTCCTCTACTTCCTTGCTTTATTTTAATTTTCCAGTAGTTGAGGAAATGTTCAGTATGCCTGCTGCCTTTTGCTTTGAGGCGTGGGTCAGAGAGTGCTTTTGTCTGTTGAAATGGGCGGTCACTGGTGTCTGACTGGTGAGGATCTGCTAGAGTTTGTGTGTTTGCTTTCTCTGTATCTGTTACTCTTCAGTGTGGTGAGTGTGACTTTAAAACAATATTATTTGGACTGAAATAGTGCAGCCAGGCAACAAGGGGCCTTTTTCCTCCGGGAAGGGCTTTTCCCCTCCACAGTGAGCAGCTTCATGAATGGTAACATCTGCAGACCAACATGCCTGCAAAGCTCCCTGTTCCCTCGCAGGCAGGGCCAGGTTCATGCCATAGTAACCAGTGCAACCAAAGCAACGGCCGCCTCACCTTAAACATCCTTCTACATGGCAGAAATATTTTGGTTTCTGTGCGCTCTCATCTAATGATGGGATGTTGCTGCAGTAGTACTGTTGGGCTTGTTTAGTGTTCAAGACATGAGGTCCTGGTGGCTAGCTCTGGGTCATCATCAAGATTTCAATCCTAATAAATCACAGGGAGTAATTTTTTATTAGGATTGTGCCTGGCTAAGGGAACCTGACCCCACACATTTTTCTCCTGTCTAGCAATCTTGGTGCTTCCTCTAATACGGTGGACAATGACCGCCTGCATCTGCAAGCAGCTATTCATAATTTTGGTAGAGGTCCTTCTACAAGGAAATGTAGTCCGATAACTGTATTGCAGTGGCTTTCCACCTGAATGCTTGCACAGAGGAGCACTGTTGGAAGGGTAGATGGAGGGACCACTTCTGCTCCCTCCAGAGCCCCAGAAAGTACATCAGTATCTCTGCATTTGCACATGGTGACTGAAGCGCCTGTGTTATTGTACAAAGTATGAACAGCAGCTTATTGACCTTTACAAACCTTTCCTAATAGTGACTATCCTCCCCTTGAAATGCAGAGAGCTCAGAGCCTTGAATTATTGAGGGGTTTAAGATGTGAATCCCAGGGAATCTCCTGCCAGAATCTCCTCCTTCCCTGAGCCAGGGGAGGCTCGACAGCGAATGTGCTGTGTTCTCAGAGATGCTTGTGTCCTCCTGCAGAACTGTGTTCCTTGCTTTCTCCCACATCAATTGTCCCTCCAGCTTCCACTTCCAGCTACCTTACTCGTACCTACAAGATGCAATGTATTCTTTTCCACTGAAGTTGATGGGTCCAGAGTCTCATGTCCAAATCTTGATACTTGATTTTAAAAAATAAATATGTAAAAAAAAAAAAATTCTATTCCTAACCTTTTTTATAATAAAAAGTTGATCTATATGGAATGACTGGATCCCCACAACTGTAGTAGTGATAACAACATGCCTTTTATCGCATCTTGTGCTGTATCATGCACTAGTGTTATTGCTGTGCTCCCCAAGAGAATGCAGTAAAAGTTCTTCTTAAACCCCCGGGGCTTTTGTGATCTTCTCACTTGCTATTTATAGCTGATTAAGGCTCAATCATGTGATATAATGATAGTTCCCCCATGCTATACTGATCCCAGTGGGAACGAAGGGCATTCAGCACCTCACATGATCAGACCCTTCACATCCGTGTCTCGCTTCTTGTTACAGAATATGAGCAGTAAGACTGAGCACTCCTAGGTTTTCTTATTCAGACTCATTTCGAGCTCCGGCTCAGACTGGAGATTTGCTGAGTAAATAGTCTCAACAATAATCTCAGCCTGATTCCAACTAATTAAATCCTGTACAAACATCCCTCTCTGGGCCAATATAGCGAAAGACAACGAAAACACAGAAAACCAGACATAGCTTTCCTCCAGATTTTGCTCGGCCCTTTAATCCTGTATCTTTTGAAAGACAGTAATGTCCATAAGATGAGGGGTCAGTCTTCCTGCCCTCAGCATCAAGCAGTGGAATTTTTCAATAATGAACAGCTGGGTCACCAACGACACAAAAGCTGCTGTAATATCCTGTAGGCTTACGGGGCACAACAGAAATCCCAAAGCAAATCATGATGTACACAGAAAGGGACCGTCCTTTTCTATTAAGGAGGCCACTTCAAACCAGTCTCGACACCACCTTTTCTCCAGCTTTTCGGAGGTGAGATTATCCCCTGCGTGTATTTAATCACACATTGGGGGGTGGCTTTGATTGCCTTTTGAGAGTCAGAGAAGTTAAAGAACATAGTTTGAAGGCTCTTATTATCAGTGCTCCATCCGCGTGCTCTCAGCCAAGATGTGTTTACAAACAGCCATTGAGATCAGGGAGAACAGTAATACTGCTCTGGGCCCAAGGCTGGGTTTTGCACCAGTTTGACAGAATCGATTGTATGAACCCAGACTCCAAGTAAGTGTGGTGAGAACTTGCGGGAGGGGAAGATGGGGGGTGTTGCATTTGTGTTTTAATTTTTATGAAACCCCATGGAATTCATGACCTTTTCCAGAGAAAGAAAAAGTTACCTTGTAGGGTTTTTCCTAAGTACCCAGTAAAGCAAAAAGTAAACCAGGGTAACATGACCAAAAAATAAATACTATAAAAACTTTTTAATGTATCGCAAAAGTCAGTCTGAGATGTATGCAAGATATGTTGGAGATTCCTGATTAAAAGCAGTTTGTGTCAAGGAAGTTACCACTTGCAACATGTAGAACATCTGACAGTGATTAAATGGAGCTAGCTATTAGATTTTCCTAAAGAAACAATAGTTAAACATATCTCCACAAGTATGAAACACTTTATGTACTGTATCTGGTACACCTCATTTAAATTGACTTAGATGGAACAGACACACTAAGTCTAACTAGTAGGTTATTAAGAATATAAACCTGGTGCCCAAGAATTTACAATCAGTTATATGGGAGGTATCCTGACTTTCCTCCTTTTCCCAGGGCTTTCATTTACTAAGCATATGCTGTAAAGATGTCACATTTACAGCAGGGGACATGTTTAGGATGTTTCTTACAAACAGTTTTAAGTTACATACCTGTGGCAAATGCATCTTGCTATGCTGTAATGTGCTGTATAGAAAGTCTGCCATGGGCTCAAGAAAATGTGTGTTAAAGGAAGAATGTATGTGTTGGGAAGAACATGTTCATCATTTATTTTTTCAGTTTGCTTATCGGAGCTTGTGAATTTTTGATAGAAAAATGACATAAAATTGTTTTCTACAGGGTGACGAGCTTTTCACTCTGTTAAACCACTTAGAAGTTTGAGAAATATGGTTTAAATTAAGCATATCATACTTCTAATTCTGGCGGGTAACAAAAAGAAGAGCTTGGAGATTCATCCAGCCTGTAGTGTTTGGTGGTTGCAGATAAACTGTGTGCTGTAAGTAATAATCATTGTAAGAGTTCCCTAAGAAATACCTTCTTGTTTCTTTTGCTTTTGGATCAAGAGGTGTATTTAGACGGTTATTGCAGGGCTGTACTTGCACTTAGGTGCTCTAATTCGTGTTCATACATTGCAGGGGAGGAACAGGCAAGTCAGAAGACTTTGAGTTCAGCATTTCAATCTGCCTTTAATTATGGATTTCCCTATTAGTTTGTGAGATGAGTGGGCAGAATTGCTGAAGTAAACCGCGACAGTGCTATAAGCCCAGTCAAAATCACTGTTTCAGAGTGTGGAAGTCATATAAATAGTGTTCATACCTGTTTTCTGTATGTCACTTACATTGAAAGGTTTTTAAAAATAATTACGCTTCCATCAACAGCTGAAGGAGGTCTGCTTTCCAGGCTGGCTTTTAAAGGCCTAACCTATCTCACTCTCTCTATCTGTACAGGGTCAAGTCAGGAATTGCTTTCAGCTCCTCCAGAGCAGAAGAATGCTGAGGGTCAGTGTTTAGTAGGTGGGAAATCATGTGAGCAGTCGTCTGGGGGACTGAGAGCTAATTTATGGTTAAGTCCAAACTTCTCTAATTTGCATAATGCCAAGTCTAATAAAATATTCATGGATAGCTTATCTCACTTTCAGATAATTTGAGATAGACAAAAATTAAATTGGAAAATATTGCTTGAAAAATATGGGAGAAAAATTGAAGACAACATCTTGAGTGCAGGAGGCATATTTTGCTACTTTTTGTTTAATTGTCTTTTTCAGATTTACAAAATTGTTTGCTGAGTTACTGTCAGGTAAAAGTCTGCCTTATGCACAAAACTGTCCAGAGTTTGGTCTTTTTAATGGGAATCACAGTACCACTGGAATTTCGAGGGCTGATGTGGGTCAGCTAGAGGATGGACTTAGAGGACGTGGCATGTATGCTTCACGGGGTAGCAGTAATGGTCGTGCTATCAGAAATGACAGCTTTAGAGGTCGTAGTTTTCTTGCAGTTGGATTCGGTTGAAATGATTAGGGCTTGAAGCTTTGCCAAGAGTTTGCTCTTAACCAAGAGATCGTTACTGCAATTAGGTGATAGTTTTGACCGATACATTCTGTGAAATGTCAAATACTGAAGTGTGCATGGGAGCAAAAGAAACTGCAGGGCTAAATGATGCTTCTGGGCTTGGTGTTCAGCTCCACGTACATTTATCCTATTCTGTTTCTGCCATTTGGCCGCTGATGACCCGAGTCAGCTTATATAATAAGCAAGAAAAATACAGGAGGCGTAACCCTGCTCTCTGTGTAGCTGCCAGCGGGACACAACTGCGGATCAGCGGGAGAAGCGAAGCTGGCCCCCGTGCATCAGGATCCCAGCGGGCAGGGTCCCGCACAGCCGCTCCTCCAGCCCTTCCCCAGCTCTGAGCACTGCTCTAAAACACGAGGCAGCAGCCCTGCTTCCTCAGCCTTGGTTCTCCCATACTCACTCCTAGAGTTAGGTCTGGGTTAGATAGCACTGTTAGTCACGGCTATGACAAAAGTGATCCTAGCTTGCTGGGCTTGGCACCCTACAGCACAGGAAAGCAGAAAGCTGCTGTTGTGAAGAACTTAGAGTATACACGGAAAAGCCAGGCAAAGGCAAAGAGCATGCAGTGAACAAGAGGTAAATACTTCATTAGAGTCACAGTGCCTTATGGGGTGGAGCACAGCGAGAAAGGAAAGAGCGGACACAATGGTGGGATGAGAAAGTATGATGTGGCGATAAGGAGTTAAAGATTTCTTCTGAACAGAGTTAAGCAGTAGAAATTTGACAAGTCACACCTTTACCCTTGTGTCTGCCTGGGGTGTGGCAATGATCCTTAAATAAAGGGCAGTAAAGAAACATCTTCTGTGAGCAATTAATGACAGAGGTGCAGGACCGGGATGACCCCTGCTTGCTAAGAGCAGGCTTGCAGAGCAGCCTGCCCTGGTGAGCCCACGGGCACCACTGCAGAATGGCCTGAGGCTTTGCAGGGTGCTGTGGCACCGGGAGCTCCCTGTGATGGAGGTTCTGTGCAGTTACCATCACAGGGCTCAGAAAGTACATTGCAATTTAGATATGCATACACACATAAACACCTCAAAGTTTATAGATCTGCCCAGTTTGCAAAAGTGCACAATTAAACACACTATGGATGTGTATCTCTGAAACCTCTATAGGTAATGTAATATTTGATACAATACAAAGGTCTGTCTCTTGTTTCTCCTCCTGAACTGACCAAAATTTCACTTCCCTATTTATTCCCTCTTAATATTTCTAGGCTGAGACCCTGCCCTTTCCTAATGTGGGAGTGTAAGTCACTGCTGTATAGGTGCTCGCTCTCCCTTCGTGCAGTTTGACTTTAATGTCAGCTATCATCACCCTCAGCAGGGCACCCCAAAGTGTTCTCCTGCAGTATCTCATCTGTGTTGGAGTTCTCTGACACAGAAAGCCAGAACCAATCCCCTTCCTCCTTCTATCTACTTCCCTTCAACAAATACTGACAGTACAGGCATAATTTCTTTACAAACAAACAGAACAGCAGCACATCAAGTCTCTGCAGTCTCCCAAAGGGGCAAATACAGAAGAAAAACACCCCTCTCCGCCCAACAAACAAAAAACCCCCCAAAACCAACCCACACACTTTTTTCCTCTGCTTTGTGATCTCCCCTTTCTCAGCACAATGTAAACATAGCATGGCAGAAATGTTCCAGTTCTCATGTACGTAGAGGCTGTGCTATTCAGCGCTGGGGCCATCTTCCTGCTCCAGAGCACGTGTTTAATGCCAGGAGGCAGAACACCATCAGCTGTACGAGTTTCACTTGCATCCCTGTCTTACTACAGAAACCACTCTAATTGCTTTGCATCTTTTTGCATTTATCATAGAATCGTTTAGGTTGGAAAAGACCTTTAAGATCATCATGTCCAACTGTTAACCCAGCATTACCAAGCCCACCACTAAACCGTGTCCCTAAGCACCACATCTCCCCGTCTTTTAAATACCTCCAGGGATGGGGACTCAGCCACTTCCCTGGGCAGCCTCTTCCAGTGCCTGACCACCCTTTCGGTGAAGAAATTTTTCCTAATATCCAACCTAAACCTCCCCTGGCACAACTTGAGGCCATTTCCTCTTGTCCTGTCGCTTGTTACTTGGGAGAAGAGGCTAACCCCCCACCTTGCTACAACCTCCTTTCAGGCAGTTGTAGAGAGCGATAAGGTCTCCCCTCAGCCTCCTCTTCTCCAAACTAAACAACCCCAGTTTCCTCAGCTGGTCCTCACAAGACTTGTGCTCTAGACCCTTCACCAGCCTCGTTGCCCTTCTCTGGACATGCTCCAGCACCTCAATGTCCTTCTTGTAGGTTAATCCTAGTCTTTACTATAAGACAATTTAACAAAATTGGGAGCAGAGCCTTATCAAGAAAGGCTAGGGCTTTTGTTGGAAGTTACTGACAAGCTTTTACTAATTTTTCATGAACTGACAAGTGATAGAAACTTAAGGTAGATTGTTATCTGGTATGCACCAGCTTTAGAGTGCAAATGCACAGACTTGCTGCTTGCATCCTCATGATGTCTGAATCAGGTGTTTGGTTTTGTTTTATGTTTTCTGCCAGTGACATCCCAAGACTTCTCTGTATGTATGATTGCGGATGGCATCGTTGGTAGCTTTCATGATATTCTTCTCCTACGTTCAGTAATGTTTGTCAATAGGCGCTCATTTGGAAAGGTGCCCTGTTAATCGGTTCATCCTGTACTTATTCACAAAGGGACATGAACTTTTCTTGACCAACCCAGGAGTTCCTGTACAGGTGACTATTGCACACAGTCTTGGTATTTCAACTTATTTCCAGATCCTTGTGTTGGGAAAATGCTGATTTCTGCTGTGCTATTAACTACCAAGCCTGCACAATCTTCCTCCCAGTTCTGACAGAATTTGGAAATAAAAAAGCATGTATATTTTCCAAATGAGATTGCAACTCTAGTGATTCAACAGGTCTGTCATCTCCCTTAGATATGTGTCTCAAAGAGTGTGGAAGAGTGGCTGATTGGGTTTGTCCTTAGCATTGTCATACCAAATTTACTCATATGAAAGCTATGGATTTCGTTAAACCTCATAAATTTAATCAATGGTAAAACTTAGTCATTTGCATTAGCAAACAGAGGTTTTCATAGCATACAACCGTGAGACAATGTCTTCCTGGCCAAAAGAATTTGCACCTTTTCAGAAAATGCAAATGTTCTTGGGAAATGCCTGTGTTTTACTGTGAAAAGTCCTCAAGATGAGGAGCTGGAAGGAGGTTCCCTCAACATGTTCAGGTGTTCAAAGTGGGAAGCAATGCCATCAGTAGCTGCTCTGTCTTCAAGCAAAGTAAATGCTCAGGGATCTTTAAATCATTTGTCCTCACGCAGAGCATCTCCAAGTTGCCAGTAACTGTTTTCTTGTGTAGCCCCACCTTGGTCCCTCCCAAGGTGACAACTGTCTCCTCCCAGGTCCCTTATCTGATCTTCACTGCTTTTTGTGTCTTCTTCACTGCTTTTTGTGTCTGTCTACACAGAAGTGGCTCTTACACCAGGAATGCTGGGGTCATCGCCACCAGAAATTTATAAGCCTTTCTCTGAGTTTTATCTCCGTGCCCTGTTGAGCACAGATGGTGCACGGGCCAGAACAGATCGACTAGATCACCACCCGCTCAGAGGCATTCCTCAGATGAGGTGCCACCCTCCAGATGAGGGGAGAACCAGTGGCAATACACAGAGCTCTCGCTGGAAAAGACCAGCAGGAACAAATGCAGCCAGCTCAAAGCCAGCCCTGACCTATCTGTTTCCTTGCTGCTGTCAAGTTTCATTTATTTCTTGGTAAGAAAACATGAGCTAGAGTTGCTGAAGGTGTAGGATCTCTCTCATCTGCTAGCTGTATGCAGCAGCGCCTGACGGCTGCAGCAGGCACATGCCTGGAAACTGCTCTTCAAAGCCTCTCCAGACCCCTGGGAAATATGATCGTCCCCAAGTGGTGGGTGAAACAGTTTTTGTCACTGGCAGTCCCCAGTGGTTGGTGGAGCAGGAGTGAAGCGAAGCTCTGTGAGGACTTCTGGGGTCCCACAAGGCTTCACAGGTGCTGTCTGGAAGTGATTAAAAAAGTGCACCGTGAAGAAATAAATTCTATGCCAGTTTTTGAACATGTGGATTAGTATGGACAAGGCTGTGCAATTTTTTCAGTGAACCAGATGAGCGCAGGAGGGAGGGTGTAGTGAAAAATTGAAGTCTGTGGCACTGCTGTCCAGTTTCTGATCTTGGTCCTTTGCAGATATGTTTTTCCCAGTACCTGTACTCTTAAAAGGCCATTAGGATCAAAACAGGGTTCTTTTCATGTTGTTGTTATTGTTTGCATTTGTTAACTTCTGGATGTGCTTCCAACTTACTAGGGAGTCCCTTTCGTGGATCAGCAGATTTGGTTCTGGACTGACATTTTGATCTGTTGAGAGTCTAATTTTCAAACAAAAAATCCATGTGTAGCCTTTTTTTTTTTCTCCTTCTACTGAGCAACCATTAAGTCCAGCTTCATTATGAGACAAAAGATGGTGTGAGCTTTCAACAAACAATGGTTGGATAGTCTTTATCCAAAAGAAACTGTATTACACTTTACTGGTATAAAATGCTCCCGCCAAGGAGACGTTAAACAAAGGCACTTGTTTGGGGGGGCAGGAGGGAAGTTGAAGCTGCCAGCCGCGATCAGATGACAGATATTTTTGTTAGGAAGTAATACCTTTCTCTGATTTCCTGAGAGGTTGAATATAAAGCATAAAACAAGGGACGGTGATGAAATCCAGAAGAATTACCTCTGTGTATTCTGCTGGAAGAGAGTAAACAAGTACCTATATGCCGCGCAGGTACAACAGGCACTGTTTGGACAGCTGCATTGCCCATTGAAAGGTGCTGCTTGATAGTGGCCTGGTGATAATAATGCTAGTTTCATATCAGGTTCATATAAAATTGTACATCTCTATAGAGATAGCTGTGTTAATAAACCCTACACAGCAGAGAAGTTGGATTTTCTGATGCATACCAACTACTAATGTAAAACATGCTCCAGTGAGAATTCCTTGAAAAACTGCATTTACTGCTGCAATAATAGTAAAAGGTCACCTTGGATCACATTTGCAAAAGGTCAGACGCTGGTGGAGATAACAGCCTGTGCACACAGAGCAAAAGTTGGTAGGTTTGTTGTAGTTCCATCTGCAGTCGCAGCTGAAAACCAATCATGATTAGACACGGAAAAAAGTTTCTTCCATTTTGACTGATTCTGTGGTGGGAGAGGGATTATTCATATAGTAAGGAATGTCTCTGGGCCTGGTAAAAACTGTCAAAAAAGGCAGAAGTATTTTTAAATGCACCACTGTGCTGAGCATCTCTTGTATTTCTTGTCCTTGAGATGCATTGGGATGAATGCATGTCTCCAAAATGGTTATGCTAGCACAGTTTCATAGAATAACTTGTTTAATGTGACATGGCACAAGGTATGTAATGCAAAATGTATGTATGCATACACGCTTTCCAGTTTGACATCTGTAGTATAAATCTTGTAGGCATAGGGAATTGTTATCCTCAGTCTGGTGGGAAGTTTTCAGTATGAAGTGGTTGGAGTTCAGTTGTTTGCTGCAGTGGATTCTGCGTTCTCTAAATGCAGTTCTGTGGGAATTTGAGAAACGCCTCACTCAGGAGTTGCTGCTCTCTTCTCTAGGCCCCCTGGAGCCCCACCAATAGCTGACAAACCTCAAGCACAAGGATAGAGAAGTTTGTTCTGAATACTGCCTCTCCAGCTGTTCTCAACCAGATGTGCTGAAAATATTGCAAGCTTATTCTCAACATTGCGGCTTTTTTCTTTAAAGAAAATACATTCCTGGAGAGGTCCCCATAATTGAAATGGTCCCAGGAGGAATTAGCATTTCTGTACACATAAGCTGTCTCTCCATCAGGCCCTGCGGAGGCATGGAGGAGAGGGGTTGTGGGACCGAGAATCCCATCTAAGAAACTCTAAGTCATCTTCACCATCTTGCAGTCCAACCTCTCTAGTTCTTATATAAATTATATGTGATCTACTCCAGGGTAGTTCAGGGGAAGTTAATTCAGTTGTGATGGATTTATGTTGTTTTGAATGATTCTGTTAGTGATATTTATTTGTGACAGGGCACGGTCCAGAGATGCCCAGTGAAGTCTGTAATGCTTGTCCCTGTGCAGACGGTAAATGAAGGTCCTTGCCTAATGAATTTATATTCTATTCTAAGCAAAGTGTACCTTCTTTCTCCAGATTACATGGTATCAGTTAAGAGACACAAGAAATGCCACTTATCTTTGAAAATGAAACGTTAGGACATATGTAAGGCTCCCAAATGCTTCAGTGAAAGAAGGCAGCATATATTCATGGCTAGAGTCTGCCCTTAAATGTGATCACATTCTCTGTTGGCCCCTAATTCTATCACTGTGACCCTCACAGTATAAGGTGTAATATAAAGCAGCAACTGACAGTAGTTACTGCAGCTGCCTAAAACCTGACTGGGTTTTACTGAGTACACAGGAGCATTTGGTACCATTTATTGCGAGTCTCTGAAGGATGCAGAGTGATCAGCGTTCTTGGAAATGAATGGTCTTTTCATGTTGTTGATTTCATTTCTGGGGATGGACACCGCACTCCCAAAAGCGAGGGATTAATAGTCCTGGCTGGATATGAGCAGAGTGCAGCCAGCACTTCACACTCTGACGCTTGAATCAGACACTGAAAATAAAGTGTGGGATTCGGAAGGGGGTTTCCAAATATTTGACAGAGAACTACCAGTGAAACTCAGTGCTATTCGTATTTCTAGGCTGCCAGCAATATCTAGTAAATTTTCCCAGAGAATCGCTGCTGTCCATGACATGGCTTCGACATTGCTCTTTCTTAACCCCCTTGTTCTGCTTAAGATTTACCTTTGCCTCTGGAGCAGTTTCATGTTGCTAAGCAAAAAAGAGTAGTTGTGTCTCCGGCATGCTTGGGGCACTCGCGCTGCTAGGCAGACACTTCAAATAAGCCTCAGGGGCTGAAATGCCGACCAGGGCTGCTACCTCTGGCATCCAGTTAATTTTTTTTTTGTACGAAATGCAGCAGAGGCTCCAAGGAGGCATCACCAAACAGCGAACGCTGGAGTTAAAAGAGTGAGAGAGGGGCTCTTTGTCTGAGCACCAGAGCGAGCTGTAAGGGAGCCAGGAGCTTGAAGCAGAGGCCCTGGGGCTGGGACGCTGCCCGTGCAGGGCTGGGAGCCAGAACGGACCCCGGAGCTGCGGCCCTGCCCAGGCTGCGGGCTCAGCGGGCACTAGCCAGCGCAGGCTGGCCTCCGCCGCGAGGAGCAGCTCCAGCGATACCTGTGCCAGCCTCCCCTCACCCGCCGCCGCGCAGCTCTCCCCAGCTCTGCCCTGCTGCTGCCAGTCGGCAAGCCCAGCCAGCAACGGGAATCCAGCGGATGGCATGAAAGCGTGCATCATCCGAGGGCTTCCTGAGCCCAGGCTCTGTGGATATGCTGCCCACGCGTGTCCAGCACAAACCGCTGTATTAGCGCCTACAAGGCGATGGCTGGCAGGTCCGTAGCTGCGGTCCCACACAGTCCTGCTGCCACGGCAAGTTTGTGCCTCACCTTTCTGTTGGAAATGATAGTGGGTATTGACGGAGATCGGTTTCACCATCTCAACTTTACAAGGTGTCTAGATGGAATATTGATGGATTTGGGCCTCAGAGTGACTAATTAGCATGCAGGATTCCTCAAAAGGGTTAACATGGGATCTTTTTAATTGTCAAAAGAGTTTCAGGCTATTAGTGTTGGCATATTCTTCAATAATCTGTTTTATTTTTACCTGCTGGGAGCTTAATTAAAAAACAAAGAGGCTCAATTTAAAGCCCATTACTATGCTAATTTTGTAAGAACTGGGCGGTGATTAAGAAGCTTTAAAAAGAGGAGTTTAGTTTGCTCTAGGGAATGGGTTGGAGGCAGGTTTTATTTCGTTTCATTAGCTAGCTACAATTATTTATAAACTAAATGGAAATGATATTAAAGAGTAATGAAAAAACCAGCATCTATGTATTATTGAACAGCAGAACTTTTTTTAATTTAGCATCGAAGTGTGCAGAGCCTTTATTACTGCAACTTGCAGTTAACGCAGCTAAATGCAGTTGTTAAATATAAGAGGCTTTTTAAACATGCCCATAAATACAGAGCTGTCTGGTTTGCTTTTCCTATAGATCACTAGAGTAAGTTTATAAAGAGATCAACGTGACAATGAAGGTGAATGACTGTCTCTTTTAAAAAAGATTTTATGAGGTTTTATGCAGGAAAATTTCTTAACAGAATAAATTACAAAGACTTATTTTTTTATACTACGTACATAATGTTGTATAATCTAACAGCACCACAAACTTTCTACTGTCTTTAGCCTGTAATGCAAGCCCAAAATATTACATGTAATTCCAGCAGTGTGAGGTGTACCTGGGAGGAGAGGCTACATCAAATGGATGTTCAGAAGCTGAATGCCAGGCAGGTACCAGCACAGGGAGGGCTAGAGGTGTTTCTGTGGATGCGGTCTGTGAAAGGGTGGGGGAGAGCAGCAGCGGCAGCAGGAAAGCCTGGCTCTTGGTTGGGCAGCATGAGTGGGCAGTGGGAGGACGGTGCTGTGGGTACAGATACGGCCGGGGAAAGGGAGAGGCTGTGAGGTTGCCAAGAGCCCAGGAGAGGGTTCCAAGCCCGGGCAGCAATTTTGAACTGAATCCCCAAAACAAGGGTACCTGTTTGTGGTATCTGTGAGGATGTGGGCAGGGAGATGCACCCTGTATCTACCAGAGGAACTGGTAAAACTGGTGTGTATCTTCCCAGCCATGGGAGGAGGAGGAGGTGCTGAGCCCATGCCTGGAGGAGCCACATCTCTGGTGGCACCAGGGCCTTCTACAGAAATAATACTTTCTGTAAAATATGTAGCTGTTCCAGCTCGTGTGGCATGAATGAGATCTGGTTAGCCTGTCCCACCTAGTAGCTAAGTTAACTTAGCATTTGAATTCACGCTGAAAGAGTCTCTCTGGTCTTCTGAAGGAGCATAAACTCCATGACCCAATGATTGGTGCTGCCCTTAAGTGCTGAAACCCTTTGTACTGCTGCTCGTTTTGGGACAGCTCTCTTGCTGTGCCGGGGATAGGGAGTGCGAGGAAGCCTGGACCAACTGTCAAACATCAGCATCCACCAGGCAGAGGGTCTGATGAGGAGGAAAGGTGGCCAGAGGGCCAGCAGCTGATGCCAGCCCACCCTCATGGGCTGCCCAGAGCAGCTGGCATTTAACCTTTATAAGGGTCCATGTCAGTCTGGCTGCAGCACGAAGCTGTAGGCACGGGTGGCCAAGCTTCCCCAGAGTGTCTTTGTTCCCATGATGAGTGAATGTCTGCATCCATGCGACTGGTCTTTAGAAAGCCTGTTGTCTCCAGCACGCCACAGAACAGGCGCTCTGCTTTCCTTCCACCCGCAGGAGACGGGCGGTGGAGCTTAGGACTGGCCTGGGGCTTCTGTATTTCTTGGCTGCGAGAGCCAAGTGTTAGCCGTGAGACTGGCATGTGTGCAGGTGTGGGCCATGGGCTGGGTCTCTTACAACTGTGCAGGCTGCAAATGGTTGTGTAGCTCCTGCAGGGAGGAGTTGCACGAGCACGGGGAGGCTGCACACAGCCACACAAGACAAGCAGGGTTGCAAATAGAGCCACATCAGGGGACTTGGAGAGTGTTGCAGGGATGCAGGAGTGAGGCACCAACTGCCTGAAGTGCCGTCTGTCCCAGCTATGCCCTGCCACGGTGCCAAGAGCGCAGAGCTGAGTAGCAGCCCTGCACTGGGTGTGCTGGCGTTGGCCATGCTCCAGAGTTCCCCCAGGTTTGGAATCCTGCGGGAGACCAACCCCCAGGGCTGTCCTTACTCTGCAGATCCCTCCCCAGGTGTCACCTCTGTCAGTGATGCCCTCTTATGCCCTTCCTCAGCCTCACCTGCACATTTCTTCAGTCCTTTATTCCCTGCTGGAATGGGATGTGCTTCTTGTACGCGGTACCTTGCTGAAGAGGTTGAGCCTCAAACGTGGCACAGGTTTACAGATAGTTTCAGCACTGGACTGGGGATGGAGTGGCTGATAACAGTCTCTTTTTACTTAAATGTTATAAAAGGGTCCTTTTGGAGTGTAAGATGGAGTTTCCCATGAAGGGGGCCTCAGGTTGGCCTCAGTATTTAATTCCACATACATTGGAATTACCCAGCTGACTCCTAGACAGTGACACGAGGTGTGCGAGGCTCACCTTGGGCTACCCTGAAGCTAGTGGTGGGGCTGCAGGCACTGTGTCCCCTCTCCACGTGCTGGCTGTCACTGGGGAGTGCCAGTTCCCTGAGTCCTGGGGAGCAGTGATTGCATTTTCACTCTGTGTTGCTCCGCGTTTCAGGCCAGTGTTTTTTGGGCAAATGCTACTGCTGTGAGGTTGTGTTAATACGTGGGGCCAGGAAGGTGGCTGTGCATCAGACGGGTATTGCTGTCGCTGCCGGGGTTGGCGATCGGCAGGGCATGGCTGGGAGGATGCCTGGAGGCAGCAGCCACCTCAGCTGCTGCAGCCACAAGGTGGGGGCCTGCAGGAGCCTCCATCCCCGTGGCTCGCTCCGTGCGCAGGGCGTGAAGGAGACCATGCCAGCACCCAAAGCTAGCCCCAGTGTCAGGCAGCACAATACCTCTTTACTGCCCCCTCAATTAGTCTTTTTTATTTGTCTGTATCAGGGAACGGTGTGAACGGAGACAGTGTGAACTTCATTATGGGGAATCTGTAAGAAGCGGGTTTTTTTTTCCCCACTTGTGTTGAACTTTGCAACTGAGAAATCAGGGGCCCATCAACAACTAAGCCATTTCACCTCTCAAACCATGACCGTTTCTCTCTTAAATTTGCATTTCTGGGGCCAGGATTTGTATATTTTCTCTGTGTTTAGAAAGTGTTTAGTAGGTACTACTGTCCAAATAAAGACATTAAAGTGTAATGTGAACAAGCAGGGATATGTAAGAAACCCACACCATTTGTGCATTTATTTGCTTGAGACCTAATCTGACTCTGATGACAGTAGTAACTGGACTAGCCCACTCCAGGAAACAGAAAAGAGCTGGCACCTTCAGAGTGAACTATATGACAAAAATGGGATTATTTTGCTTTCTTCTTATGACTATGAACCCCTTCCAAGTCCACATCCAAGAGCAACTATTTTTGAAACAGAATCTGTGAGTTGCCTAGGCACTCTCGAGACTCTTGTCCTGAAGTTTGGGCTTTTTGCTGGTATGTATTTGATTACAAGAGGATTTATAACTGTGGAGACATGTTTCATGATGGAGCTATTGCTGTTCGTTCTCAAACTTATTTTTAATTACATTTTTGATCTTCCTGCCATTTCATCTTTAATTCTACAATAACTTTATACTTCTCACACCAAAATGGTTAGTGGGGCATGTCTAACTTAAATAGTTGTTGCAGCCAGTAAAGTGATTCTTGATGAAAGAAGTAAGTTACGAGAAGGGTAAATACAAGAATTAAAATTACTTAGAGTGCCCTGCACATTGTGACTCAAATATCTGTAGAAACCAGCAGGACTTCTGCTGTCAAAGTCTTCTGTGTGGATCCTGAGTTTGTTGCGAAGTGCAGCATTCTGGAGCCATTTAAGCTCTGTCAAATCAAAGCTCACCATGCTGCTTCCACAGTCACGTTGGGGAGAAACTCCTAACACTGCAAGTCTGCTGTTCCTGTGGGTAAATTGAGGGCTGAGCCTAGCCACAGAGCTGCCTCTTGAGATAAAGGTCATACAGCAGGATAGCTTAAAATCCTCTTTTGGTTCTAAAGGCAAACCGGGCTATCCAGGATCCCTGAGGTCTTAAATGTCCCTTGGCCTTCTTTTGACCCTGTATACACCTTACATTCTTCCTTTAATGATTGACACTCAGTGGGTATGTGCCTTCGGGCATACTGAAGTTGTAGCTGCTTCTTCATCAAAGCAACTGTTTACAGCTGGTTTGAGTTGGATGCCAATAAACAGTATTCTTTTTGTCTCAAAATAAAAAGCAGCTTAAGTCCCTAATGATAAGGATTTTGTGCTTTGTAGAGGAAAAATTCAGCTAGGTTGGGACAGCCAGTCACTCAGCTTAGCAAGTCAGAGGACTTTATACTTCCAGCTAAACCGCTTTTATCTCCTCAAGTGAGTGGGCTATAGATTCTTATCATTGTGGCAGAAGTGATGAGGGTAACATCTTTAGTGGGAAATCATTGGCAACATGTGGAGAAAGCTTAAGATGTTGTCACACTTTAACTTGGTCCTAATCTGTTCAAAGGCAGTTCATACTTTCTAACTGTGCCAGCAGGTAGTGAGAGAGAGTCAAAGACCATCAGGGTAAAATAGCTCATGCTTTTCTTTGGAGAGTTTATGACTTTCATAAAGCGGGTACAAAGAAACTGCAGCGATAACTGTTATTGTCTAAATGAAGAGCTTATGTTCACCCAACCATATTTCATTAACTTGTACACCCAAGCTTCTACATTTCCTGCCTGCTTGGTGCAGCGCTAGAAGCAAATCTTGATTATTTTAATGCCTATTGTCAGCGAAATGAGAACAAGAGAAATGTGCAAATCAGCCATGCCCCTTACGTGACCATCTGACGTGTCCATCGCGACCAGCAGGTAGCACGTACAAGCATGTGCTGGAGTGTCGCCTATGGCGTTCGCAAAATTTCCAGTGCGAGCTGTTTTGTGAATTGTGACATGTGCTGATGTGAGATCCAAAAAAGGAATAATTTTCCTTCCACCAGTAAATTGAGACACTGCTAACAACACTTTAATGTCAAAGCTGGGGATTCTGTGAGGGAGTAGTAGAAAATAGATTTAGGACCGAACTCTCAGTGGAGCTAAGCGTTTTTAAAGTCGTCTTACCTGTGAATGAGGACCCCATCCTGTTCCTGATGGTGTCAAAGGAATTCTTCATTTCACTTGAAGCAAAAACTGACACAGCTTCTCCTCCTTTATTTATCTTTAGCAGATGATCTTAACCTCAGAATTACTGGTGAGCAAACTTCATTCTATTTCAGCAAATATTCTGTTTAAAAAAAAAAAAGGTGCTTTGTCAACTTTGTAGAAAGGACAGTACAGTCAGAGCAGGATTTTTTTTCAGCCAGATAGTCAACAAAGTGCCTAATTTTTGGAAACATTTATGGAACCCTCAGGAATACCATGGCATATTTCTGTGCTTTTATAGAACAATTCCAAGCCGTAAAAATTTTCTCGCCAAAAGAAAGGAATGCCATACTGATATGATGTGGTGGGGATTTTGTATACTTTCTCTCTAACAGGCATCTCTATTTTTTCTCTCTGTATGCATGTGTGTGTGCATGTGTGTATAATATATATACATACACATAACCAAAAGTTAAGTAGTATTTTCCAGCTTTGACCTACTTACAAGTTTTCATTTAACTAAAAAAAAAAATCTGAAAAAGTTAATAAAATGTTTAGACAAACCTTTCAGTCTTGTGAGCTTAAGGGAATAATCCTCTTTGCATGCCTAATAATGTTGTTGGTGTCTAATGGGATTTCATTTTCACACATGTGGAAGTGTCCTGTGTGATATATGTTTAACTGCTGGAATAACTTAAAATCTGTGCTAATGTCCCAGGCAAAAGGAGGGTCTGGACATGCTATAGGGCTTTGCTTATTGATAAATCTTTTTGTATGGGTTTAGAGAATCTAGTTTACCAGAGCCTGAATACACACACAGATGCCGATAGCTAAGTCTTTAGGACTCTATCAGGGCTAGGAGATTTTGGTAGTTCCGTGTTAATCTAAAAATTCAGTTTGTACAGCAACTATAGTAATCATCTGTACTAGAATAACCAGGCTAGTCTGTTCATTAACTAAGATGAATCAGATGTCTGTTCATTAACGTAAAAAAGATGAGTCAGATGTTTGGAGTTTTCAAAAAAGCCTATATTAAGAGTGCTATTTATTTTCCATTGTAATATTAATAATAAGTAATTGACATGATGTTAATAAGAATGACTCCACATTACAAGAATAAATTATCATTCCTAGATGTTGCAGGACACACCTTTGTTGCCTGAGTTTTTGGGGTTTGGTTTGGTTTGGTTTTTTAGTGTTCCTTTTCCAGTGGTCCTTTTTACAGAGTTTCTCCCAAAGCTCTGTGCCTCTGATAAGACTCTTCTGTCTTATCAGAAGAACAAAGTTTGTGAAAGAAGGACAATAAAGAGAAACTATGTGAGATGAAAAAAATTTCATCCATTAAAGGTCAGGCTAATAGTGCATGATTTAGAGCAGAATATAGCGGGGACTTCTGTAAGAAAAATGGCAACTTTTCATGCTCAGATGGGGATTCTTGGGTTAAATTGCTATCTTTGAGTTCTGAACTTGGAAAGGTATTAAAGTGGAATTAAACCTTTACACAATCCGGCTCTTGTGTCATTCAGGATTTTTTTGGGTTCTGTTTAATTGTGCATCACAGCAGGGTTCTGAGTGACTGGTGCTCTAAAGAAATGAGGGGTAGGGTTAAGTCTGCAGCCCACTGCTCTCTGCTAATCCTTCTTGTTCCTTGAAGAAGGATTTACTTTTGCTGCCAGCTTGTGAAAGACTTTCCTCCTCCCGAAGAGATTGTTGTGGCTTTCCTGGGGAGGTGTGGTTGCTATAGCAGGGAGTCACGCCTGGGTATTCTCTCAAACCCTACTGAGAATGGGCCAAAAAAGAGCCGAAGAAGAGTAAAAATGGGGATTAAAAAATGGAACAATGGGAGACAGGAAGATAGGAGTGGGAACAAATGGGAATTACAGCACCAAAAATAATGCAAAGTGACAAAAAGAGGAAATAGAAAAATAATAGCTGACAGTCGGACTGAAAAGAGAAACACTACAAAAGAACAATTTATTTTCAACAGGCAAAGAAAATAAAAGGGCATCTGGGAAATAAGGCAGGCCTGTGTTGAGGGCTTTTTTGGCTCTTACTGTATTGCAAACATATATGCACCAAGTATACAAAACTTTCTCCGTACCGCTTTCTCAGTTCCACCTTTGCCACAGTCTGTTTATTCAAAACAACATCTTCTTGGGTTTTAAATTGTGTGTTTACTTATTTGCTGCTAAATGATATTTCTAATTGTGTCTGTTCCTAGGGACTAAGTGTAGAGTAATTCTAGGCTTTTCATATAAAATATTGACATGTAGATCAATAACAGAAGAAAAGATCCAACTCTGCTCAGATTCTGTTCTTGAATGCTTTCCAAAGAAATAACTGCCTCTAGGAAAATGCCAGTGGGCACTTGGTTTTGCTGCTGCTTACTGGAGACAAATTCTTCAGCTCTTACCATGGCAATGCCCCTGACCTAAGTACCTGGTCCTGCCTCTGCCTGGGTACCGTGCTCAGCCACCACGGGAGCAGAGACGGCACCTTCCTCCTCACCCCACCACAGCTGCGTCCTTATGTTGTGTTGACCAGCTCATCACTATATCATAAAGAGCTTACCTTTAGGATTTTTAGATGCTGTATTTTGCTCCTAAACCCCTTTGCTCTACAAATCAAATGCAGCCTAATTTTGCAAAGATCCGAATGTTTTCATCTCAGTGAAAGAAGCGGAAATTTTCATTCAGTTTAAAGTTTGTCACATTACAAATAAAATCTAAAAAGAAGCCAGTCCCACATCTAACAGCAAATCTCTCTGAATGCCTTTCCTGCACCCTACTGCTTTATATATAGGAGAGGCAGAGAGATGTAACAGATGAAACATTTTGTTTATGAAGTGTCTATGTTTTGTTTTATTTCACATGTTTTTGCAATATAGATAACAGATTACACCACAGAGCTTTCATTGCCTTGTGCTATAAAGATACTATAAAGCCTTTCTGGGTATTAATAATAGATTGTGTTGATGAGTTTGGAGAAGCTGGCAATAGACCCCCCACTGTAAAGACATTAACACCACAGGACTTAAGGTATCTTTCCCTTGCAAATCAGTTGCTAAATTGGCTGTGCTGATGGGTTTGGGCACAAGCTCTTGTACAGCATCAGTGCAGCAGGCACAGGAAGTTATTTTGTTTTATATTGGCAAATAATGTTTCTTCCTCTTAATGTTCCTAGTTGAGAGGAAAGGCCCTGTGTAAATTCTTTCCCTAAGTCATTCTTGCCAGCCAAGAAATAACTTAGAAATTACATTTGAATTGCTTTGACACACGATTATTTTTTTCTGTAAAAGTGAAGGCCGGGGCAGTGAATCACCAATAGTACAATTTCCCTGCTTATAGGGCCTTTAGGGTGAATTTTCATATAAAAATTATATTAGAAGAATTTCCCTGTGTTGTTGGCGATGTAAATTCAAAGGCAACTGTAAATTCAGTATGCCACTTAGTGAACAAGAAGGATAAGACGCCTCATCAGACTAGTGAATATTCAGCATGCTGGAGACAGGCGGTCCTCGCACAGAGCTGGGCTATGAAATAAAGCCCCCTGTCCACGGAGAGCATGAGCCATTTCGCCCACTGGAAATTAGTGAGGTTGTACAGGTAGGAAATAAAGATGGATTTAGTTTAATATGTGTAAATAACTGAATAAAAATCCAAAGGAAGAAAAATGAAAAAAAACCCATTGGTTTTCAGTAATGACCTAGCTCAGCAGAGTTGCAGCAGAAGTACAAACTCCTCATCACGTACTATGTTTTTATAGCACTTCAGCATAATTTGAAGCAATACAAAAAGCACAACAGCAGAAGCCCGGTTAGCCTTTTTAAAACTCGTAGACAAAAATAACATTATTTCCCAAATGTTTGGACTGCCTAAAAATATAATTCTAACAAAATCATCATATTTTGTTAATCCATTAGGTTTCTTAATTGCAGCCCTGGCTTTATCAATTCAATTGACGCCCTTAACTTTTATAACAGTTTCTATTCTACAGAACAGATTAGGAGAAAATTGCAGCCATAATCTGTACAGTGCAATTGCCGTGCTATAAAGAGGAATGGGAGTAGCTGAGAAGAGCAATTGGATTCCCAAAGGTGGAGCACAGTAGAGCAATATCAGTGACTTTGTAAATGAAAAATTGTTTTAATTCCCTTCTAACAGCAATAATTCGATTCTTCATAAATTTTTCCATCAAAGTGTTGTAAGGAAAAATGCTATAAAATAGAACTTCATGGCAGTGATGGAAGACAGTTGAACAAAGTGGTCAATTAGGGGATGAAAATTAAGCAAAGAGAAGAATCCATTCTGTCACTTTCTGCTTGAAGCGAGAAACTCCTCTGCACTTTACATTTTATGTTTTACTTTATAGTTAAGGAAGATGTAACTTTTTAGGTAATTCTGGCCACACTTGCACAAGTTACATTAGGATGGCTGCTTTGAATTCTGTGTGTCTTTATGCATTTTACTGAATCCATTCGTTGGGTCTTTTCCATTTATCTCAGCATCATGGTTCCGACCCCGGAACCACCAGTGCACAGAGCTTTGGCCTGGTCAGCAAGCACTTGGCCCACCCACGGAAGGGATTTTGAGATGCCTCAGCTGCACGAGCTGAGGCTGGGTACCGGCTGGCTGGGGAGTCCTGTGCCCGGCGGCCTGAGGACCTCTTGAGAAAGTGACGAGCAGTCACCTGTCACCACATGAGGGGGCGGCTGTCCCAGTCCATTCCCCTGCCAAACACCCGCCCCATCAGAGCGGGCGGCAGCCAAGACCTGTCTTGGCATGTTGAGAGGGAGCTGGGAACGGCTGGTCTGCACAAATGTCCCTCTGGACTGGCCCTTGCTGGTGGAGTGGCTGTGGGATCCTGCAGGGTCCTGAGCTCTGCTCAAGAGGGGGCATCAGCTCACTGTCCACAGATGACTTTTTCCTTTGTTGAAACTATGTAAAGAGAGACAATTAACACAGGGCAGGAGACTTTTTGGCAGTTGTCATTTCTGTTGCGGTAGAGGCCAGTGATGGTGGTCTGGATGGAGCTGCCACATGGCACAGAGGTACGCACAGTGCTGCTGTCCCTGCCGCTAATGGGAAGCAGAGTCTAAAAATTAACAAAATCCTGCTCCTATCGAGGCAAATGGGACTTTTTCCTCTTATTCCAATGGGAAGGAAATCAAACAAAGGGTAATATTTTTGTGGATATGGTCATGAGAAGAGCCATCATCTGGGTATGGCCATCCTGTGATGCTGCCTGCGGCCTGTGTTTGGTGGACAGAGCAGTCACGTGAGCTTGTGGCTCTGACAACGTCCATGGTCAAACTCCCACCAGCTTCAGAGCAGGATTTCACTTAGCATGGGATAACATGTGGTCTCTATCATTATTTTATCCATTAGGTTGCCTTTGCATGGCAGTACGGCACTTCTCATGAAAATACAGGTAAAACGTTCACAGGAAGAAAAAGTAACTTAGTCCCAAGATATGCTATGTTTTAATCTGTGAATCCAAATCCACATTGTGAAGCACAGTTTTAAACGCAAGCTTTCACCAGTAGTTGGTGTTCTTACTACAGCACCTGTGGAGAGAGGGTTAATAAATATTTTCTTCAGTTCTCCCTGAAGAAGAAAAAGGTTTCTTTGTTTCAGTTTCTCTCTAAATATTCCTTTTTTTTCCTAGAAGCTTTTAATTTTTGCTCATGTTTTATTACTACTCGGTGAAAGGGAATTAGCTTCCTTTCACCAAAGTTTCAGCTATGAAATTGGCTTTAATAAACTATGTAATTATTTTTTCTGCAGGGAAAATATTTAAAATGGATTGTTTCTTTTTTTAGATTTTTTTTTTAAAATAATAAAATTATAATATTTCTGTTTTGCTTTAGTGCATTTGAGATGTTTTGAATGTTCAGAATTCAGTGCAACCAAGCAACAGTTTTTCTTTTTTATAAGCACCCATGTGCTATAAGACACTACAAAAATGTTCAAGTCCTATGCTGGAAAAAAACCCCACGCATAGTGTTTTCCCCATTCTATGTCATCTAAAGAAGATGGAAGTATCAAAATTTCTCCCAAAGACCAACTAACAGATGTCATTCATTAGTAATTTAATTTCTTCTCTTAATAAAACTCAGTTGTGTGAAAAGCATAATATATTTTACTTCAGCTCTAACGTATTTTGTACTATACAAGTGCCAAGCAAACTCCCAGCTGGCTATATAGGCACGATAGAGATGTCATATACAGGCTATTATCAGAAAGAAAAGCGTCAGAGCTAGAGACTATACCTACAATATTTACAAAATCTTGGTGACCATCATCTTTGCATATTTATTAAATAAAGAAAAGCCAGGTATCTGCTGTGGTTTCTTGCAACACGTAATGTCAGAGTAACACAGAAAGGAAAATGATTTAATGTCTATGATAGGTAGAGAGCAGCATCTGTCCTCTTGCATATATCAAACACGGCTTAATAACTTCCTATTTACTGCTTCACGGCAGAGGTCCAGTAAATAAACAACCTGACTGAATTAGTCTGTTTTTATACCTCTGTCCTGTATAACAAACCTCTTGAACCACACTTAATATGAACAGCAAATTTCACACTGCACGTGGAGATCTCTCAGCACAGATTAAATTAGTTATAATAAAACAATTAAAATCTATTTGCCCACAGACAGGAGGAAATGAAGGACCTGGGTGAGCAATAGAAAGGTAAAGGGTGGGTTGTCAGGACATCAGAAGAGTAAACAGCAGAACTGTGATTCTCAGGAGCATAGCAGGGTCAAACTTGCTGCAAGATAACTACGCGAGAGATAATAAATCAGTAGTACATATTAAACACCAGATGGTTGTGCCCATGCAGGAAGGCACAATGGATCATGTAACTGTGGTTGTTTCTAAGGATTACTGATTCAGCCTGACTTCACAGGGATATCCTAACAAATAAAATCTTTATGGCCTCTTCCGCTGGTGAACATTTTCATCTACCGTTTAAAGACAGGACCACATGTCTTAGCATTTTCATTGCCCCTAATATATATGCAAAATTAATTTAAGTTCACCCAGTTTTAGCTGGTAAAGATTTTTTGACTATCTAGTACTGTAAAGTTGCTTCACAGAGATTATTACAAATACTTAGATGGACAGACAGGCCATTGTTCCAAGCTTTAGCTCAGCTGAATCCCCCAAGTGTTTCAGGCATAGAGGCAAACACACTTAAAAACTCCTAAACCTATTGAGTTGTCTTTCAAAATTGTCCAGGCAACAGAATTTATTTATAAAACTCTTGCAATCGTTGATTCAAAACAAGGTTTTCTTGTTCTGCTTTTCTCCTTTGTCCTCTTTGAACAATTTTCTTTGGAATGTTTTCGTTGTGCTTAGGAGTCGGAGATTTCCTGGGGCTCCTAATAAAGGCATTTGATTTCCACTCTCCACATACTTTAACAAGTCCAAGGATTTTGAGGTTTGACATTAACTTAAGAGAGCTGGAGATAATCAGCAATGGGGGTAAAAAGTCAGTTATGCAAATTATTTGTAAAATGTATAGAAAGCAAAAGAAATACTACTTTAAATGTGGTTGGTGTGGGACGAAGTCTTTGTCTCAGCACAGAATATCTGCGTGCTCCCCTTCAAATTTATGGCTTTGATTGAAACCTGTAAAGGGGTGATCTGTAAAGTATTCCTGCTATCCTACACTTCTCAACAGGTTTATTACCATTCGTTTATAAAATGAACAGTCTAATGAGCAGTGTTTTAGATCACAGATATCAAAGTCTGGTCATTTGTCAAGATTAGTTTCCTGTTGTGAGATTGCCTTGTGCAAAAAAAGTGCATAACCTTGGGTTACTCTCTGGAAGCTGAAAAAATACCTATAAACACTTTATAAGATAGATTTAATGAAGATTTTATAATCTCAGAATTAAATCCAACACGATGCAGTATGTGTGTGTGTATTTGTGTGAGTGCATATTATAATGTAGAAAGTACCCGAGTACAGAGTATGGAATTTTCTTATGTTGACAAAGGACACATTAAAGATATGAAGTCCATGCAGTATTGTCAGGCCAATTTAATGTTAATTTGAATGAGTTAATACTACATTGACAACAATGTAATTCGTTGTTACTAAAAGACTGCCTTTGGAAACATTGCCGTGAAAGTGCCATCTTTCTGGCAATACTCAATTGCCAATAAATATCACAAAATATTTTCTATTTATGTGCTAGACATCTTTTATTTTGAAGAAAAAAAACCCCAAACACTCAGTAAAGCAGTATGACAGCAGAGGTGCTACTCAGGTAAACAATACACTCCATAGCACAAGGCTAAGAAGTAGATTATTTTTATGTCCCAGTTAGAAGAAATGTGAAGGGGGGTATATGCTTTCCTACTTAAAATTATTTGTAAACCGTATTACGTTTGTGTTCTCACTTTCACTGGATGGTGGCGTATTTTGTGGTTTGCTTGGAAGAAAACTGGAGGCAGCGTGGCCTTACCTGTGGCGATGCAGCGGCCGCCGCAGCGCCCGTCCCGCTTGTTTCGGGCCCCACACCGCACATTGGCTCCGTGCTGCAGCCGGACCCCTCCCGGGGAAGGCTCCCTATTCTCTCCTCGCGGAGGTGGGGAGGCAGGAAGCTGCCTGCCTGCTGCCTGCAGCTGCCTTCTGCCTGGCCATTCCAGCTCTGCGCTGCCTGCGTGGAGCCGCGCGCAGGTTCGGCCAGCTGGCATCGGGGATGGCTTGGTTCAGCAGGACCTAATGTGCGGTCCGCTGGAGCCAGCATCTCCTCCAGTTTCTTCTTTCAAAGAGAAAGAAGTCCTTATGCTCTCAGTGTCTGTCAGAGCCTGGCCTCTGTGGTCTGCCTACAAAGGGGGCTGGTGGAGCAGGCATCCTACATTAACTCTTTCTGAGGAAAACCTCGATGTGAAGTACGCTGATCACTCGGCGTTATTTTTATCAACAGCACGACCACAGTGCTGGGGTTTTATCGTCGTTATCTCAGCAGCATTGCAAAGGTTTTCAGACAGATCACAGTGCCTGTAGTGGCAGGATCACGGTCACTTCCTGGAGTTTCTTTTTTAGTATTTCTCAGACCAGCAGCACTGATTTGAAATGCAAACGGAGCCAGGAACCTGGAGGCTGCAGAAACAGCAACAGCAGCTGCGTTTCCTGGTCTGGCTGTTACATCTGCAGCCGTCAGAGCTGGTACCACGCGTAGGGTCTGTCCCATCCCTCCTGATAGCCATCGATTGAATTTTACTGAAGCGTACACAGGTTAACTGTCACAGTGGTACAAATGAACTGATGCCAGTTAGGGAAGCCGGATGCCTTCACACCAGATTTGCTAATCTTTGGAGTCTTTAAGTGTGCTCCATCATAACAACAATCTTCAGACAAAAGATACAAGCTTAATTAAACTGAGTCAAATAGGTTTAAGCAGTTAAATAGAAACAACTTTTTAAAGTGTTTAAAATCTGTTTGCTCTTTTTTTCCCTTTGTGTTTTAATCCTTTCAGATATGTTATTGTGTATAGATAAAAATATTTCCTGTTTAGGAATTTGCTAGCTAAAGCATTGTCATATTTTTGTGATGTTTACTAGTCAGAACATAAAATCATGTTTCTCTCTTTCTGTTAAAGTTTGCCTCTAACAGAAGAAAAACCTTGCAGACAAACCCAATAGACTGTACGAAATAAGACGGCCTGTTTACTAGCAGAGGCTGTGGGTCCTGCGTGGCATCAGTTTCCCTTTAATAGATTTCATTCATTACATACCCAAAAAAGAGCCACTCAGTCCACCTCGCGTGGCTTGTACAGAGCACAGCTCTTATCTTGTGGCTGTGGTGATGCACAGGTATGCACCGAGCTGGCGAGGTTAATCATGTAGATCTCTTTTGTTAGATCGAAAGATACAGATGGGGAAAACCCACAAGTTCTTGGGCACTTAGCCTTTCTTTGGATGCCATATGCAAATGTATTTACATTTTCTTTTTCCTCCTGCCCATTCTGTGACTCTATCATTTTGCTGAGGAGCCAGTGACTGCCATTTTGCTGTAATTCTCAGCTCAGACAAAATGGAGGCTTTGGAGGAATCGGTAACTACCACAGCCTGTGCCTTCTAAAATTGAAGATAATCGCCTTTTATAAAAAAGGGGTAATTTTGAGGATGAAAAAAAAAATCAGCATACCCCATCCTAAAAGGCAGAATCTCCTTTTTTTTCTGTGAACACATGGGTGCAGTTGTGTTAATTTCATTGCTGAAATGTAAATATTAATGCACCTTGCACTTTGATGTATTGCCATAAAAGACACTGAATTTCAAATCACCAAGCCCACTGTGTGATACAGGGACGTAACTTAGCTATTCATCTTTATTTGAAGCAGCCCTCTTTCTAAAAGCTCACTTAGGGAGATTCCTAGTTGCCATTAGAAAAGCAAAATAAAATTAATCTAAATCATTCTAACTTTAACTTAGAAAATTAATGATGGATGAAAGAGGGGGTTTGTAAAGGTTTAATAACAACTAGTCTGGAATACAGTGCACATTCTAGAGGCTGCGATTATAGTGGTAATTTAGCAGATTGTATCACTACCTATCTCTGCCAAAGGATGTTTCACACCATTTAAAATGCACAGTACTCCCTTCAGAGACAGGTTGTTCTGGAATAACTCAACATCCAAAGAAAAGCCGTGTTATTTTACTCCTCTCTTTATCAATTGCATGTGTGCGATTGCTTGTGTGTGTGTCATCTTCTCCTCAGCAATAGCACTAAGTTTTCATGCTTGTTTCTGTGTTCATTTATCAGCCCCCTCAGAGACAGACAATACCAAAAATGGAAAGTCATGAAATCTATTCAGAATAGGGTTTAAGTGCTGAAACCAGAGCGCCTGTATAAAACAAAGCGTGAATTGGCCCTTCCTTTAAAAGGTGAATTAAAATAAATTCAGTTTTGAACAAGTTATCCAAACTCTGAGAGCTCCTTTTTGTTTCTCTTTTTGCAGAGGAACAAAACCGTGAGATAAGGACAAATCTTAGTGATTTTTTTATCCAGCAAAGGTGATTTGGGAATCTCTAGACCAAAGGGATTGAGATTTGAATAAATTGCGTGTCTGTGATGTTTCCAAGACTAAGGACGCAAGTCTCCCAGTGTGCAAAAGCATGAGCCAAGCTGATCTGTAGTTAAATTAAAGAATTTGCTGTATTTAAATTCATGCAGTGTATGATCTGACATTCCCTTTGACTTTGCTGCCTCTCTTTCTTACAGGCTGTTTGCTGCTAAGTGCAGTGGCTGCATGGAAAAGATCGCCCCAACAGAATTCGTGATGAGAGCCCTGGAGTGTGTTTACCACTTAACCTGCTTCTGCTGCTGCGTTTGCGAACGACAGCTGAGGAAAGGGGACGAATTTGTTCTTAAGGAAGGGCAGTTGCTCTGCAAAAGTGACTATGAAAAAGAGAAAGACTTGTTGAGCTCAGTCAGCCCAGACGACTCAGACTCAGGTGAGCTTTTCCCATACCTGCTCTGACTGGAAAAGCCGCAAGGGTTTGTAGAGCTTTCTTATAGAAAAGTATATCCATTTACACATCCACTTTATCTATATGCACATGCCACCCATGCAATTTAGCAGGCACAGCTAAAAAAATCCCTACTTGCAGTCTGTTCTCCCTAACTTGACTCCCTTCCTTAACTTGCTGCTTAGTAAAGGACAAAAACTTTTGGTTTTCATCAAGGTATTTTTCTGTAAGATCACAGAATGTGAATCAGAGCGACTTCAGTTACCTGAGGCCTCATTCAAAGTGTGCTGTTTTCCATAGGCATTCTTCCATCCATTTAACATATTTTTCAGGGGATCTTCTGCACACACACTTTCAGCACTGAGCTAGGAAAAGCAGTAATATGATTTTCAAGAGTATTCTATCTGCCAAACACAAATGGTAACTTTAAGAAAAACTACGACACAGAAGTACTGAGGAGAATCTGAAGGAAACTGAGAAGTGGGTTTGTGCTGCAGCAATAGCATGTGCAGTGTAGGAAGCCAGGGCGGCTGCCTGCGTATCCACTCCCGTTAAGGCAGGCGAGGGGACTCACACAAGAAGAAAAATAAAAAGCAGTAACTTGAATGAGGAGTTTAGGGGAGCCTGTCTCTGGATCCTTTCAGGCCAGGTACAATGCTTGGTTCTCCTGACTTCCATCCAGACTTCTCCCTGCTGGTATGTCTCTTCTGTGCTACTCAGGCTCTAGTTTCTGATCATCTCTGTTGCCTACCTGCTATTTTGTGTCTGAGCCCCATTCTGGTGCCAGCCTAGGAGATCATCTATGTGTTGTCCCAAGGATAGCTCCACTAAGGTTTGTATGCTACATATAGTACCGAAGTGAGACATGCAAAGTTTGCCTGTTACAGATCTCCAGGAGTGTCCTTGAGGTCCTGTGCTGTTCCTGATGAATGCAAACTGTTTAGGATCAAGGGAGAACAGGCTTGACATCTTACTAAAATGCACTACTACTAATCTGCAGTGTGACCTCTCTCTTCAGAGGGACCTGGGGTTTGAACAGTATGATTGCAAGAGTCTGCACCACTTGGCCTGGGAGTTAAGGCAGAGGGTCACCATACTGTGACCAGAGCTTTTGCCTTCTCCTGAAGATGACAGTGGAGCCCTCACACCTGGTAGCAGCTAATGGGTGTCTTCCCTGAGTTCTTCACAGTGATGGAGAGACAAATACCTCCTTTCCTCCACCCATTTCCTAGGGAAAGTTTTAAAACAGAGTGAGCAAAAGCTGCTTGCTGTCTGTCCAGGACTGGAAACACAGTACTGCACAGGACAAGTAGTTCATACAGTGGATTTGGGTTCTCCAGTCCAAAACCCAGGGGATCTAGCAGTGGTTACAGTGAGGACTGGCTTTCAGGCTCACAGGCAGTTCCAGGAAAGATGGGATGCCTACTTCCTGTGCCGTATGCACTCAAGGAGATTGGAAACCTCCTGCTGCCGGTGTGCCCTGTCTGATAGCAAGGCTAGAGACAGTATGTACACAAATTGCTGCCAGCCATCATAATTGCACACTTGTTTCCCAAGAAAATGTCTAAGAAAATCAACAATTACCATTCCATTAAGCGTACAAATGACATGAATGTTTGTCTCTGGTTTATGGGAAAATGCATTATTCCAATTCCAATTTAGCTAGGAGCAGTAATTATCCTTAATCTCTAATCTGAGCACCATATTCTCCACATTGCTGAAATTTATATTTTCATGTCAGGAATGCTGCAAGACAAAGGTCACGGCTGAGTCAGCAGGACGTGCGGGACTGGGGCCTTTCTTGGAGCAGCATGTTATTTATTGCCATACTGTATTTGCAGGACCTTGAGCGCTCTTCTCTGTAAATCTCATGTCACAGGGTTTGGGCTCTTTGTGAATTTGCCCGAGGCATGTGAGTTTCCTACTTGCCCTTCAGCATGTCATTCTCTCATCACCAACTTCAGCATCCTGCTGTCCGCCTGTCTGTGTCCAGACAAACCCCCTTTGAAAAGCTGCATGTGCAGGGCTGTCCCCATGCTGCAGCAATGGGCATGGGGACCCTGCTCCCCTGCCTTCCTTACTCACTGCGCGGGCACTGGTGGCTGCTGTTTGCCAGCTGGCTGCATTTGAGATCTGCTTTGGGCACAGCTGGGATCTCCTTCAGGACCAGATTTCGTATTTTCTGATCAGCAGTAAGCTACCACAGCAGCACAAAACAACCTTGGTTTCAATTTCATTTCCCCTTGGCACAAGGGGTAGGTTCTTACTCCTGGAGATGCTTTTTTCCCCTCATTATTCTCTGTTAGCCAAACCCAAACCTGAAAAACAAGTTGACAAATTAAATGGGATGTTTTCTCTCCCATTGTCTAATACATTGAAAACACAGATCTCCCAGATGCCTGTGTGAGAGCAAATGATTTCACATAGCCCTGGCTAAGAATGTGTCCTTCTCCAATCAAATATTTATCCACTGGACACAAAAGTAACTCTCCAATGAGCAATATTAATCCTCACAAACCTTTCCTTAGAAATGGCATGCTGGAAAGTTAATAATGTCATGGTTATTAAAATGACTGAACTTCTCTTTAATCTTTAGGCAAAAGATGCTTATTAAAGTAAAAGGTGATTAGATTGCTAGGTGCATAATAATCAGACCCTAAAATGAATTAAAGTCTAATTTGTTAATTCCCCAAACGTAACATTCAAGTATATAAAAACGACAGTGTGTTTCTTCATGTTGAAGTCCCTATAATAGTATATTAATGTTTTCTGGAAGAAAAATCAGTAGTCTGGTGAAATAAAATATGCTGACTTGAAAAGTTGTTTTCCACAACAAAATTTGTACTTACTCTTCAACCTTTGCCACTGCGACTGAGATTTCCCAGTACAATATACTAGCACATGTAATTGCACCAGATTCTATGAATATTCAGAATTTAACTGTAGAAAATACAAATAATCTATTTGGTCTACACAAGCACATATATACTTGTATGTATTTAGCAAGAAAGAGAAATTTGCGCATGCACATATAGACACATTGAAATACACAGAGAAAGAATACTGACGTTTTCTGTGGGACACAGAAATGAGATGGCAAAGATTATATTTAATATTATCTCTAGAGCTTCAAAATACTCAGAACAATAACTGTAATCTACACTAGATTTAGCTAAACAGACTTTGAGATATTTTTGTGATATTTGCGTTTACACTGTTTTGCTGCCATAGCGGTGCGGGCAGTAGTACCTGTCTGCAACAAATGCTTCAGGAGAAGATGCTGCTCTGCTGTAAAGGGAAAAGTGTGTGTCAGTCGGTGTGGTTGCACACAGGAGACCAAGCGATGCTGGAAGGGCACAAAGTCTCTCTGTACCAATTCTTGGAAACATCGAAGCGTATTCTGAATTTCCATGCCCTGATCAGTCCCATGCCCTCAGTTAAAAATTAAACATATTTTTATGTTTTCATGGCATTTGATTTAGGCAGTACACACAAATCTAAGCTAGTCTCTTCCTGCCCATAGTTACTTTAGGTATTCAAATAAACATGGGATAAATAGTTGAACCTGTTGGCTAGCTTTGGCAGCTGAAGAGCAGTTCTTAAAACCCTGTTATCTTGGTGGAACAAGTACAATTTTATATCCTGTTTATTTTTCACCAGTTAAAAGCGATGATGAAGACGGAGATGTTAAGCCCACCAAAGGACAAGTAACCCAAGGAAAAGGAAGTGATGATGGGAAGGACCCAAGAAGACCTAAACGACCAAGGACAATACTTACTACGCAGCAGAGACGAGCATTCAAGGCATCCTTTGAAGTGTCTTCCAAGCCCTGTAGGAAGGTAGGTGCTTCATCAGGGACCTGAAGTCAGCTCTGACACCAGGCCATGGGGGTGACAGGGTCAGGCCACAGCTCCACATATCTCCCTGCCCCTTCCCGGGACAGCAGCAGGTGCCTTGGAGTGAATACAGAAACCAGGCCAGCATGTGGCAATGCTCACCCAACTACCATCTCAGCCCGGAGCAATCAGCAGCTTAAGACCAGCTGATTGTTATTTCTGGATATTCACCCACAGTACGTGGAGCAGCTACATGACTGATTCCTGCTGCACAGCAATATTTGGTTCTTATAAATCATGAAGTAGTCTTTGACTCTCAGAGCCCAGGTAAACAAGTGGCTTTTGCCGTTCTCTGTCCCACCACAGAGGAAGTCACTATTTAGTGAGACGGGTGCTCAGCTTTGGTGCCACTACTTGTCCTTCCAGTCTTGCTTTTTTATGAAACTTAACCCTGCTGTTGATCTTGTTTATAGCAGCTAGGGAAAGGTATAACGTATTGCTTCACTGATGAAGCTGGTGAAAATCAAATATTTGTGAAAAGCATCCCAGATAACTGTTTCCTCCTAAGTTTGATTGGAAAAAAAAATGGAGTTGCATCCTGAAAGCTGTCAGTTTTGCAAAAAGTGACATTCTCCTGCTGATGTACAAAGTGTGTCTTTTGGGACAGTGCAATGTGCCTTTTTGCCATTTTAAAGTATGAAATTGTACCTCAATAATATAAAAAATGTTCATAGCCAAATTTATATCTTTTTGCACAGAACTGTTTCATGGGTAAAATAAAAATCATTAAATGACAGTGTCATTTTTACACAGCTCAGACTATTTGTTCAGTACTTACGAAACTAGTAGCGATATGAAGGGCAGAACTTGAACAAACTATGCAAAGATATGAGGAATTTTTAAAAGCAATTCTGTACATGCAGTTTTTATTGTAAGTGCAGGCATATTCCTCCTAACATAACTGATTAGCTTTTTTAAAAAAATATAAAAAATTACAGCATTAAACATTTCCTTCTGTAGGTCAGAGAAACACTAGCAGCTGAAACAGGACTCAGTGTGCGAGTTGTCCAGGTCTGGTTTCAAAACCAAAGAGCAAAGGTAGGTTGCTTGTCAAGTTCTCAAAAGTGAAGCGCAAATGGTCCTCCAACACAGATTTCCTCCTCCCCTTAGACGTAGTACCTACCATGGAGATCCCAGGGACTGAACTGTACATATTTTGCATGCACTGCTGTCTACATCCATACAAGAAAGGCAACTTTCAAACACAGACATTAAGTTCTTGTGCTCAAAGCAACATGAGGTTGGGAGTAAATTTTGCATGCAAATATGAACTGGAAACTGAAATGTTTAAGCTTAGAAATGAAACTGAACCCACAGTGGTGTCTGCATGAATAGAAATGGTCAGTATTAATTGATGCAATGTTTGCAGAGAGTTTTGTAAGGAAACAAAATTGTTGCATTCACAGCCATGAGATTGTTCTGTTTTTCCTCTTTTATTCAGATGAAAAAACTGGCACGAAGGCATCAGCAGCAGCAGGAGCAACAAAACTCGCAGCGACTAGGGCAAGGTAGGGGATTTGTGATGAAGGCAAAGCAAGGGAAAAAGAATCTGCCAGGTTTCTTGAAGTGCTATTCCCACATAATGTCTTAAGCAAGCCGTACAGGGCACGCACAAGTCTGTGGATAATGTGTGCCATCCTCAGTGCAAACACACAGAGGTGCTGTGTGTGAGTGCCCATCCCAGGTTATCCCAGAGTTCTCCCATGGGGCCAGCCCCTGGAGGTGCTTACACAGAAGCTGCTGTCTCCTTTCTAGAAGCGTGCAGTACAGAGGCACTTTCACTGGAGGAAATCTCCAGGAGGCTCACTCCAGGTAGATCCTCCAGTTTGTTTTCTCCTGAAGAAAGGGGGACCGTGCTCAGCTTGGCATCTGCAGGCTGCTTGCAACAGCGTCAGCATCGCTGCCACAGCCAAGGCAGAGGGAGCCCCTCCTGTGCCCCAGCAACTGGGGCCGGAGGTGCACAGAGGCACCAGGGCTTGCCCTGCTGCTCCGTGGATGCTCTTGAGGTTCTCCAACTCCCAAGGCCTTGCAGCCTCAAATCCTCCTCTTTACACAGAGCCAGAAAAACTGGTACCAACAGAAGTTAGGGAATAATAGGGCTATGTCACACACAGGACAGACTTTGGGAAGATATGGTCCAGCACTCAGGAGCTCCAGAAATGTAGTCAGAAATTTCAAGTCTTTCAACTTATTGCTCAGGGTTGTACTCTCAGACAAAATTCGGCAGGCTCCTCTGAATGACAGGGCACACCTAGCTGCGTTCACTCTGCGCTTGGGTTCAGTGTTGCCACTGATGCTAGGGTCTGCTGCCTCTTTGTTCCTAAGCAGTGACTGTGCCCTCCTGTTTGCTTTGCAGAAGTAATGTCCAACCGAATGGAAGGGATGATGACATCTTACACACCACTTGCACCACCACAGCAGCAGATTGTAGCAATGGATCAAAGCAGTTATGGCACAGACCCGTTTCAGCAGGGTCTTACCCCTCCACAAATGCCAGGCGACCACATGAACCCTTATGGTAAGGCATGCGTCATTCTGCCGCATCAGAAATAGCAGGGTTCGTATGCTAGTTCACACACCAAAGGTTCAGTAGAGTTACTTGCTTTTATAATATCTTTTCTGGGATTTGTACCAGGGAATTTGTACCAGTCAGTTTTGTGTACATATTTTCATGTACACATAAGGGGGTAGAAGAGAGCTCATCTGAGGCTCTGGACACCCTTCAGAACTATTTCACAGTATAATTCTGATAAATGATAAACCAAGTAACATCACCTCTCAAGCTCCACTTTTTTAAACCACTATCCAAGACATTGAAAAATAAACAGTACCAAATTCTAGCTTCCTCACAAGTTTTTCCTTTTTCTTAGAAGCTTTGGGAAAAAAGTGCCTTGAAAAGTGGTCTAATAAAGAGAAGTAATCTATTCATTCCAAAATGAATAAGCACCCCTCTAAGATCCCTCAGATTGGATGCATGGATTTGTTACCACAGGACATTTCTCCTACGTAATTTTATTCTCTGCCCAAAATCAAGATGATGGTTTACTTTCAGGATTTCCTGACCACACACCATCAAGTGGGTAGGTGCACCAAACGCACCACAAGCATTAAATGCCTGATAATTGATTCTGGACAATTGCAGTGTGGCATTTAAATAAAATTTAAGAGGATTTCTCAGACTGTGATTAGTGGCCTTGCTGTAGCCCACAAGGGCCTGTTACATCAGACTCATTTCTGCTGACCAGGAGCGCTTCGCTGTAGAGGTCCACACGCATATCAGTTTCATGAGCACAGCATGCACAGGCCAACAAGAAATCTCCTTTGGGTCTGAGTTATTACTTTTCCTACTGACACAAGTCCGCGGCACACACCAGGCAATTTGGTAAATCCTGTAAGGAGCTGAGGACATCCAAAGTGTCAATGAGCATTAGATGGCTTGTGATTTTGTTGCTAACAATTTGCTTGGCTTTCTAAGCAAAACTTCTTGAGAGGCAGGTTCTATGACCAGTGCAGGAGATAGATAGCACAAAGCCATTTCAAAGGAGTGCATGAGGAAAAAGATCCAGACTAACACTTCCTTAGTGCTCACAGGACTTGAGCCAGAGCTCTTTCTGGTACCTTAAGAGTTGAAGTAAGCTGAAATCTTAGTTGCTAAGGGAAATAAAAGGTGCTGTTCCAAACCAGGCCAAAAAGAGTGGAATTTTCTGAAATGAAAGCATGTTTACAACTGTAGCTCACTTGAGGCCAGGGAAGCTGGGTCTCCTCCTGGGTCCCATTGCATTCGTAGATCTGTCTTTTACCTTGTGTGTAAATGAAGACCGTTACTGGTTATGGCTCTCAGACCACTTTTCCCTGTCACGGGCACTCAGTGTCTGGTTCCACCTTCCTCGGTGGCTCTGGTGCCCCCATGAATGCTGGATCCCAGCTCACAGAGAGCCAGAGACCTGCTCCTCCCCGGCACTCTCTGCTCCCATCGTCAGCCAAGGCTCTCTTTTGTGCTGCTGACTGAAGTATAAATTAAATCCCAGCAGCTTTCAGCGGCACTGCTGCCAGTTGAACTCTGTGAATTGGTTGCTAGCCGCCTTCTTTGTAGGTCAGACCCTTAGAGCGAAATTACGTTAACGTTTAAAAACAAAGCCAGGAGCATTCCCTTTTGCTGCAGTGCGCAACTTATGAGCATCCATGTGTACTGTGTCCTCTTATGGCTGCACAGACTCCAGCTTAACATATACGTTTCATTTGCAGGAAACGACTCCATTTTTCATGATATCGACAGTGATACCTCTTTAACTAGCTTGAGCGACTGTTTTCTTGCCTCTTCTGAAGTTAACTCCATGCAGGCTAGAGTAGGAAACCCCATTGACAGGCTGTACTCTATGCAGAGCTCGTATTTCGCCTCATGAAAATAAAAGAAAACAAGCAGCCGGCGTATATTTAGCCAGTGACTTTTTCCAGTGCAGACTCTACAGCCATATGTTGCCCAGCTCTTCCTTCACAGTGACTCCTGCTGCCTCTGGACTGCAAAGAGCATTTTTAGGAAGACTGTATCTGTGTGCATATATGTGTATGTATGTGTATATATATTAATACCTGCCTACATACATACATATATGTATAAACAAAACACATCCACCAGTCCCATACCCTTGATTCCCAGCTTGCACCAGACCACGAGACAAGCACGGAAGGAACAGAAGACCCTGCTCGTCAGCAGCCTTTGGTTTGGTTTGGTTTGGTTTGAGCTCATCGTTGTAAAGGAAATGGATTTTGCAGAAAGCTAGACCTTTTCCTCCTTTCTCTCTTCCTTTCTTTTGGATGTTTAAACATTTTTTTTTTTAAAGCCACCGATACTGACATCAGTCGACCATATGACAAATAAATCAAAGAAACTGGAGATTCTTCCCTTTTCTTCCTGCATGATTCATACTATGTTGTGGATAAATTGCCATTTGAACTGTGAGAAGTTAATGTAAATGTGACGTTCAACATTTGTTTCCTTTCTACACTTTTTCTACATAACCTAGATCTGCTCATTAGTTTATAGCCCTTATGCATATGATACTGAGGAAACTGGTTAACAGTAATATTTGTGGAGAAAGCCAGTGATTTCATAAGAAAGGTCTATGACCCTGGAAAGGAGATGCATGTTAGGGACAGAGGCATTTAGGTTAGTATTGATCTTAAATAATTAAAACTAAAGGTGCTTATAAGACAGAGTTTTATTTAATTTTTTTTTTAAGTGTGAGAATAAAACATTTACATTTGTTTGTAAGTATTGCAGTGCCAAATTTCAAGTCTAGACCATGATTGGCAAACATGCGTTGTTCATTCTGTTCTGTTTGTTTATGTTTTGCATGAGGCATAAATGTGCTATGCTCCATTGTCCATCTGGAATAATTAAGCACTCCTTTAGTTAATTATCTTGCCTCAGCAAGATTCTATGATATACAGTTCTAGCTTGAACCACCAGAAGTCCTGAAATGTGCACCAACTGGGGGAAAAAAAGTATGAAAGATCACAATGGGAGGTTTAGATATGTTGAGCTGGAGTCCAACCCAAGTCCTGCAGGTTTCACACTGATGGGACTCCTGTATTTACAACAAATACTCCAACTAACCTATTAGTGCAAATGTAAGAAGAACAAGTACACAGATTGAAGGGAATGTCCCAGCTGAAGTCTGAATGTCTCAGATGCTGAAGTTTGAGCATATGTCATATAGGTTTTCGTAGGGCATAAAATATCATAAATAATAATAGTATAGTTATAAATATTGCCTGGTGATAATTATAATGTGGAGAGGCAGACAAGTACGGTCATGGCTCTTAGTGGAGAAAACTTCATGGGGAAAATTTGCCAGGGTAATATCAGTAATTATAGGGTGTGTTCAAAATAGAGCTCATGGGGAAAGATTGGCAGGATAGGCACTTTCTTAAATAAATACCTTTAATATATTGACCATAATAGCCGAAAACAAGTCCAAAGTGTTGGTTAATCCAACTCCTCCAGGCTGAGGACTGGTACCAGGCCAGAGTCTCCCGTGGGGCTCAGCACCTTCTGCAGGACCGCGGGACTCTCTGGGACTCCGGTTGTGGCAGGGGGCAGAGCGGGGCCCCCGCAGCCTCAGCAGCTGGGGAGAGAGCAGCTCCGCTGAGTGCCCGGGGCACCACGGCCGCAGCTGAGGGGGTCCTGCTGGGAAGCCCCACGGACAGCTGCTAGCCCCTTTGCTGACGGAGGAAGGTCCTCCTTGTGTCTTGGGAGGGGTGGATGGTGAGGATCGGATAATAGGTCCAAGGGAAAAAATAAGATCACATTCCTCCCCAGCGTGGAAACGTGGACCAAGCATGTTAAAGGTTTCTTGAGAAAGTAAAGTTTTACCTGCAAGATAAGTGCATGCATTTTCACTCTGTGGAGACGAGGAAAGCACTGGGGGAGAAGACTATGTGTGTGCAGTGCAGGAGAGCAAAGCGCAGACCCAAGGCAAACCCTTCCTGCTGCTGTGTGGTGGCAGACCTGCCATCTGCCGCACACACAGCCCTTCGCAAGCAAAGGGACCGATGTCTCTCCAAGGATGTCAGAGTGACACTCCCCTCCCTGCAGGTTCCCATCTCCTCCCTCCGTAGCAGCAGTGCAAACTGCTGGCTGCCATGCCCAGGGAGATGGGTCCATCGCACCCATATGCTTTTGCTAGCAACCATTCTCTCACTTTCTGACAGGGATTTTCAGTTGAAGGTTGTGAGCCCCTGGATATGTTTTGAAATTGGAAGAATTTTCTTTTGTTACCCATCCCTTTCAATTATTTTTCATTTTCCTTGTGTATCAAAATAAATAACACTTTCCGCTCTCTCTGCATGATAGCAAACATCTATAAAGAACTCAGGTGATCCTCACTGCTTGCAGGGCAGAAGGCAAGCAGATTTCATATGGCACATTATAAACATTTGTCACCACTGATCTCAATGGATTCATCAAGTTTTCCTCCCCACCCTTCTGCTGTGCTACTTTAAAGTCATAGAAAAGCATCTTCACCATCTCAAACATACCGGGTTTATAGACTATACATAGGCACAACCTTGCTTCATCCCTCATTACTGGCAGGATCAAAATGGCATTTTTAGTGTTTACAGGGACTTTTATGAGAATTATAATGTGACCTACAGTTTGGAGAACTGCCTTGTCCCAACTCTACCTCTGCTTCTGGGCTGGATGTTGAAAAAACAGCCCATTTCCAAGGAAAGAATCAGATATCCCATTTTATAGCTGAAGTAACCATAATCTTTTGCTGATTTTTTGGATGACCTTTTTTTCTTCTCCCCCTTTTCATTGCTTGTACATACCATCTCCTCTTCCCTTGGTGTGTTGTATGATGATGCCTTAGCTGTTTGTTCCCACATATTCTACCATCTCTGGTGCCATGTGCACGACACAGTCAAGCCCTCTGGCATGCGAAACGTTTCCCATGCCACTGTGGGTTGCTGCTGGTCAAGGGAAGGAATGCATAGCCAATGATTTCCAGTGGACCCGTTATATCTGGCAAAGGCCAAAGTTCATTAAAGCAAAATAAATGTCACACTTTTTTTGTGGAATGAATTACCCTACTGGAGTGTGATCATTGTGGTTTTAACCTGGGACCTGCAGTAAAAGATTATATAGCAACCTCTGACCTTTGTGATTTCTGCTTTACTCTTCTATTGTCAAGGGAATGTCACCGATCAGGTGAAAGTAAAATGTTTAATGGGCCATATCACAGTAATATCTTACACTGAGTCAAATTGATAAACTCTTGCCAAAAATTCTTAGCATCTGGCACTTCCACGGAAACCACAAACAATGATTGCACATATGGGAGCTTGAAGGCTAGAGGTCATGACAGCAGTTTATTACATGCACCTTACAGTGATCATTTTCCCTAGGAAATTAACCCCTCTCTAATATAAATGCATCAAGTGAGCTCTTCACGGTGTTTCAATCACGTTGTTTTGGCTAAGCAAGGAATACATGTTAAGCTAAAGTGGTGACAAGATGCAATTAAGTAAAAGATGATTGATTAGGTTTCAGTGTTTGCTCAATAATGTTTAAAAAAGATGATTGTGAGACCAGAATGAATATGCTAGGTACTAGCTTCCTCAGAGGTCTTTATTGTGCAGTTACCAGATCTGTAATGGTGGCACAGAGTGATTTCCCAGCGTTCAGAAATGGTTACGGAGCGGTGTGGCCCTCGATCCCACTGCCGGGCTCTCAGCTGGGCAGCAGCATGTTTCCATTGCATGGCTGACTGTCAAGGGGACGATTCCTACCATGCACTGCTGTTCTCAGCCCCCTGTTTACCACAGCACTATGGATTAAACCCTGTATCATAAGCAGTTAGGTGCCGGTGGTAAATGTGTTTCACAGTCACGACATGGAAGACAATTGTGTTGCTGTAAGTAAAGCATGGTGGTTGCAATCACTAAGGTTGAAACACCATCCTAGGCATTTTGATCTCCTTTTCTTTAAACTCTTGTCATCAAAAACATCCAGATCACTTGGCTCAGTTGCTGCTAACCGTGCCTGAGATGTGACTCACGTGAGTCTCACAATGGCTGCTGAGTGGATTTTGCAGACCCACCCTGCACAAGTCGGATGAGTATTACCAGGTCCTTTGAAGGGGTCGTTGCCGCTCTGTCAGCAGCAACTCAGCCACCTCGCTGCGCCCTCATTGCATGGAGAAGGTCCTTCATGCCGGCAAACCTTCCAGGAATGATGTGAACCCACTTACCTCTTCCTACTGTGCTCAGGACTCCCTTCCAGTTTCCTTAAGGATCAGAAGTATGTCCCAAGCCACCACCCCAGGTGCCCCAGGGAACCCGGCTCTGTGATGCTGCTAGGGATGCTGCTGGGTTTGTGAGCGTACCTCCTTGAACTGTGTCATAATAATTCTGGTTGTCCCTAAAAGTCACTAGAAATTAACAGCAGAATCCAGGAGGAAGGGGAGGGTTCTTACAAGCCTGGAGCTTGGTCACAACAGTGAAAGGACAGAGAGGCTACTGAAGCACGTCAAAGCCATGGGAGCTGGAGCCACAGTACCCAAAGTCTCAAGTGCTCAGGTTAGTGCTTTACACAATCCCATGCCCAAACCACGTCGTGCATTTCTGAACAGCAGATGCTCCCTGTGTGCACGGGTCCATCTTCAGCCCGCCCTCCTCACCCTGGTGGCACGGGACAGCCAACTGCTGCACCCACAGCAGCGTGGCCAGGGCTTCAGATGTCTGTTCTCTCTGGCTACGGGGTACTTGGGTACTTGGGCGCTTGCTTACCTCTTGGCCGGTACCCAAAGTCTTTTGGCTTTGGTGGGATTTAAGCGCGGTTTGTTCATTTGAGGCCTATCTGAATAAACTGACAACAATTTGCCCTCCGCAAGGATGCAGCCTGGGTCCCCTTGGTGCTGCACACCCTGTTTCTGCTCAGCAGTGACTGTGAAGGGACTGTCAGATACTTTGCATTGGGAACTCTGTTTTTAAGTGAACACCCTATTTTTTAGCTGTGTATGGCTGTATTACTTGTATATTTATATATTCTGTATTTATGTTATCGAAATGTAGTATTTTGTAGTTGTCTGTTACAATTTGTTTAACTTGTAAAAAATATGACTATGCTCTCTCATACTTAACCATCTGCCTCTCACCGTAGATTCTCTGCTCCTTTCCCTCTGTGTTGGTAACAAACCACCATAATGTATGTAGATCGGATTTTTTTTTTTTTAATTTAATTACTTGTCATTGTTAAATTATTTATTAGTGTTTTTAAATTTCATTTCACTGCATTTTTTTTTCCTGCCACCATTGCCTGGCAGCTAAGATACATGAGTTTCTCATACATTATGCTCCTTCCTATGTGCACGTGCGCACACACACACACACACACAAAACAAAAACAGAAAATGAAAAAAAAAGAGAGAGGTTACACTTCAGTATATTTGTAAATAAAAGGAACCTGTAAACAAAGCAGGATTTTCTTTCAGTGTGCAGTTCTTTCTTTGCTTTTGCAGACTGGAAGCGTGTTCTCTGTATACTGGGGATGGCACCACTGTTCTCTCAGGCAGGAAAACCAGGAGACTGTGACAGCTGAGCACTGCATTAATATTTTTAGTGCTCTGGAACAGCCCAGGCTGCTCAGTGGGTGCCCTCCTTTCTTCCAAGGGGAGACGCAGCAAGGGCAATGGCAGAGTCTCCTTTCACCCTGTTCTTTGGCCTCTGCAGGTTGAGAGCTCCTCTGCAGGGATGGGGATGATCTTTTACACATCATCACGGCCCTCAACCATTTTTGCATGGACTAGTTTAAGACAGGAGAGGTCTGTAGGAATTAAAGATGGTGCAACCAGACCAGCCACTCAGACGGAGCTCTGTCAGGCCCAAGATGTGTGTGGGGCAGGCGTTTCTTGTTCATCCATTACGTAGCAGAGGTCTGGAAGATGAGCAGTGTTTCAGATGGTGCATGAACTTTTTCAGGGGAAGACTTCAGTATTCATTGCCACCATCTGCTGTGGAGATGTCCAAGAGCCAGATAAGCTTACAGAGGTAAGGGCTATTTGCTGCTAACAGCAGCGCTCTGGGTGCAGCTTCCAACGTTCCTGCTGTTTGCCAGGGCTCAGCAGTCTGGCAAGGAACGGCTGGCTCGGCACACTCACCGCGCCCGTGCCCTGAGCAGCGCCCGTGCCCCGAGCAGCGCCCGCTGGCGACAGCCAGAGATGGGATCCTCACTGGGTGAGATGCAGTCCCATTGGTCCAGTTTCCTTGTAAGGCAAGTTAGACCCTGTTAATAGGCTCCCTTGAAAGTTTGCCATTAAAACTATTTTTAAGCTGAGAATTATGATTTCCAGCTAAAAGCTGTTTTTCACCTACCGAAAGCATATGCTTAGTTTTCCAGAGAATTTTTTTTTTTTCTAATAGAAATAAAATGTCTCAAATGGAAAATTTCTGACCAAAACCTGCTAGGTTTTCAACAGACACTGTGAGAAAAGAACATTTTCTGAAAGAGATATTCTTTAGAAGGAAGCAAAGCAGAGCAAATGCAGGTGTGGAAAGTGAACCAGCTCCAGAACTCGTCAGCCAGATAAGCTGGGCCAAGGTTTTTAACCACTTTTTCTCTGCTTAAGTGACAGAAAAGTGGCCATGTCGTTATTATTTTATTATCTTAACCCATGCCATTTATCCTTAAGTGAAAAGCCAGCAGTATTGCTGACTTGGAGAAGCAGCACAAGAAGAGAGGCGCAGAGCTGCAGGGGAATGAGGAACGCCTGGCCGCCCATCTCGCTGCCGCCCGGTGCTCTGGGCCTCTCCTGAGCAGGGCCTGCTCCTCAGGCTGGCTGTGCATGGGGACAAGCAGCCAACGCAAACAGCCTGCCTTGGCAGAGGAACTGTGCTGCTCTGCTGGTCCCTGCCACAGAGGGTTCATACTGGAAAACAGAGTGCTAGTATCCTCAGTGTTTGGGCTCAGAAAGTCCTCTCTGCTGCCAGTTGTTTCTGTACAGGCAGCACACAGGGACCAAGCTAGCGTTACAGCCCTGTCCAAGGACCACGTCCCTGCGGGTTCCTGAGCGTCCTGGGTTGCCCTGCATGGTCAGCAGGTCTGTGTGGTCAGGGGGGCTCGCTAGGATGGACGGCAAGAGCGCAGGCAGCAGCCCCAGAGAGTCAGCTCCGTTGTCCGAAGAGGCACAGGTTGTATTTGCATGCCTCAGAAATTATCCTTTCGTCATGTGCTGCTGTACAGGCTCCTGCTGAAGCTGCACTTGGTATTTCTGAACCATAGCGGATCTATCTGGAGTGAGAAGCGGGGCCCTACGCCGGAGCTGAGATGGCTGGTCTGCCTGACTGGCCAAGCGAGGTTTGCGGGCGGCAGACACGTGCTGCAGGCAGGCAGGCCAACCCAGCCACTTGCCAGGCACCGTCTGTAGGGCACAGACCGGCACAGATGGCTGCCGGGCCCTGGTGCAAACCTGGAGCACCTGCTGTGCCTGAACTGCCACCAGCACTGCCCCAGCACAGGCTGATGTGGCAGAAACCCTGGCAAAACGGTGTGTGGTGGCTGGGGTGATTTCAGAGAGATCTAACAGGATCTTCCTGGGGCAAAACGCATGCAAGGGGAGCCACGTGCTAAAATAGACTAACATGTATAAGTATTACCAATGGATTATAAAGTATTCATCTACTAATGGCAAATTTGAGACCAATATAAAATGATAGACACATGCTGGTGTCTCTTGGGCCATGTAAACATGAACATGAACTTCAGCTGAGGTTTGATCTGGTCACATCTGATTACTCATTGCCATTCCCCAGGTCCAGAGACACTACATTTCTTTTCTATGCCTCAGGCATAAAGTCACAATTTCTATTTTTTATTAAAAATCAAAACATACGGTTTTACAGCTAACCTGATATCACCAAAAGGGGCAGCCCCGTTTCCACCCTCGGCTGCCAGTCACACCATTTCAGCACATCCTTTGCAGCCCTTGTGTAGCAGGGTGAGTTCATCTGGCTTGAAAAACAGTCCATTAAGCACCAAAATGACGGTGTCGTCCCCTGGAACAGCTGCTTAATCTGACTTGTGCTATAAGCACAGGGCCGCAAGAGTCAATGAGAGAAAGGGAATGCACCGGGGAACTGGGGCTGGGCTGAAGGAACCTCAACTGCCCTTTCCCATGGCAAGCCACAGTTTTACCAGCAGGAATGTGGTGCACCCCAGGTGGAGGATGTCAGAGAACCGCCTGGTCTTTCCCACTGCAGTTTGCACATCATGTGTGCAACATCACGCAGGGCATAATACATCAAGAGGTGATAGCTCAATGACATATAATAAAAATCGGTCATAAGTGTTTAAAACTTTTTTTCAATATTTAGTTCCTAAGGATACGCCCATAACTGCTGAGCACGAATGTCTCTGCTAAAACTCTCTCCAAGGTAAGGGAGGATACATAGCCCTGAGTTCGACCTGAAGGTCTGATCAATAAAGCATCTTTGTTCCCAGTCAGCACCATCTTTCCCTTTTGCTGTTCAGCTCCAAATTGCATGATCCTGTCCCCCTCATGCTTGTTATTGGTGGAATGTCACTAAGGAAAAATGAATTGCCATTAGCAATTGGTTTCACCTAAGTCAGAGTTAGCTACTCAAATATTCATGCTCTGCGTGCATCTAATATTTATGAAGGAAGAATTACTGAGTTGCCCATAGCCATTTCTGAATCTCCCAAAAAAGACAGGTGAAAGGGATCAGGAAAAAAAAAAAAAGATTAAAAAAAAAGATGATTAATACATTTGGGGCTTGGTGTTCTGCATTGTTTGTGCTATGTTTCTCTTTGGTGTCAGTGAGACAGAATGAAGACTGATTTATATGCCACAGCTGTAGCAAACAAAAGAAGAAGCGACCAGGGAAATGGCTAGAGGTAAAAATGCCGGTGCAAAGGGCTAAAGGCCTGCACCTGGGTACTGCTTCCCATGCAGTCTACCCCCCCTTGGAGCACCTTGTAAAATCAGATTATCTGCTGGACACAGGAGTTCAAACAGCCCTTCAAAAGATTTGTCTTAATAATTGCTGCCTTATCTTAACTTCTGTTTTTTTATCGCCAAACTGCTGCTGGGAGGCAGATCCTGAGGATAAGGTGCTGTCACTCTTAATTATTATTACCTCTTATAATGAAAACACATTTGTTCATCCTTCTATGCACTTGGAAATGGTGTACCTAATGAATATCTAGTGTTTATCAATATTTTCAATAACATAAAAGAAACATTATGAGTATGGCCCCACTGTATAAAATGATTGTACATTAAATGCTATTAAATAAATAGCATACTTGCTTCTCATTTTTTTTATATTCAAATATAAACCAATTACTCAGTAAGAATGAAACACAATTTTACATTCTCAGAAAACCATTCTTTCCTGAAAACCAAATTTTGCAGTTAAGATGCTGTGGGGCTATTTTCCATCACAGAAGGAACATGGTAATTAGCACTAGAATCAGCAGGTACATTCTGAAATGAGAGAGATGATAGAGAATGCTATTTCTTTGTTTACTTATGATGGAAAAACAATTCTCTTTGAAAGCCCACTAATGAATTTGGCTTGTAGTATTTATCAAAGCAACAGCCACCATTTGCATTCTCAAACGGTTTTTTTTCTCATACTTTGAGAACTAAATACGAATTACTTGGATGAAGTGAAAGCACACCGTCGGTTGTACCTGTGGAAGACCTTAAATTCAGAAATGATCTGCACATATCCATCTCCTTGGCCCGCAGGTGCTCACTTGGGTCTGACAGTTCCCACGATGGTGGCTGGGCTTGGACTCGTGCATCATTGCCAGCTCATCAGTGCGCTGCGCTGAGCCCCAGGGTTTTGGTGTCACTGCTTCTGCAGATCACAGGCTCTTCGAGTATCACACGGTGAGCAAGGCATGATACTAGACATAACCAGAGCTGTGCTCCAAACTGCAGGGGAAAGAAAATAATACTGACTGGAGAATTATACAAAACGCAACATGAATTAGAGCAATGCACATTTTACTGGCTCTTGATAGAGTATTTGCTCCTCTCTACCCTATGGATTGACATTAACTGATAATCTTTTGACCTTTAGTTAATGAGGGCATCACATTGTCTCTTCTTTAGCCAAAAAGAGGAAATGGAGTGATATTTTTGTATGCTTTTAGGATGGTGTGTCCACAAGGAACTATGCAGGGGACTAACACAACATCTACTTGCTCAGAAATCATCCTGCTCACCAGTTGTGCCAGCTAGTCACCGATTAACTGGTAGTGAATACGAGATCCATTCCTAGCAGCAGCAGACAATGAGGGTTTGATTAGGCCCTGACATAGCCAGATGATGTCTGAAGGAAAAAGAGTTTTGGAAGACAGGCAGATAAGAGCAATGCTTTTATGACAAGCATTTAATAGCTGACACCAAGAGTGACAGGCTGGAGCTGTGAGCAGAGCCCAGAAGCCTGGCTCCAGTGCTCAAACCACTCAGGTCATCTGACAGCGACACACAGATTTTTCTCATTGTCTTGTGCTTATGTGTCCCTCCCCTTCAAAAACAATCTTTCCATATGCTGTGATATTTTACTTCTAAAAAGGCTTATTCAGAATTCAACTGGTTTTGTCAGAACTGAGCATTTTTCCATACAAATTACTCTAGAAAAGGGTAGGGCACTGAAAGATTTCTTACAGCTTTCTACCTGAAATATTATTATTTCCTGCATAAACAATCAATCAGCCTCCTTTTGGAGTATCAGGACTATGACAACCTCAATACAGGTCTTCCCAAAAATACTTCTAGCTCTTCTGCAGCTCCAGTTCAGTGTTCAAGATATTGTTTGGGGAACTGTGAAGAGACAGAGGTGAGAAAATGAAGTTGAGAAGCTAGGTAATGGTAGTGGCCGAAAGACACAGAGTCACAAGGAAGACGACAGTGATCAGGATGATGGAGATCTAAAGTTTTTTTCCCCTCATGCAATGAGGATGCCTTCTGGTCCTCTGAGACAGGACTGAGGAGAGAGTAGCTTCAGGGACCTTGTGTTGCCTCCTCCCCACAGTCAGAAATGCACATTAGCTCTGTGCAATTGCTGAAGAGACCATGCACGTAGTCCGTTCACCTCTTTTGCCATCCAACAAGGTCTCAGTGGAGCAGCAATATTCCTTCAGGCTCCCAGCAGAGGCCCAGACTCACTGGCAGCAGCTGCTCGGCACAATAGCAAGGGGTGGAGGAGAGCCCGGGCAGCTGCCTGCAGAAGGCAGGACCAGGGGAGGAGGATGATGGAGCTTGCACCTCTTGCAGGCCCAGTGTGCTGCCTCCTCCCCTCAGGTGGCAGGGCCTGGGGGCACGTGCAGGACCCCTGTGGGGGCTGGGATGAGGACAAGGAGGGTGATGGAGACAGGGCCTGCGGAGGAGCAGACTCTACACTGCATTGATGCCCACTTCTGTACAAGGTGTTTCGCGGAGTGCCTTGGGAAGATCACCCCTCTGCTTTGTTACCCTGGCTCCAGTCAGATACTGACCCTTTTAGCCATAAACTTCCCTAGCCCAGATCTGGGGACAAGCCCTGCTCACCAGGTGGGACAGGGACCTTGCCCCAGATAGTGTGAAAGTGCACGCTGCTGCGCTGGCTCAGCAAGGACATGGGTCACAGCACTTAATGCTTTTCTAAGGTAGGTGTTTCACAACACAGCAGTCTGTATTATTAAAATGAGGAACATGGGATATGAAATGCCTTTTCCTTCTAAACACCCATTCTATAATTACCATGCCCTCTCCCCCCCCAAGGGAGTGTGTCTGTGAGTGTTGTGTAATGGTTATTAGCTGCACACCCACAGACAGCCAAGACATGCAGCTCTCTCTACCACACCTCCCTTGTTACCAACACTGCTTAATCAGGCTTGCTTAATTTGTTCCTTTGTTCAACTGGTAACAAGTAAACTGGTGTCCAGCAGAACACAATGAGTTACTCCTGATCAGATTACTGGTTATCTGTCCCAGCTGGGGCATTCCCTCACACCTGTGTTGTCAGATTAACGTCGATAAGGAGCTGCTGATAAGCATTGCACAGAAGTGCTCCCAGTGAACCCCGTGCATTCCCTTGATCTTTCTTTACACCTTAGTGCTATGTGAAAACCTTTTGCTTTAGGACTGAGAGGACGAACCAGGTAATTATACTCCCGATGGCAACAGTCTTTCATGCAGGACACAGCAATGGAAACCTGCTGCTTACTGAAGCAGGCAAAATATATGTGACTAAAAAAAAATTAATCACAAAGACCTGGATAACATAATCTCTTTTTTTTCATTACTATAAAGGGGGATAATCCCCGAGATCTGTACACTAGGTAGAAAGAAACAGAAGTGTGGTTGAAGGCAGGTTGCTAATAGGCTGGCAGCACCTGGGATGCACCAGAGATGCATCTTCGCACTGTGATGCAGCCCGTATCTGCAACTGTGCGCCCAAACGGTGCCATTTCTGCTTGGTTCTCTTGGCCCTCTGTATCAGCTGATTGAAACAGAAAGCTGGAACCAATATCCCAGTAGGAGTTCATCTGCCTGTCTAACTTCCAACAGCAAGTCAAAGAATGAGTCTCAACAGCTGTACTTCATGAATGCTTCTTCATTCAGTTTGCAACTATTCTCCTGAGAACAACAGCAAGCATAGCCTGTGTCTGTGTCCCAGTTCCAAACATTTTTGTATGTGTTGAGTTGTTGCAATTATGTCCCATTCTTAAATATATTCCTTTTCTCACTGATACGTCATTAGTTAGTTTGCAAAATGCTTAGAAAATGAAAATGCTAGGCAAGTATGAAATGTGATCATTTTTAGAAGCACTGAAGCATCAGTGACCTTCTGTATGCTGCTGGCACACTCTGCTGCTGCAGGTCTGACACAAAGAGACTGCATCTGCAGCCAAGAACGGGCAGCCACAGTGTAATTTTCAATTGCTGCAATGATGCAATCTGCAGCTCATAAGACTGCAACTTGGCACAGAGAGAACCAACTGCCTCAAGTTCCTGGCAAGTCTGCATTTGAACTGCATTTCTGTGAGACTAATGCATTTTAATGACATTTGTAGCAGAAAATTGCCTGTTTCTTCACTTTCTTAATCTCCAAAACTTTCGTGAGGCCTTTCAAGCACGGAAGATTCCTGTAAGACAACGAGAACATGCATGAAAAAGAACAGGCTTTTGAAATCTAATCTTTTTCAGCTTAAAATAGAGGTAGTGCTAGGCTGTTGACAGTAGGTCTCTGAAGACTTTCAATATACTTTTTATTCCATGGCTCTGGCACCACATAGGAAATTAATTCAGCGACAATATTTTCATTAGATTATAACCCAAGTTCTCAATCTTAGGCACATTTGTATGCTTGTAATACATTCTAATTACTTGTAAAGAATAAGTCTGTGTGCTGGTTGGTTTATTGAATATATTAAATTAATGAATAAATAAATTTGTCTCCATGCTGGGAATGCCACTCGACGTCAAAGCTTGCCGCAGAAGGAACCAGAAATGCACTCATTTGTGGTTTCGGTAAATGATATGATTTGTATTGTAGGTGGACTTTTCTGTCTCTCACAAGAGCAACGACTGAGAAAAGCGCTTTTTTCCCCCTAAATAACAGAAATCAACTGTGTGAAGAGCCTTTTTTTTTTTTTTTTTTTTTAAAATGTTGCTCATTATAAATTTAGTCAGGAGAATTACTCTTTCTGTCTGAGCTCAGCACCTCACATTGTTTCTCTAGGATGGAGCTCTCAGGACATTCACCCACTCTTCTACTTTCATGTATTTCTAAGTTATGCAGAGTAGGAAGGAAATAGCAGATATATGAATTAAAATGGTGATACTGGTGGAAAAAAAGTGTCAGATTTCAGTATTGTGTAGTTTCTGCCCATATTATGGGATTTTCTGTTTATCCTTTCATATTTCAGTAAAAAAAATATTCTTTTTAGTCTGGAACAAAGTCATCAGAAGTGAGAATTTTTTTGCAAAAGATGGGAAAATCACTATTTTTTTGAGAGAGGTATTGAATTTCCATGGTAGAAGGAACAGGTTTCTCTGTTCCCTCAAATGCAGAACTATAAGAGGCTCATCTTAACGCCTTCTTCATTGGTTTGTTCAATAATGTGTTGCCTACTGAGTTTTCCTTTCACAGAATGATTTTCTTCTCTGGCCCATAAGAGAAGAAAGTGCAGGTCTTAGCATGCAAGGAAGCCGACCTGGTATTCTGGCACCAGCGCCAGCACCGTTCCCTGGAGCAGTAGCTCTGAGAGCGCTTTGGTTTACAGGGAAGTGCTCCTCGTTTCTCAGAACCATTGCATCCCCTTCAAGTGCCAAATTTTCTGATTAAGTGCCTTCCAAACTCCAAAGTGCTGCTGGTTCAGGATCCCTTCCTGACAGTGGGAACCCATGACATGAAGAACAATGTCTTCAAATGTGCTTATGGAGAACACAGCAAAGAGCAGAAGGGACTTTACACAGGGAAGATCACTCCTATTGCCTCTCAAAGAAAGTGTAAGCGAGGTTCAAGAGGTAAAAGAAAATAGGCTTCTGGTGCTGGAAAGCTGTTATATCAGGCAAGGGGCTTGACAGCAAAGAAAGAATGAAAATTTCTCTTCCAGCCTGTTGAAATAAGAATCAGTGGAACAAGACGATGTGGTTTTTTGTGTTGTTTGGGCTGCAATGCTTTGTTAGAGAACTGTTCACCCATGTGAAAATGCATAACCCTGTCAACCTGCCAAGTGAAACTTTGGGTGATCGGCTGCGTAAGTGCTGGTAGCACAGGATAACGCTGCCTTTGGCTACTTTCAATTACACGCCCAATTCTTTTAAGACTTCTGAATATTTGGGAAAGGAGAATATGCAGAACTTGTTTGTTTACATCAGATTGTGCTGTGTTTTCAGGTTTCTCAACTGCTTTCGGAGCATGTGAGCACAGCCCTAGCCCTTCCCCTTCCACATACCTGGCAACTTTGTCAATACAGCAAATGAATCCTCTCCAGGAGAAAGGAGCCGTGTCAGGCTGATGTTGTTCAGGGTTTCGTCATTTCAACAAAGTGGGAACTGGAGCAGAGACAGGCATTAAACAGTGAATGCTTTGCAAAGCAAAGTGTCAGATACTGGTGCTGCAGCGATGATTCAGGCAGCCCCAGGGGGCATTACTGATGTCTGTTCTGGGCTGGGTTGGAGGAAAGTGTCGTAACCAAGGGCAGATCTTAGCCTTTCATCTTTCAGGTACTGCTGGAAGCATGGCCAAGCACTGCTGGGCTTGAGTGCTGGGCAGAACAGATGAGAAGTGAACTGCGTTTCTCTCTGCCTCCATTTCGACAAGACAGCCAACCCAGGGTTCGCAAGGCTCTCAGTTGTCCACTGGGCAGCAGTTCTCCCGCTGTTGGGCTTGTCAGCAGCTTACATACCCTGCAAACATCACCAGGGAGTTTTGGCAGGACGCTCTAAACATCTCACCTTCTTCAGAACTGAAATATTTTTTTTGTGGATCTGGATGCTTTCAGGATGGCCTGCCTGTGCAAGTAGCTTTTTTCCATGGGTGATTGTGAGTGAGGGCTTTTGGATGAGGAACTCACTGAAGTTGACAGCTTAGTTTCTTTGAATTTCTGTACAGCTTTCTGTTCTGCACCAGGGTGGTGCTGAGCCTGCCCTAATTAGCCCAAATTACTGTACCTACAAAAAGCACGAATTCATTCGCATGGTACCTTGCTTATCTCTACATAGAGCTGCTGCAAAGACATGCCCCTAAGGGAATCACAGTACATTTCTGGACTTTAATTCACATGTTCAAACTATTATTCAAACTTGCACACCAAAACTATTACCACTTCCAGCAATTTTCAGCTTCCATTAAAGAATGCTGTACCTTTTTCTTTTCTAATCTGCTCAAAACACGCAGCTGCATTCAGATGTTTGAAGTGGCACACTGAAGAACCAGGCCATCAAAACCCACTTCCAGCCAGCCAGGACTTAACAGTTCAGAACTGTTATGCCCTGTGACAAACCTGTCCAGATTCGCCAGTCCTTGCTTTTACTGGATACTGCTTTTCCTTACATTATTCTACTTATCTGCTCCAAAAGGAACCATTCCACAGGGGTAAGGAAGACTGTGCTGCTCCTGCTAGTACTACTAACGAAGCAACGCTTCAATTAGCTGTCAGATAGGAGTTTCTGAAAGCTGGAGCTGGTATCTGCAAGTCTGGAATATTTGTGTTTCTGCACCAAAAGCAACAATTACACCACAGGAAGAAAAACAAACCTCCGCAGACTAAGTAGATAAAAATGAACAGGTTTAATCAAAGCAATGGAATAATATTTTATCAATCATCATTATTTTGCTTTGCCAAACTTTACCTTATAACACTGGAGGAAAATGGATTTTTTTATTCTAGTGAAAAATCTGACAGACTGGAATGAAAAGCTAACTTTCTAAAGCTTCGGAAAAAAGCCTTAAATGGTTAGTTTTGAGCCAAATGCATATATGAGTGATTAACACTTTAACTAATGAAAATACAATGGTAACATTAATATTTTAATATAAATGAAAATGAAATAAAAAGTTTACCCAACATGAAATTTCTATGTAATCATTATTTTATTATTTCTGAAATAAAATTATCTGAATAAGACCAATTTTCCGCCAAAACTGCTCTTGCAAAACTACGGTCTGTTCCAGGTACCTGCCCTGATTTTCCTCTCTTTTCTGCCTTGCAGCCATATAAAAAGCAGTCTTCTTGCTTCACTTTGAGGATTTCTTACACCTTATTTCCTCCAAAATAAAAGATATCCATCTCTTATTTTGCCAAATCAAGGTCGGACCTAGATCCTTATCTGGGGCAGAATGGAGGCTAGAGCTAGTATCTAGCTTCCCACTAAATAGTAAGAGGCAGCTCTTCCCTATCCATTTGGCTATTGAGGCCCTGCTAGTGACACACTGATACTGCAATGACAGTCTCTAACGCAATGCCCCAGTGGCGCAAGGTGCGTGGTTCTGGGCGGTTTAGACAGTGACACCCACACACAGTGGGAGCTGAGCGCAGGGTGGGGGCCGCCCTCCCTGTGCCCTGCCTGGGCTTCTGCTTGCGCGAGTCAAAGCCAGCTCAGGACCAGGAGAGGAGCAGAGCGGAGTCACATAGCCCCAGGCAAACAGGACAGCACCCTAAAATGGGCCTTAAAAATAGGAGCTGTGAACAACCCATCTAATAGTACACTACACAACAATCTGAGAATAGCATGCAAGTATTTAGAGTGCCATTGTATATTAGGCATAGAAAGAATTAGAGAAAAATACCTTTAGTACATTCTCCTTAAGACTCTGTAAGGAATTAAGTCCTGCAGCAACTTTCAGAGAAGACTTGTCTGCTCATCGCATGATGGGCTCCCGTCAGAGAAGGCATTTACAGGCACTACGATTCAGGGAATAGCATTTATTTTCAGAAAGGCTGCCAAAGAGCATAGATGGTTATTCCAATCAGATAGAAAGGGCAGGGAAATGTTTAATGAATTAAAAATATTCTTTTGTTGAAAACAAGTTTATATGTAAGGACTGTATGGGTGGCTGGGGGAAAAAAATGGAAGCAGCAGTTTAAAAAGAAAACAGCATGTTTTATCTTTCTGAGCCTGGCAGGGCTGTGACATGAACAATGTCTTATATATGTGAAAATCAAAAGGAGTTTGTGGTGTTTCTTTCCCAATTCTGCAGGAGAATCAAACAATCTTCCCCTCTATACTTGAGTCTTCACATCATTTACCTTTCAGACTGGTTACGGCTGCTAACAGCATGAAAAATGAACCATGAAGGAAAGCACAAGGTTATGTTAAGTGATGAGCATTGTCACTGAGCTGTGCAGAGTTTACTAGCGCATCCCATCTGACAGCAGTATGCTGAGAAGAACCTGGCTTTGAACGATGCAGAATACAGTTGATTATGAATCTAGGATACGCAACGCAATCAACAAAAAGATGAGTGAGATAAAATAGATGCACAGTGTATGCATATGTTCATACAGTGTGAAACGGTTTTCCAGGTGAGGCATGCTTGGAAAAAGTGCCCCATGTGCTCCACCTGTAGGACATCACGAAACCAGCATTTCCACAGTTAGGCAGCATATACAAGAAAACGCTTGTGGTGGAGGAAAGGCCGGCAGCATTAACAACAGAATCCACTGCATCCCTCTGGAAGAAAAACTTCCTACTATTTTTGTCAGATGCCCAAGTTACATGCTATATGGCAAGAAGCTGTTGCTCACAGACTGGCACTGACATGGCAGATGACAACACAGCAACTGCTCTTGGCAGTATTTCAGAGCGAGATTTTCACAAGAATTGTTCTTGAACAATTTCTCCAATATATGAGGTACAAATATTCTTTTCTTCCCAATCAGACATGCAGGTCTTTCTTGTACAAACACTGTGACCAGCAAAAGGAAAATCTTGCTCTCCAGTTATGCAAAATGCCTTCAGTGACCCTGTGGTCAATTCTACGGGTGCTAATGGAAGGCAGGACTGTATTCCACAGGGCAGCCTTCTCTCCAGCACTTTGACCCTGCAAAGTAAAAATCATCATTGTTGCATTCCTGTTCTTGCATAGCTTGGCTTTTGTGTGAGTTCATTCTCCAGATAACTAGCTTGGAAGAATTCAGGGCAAGTCCTTTCCTTCCTGATGCAGGAATAAGAAAGCAAGCAGGCTCCATCTCTAGCAAGCATGGTGCCTCCAGTCAAGACCCACTTACTGAAGTAACCACAGGAGGAGAAATGATGGGTGAATTTGTAGGGAAAGTTTTATTCAACATGGAAAACAAAATTTGGAGAGCCAAGCTGCTACTAGAGACACCACTGCTGGACTGAACTAGCTCCCTTTCATATGGTGACTTTTGGTATCACCCTTTTCAGCCTGCAAACATCCTTTGTCCTTCTTCAATGGCTCTTTCCCCTTCCCTCTCACACTGTTCTTTAGCTTTCCTTTCATGTGTCTCCTGGGAGAAGGAGGTATTACTGACCTGCTCTTCTGCTCACTTGCAGCCTGCAGTTCAGCAGTTCCTGGCCTAACAGCTCTATCATCCTTACTGATGCTGGATAACTCAAATTCAGACAAATGCTTTTTGCAGGTAATTTCAGACAGTAGCTCTTGCCTCTTCTCAGTATCACGAAGAAACCAAAGGGTTTGGACTTGGGTGCTCCCTCAGCATACCTACACTCGGGAAGTAAATCTGTACCAGAGATCTTGTCCTTCTCTAAGGAACCAGCAGCCATAATTGAACAGGTCCCAGGCTCACAATCCATGTTGGTGATGCTCTGTAAGGTAACCAACTAACATTTCTTGCCTCTTGATTAAAAAGATTCACCGTGTCATCTGTGGTGGCAAGTAAAGGAGATGGCAACTCCCAGACCATCAGTCTGGTCTGGAACAGGGATTCACAAGTGTCATAATTTCTATCATTCCTACTCCCAAGTATGGTAGTGCTTGGTTTTTTGTCATTAACAACTCAATTTTTGCATCAGACCTTTGTCCCCTGGCTTGTGCATCTAAGAGGGGTCGGTCTCTTCTCCCTAGTAACAAGCGATAGGACGAGAGGAAACGGCCTCAAGCTGCACCAGGGGAAGTTTAGGTTGGACATTAGGAAAAACTTCTTCACCGAAAGGGCTGTCAGGCATTGGAACAGGCTGCCCAGGGAAGTGGTTGAGTCCCCATCCCTGGAGGTATTTAAAAGCGGGGGAGATGTGGTGCTTAGGGACATGGCTTAGTGGTGGACTTGGCAGTGATAGGTTAACGGTTGGACTCGATGATCTTAAGGGTCTTTTCCAACCTTAATGATTCTATGATTCTACGATATGTGCTTCTTTCTATCAGAGATTTTTTATGAATAGCTGCCATAATAAGCTGATATGAATCTCAGTTTTTCTTGTAATTTGATTTCATGTTGATATGGGTATCAAAGCTCTAACACATCAAAGTAAATACAGGTAAGCCTGGCTCTTGTTCAAACATCAGAAAACAGCGCGTCTCCAGGATAACTCGTCTTGGAGGCATCAGACTCATGCCTCAAAATGGATGTTCTGACTTGCTGTATGATCTGGCCATTAAGTTCTTAGCAACATCTGATGAAGTTGCTCATATTAATATTGCAATGTTGTTGGTAAGAAAGCAGCCTTGGGCTTCTCTGCCCTGCTGGATGGAGTACCTCTGACAAAGGGTGGCTTCCAAAATCCCCCCCGATCAGACCATGCCTGAGCTATGTTCTTCATACAACATCCACTACTGCATTAGTTTTTCATCTCAGGTCAGAAATGCAAGTGCATGTACCATGTAAGATGGTTGATTGTTGCTGTTCCAGGATCTGTTGTATTCACTATCAGTCAGTCAATATACATCTTGCCCTAGAAGCTGCTGCGTGTGATGTCTCTAGAAATACAGTTCTGATGAAAAATGTTGTTCAACCTGATCAAGCACATCATACTCAGTTCAAACATCCTGTGTCACTCAGTGCCATGAATAAAATTTCCATGTTTCCAGGTACTCAGTTTCCATGAGTAAAACTGGGAGGGGAAATGTCCATTTTTAAGTGTCTCTGCACAAAGTTCTCACCTAAATATTTGTATTTTCTGCCATGCTGCAGTGTTTGTGGACTATTTTTTGGTGTAACTGAGTCTAGAAATTCTAGATTTATTCATTCTAAACAGGTAAAGAAAGAAACTTTCTTTCTTTCGAGACTAAACTTAATACACTACCTGCCCATCCTCTTCACATGTGCTAAGAACAAGATAACTCTCTCTACTATCAAAGTACGTTATTTTTTGTTTCCTTAAAACTTTGGATCATTAAAATATGATGCAGCTGAGGCCAAAGCATATCAAAATCATAGAATCATAGAATGCTTTGGGATGGAAGGGACTTTTAAAGGTCATCTAGTCCATGCCCCTGCAATGAGCAGGCATATCTACAACCAGATCAGGTTGCTCAGAGCCCCATCCAGATTGTCCTTGAATGTTTCCAAGGATGGGGCATCTACCACCTCTCTGAGCAACCCGTTCCAGTGTTTCACTACCCTCATTGTAAAAAATGTCATCCTTATATCTAGTCTGAATCAACCCTCTTTTAGTTTAAAACCATTACCCATTGTCCTATGGCTACTGGCCCTGCTAAAAAGTCTGTCCCCATCTTTCTTATCAGCCCCCTTTAAGCACTGAAAGGCCGCAATCAGGTCTCCCCGTGGCCTTCTCCTCTCCAGGCTGAACACCCCCAGCTCTTTCAGCCTTTCCTCATAAGAAAGGTGTTCCATTCCTCTGATCATTTTTGTGGCCCTAAAAATCTAAGAAGAGACTGAGTATTTGTGTGGATGTCAGGAATACTCTCAGCTGCAATTAGTGCAGTGAGCCCTTTTTGAAAACAAGTAAAATATTTGTTAGTCTACAGTCCTCCACTATCATAACTCAATGCGTTTCTTCCCAAAGTCTTTATGGATTACAGAATGTGTAGCAGTAAGGTAAACAGCTATGGCTGCTAATGGCATTGTTTTTGTTCTTGGCTGGTGCCTGTGGAGTGCCTGCAGCCATGCCCATGGGCTGCCTCACCAGGCTGTGCTGATGCTCAGGAGTCCCACATGCTTTGGAAAGCACTCAGGACTTGCATCCTCCAGGCCAGAAGGAGACTGGGCATGTCACACGCACAAACAGGTTCTTCCAAGGAGCTGGCTGAGGTGACACCTGGCTTGAACCTAGTGCCCTTTCCAGGGATATACCTGACCCCTACATGATATCTCTTGCCATCTGGGAGCTTTGACTGAGCCCTGTGTGTTACCGTAGTGTTGTACTGCAACAGCAAGAATACTTTTTGTGTGTGTGTGTGCGTGTATTGTAATAGCATGTAGGAGTCTCTTGGCACTCTAAGGATACAATAGAAAGACTCACATTATATCATTAGTGATCTAATCTATGATGACTGCTCCCAGATGAACAATTCGCATTAAAAGTGACATACCATGTGAAGTACCTGATTCTTCCAGAAGCGTCGGGCTAGCATCTAAACTGCCATGAGGATATTGTCTCCCATCACTTGCATCTGCAAATGACACTTTTTTATTCTGTCTCTTCGATTTGTTATCAGTTGTTTGCCTGCCTAGATCACCTGTGGATATGCATATCAGCAGTGCCTGTGGCTCTGTGGACTGCAATGCCCTTTATGAAGCTGGGTACTAAGTGGGTAGTTGGACTGTGCCTTATTCCACTCAGCAGTGGCTCTGCTGCCAGCAGCACCTGAGCCCATGAAGTTGAGCCAGGTGGTTTCTCCAAAGCCTTACAAAGCTGAAGGGAAATGGTAGAGACAGTGGAGCATCCCTGAGGAAGTAAGAGCAATGGTCCCTATCCTGCAATGTTTCACATGTTGCTTAACAGGGCCAAGCCCGTGAACAGCTGCTATTCAAGAGAGAAATTTTTTGTAAGAAAGAAAGACAAATGAGCTGGGAAGGCAGTGTGAAGATATGTTCTCCTGCCATTTCAGCATGGACACAAAAAATTGATGCTGAGATAGTATCAGCATATGTGGGTTTTGATCATTGTTGATGTATTATTGCACTTGAGAAAGATCATGCTATTTCACATGCCACTGAGATAGATAGTAAACAAGCAATTAAATGGTGTAATAGAGACTAAACTTCAAAAATGTTGACTCCAAAATAAAAAGGTGCAGTAGCATATATATATAGTTAAAACATTTATTTGAAATATTAATTTGCAAAAATCTCCCATTAAGATTCTATTTTGAATGGTTTAATAACTTCCTATTAAAGAGCAATTTATTCTTTAATAACTTTCCGTGAAGAATTGTATATAAACCACCAGTAATAAAGTGTTACCAGATGATGCCATAGACAGTAGTTGTAATCTTTCTCCCTTTCAAAAGCGTCATTTGAATAAAGTTTAAAGTTGCAATAAAAAACTATAAAGCACTATGTTATAATCAATCATGGTGAATTGTTTATACATGTATAGAATTCTAATAAAGAATGATACCATTGTATTAATTACATCCTGCTGTGATCTCACTTGGAAGCTAAACAGGATAAAGAGCTCAAAAAATACTTGCCATGTGGCTGGCAAACAAACAGGGGACAACACATAGGTAAGGAGCTGAGCCACGGGAACACCTTGAATCCGAAAAAATGTTCCATTGAACCCCCAAAAAATGAACCTTTTAAATGTGGCACTTAATAGAGCTCGCCATGAAACTCAACACAAACTTTTTTCCCATACAGAAAACATTTTCCTTTCTTCTAATACTTCCATGGACTAACTCTTTCTTCCCTGGATTCTGGTGAAACTTTGGATGGTTTTCAGTCAGTTTTCTGTCCCACTTATTTGTGAATTCAGTGAAAGACTAGGGGAGAACTAACATTATTCAGACAATGAGAGACTGCACACTGAGAAGAGGTTGGTTCTCAAAATAATTGCATGTCCAGTGCTTCAATGAAAACTGAGATTACAGCCACAAACCTCATCTCCAAACCTCCCCTCCTCACTTGCCACTCTCAGGACCCTGAGAGCAGAACCATAAAAGAACCCCTCTAGGTGAAAAAAATTGCCTGTGGCCTGCCATGTTCCTTTTTCTGCTCTCAACCTGAGCATCCATGCAGTGTGAGCTGGTTAGGCACAGAGACACGAGACTTTCCTCTGGATCCAGTTACCCTCTGTACATCAGGGATGCCACTGAATTTTTCAGTCTGTCCAGTCAGCCCAGTTATTAGTGTTTCATCCTTGTGTTGCTATAGCAATATTGTCTGTTATGATCGAAGTCTATAGGATTTTTAATGTAATTACCATCCAGAAGCTGAAAGAAATATTTTGGGAAGGATTAGTTGGGTTTCAGGGAATTGAATTAGAAACACAATTTTAATTGATATTCAGTAGTATTTTGGCACCTAGATCCTAGTAGCCCTCTGGAAATCCTAGACCAGGCCAGTGGGTGATCCACCATTTCAGCACTGTGCTCAATAATTTTATCCTCAAACAATTTTAGTTAGGGACACTCCCAACATCTATCTCACAAATTACCTATGGAGTCACATCCCCTGCAGCACTGGTAGGATATTGTATCATGCATCTTTTTTAGCTTATGACTGGAAAAGATAAGATCTGAAAAGAATTTGGTGGTGAGGTAGGTGATGAAATTCTGCTGCTGTGTTTGAATACATCAGGCAAGAATTGTTTTGAGTCCTGAATATGTATTTGATTTCCACAGGCTTCTAGGTTAGCATCTTTTGCGGAGGGAGTACAAGCATTGATATGCAGATAGAACACAATAACTATCAATAATCCAATGACACCTGAAAAATCAGGAAACAAATTATTCCAAAATAGTAAATGGACTAAGGGCCATTCATATCTTTAACATTAGATGCTAGAGAACGTGATGTTGCCTGTGTTGTCTCAAGTTCTATTTGTGTGCATAGGTAAATACAACTTAAATGATCTCTTTAAAGATGCTTATCAGCCTCTGCTACTCTTTGCACTGAAGGTATGAAAACAGTTATTCAGCAGCAGGGAGAAGAGGGGAGGAGACCACTGCAGTTTTGACCTTTCTCCAGATCCTTGGGTATGATCTGGAAAAGGGCATATTTTTATTTAACTCACAGCACTGGGCATCGTCCCTTAGGTGTTCAGTGCAGATGTGAACACAGACAGCTTCTTAGATTGATAAGCAGAATAAATGAAATTTAGCCACCACATATGATAAACTGTGGGAAAGGTAGGTAGATGCTGGGATGCTCTTGGTAGCAGTATGCTTTATGGAAATGAGGATACTGTGTGGTGATTTCCTATAAGTCCCAGCAGGTCAAAATGTGGGGAAGCAGGTAACAAGGTTAGGTCCTAATGAGACAAACATAGCATGCACAGCTAGCTCTATGTCTTGCTGAGGCATAAGTGGGTAGAAAATGGACATGCTAGGATCTGCCTGCTGGCTCCCGAGCTGGGAGAAAGGTAACCACAAAAATACAGAAACAGAGAGTGGAAAAAATTATCCTGTACTTTTAATGCACCTACCTCAAACACATTGGGGAAGCAAAGTTCCAACACCGGAAAACCGAAAGCACTATTTTCTGATCATCATTTTCTGATGGCTTGTCTGCTTGCAGCTGAGTCAGACCTGCCTGTTCACTCTTGCATGGAGAGCTACCTGCCAGAGGCCAGGAGGAACTGGCAGATTATCTTGACATCTTACACCGGGGCAGCCTGTTATCTGAACGTGGACCAGGCTTTGCTTTGTGGACAGAATCCTGCCTGAGGAAATCTTGCAGTGGGGCAGCACAGCTGGTATAACAGCTCCCCTCCCGTACCGCCCTCCCTGCAAAGAGTGTGGATTCAGGTCTCATGTCTGAAATGTTCCTTTCTCGTCCCTTTTATGTCACAGTGCATCTATATTTCTAAGCAGGGGCATTATCCCTTCTTCCGTTTTACCTTTCAATAAAGCAAACCAAACAAAGAGGTATCAAGCCCCTGAACATCAATGGGGAGAATACACGCATATTCTTGGGCTGTCCAAACTATAGACCTAACATCCCAAGATGCAGCAAACACAGCTTCCCTATTGTCCAGGCTACCCCAGCTGAGCTGAAAGGAATGGCCCAGGGGCGGGGGAGAGGGGCATCAGCTGTGGGCCTGATCCCAGCTGCATCCAACCAGCTTTGTTACAGGCAACAAAGAGCAGAAGAAAAGACTTTTGTCCTTTATTGCAAGAGCAACCAACCTCCATCTCATTGGCAGGGGTGACGATTAACCGGAGAGGATTCATTTATTGTTTGGCACTCGAGATCTCCCAGCAGTAGTCCACTCCAGTGTGCTAAAATAATGGGCGGCGCCTTGTTTTTGTAAATGACTCAGTCTGGCTTTGTCTCTTTCTGTGCCAGACTGCACAGCCTGGAAGAGCTGGTTGGCAGTGGTGGAGAGATCTCACTGAGAGATGGCTATGGAAAAAAGATAGAGAAATGTGTGAAAAAAATTGCCACGACATGCTGAAGAGTGAAGTGAGGTCTCCTTCCAGTGAACCTGGAATAAGCAAACAGTGCTGGGTTGACAAGCATTTCACGAGGGCTCCAGCACCCTATCTATAAAATCCCTTCTGGGAGGACAGACAACATAGGCTACTTATGCTAGGACCTCTAGCCTGGAGTGAGTTTTATGGAAGAACTCTTGACCCCTGCAAAAGGGCATAACATGAGAGCAAAAATAACACCACTGCAGCGGTCTCAGCACTTTCCTGTAAGAGCAAGAACCTCCCACCAGCTCAGCTGGGGAAGAATGAATCCCATTCAGGGATGGAGGCTCGTACCATGGAGGCCTGCCACCAGACACCCCTTCCTGATGCTAATCCTATTCTTCTGCCGCAGATCAAGTAATTTTTGTGTGAGTATTTTTCCTTGGCTAAAGAAAAAAGATATTTAACCACAACAAACCTGCTGCCAGCAAATGTCAATCTTAGCTTCTTGGGTCTATATTATAAGCACCAGCTACCAGTTTCTGACTGCCATTTACTTTTTACTGCAGTGGTACCTCACACATTGACACAGATCTCCTGGCAGTGCCGGCGCTTTGCCATCCTCCTGAAAGCAAGCATGTGCAGTCCTCCAAGACATGAAAGAAACTTAATTAGGTTTAGTGCTAGAAGGCACCGACAGCAATGTTTTAAATATTCTCTTGCAACACTTGTTTGCGAGTGCAAGAAAGTTCTCCTCCCAAAGAAACGCTTTCATTAGTTTGGAGGGTAGAGAAATACAGCCTTGTAAGATTTAAACCTTGCTTGGTTACCAGCCTGTCCCTACTCTGAACACTTAAAAAACCCTCCTCCACATTGAGGTAACTCAATCATAAAACCACATGGTTTTTTATTCATTTTTTTAAAAATAAGTGAAGGCTAGTAAAACCTGTCTGACCCATGGCCTGGACCTGACCTTCCATAGCGATAGACAACAGCCCCAAATGTGGATTTATTGCCCTGATATCAAACCCTTGGCTACCACCACCCACCAGTGAGTCCCCATGCTCAGCCTCAGACAGCAACATAGGAGTTGGCAATTTCTGAGGTGCTTGACCTTGACCAGCCCAGCCCAGCAGCTTCCACCCACGGCTATTCCGAGTAGAAGGGGATGTTCCAGCGATGTGGACTGGCAGGGAATCTGAGTGGCTCTAACTCATTGCAAGCTCCCACAACGACCTGCATCTGATCAGACACATGTCTGATCATTATCAGTTTGATTGAGCCACTGCTGAGAAGTGCAATCACCATTGCTTATCCTTGAAAATATCACTGTTTGTTCCATCATCCATTTCCTCCACATTCTGCTTTGAATTTTTTCATGAAAGTTTTTCATTTTTCAATAGCTCTTTGATCCCTTACCTACTTGGTAGCTCATAGTTTGAAAATACTACACTGAAGCAAAATGCATCATGAAAAAAGAAAAATACAGCTGTGATTCTAAAAAAGAAAAAAGATACCCTGACATTTCCACTGCTCTTGCACTGTTCAGTGATGCCAATAACTCAAAAACAGCAGAGGGCTGTGAATTAGTTTTGCTAAATAAGAAGAGGGCAGAAGTTATAAGACCTAATAATATAAACAATAATTTATCAGAAAAGTGTCGTCTCCAAATGGCCGTTATGACTTAAAGCACCCATTTTGCACATTGCAAATACTAAGACAGACCACAGTCTGAAAGCTGCTATTGCCTGCCCTGCTGAAAACAGCTTGTTACTGCCACGCACTCTTTACTAAGGCTCTGGCTGCTTCTCCCTGTTTCTGGTAATGATCTAGAAAAGATAAAGAGCAAGATAGTTCCAGTCAGGTTAAATTGGGAGCACCGAAAACAATGAGGACACCAAAAAGAAGTTGGAACCAAGGAGTTCGGAGTAGAGCTTCTGGAAGTCTGTCCCTGTAAAAGGGCTCCCTCGTCTTTGTTGTCTTGGTGGGGGCATCCTGGGAGCTCAGCCCAGCCTGATGGTAGAGGAATGACTTGAAACAGCACTGACCAAAGGACAGTATAAAATAAGCACACGACAATCATGGCAGAAAAGCAAGCAACATGAGTCTGGGAAAGCTTCTACCACAAAAACCTGGTTATCACCTTTTATTCTGGAGAAAAAAGCTCAGGTTAATGCTCAGGGCTCCTGAATTTGAGTTTGTTTTTCAGAACTTACTTTCTTGGCTTTTCTCCCTTCCCCTCATTACCCTTGGGCAGCTTTTATTTTTGATAATGAAACATCATCTTAGCCCAAAGTTCCCTGTGAGATACTCCAGGATTTCTCTCTGTAATCCTATTTCTATTCCTCAGTGCCTGTTGAACTTACTCTTTTGTAAAGAGTGAGTGGAAGCAGCACTGACAGTAGAGACAGAAAAGTAGGAATGGAGGGCAGGGGGAAACAAGGAGAAAAGTTTATTTTTAAAACAATTCTGCTGATCGCAGTCTCTATATTGACCTTGCAAGCTCAAGGCAGCCAGACCTCCTTTCAACACCTGCATGTCCTGGACAGCCCCTGATTTCAGTAAGATGCTTTTTGAGGGTGAAAGCAAACAAGAAAAAATTTAAAATGGGCTTTGAAAGAGGTGACTGAGTGAATAGTAACTCAGATTCAGGGCTCCTGATGCTGTGTGACTTTTGGTAAATTATTTACCTCTTCCTCACCTCATAGATGCACTTCAAATCAGCATCGTGATTACAGGTTATGATGTCCTCACACAAGAGTTGTTATTGTTAATTTGATTATTACATTCCATATTTGCCATTGTTTCTGCAGTACAGATTCCCATCTATGTTAAGAGTTGTTCACCTGGTAGCATTACTAAATTTAAGAAATCAGTGTTACTGTCTGTATTAGTTATACATTAATTGAAATAATGCATTAGAAAACAATTCCGTTATCAGCTGAACAGAGTGGGAAACGGAGCCCAGGGGCAGCACGTCCCCACGCGACAAGTAACACGTAGCTGGCAGCACACTCCTCTGGCACCGAGCTGAGGTGGGGTTTTCCCACATACTGGTCCCACTCCCACAAGTGGGTCTCAGTTTTCCCGGGCACTTGCCTGCTCATGCCCGTCTGCCAGCGAGGGCAGGATGGTTCCCTTGCTCGCTAGGCACCTCTCCGTGGCAGTTCATGCTCCTTCCTGTTGCCAAGGAAAACAGCGTTTCACCAACTTTCTGAATTTTGTTTTATTTTTGCTCTGAGCGTCCTCAGCACACTCATTAGTTCAAGCCTTAGAATGAGCTGAAAATGAGTTACAGATGCACACTGAGCGCAACAGAATGCTACTATTTGTTCAAGATCCTTTATGTGCGTGTCTCTCACCCAAAATGCACAGCATAGCAAGAGCTGGCAAGAGACAGCCGGTCTCCACTGCTCAATTGAAAAATAGAATTCAAAATACATTAATAAAATTAGATACATATATTTATATCTGATTTTTAGAAAATCCGTCTTGAAGGGGAAGATGCCAAATGCAGAAACAAATCAACAAGCAGAGAAGAGAGGCTGTGTTTGCTGCCGTGTCAGCTGAGCAGCTAGCACACACTGCAACATTAAACAGTCTGTCTCAACAACATGTCCTTCTTGCTTTCCTCAGCCCAACCCCTCAAATCCCTGCTGAACCATGCATCTCACAGTGATATCCAAAGGGAGTGGTGAATCATGTCTCATTGTGCCTCTGTGCATCAGCACTACAAGGACCTGTGCCACCATGACCTGGATATCATCACCTCCCTCTAGAAACTTGGTTCCTGGGTTCTAGCAGTGGCATGGCATTACCAGCACTAGCAGCAGGGCACTCATGCATGTGGATGCAGTGACACGACTGCAGGAGATGAAGGATTTCCCCCTGGAATCAGCTAGCGGGCACAGTTGCCTTTTGCTGCTTAGGCATGGTGGTAGTTTCTAGACGTCACCAACAACATTGTGCATAACAGAGTCTGCAGACCACAGCCCCCACAAAAGCCCTGGCATCATGTGCAGCCCTCATGGCTAGTTGTCAAATCTGTCACCTGTTCCCTGTGTCCCCTTAGCACAGCGTTACACACAGCAGCATAGTCCAGTGCAGTGCAGGCAGAGGAAAGGTCCTCTTCTTGGAAGAGAAAGGAATGGAATGGAATGGAATGGAATGGAATGGAATGGAATGGAACGGAACACAAGAGAATATTTCAGTTGGAATGGACCTACAATGATCATCTAGTCCAACTGCCTGATCACTTCAGGCATGACAAAAAGTTAAAGCATGTTATTAAGGGCATTGTCCAAATGCCTCAAACACTGTCAGGCTTTGGGCATTGAGCACCTTTCTAGGAAGTCTGTTCCAGTGTTTGACCACTCTCTGAGTAAAGAAATGCTTCCTAATGTCCAGTCTAAACCTCCCTTGACTCAGCGTTGGAACCATTCCCACATGTCCTGTCCCTGGATCCCAGAGAGAAGACATCAGCACCTTCTTCTCCGCGTCCCTTCTTCACGAAGCTGCAGTGAGCGATGAGGTCGCCCCTCAGCGAAGTTCGGAATCTTTCTTTGGAACAGATAGCCAAAAAAATCATTTAGGAAATCAAAAGGAGAATTAAATGACATAACCTAGGATTCTATTGCAAGTGCAGTTTACAGCCTTGAGGCCTAGCATAAGCGAAATCATGTTTTTAACCAGGTATCATAGATGTTTTATGCATTTTCTCTGAAGCAAGGCAGAGGCAAACCAACACACTCAGACACCTGTTATACAACAGGAGGAGTAGAAAATGGTTGCTGTCTGTTCTCCTGCAGGAGTCAAATATTTTGTATCATCTTTCTTCTTTCAGTACCAATGCTTGCTTCCCTCTAAGCCTTGTGCTGTGCTAAGACAAAACTAGACTTTCAACCCAGCCCAGAAGAATGCTCTAAAAATAACAGTTGTGGATTCCATTGTCCATTCAAATGTAAACGTTAGAGCATCCATCACTGTGACAGGCCCAAATGTTATACCTACAGTAAGTGAACATAACCATTACAAGGAGGCATCTCCTAGAGATGCTGCTTCTGATGGTCCAGTCATGTCCTAGTGTCTGAACTGGCATTTGAAGAATTGAAGGGGTTTTCTTCCTTCTGTGGCCACGTCTTGCTCACAAGGTCTCTTCTAAAGGTACTGGCAAGAATAATTTGTTGCTGTTATCAAAGAATGGATGTGACCAAAGATTTCTCTACCCAACATATTTTTAACAGTTGGTATCATTATTTAAAGAACTGTAACCAAGATCAGAATCTGGGTGAAGCACATGAACTTTGGTAAATCCATGCGGCAGTCCTGTGTGTATAGAGTACTCAGCAAACACAAAGGATTCTGTTTTATGCAGCTGCAGACAGTAAAGCGTAGATAGCAGCCCAGTAAATAGATTTTGCAGCTTGTCTTTTCCATGACACTTTGTTAAATACATTATTGCTTCATCATCGCTTGTGGTTTATTTTGGCAAGCCCACAACATCACATTTCTCAAAGTCTTCTGTACCTTAATAAATCCAAGCACATTTGGAACAGAGAAGGGAAGAAACTAGATGCATTGTGCACAACTGGTAACAGTTTCCTGCCACGCCTGATTAACGGAGTAAAAACAAAACTCAGCTTCTGTTGGAAGAGGTTCCATCCAAGGTATAGGTTGTGTAAGTTGCCCTTAAGGAAAAGAGGGAAAAGGACACTTGCTTTGGGGAATTGTTGTGGGGTTTTTTTAAGGTTTGGGTTTTTTTTTTTTTTCAACAACCAGTTTGATTTTACTATGAGGGTGGAGAGGAGGGAGTCCTGCCAAGCAGGACTGGGACACTGTGACAGTACTACATTTCCTGCCAGCTCTTCTGCAAGCAGAAGTGAATATCCTAGTGCATATGTCTTGTACATCCTTCCGAGCCGAGTCCCTGGGCTGCACAGGGTTCGCACTGATGTAGTGCAGTGGCACAAAGGGTGGGTGGTAAGACATGGTATTTAGAGATGGGGGAACTACCTCTTTACCAGTCTAAACATGACTCCAGACAGGAAAATTCCCACCTCCTACCCCCTTTCATTTCATCTTGCTTGGTTAAATGATGTCATGAAACCCAGTCACTCAATTGTGCCCATTTATGTGCCAACCACTGCCTCTGCTCCACACATGTATTTCAACGAAAAACTAGTTGAGTTAAAGTAGCCAGTTCTCTGGTGTTCCCCATTTTTTAGAACAGAGGAAAAAAACCATTTTTATTCATGCAGCAGGTTACTTTCCATTCATTCTGGCAGCTGCTCCTTACTACAGTGCTCTTAAAATAGTGCATTGTAAAATATCTTTTAAGTCTTGCAGTGTATAGCTAGTGTTAATGATAGCAATTGGCAACTGTGTCATTTTGCACAAGGTTATCATCCTCTCTCATTAGTATCTGTAAATATTTCCTTGCATACCAAGGCAGCTTCAATTTGCCACCACTATCAGAGCCAAATACAGCCAGAGGAATTGGTACCTTCATGTACATTTGTGACTGTTCTTTTGAATCCAGTTGTAAGATGCACTTGAAAATCCAAGAAATTAAGTGGCTTCCTATAGATTTCCTTTGCTATAGTCCATCTTCTGTTCCTGTAGCTCTTCATTCTTTGTTGCTGAACTGTTTTAAGATGCTAGCAGAAATTGCTGCTGTGCTCATGGATGTGTAAGATTTCTTCCTCCAGCTGTCATTCAGCAAGCTAACACTATGCCTGTGAGATGTTCACCGGCACAGTTGTCCCATTTCAAGTACCACTGTCATCTGCCGCTAAACATTGAGAAACTTGTGAAGTTGAATAGTTAGTGATGCATACAAATGCTCTACCAGGTCTTTGTTTGATTATCTTTATAGGAAATGTATAGGAATTTGGAGTTTCCTTAACTAGGTGCTAGATGCTTCCTGGACACTCCTAGAAGACATGCTGAGCTCACTGGTAAAGGAACCTGTCTTGGTGTCGTTTGTGGGAAGAGATTGCAAACTGTATTCCGGAGGGGGAGATGCAGAACATGTAACTTTAATATACCGATAATGAAAGAAAAGAAGGAAAGAAGAACCTATTTTGTTTCTAGTCATGATGGATATATAATAACCTTATGCTATTTCCACAGCACTCTGACAGATTTCCTTATTGACCTTCTCATGGCACGTTTCAGAATATAGCTGGAATCTGCAGGCCAGAGCAATATGAAGCAGGACAGTTAGAGACATTCCCACAGACCGTTTCAGCTTGGGAAGGTACTGTTTTGTGATCACAGCAGCTGGAAGTATCAGGAGCTGAACTGTGGCAGGGAGAACAGTGTTGTGGTTACATGCATAAAGTATAAAGTTTTATAAAGTCTTCAATGTATGTGCCTTGTCAGAATTTACAATAATTTAAGGTGCTTATTATTCCTCCAGGCATGGAACTCATAAATATTACTCAGTGCTATTTGTCATTGGCTTCTCTGTCATGCATAAAGTAAAATTAAATACTTATCTCTATATCGTTAACGTATTAAACATTAGGATTTATGGGGTTTGAGATCTTACTTGCTCTGAGAACATTAACTTCCTGATGAAAGATCTAAATGCAAATAGAAGGAACGCCAAAATACCCTGGAACATAATTAAGGATACTGAGGTGCGAAGAAGCCCCAGGCACAGGAATGTGCAGTTTTCTTATTTCCACTTTCACGGTGGGCTAGTTTTCTTTGTTCCACATTTCTATCCACTGTCCCAATGTGCCACCTTGTTTCTTTGTAACTAGGCATCAGGTGAAGAAACTGTAAGTGCATTCTTATATGGATTATCAGAGAAAAAATGTTCCTGGTTTAAAACATATCCTTGCTATCTGTACTGGGAAACAGCAATTCAGCAATGCCTAGAAGATTAAAAAAAATCATAGATGACTCTTTCCATATGAAGAAAAATTCCCTTGGTAGCTTTACTTGATTTGTTGCTATTGTCACTACTCAAGGGTTCCTGCAAGCAAGCATTGAATAGGGACAACTTTTAAACAAATCTGTAGTTCTGCAGCATGATAGAAATGCTTTCTGTGCTGTTGTATAGCTCTAACTAAATCTACATGCTATTTTGTCCATGCAGTGCAGAATAATCACCAGGTACTCACGCTATTCCCATCTCAGCAAACACAGGTATAGAATGTAAAAATTTGAGCCACAGCTGATCAAAAAAATAAAGAAAATTAAAGTAGTATCTTGCAATGAGTAACTTTCTCTCAAAAAGCCACAGAGAGGGTGTCTCTGACAAGATAAAAGGACACAGATGTTCCCAATATTTTGGAAGACCAGCTACTAAACATCTTTCAGAAGCTGGGTGAAAAAATTCCATGTTTCTACAAATGGTGCTCCAGTTTGTACCAGTTCTCCCCCTAAGAATAACATTTTCCTCGTTTGTTTGGTCATTCTGTTAAGAACGATGAAGGACACAGATTTCCAGTTTGTTTCTCATCATGTCTGCATCTTTTCTGAAGAAAACTGAATGCAATGAGCTGTTAAGAAATTTTTACAGCTCCTATTGTATATTACCATTCTGTCACAACAAAATGTTCTCGGTGGAGTCTTTGAGCAAAATTTTGTTTTCAGCAACATCTGTTATTAGAACAAGAAATGCTTCCACTCCTGGTACCACGATGTTATAATATGGGTTATGTTCCTGCATATCTAAATTTTTTAAAAATAATCAGGACAGTTTTGTTTCTTAAAAAATTGCCATTGTTATTGTGGTTTCAGTTTAAGTTTTTTTTTTTTTTCTCAGTGGTGGCATATGCAAATGATAAAAAAAATACACTGTTTTTCCTTTCGATGAACCATGCTAGAAGGCACTGTAAGGACTCAGCAGTTTTCATTTGCTCTCCCAATCCATTTTCTGTGAATAAAGCCACCTAGCCAACAACCCTTTCAAAAACCCACTTTTGTTAAAGATTTTTCAGATCAAGCTTAATTTCAGTGTCAAAGACTCCCCACCTAAACACAGTTCTGTTACTTTTTTCCCTGTATCCACTAGCATTTTCTATAACGCACACATACATACAGGCAAACAAACACATCTGAATTTTGCAAGCATAGCCTTAAATGGTGCTGAAAGTCTTGCTATCTAAAACCCATAAGGAGTTACTAAAAGTAATTTTTAACTTTTTCCATTTCTCCACTTTCAGGAATTTGATTAAGTTAATGGATTTATGTAGGCATTGATTTTGATCCTACTGTTTTAAACAAAAGTGGGAAAGGGTCAGACAATATTGTGCATATATATTTTATTCAGTGAATTAATCGTCTTGTGAGAACAAGGTCCTTAAAATGTGTCTTGGTTTCCCATAGTGTCTGTCACTTTTCTGACAGAAGCCACAGGGTGAATTTAAGTATACGCTATTGATGCTCACCAAAGCTGTTCCTGTATAGCATTGTGCCGTCATCTGCCAGAGGTTTTTACAGACTGGGACTAAGAGACTGGCCTTAGAAGGAGGCTGTGTACATAATGGTGACAGAAAATGGTGTTTAACGCAATGAAAGAGCCCATGTCCATCTTGAATAGCATGAGTACAACATAATGCAGGTGTGACTAATTCTTAACTAGAGATTCACAGACGCATGCTGCATTGTGTCATGTCACAGGCTAACTTCAGACATCAGAAAATACATGTTTCTTGGATAAAGTTGAGGGTAGAGAACAGATCTGGCACCGCTCACATGTTCTCACAGTAGGTAAACACTGCAGAAAACTAAAACGAGCTACGACACCCGCAGGCATGAGACCTGAGGGTGCTAGCCTTCAGGGCACTACAGGCAGATCCAGCTGCTACCACTCCTTAGCCTCTACTCAGATCATGTATTTTCTTCTGTAAATTTCTCCCTGAAGGTCCTATTTAGACAACCAAAAAAACTTTACACCCTGGTGATGCTTCTCTACACACATAAATTTGCTGCTTCACCACAGGAGCTCTTCACAGTCTCATAGGAGGTTTCAAGAGCAGGCTTTGTCATACCTCGCCTGTGTATGTCTGACAGCCCTGAAGCCACACCTTTTGTCCTCTTTACAGCTGAGGCTAAGCTATGTCCCAACAGCAAAGTTGGTGGCCTATTCTAAAACACAGATTGAACTTACTGGCACTGTAACATCTTTTATCTCATCCCAAAGGACTAAGATAGGGATATTTTTCAGAAGACATTTTCTACTCTACCTTATTCTAGTTGATTTAAATGTCCTCAGTGATGTACTCCACCCTTTGCTTATGAGACTGTCTCACAGCCCAGCAGAGTTCACTGCCAGCCCAAGGTTTGCCATTATTCATTCCTTCCATCATTCCTGCTTTTATGATTCTAAGTAATTCCTCTCCCATTTACATGTAGGCTGTAACGTCTCATCTCTGAGGCCAACTAACTTCTGCTACTTTTCTCAGCTCCCTCTTGGCCCATTTTTATTACATTTTGATTCTTGCTAATATTTGTAACTCTTTCCATTTAAGTACAATTGAATAATTGTACTAATCACTCTATGAAAAAAATCAAGTTAATGAGTTCAAACTTCACACCAATTGTTGAAAAACCCGAGCTGATGCTCCCCACTGCTAATGAGAAACAGAGAACAGTGGTGAAGGTACCCTGCCACTGTTCACCTACTGTACCACTTTTTCTCATGCCATAAAGCTGTTTCCACTTCTGTTCATCCACACTTGTCAATATTGCATTCAGTCAGCAGTAGGTCTCTTTTTAAATAAAACATGCCAGGTACCGGAGTCGCATTGTGCCATCTGAACGTCAGCTTCCTCCACGGCCCAGGTACACCACTCACAAAAAGGGGGCAGATGCAGTTGCTTGTTTTCTCTCAAGGCAGTTAGGAGGGAGGACTTGCATCATTTCATGGTAAGACAAATACCAAAATAGACTTGCTAGATCTGTGCAAAGACTAGCAAAATTTTGTGCTGTCCTCCAGGAGTGAGCAGCAACCAGCTATCACCCAGCATAAACCACTCAATGGATGGATACACTTCTCAGTGTTTGTCTTGACAAAAGTTTCTTTCACAGGGGTTACTATCTGGTGTTAGGAACTGGTTTATCAGACGTCAGAGAGGCTCGAAAACTTTTCCTGTGTATGGATTTAAAGTGTGCTAGCTCTGACTTCAAAATAGTGATTTTTTTCCCACATAGTTCATCTCTCTCAACTTTCTGTATATTACATTACCATTGCACTTGGGACAATCTCTTTAACCAACCCAGTCTCTACGCTGAGGTGCCTCTGGAGAGCACCGTACACGCAGGACCACCAGACCATACTGTGCTGCCACTCCAAGTCCGACCTGTGACAGGAGTTTCCCAAGGCTGCATTGACCTCCTTGTGATCAGCAAAACACCTCTCTGAAAACCTCACTCTAATCTGTGGAGTTCATGCAGATCGATTTATTGACAAGTCAAATTGTCAAATCCCGACTTTTGTTGTACGTGCATGTGATGAGGACTGATTTTTTGAGGCAAACAGGACATAGTTGGCAGCTGACTTCAGCTCTGGCTCGTCTCTGTCTTATTTTCTAGGTTTAGGGAAAACCGCCATCTTTTCTCTGGTGACTTGTACTGTGCACAGATTAAGGATTTTTATTATATGTTAATAACTAAAAGAATAGTGGCATATTCAGATGACCAGAGTCACAGATTTTTTGAAAACTAAAGAATCTTGAAAAATTAAAGAACCTGTTATTTGTTTGGAGATTACTTTCTAAAATCCAAAATGAATACTAAAATGCCAGCAAAGTGATTTTCAGTACACCAGTCTTCTTTTTTAAGTAGGTCTTTTCTCATTCCGTGCATTATGGATGTTTAATTGAAAGGTTACACACAGGGTCATCAACAAGGCTCACAATGCCTCTAGCCTTACAATACACTTCACTTCAAAGGGATTGGCTGCATTCCTGAGCCTTGTACCAATAAGCACTAATAACACTGAAAAATGAAAACTGAAACAGATGTCTCCAATAGCATTGATTCTTATTAGCTGTTCACAGCTATTCTTACACCTCTAGGCATAACGAAGCAAAGCCTGCATGCTGGGTGTGCGGCTGCAGAGGGCCTCGGTAATGCCATTGGAATGCTCCCCTTCGCTGCTGCTCGCTGCATTCTTGACAGACTGTCTCCATTATAATCTTAAGAAAACTTCTTTAAAATGTCATTTAAAAATGTATCAAATATGTAAACTCTTACTTAATAAGGCTAGGATTTGACAGTAACATGTATTTCTTAAAATTAACTGTGAAAAAAAAGTGATCAAATGTACGTTAGAAAGACTGAACCGAACTGCACATTTATCTGTGCCTTGCTGCAGATCCTAGATCTGTTATGACCACCCAGAAAGAGCTTAGGGCAGCTCTGTGGCAAGATAATGGAAGAATGGCAACCAATAGGTAAAAAAAAGTCTTGTGCATACTACTATGCTGTAAATACCCCAAGCAGACAAGTAATAGACATCAGTTCTTTATGCAATCTGTTCAGTGAACAAACGTGAAACTGATTTGGTATGACCCACAAGTGCAATGAGTATCTGTACCCTTGCACACAAAAACAAAGCCTAAAATACATACTTACTTGGGTTTGCAGAGCTTCCTTGTCTGCCTGGTTTTCTAACACATTTTTGCTCTTGGACATCATCTTTCTACTTAGAAAAAAGGCAGCCATGACACACATGTAACAATCTAGAGGGAACAGATTTTCACCTCATTTAACACATGGACAATGGAAGTTGCTCCTGCTGAGGAAGGAGGTAATATTTTTATTCTGAATGTTGGTAGTGTGAGAACAACGTTCAAAGTGGACCAGCAATCTGTGCGACAACAGGAAAGAGAGAGCTAATGCAGAGATGCTAAGAGAGGGATGATGTTGCCTGTGCCAAGGTTCACAGTCCAACTTGTGCACTCACACAGGAGCCAGGAATTTACACCTTTCCATTGTTGGCAGAGTTCTGTATATTCACCACTGAGTTTAAGTTTGAAAAGTTGGGGTTGTAGTACACTGCATATTCAGGCCCAAGTGTCCACTTTCCATGCAGAAGAGCCAATACAAGGGGAGACTGTATTTTGCTGTGAATCTCTTAGGAACTAGTTCCACCGTCAAAGTGATCAGTGAAAAGGTATTGCTTAATACCTTATGATGCATCCTCCCTTTCCCGCATCTGTCTTCCTTGAAGATCTCCATCTATCTCTCGGGACTGTTTTATACCTTTCAAATATTAAGTCCAACTTAATCCTGCATCTGAAGGTAATCCTGAAAATCACCCTCAGCCCTCAAAGTAACAGAGCAAAACTGGGAAAGAAAGGAAACGGTGCCTGCCCTGTGCAACTGAGAATGAAAATGCAGTGTTGTGCTGAAAGAATCCTCCATGTAATGTTCTAGATTCTGTAAAACCTGTATGCATTAGTCACACTGTGGAAGAAAAGCAGAAATCTGGTGTGATATGCCTGTGGAAACTTCCTCTGTGCTGAGAAGGTTTCCAGACAAGATGGAGCTCCTGACTGTCCATCTCAGCCAATGGCTGTCCATCTCAAGCATTGCATTATCTTCAAGGTACGTCTCTGCTCACTGTCCAGTTCAGCATGTTAATTTAGGGCACTGAACAAACCCAGTAGCTCTTCTCTATGCATATTCTGACATTAGGGCATTCAGTGCAATCAGATCAAGACGCTGTGCTCTGCCAGTCATGGTGGCTTTTTCTATACCTGCGCTGCCTGACCATTAGCAGTGCATTCTTCCCTCAGATGAAGAATGCTATCACACGACATACCATGTAACCAGACCAATTGTAAAAGTCACTTCTGGAATATTAAGAAAGGGTCTGTGATGCCTGCACAGGTCTGCAGGGATTGTTCAGCTTGCTCGAGGGGAGGAGCTGATGGCATTTATCGTACGCCACACCACACAGAATATATAATTTGACTTTTCAGAGAATACCCCTGAAGGGAAACATCATTCAAAAGGCAGAAAAGGGAGGGGACCTTTTCCATGGAGGTTGTGCACCAATGACAGGCTCAGATACATCAAAACAATCAAAAACACTGCTGCAAGAATTTTCCTACTGCTCGATACTTACTGTTATGAGGATAAAGGAAAAGGACGTCCATCTGAGGCTACAAATACCGGTTTTGTTTTGGTAGGTGTCCATAGAAATGTGAGCTCATTGTTCTTGCAGGTTTTACCAGTGGCTTCCAGTTCCATACACAGAAATACTTCTGCCTCCCGAGTGAGTCGAAGTGAGAATTCACTGCTCAGAGATGTAGAAAAACAGCGTTCTGCCTCAGCTGGAGTCAGAAAGGAACTCCATGGTCTTGCATGGCTACCAGCTCCCCTCTGCTTCAGATCAACTTATTGCAGTTGTTAAGGACAATCCAAGAGGCTCTGGAGCATGCTGAATGCTACCAGCTGATTCTTTCTGTTTCCTTTTAGCTGCCATTCCAGAATATTTTCTGTCAGTAAAGGCTACACAATGAGGTGGATCCAGATGCTTCAGCCAGATGATGCATAAAATTCAGGAAATTCAGATACACATCTGGTTACTAAAAAAGCAGTAATAAAAGCAGAATTTCTTCTTATTAAATAAAGAATAATTTTTTCTTGGTTAATATAAAGGTTGCTGGTGCAGGTAGCATCAAGATCCTTAATATTAGAGTGACCCACTCACCACAGTACAGGCTGAAATCCATGAGCCTCGGTCCTGCTATTGCTACTTCCAAAGCAATGGTGTGATAAAACTTAAATTAGCAGAGGAGAGAGCCATGTCAGCTGAACTGACCAGGACTTCAGAACTCTTGGGTGATTATCAAGAATGCCAATAGAAATATTATCTTACATTTTGATAAAATCAATCCAGGGGAAAATGGCAGCAGCCTGTACCCACTAGTTAGTGAGATGAGAACTGTGCCCGGTTAATCCCGCTGTTAGCCCTGTCACTCACTGCCGCAGTGGTATCAGAAAGTCACGCTGTGGTCCTGTGCTTCCTGAGTGCGTCCCTCCATGATGCTAACCATTTAACTGGGCAGCATAACGTTGTGCTTGTGATCTGTGGAAACAGCAAAAGGTCATAGCATTCAGGGCAGGCTGGTACGCCCATACCCTGGACACTTCTGATGCAGACAGCAAGGTGTAAGAGTTTGCCAATGCGTTAAAAACAAGTTAGAAAGAGCCAGGCAAAAATAGTGTTGCAGTACAGAATGGACCTTTCCCTTTGGGGTGGAGGGAGGGAAGAGACTGTCCCAGATGTGAGTCCCAGATGAAGGGCAACGTGCCCACCGCCCTGTCATTCCTCCCTGCAGAATGCCCAGCTGGCCCTGCCGGGGAAACTGCTGCACTCTGAGCTGTCTGAAATCAGCCAGCCTTTGACCTCACTCAGCAGACAGCTACACCAGCAACCACCCACCCATATGCAGCTTGCCTGCTGTTCAGAAATGTGGTGTAATACATGCAAAATACACTGTGAACATCGTGGTTATTCTGTGTTATATCAACAGGCAGGAAAAGGCAGTGAATGCATTTTGAATACATATTGAATCAGCAGTATAGATGGGTTTGATCAGACTGCTAAAATAATTAGTACTGGAAACGTATTGAAGTCAACTGCTTCATGGCTATCTAGACGTTTAAAGTACTGATAATTGAATGCCCTTCTGTTTGTGGCATGGAAAAGGTACATAATGGCTGCACCTCTCCAAGTTGTCATGCTGCTGCTTCTTACCTGCACAATGCAGCTCACAGTAAAATTACCACAGGAAGGAATATACCATAAATCTTGCCTGCACTTGAGCTCACCTACTTGCAGCCATTCTTGCATCTCGACAGCCCAGCCTGTTCATGGGTAGAAAATCTTAAGATATGGGCCATAGCCAGGAAACAAGGCTGTGAAGATAATTAAGGGACTGGAGCATCTGACATATGAGAGGCTGAGAGAGCTGGGACTGTTTAGCCTGAAAAGAGAAGTCTCAGGTGGATCTTATACACGTTTGTATAAGTGCATGGGAAGGTGCAATGAAGATGGAGCCAGATTCTTCTCAGTGGCATCCAGTGAAAGGACAAGAGGCAATGGGCTCAAATTGAAATACAGGAAATTCCATTTAAACATAAGGAAAAACTTTTTTATGGTGAGGCTGGCTGAGCACTGGAGTGGGCTGCCCAGAGAGGTTGCAGTCTCCATCCTTGGAGATAATCAAAACCCAATTAGACAGGGTCCTGGACAACCTGCTCTAGCTGGTCTTGCTTGAGCAGAGGGGTTGAACTAGATGATCTCTGGAGGCGCTTTCTAACCTCAATGTTGTGTGATTCTGTGACTCCTGCTATTACTTTCTGTATTTAGACAGTAAACTCTCTGGAGACAGAGACAAAGTAATACCATGCAGGCTCTTTACCAGTTGACAATTAAGTATTTTCAGAATATGTCTAAACCAAAAAAAGAAAACAGGCAATGCAATTAATACCAAAGGGAAGACCAGACAAGCAAAGCAAAAAAGTTAAGAACTCTTTCATAGAGCAGTCATCCATGTGAACAGCATGGGCAAAAGTGCAAGACCTTCTGGTTCAAGGGAAATTCATACGTTACTCTGCTTTTCCCTTCTCCTCTGTCAGCTAATGCCAGAGTTATTCTAAAGGCTCTGCCGTTATGAAAAGCACAGTAAAGGAGGACACAAAGACGATTGCATCAACCAATGGACGTTTCAGAGAACAGGTATTTATTGGGTCCACTTGGATCCATTTGTAGTAACAAGTGGAGTATCACCCAACTACTTGGATGGAGCTCAAGGTAGACAGACAGATTTAGGACCTAACTAGAAGTAAGAAAAGTTGCAATGACTTGTAAAACATGTCTGTTGGTTCTTGGCTTCAGCCATCCCCACTTCTTTCTGTAAAATCCATTCCACAAGCTCTGTATTGGGTTATATCCCAAATGAGATTATTTTACACACAACTATATTTAATTTGCAGTGAGGGGAACACCTTGGTTTGTTTTATGTCCACATGCCTGTTTAATTGGGCTTCTTATTATTTAATGTCACTGCTGCAGAGGTAGCTTTTATGAGGCACAAAAGAAAATTTAATGAAAATTATTCACAAGCCCAACTTCTGACTAGTAAAACCAAGAGTTTAATGTAAGAGGCAAAGTCCCCATCTGGTACTTCTCTTTGAAAAGAACAGCCCACATGAAGGATTTATTGTGACATTACAATGCTTGATGTCAAATAATCTAGCCAGAGGAACAATATTGCCCTAAAGAGAGCCATCAGGGCCTGTGTGACATGGGTATTTGAAAGGATTAACTACACTTAAATCAATATGGGCAATGAAAACAGAAATAACCAATCTCTTAGCCGCTCAATTATTTAAGAGTGTCTTTAGTCCCCACAGAATGGAATTAAACGCTTGTTTAAGAGGACTGACAATTAAATCTATTTCTTTAATGTCAAGATAAGGACAGGGGATCCTTGTCTGTGGTACAGCATGAAGGAGTGACATTTCACAGAGAGGAACACATGGAAGGAGCCATTAGGGTCCCTGACTGGCAAAGGGCTTTCTCATGGGGGACACCTGGGTACTCCCCGGCAGGCACGGCTGTGCGCACTCTGCACACACCTTCTGTGCCAGACAACACCACAGCTGCTTCCCCAGCTGTGCAGTGCTCTGCATCCACTGGTGTGTTGGGCTGTGGCTGCCAGCCTGTGCCCTCGGGGAGCATTGTGGCAGCACCGGGGCTGGGGGATGGCAGCAGGTCCTGTAGCAGCCAGGACAGGACCAGCAGCAGACAGCCACCGCCCATCTCCAAACCTATTGTGCACACGTGGTGAGGTCTTCACGAAAGAGTGTGTCCAGACACAGCTTTTTAGCTGTCCCTTTTCCTTCTTAGTGCTATGTTTTAAGAGCATAAAATGCAGGCTTTAAAACTCACAGAATACTAAGTGTTATTTCAGGTGATAATGTAAATGTAAGATCATTTAATTGAAGTGGGCTGGCAATTTCCCAGTTATCTGAGTTTTGAAAAGTTTGTCTGACCTATCCCAATATTTATTTTTAAGAATTTTTTTAAGATGTTTTACAGAGCAACCACTCTGACCTTTCATGATGATACTATTTCTCCTGAGGTGTTTGTTCATCTCAAATGCAATGAAGAAATTCCTGATGTTGAAAATTTTAATAAAAAGTTCTATTTTCAGATGATAAAAAGGAGGTAACAGAAGGAGAATGTATGCAAAGCATTGAATGCTCATCCATCATACTGCAAATACCCTAGGCGACAGGAAAATATCAGATGCCTGCATGCCTTCAGCTAGAGTTTCTGGCCAGAAAAGCTGAAAGATGTTCTTAAATCAGAGCCAACCCAATGCACTAAGAATTCATGAAAAAGAAGAAGTTCTAATGGCAGTTGTCCGTCATGAATTTCCGTTTTTCAAAGTCTTCCGTGAGTTGCAAGACAGTTAAAAAGTCTGATTCTTGTTTTTTAGGCTGCTTCACAACATGGCAAATGAATGCAGAAGCCCTTCTTCTCTGGTTTGTAACTAACATGTGAAAGTCATTCTCAATGTGTTATGCTGACTTCTTGCTGCTGTTGAGCACCGAGTCACTATAGACAAGATATTCTTCCTAGATCTTCCATCCCTTTTTTGCATTTTATATCTGTCCATTAAATTATCACTGTGGTTTAATATATTCATTTCTTTCAGCTAGAAAAAAAGTGCAGTCCAGAAAAGCTGATATTTTTCTAAGTATTTTTTTAAAACAATTTGTGAAAATGTATTGCAGAAAATCATTACTCATGATTTTGTCTTGACACTTATAAGTATAATAGCTTGGAGGTATTGTTGATTAATGATTTCTAGTTCCTCTGATGTTCTTGTACTAACTTGTCCACATTTCAGAGTCATACAGTAAGGTGTAAAAAAAAAAAAAAAAAAAAAAAATTGTCACTTTGTAACCAGAAACTGTAGATTTTATGGCTTATATCTGCCCTGACAGCTTTGCATGCAGTTCTCAACTTCAACACTCTTACTATTGATCAAATGGATGTGATGCTGCTGTGTTGAGCCTCACCCTCTGCACATGTCTGGTTTTGTGGTCACCCTGCTGGTTATTTTCATGCCATTATTCTGCTGATCATCACCAAATGATTGATTTCCTCATCTCCTGCATCAGTATTACACAGCTGTTCATTCTTCTTTAGAGCATTTAAATCGCTTTCTTTGCCCTTCTTGCCCTATTACTCCTTATACATTTCACAACAGTTTCACTGTTGCTTTGGCACACATCTTTCAGCCACACATGAACCCATCTAAACTGCAGCTTTACTGATGTTGCCATCATTATTATCTACCCTGAAGAGCTGACAGTCTAGGTATAAGATGATTCACAACAGGTAAAGATCACAAAGATCTGCAGAACATAAGGTAACAATGAGATGATGCTAGTCCACATGGTCAGATGTAGTCACAGCACATCTGCAGCCTAAGCACTGTCGATACTTTTATAGCTACAGACGCATATTTGACATAGTAGTCTGTGCCTGTAATTGCACATGTACATGGGGAGAGAGTGCAAAGAGTTGCCCTGCAGAGAGCTGGGCACACTCCTCAAACCACGGGGAAGGTGCAGCGTGGGGGGAAAGGGGAAGAACTTAAAGGGGGAAGCTCTTGGGTGCCCACACCCAGCCTCTGGCCTGTTTTGCACTAGCAAGTGCAGGTGGCTGAGTGAGAGCTTCTGTGTCCTTTTTCCAGTCCTTTGGAATGAAATTGTTAAACAAACCCCATTGTTTCATGGGATGTTCTTTATCATATAATTTCAAGGTACTGATTTTCATGCTCTGTAAAATTTGCATTAAACTGTATCTATGTTTACAAAGGTTAGAGACAGAAGAGGCAGATTTGGTTTGTTTGCAGATTTCAGAGCTAAGGTAGAATTCTATAGGACGGGATTTTTTTTTTCAGCATGGAATTAATTCTATGAATCCAAATCTGGAGCATTTATTCCTCACCAGCTTACTTCTGCAGCACCTAAAGGATATGGATCTTGAATAATTGTGATGCTGCTGGCATGCTGTTAGAGTCTGTGAAGCTAGGAAGCAACTATTTCGGACAATAATCTTAATGCAATAAGCAGGATTAAGAAATCCAGGTAGACCATCACTGAGCTGTCCACAATCATGGGGACTTACAAGGGGCTGAGCAGCACAAGCAGAAGCCTTGCGGATAGTCAGCCCCTCTGTAGCGCTCCCATGCTATCTGCTGTACCCACGTTTGTTGTTAGCAGAACTCTTGGGAACTGAAAACTAAAAGGGAATCTCTCACTCCTTCCCCTGTCTTTTATTCTGGCTTCAGCTGCTGAGGGACTAGAAGGCTGGATTTCAGGTACATTGACACTGTGCCACAGGCAAAGGGAGCTCTGTTTTTCTCATCATATTTTACTTTCCATCCTCTTTTACTCTATAAGAATTACTGTTACTGCACATTGCATGTAAACACTGTTCCAAACTGGTGGCTGCAACCTAGGAAATACTTGTTCAAAGCTGGTGCCAACCTCCTCCCCTTCCCCCTTTTAGACCTGAAAGCATTTTCTGATTCTCCTGGTAGGAAGATACAGGTCTCAGCAGGAGAGCTTCAACTAAGCCAAAGAGGAATCGTGCTGTTTGCTTTCAGGACTGACTTCTGTCAGCTCTGCCCCAGTTGTTTTGACCCAGTCACCTGTGGCTGCGCCTTGACAGGGCTAGTTTATGCCTGCCTCTTGCCACTCCATAAGTGGGAGAACTTGTCTCGCTCAGACTGTGCTGTCACTTTTTTTCGCTTGACAGCAGACTGGTCTGACATGGTTCCTGTCACTCAAATGGCGTAGAGCACGAATCCCTTTAATCCATCTAACAAGAAGTTCTCTTGTCTTCTCTCAGCACCAAAACTAATTACACAGCAAATCACAAGTGTGTGGTTTCATGCAAGGATATAAGGAAAGAAAAGACAATGTTTGCATGAGGGTATACAGAACACCATCAGACATAAAGTCTGTCACATTTTGCTTCCTTTCAGCCCATTTCCCACACCTGAGAAAAGCCAGGGCACAGTTTAACTTGAGCTCAAGAGTTAGATCCTCAGCTAGCCTCATCTCTCCTAACGCCAAACCCTTTGCTCTTTGGGGCAAGCTGATGCTGTAACTCCTTCTGATACAGGTTTTCTTCCACAGGCCTTGTTGCAAGCTGCAGCAAATTATGCCCTTTGGCTCTGTGGCCACCTCATTCACAAAATGGTTCAAATCATGGACCACCCTTCAGAGGAACCATTGATGGTCAGCTCCAATCACAGCTGCAGACACTTCCCACTATGACAACTATGACTGTGCCAAACTGAAGCTGTGGTCTTCAGTTCTCCATGCCAGGTTTCTGCTCTTATTTTTACTCTTATTTTTAAAGTTTTAATAGAAGAGAGATTCAATCTTTTCCAGATGAGAAAATAGGGATGTTTTCCCCATGTTAATTATTTTTACTGTTTTCCAGTGTCACAACACACCTGGAGCATTACACTTGAATCTACCTCTGCCCAATTGCTAACTGATGGACAGGAAAATAAAATTATGCAAGACAAGAATTCATCCAATGCTAGTGCTTGTTGCTTGTCTTGGTAATTGAAGATCTGTGTTAAATAAATGGAAATAGAGTCATGTCTGCTTAAGGAGAAAGATGAGGAATGAGCAAGAAGTAAAATAAGAAGTCTAATCTCGCTAATAGGAAAACCATTAACATTCATGGCATGGGGTGCACTGAGGGAATTTGAGAGTAACTCATTAGAGTTCCCAGCCCAGGGAACAAGGGGTCACAGCAGCCGGGAAGGAAGGAGCTGTTAGAACAGTAAGGCTATTCTCTTATGAAGGAATCTGACTTGGACGGTATGTTTTGGAAGAAGCGTGATGGATAGACTTGAAATCAGCATTTTTACTTTGTAGCTACACTGTTAGTATAAACTATTAGCATAAATATAATGAGATGCACAAGAGCACAGGATTTGAATACTGCCTCTAGCCTTTGCAGCTATGTACTACAAAAGAAATCATTTCTGTCTATGAGTTACAGAAATGGAAAGGAAATGTTGTCAAGGAACAAGCTGTAAAATCTGAGTCATAGATGTAAGCTCTGTTTCAAAAGCAGTAGGATCTTTCTGTCCTGTATTCCTCTTATGTTAGGAAGTCAATCAACTAATCACAGTGGTATTAGTATTTGCCAACTGCTCTCCTATAAAGGAACTTTGGGACAGGACAACTATCAGCCATGGGAGTAATAATGGCTTTTTTTGTAGTTGGTTTTTAAATGGACAGTCAGCAATGGTCATGAGGTATGAATTGTACTTTCAAACTGGTTTAACTGCTTACCACTTGTGTACAGCAAAGTGATGTCTAACAGGGAATGGAAAGGTATAACTTTCAAGAAAGTGAAGATTTTACACTTCTCTGCACTTGTGAATGCCTGCACCAGGTGCACTGGAATGCAATTGCTTCTCAGGTGGATGAGCAGAACCAAGTCCTGTACAGCACTGTACATCATCTTTAATGGACATTTTCAAATATCTAAAATGAAATACTTCAGGCCTTTCTGCTTTAGTGAAGAATGCCTTTCACTAGCTGGCAGATAATGCTGCTGGTGCTGCCTGCACGGGCAGGGAGGCAGGGCAGCCCGTCCCTGTGCTGGTTGTGCCTGTAAGGAGTCTCTGGCACCCAGTCACCTGCGTCTGCAGGGAAGGGGAGCCCTGTGGCCAGAAGGCTCTCAGGGGGCTGAACATTCCTCCTGCAAACCTTCAATTCACCTGTTTCTAAGCTGTGCCCCAGCTCCTCCCCCTCACCAGTGCACCCTTTAATCTTATTTATTAGGCAAAATGGTGGGGATAGGTTTAATCAGTGGAGAGGTGGGATGCTGATAGCCCCAGGGCTGCCCCAGCTGCGTGATGGAGTCTGCGCTGCAGGGGGAGAGGATGGCTGATGAGCTTTTCAGCTTGAATATCCATAGGCTTCGCGTTCACCTGGGGAAGCCCATCTCAGATCTGAGAGATTGCCCAGCACAGGCCTGCTAGGCAGCTCTGCTGCTTACAAAATACTTGTTACTTGATTAATTTGTTGGAACATAACATAGCCAGGAATACTTCAGAAATCTCCCCAGATGTCCCCCTCTGTGTCTCTTCTACATTAATGTGAACAAAATCAATGGAGTCTGAAGTAAGATGCTCTTTATAAATAAAAGATACAGCACATCAAAGGCGGCAGTGACTTAGCACTTCTCAGTCTGTTTGAAAGTAGAGGCAGCTTTCAATGCAGCAAAGAAGCAAAGTGTGTTTGTGCAGGTACTGTGAGAGAGAAAGAGAGCGGCATACTGGCCTATTTTCCTTAAAAGTAGTGAAAAGCACATACAGTACATTGCAACATACTTTTGCATGTATGTTGGGGGATGGGCAGGTTCAAACTAATTCTCATTAGTAGAAGCCAATAATTCTGCTTATTCCTATAAAAAACACAGGGAGTAACTTGAAATTTGATCCTTTTTCAAAATGCACTTTAACTGCAATAAAGCAACATTTCTGAAGTAATGTTTCTTATGTCTGTCACTATGGCAACCTGCTAGGTGCCAGTATGACAGGAAACCTGCATTATGAGGCTGCATCCCAAGTGGTTGTATCAGAAGGCAAAGGCGGTATCATATATGCCAAAGAAACAAACACAGTTTAAAAGCTTCTTTTATTGTTTTAAGGCAGTTCACAAAGGTGTTGAGCAGGACTTTTCAGCAAACTCAGAAAACAAACTGAAGATTGTCAAACAGCTAACTCTAAAATTACCTTTTAGAAAGCCTTTCAGCCTGTATTGCTTCCTCCAGCCATTCGCTACTGTGACAACAAAATGATGGCTAGCATCTGTGCTTTGATAACCAATTCTAAGAATTGCTTCTTGCATGTTTGTTCATAAAACCAGTAAGAACTTCTTAATATTGAAATATTTAATATTAAATAGCATATAAGGCAAAAAACATTTTCAAGAGAGAATTTCTCAGATAAAAAGTTTTAGTGATTATCAGAGGCACAGAAATGAGAAATCACATTCTGCTTTTCTATTGTATTTTTAAGGAAATACAGGAGAACAATTACACAGTCTCAAGACAGATGTTGGTAAACATTTGTGTAAGCAACCCTGACTTGTTGGGAAAGCACCAGTTTCGTTTTGCCACTTCTGACCCAAAAATGTTTTTCTTAGAACATGTACATTGGAAAGTTTATTTCAAGTTGAGAGAGAGAAAGAAAAAATACTTTCAAAAGAAGTCCTTTTTCTTGTGTGATCTTTGAGGATATTTACAAATTATTGAGTATTTTGCTTTTGCGTTACAGACATTAAAATCCTTTAAGAAAAAAGTTCAGGCATTTTGCGGGAAACAAATGTCCTGACCTGCAAATGAATGCCAGTTCTGTAGTCAGAGTTCTCAGAAGGATAAACATTTCTTGCATACTTATTGAGAAGGATCTGCCACTCATCCAGGGCCTGCTCCAAAGCCCACTGAAGCAGATAATAGTCTTTCCATTAACCCCCACAAGATGAAGATCTGACCCATATGCAGGCAACTGTAAAGACTGGTCCTGGAGTCACTAACATCCCTGCTAAAACTTTCATCACCTTCCACCAGGATCAGGAGCAGAGCTGTACCACTCAGCATCCAGAAAGGTCCGTGTGTGAGCAGAATAGTACTCTAAGACCCTGACCCTATGCCAAGACTCGCACTCAGAGCCATTAATGAATAAGGTAGGCAAGCAAGATCTGATCTTCCCTGTAAAAATGCCTACCTCTTCCCAGAAGAACTGATGTTTGGGAATATGCTGATTTTTACTTCCCCACTGCGTAGCAAAAGTTTTCACGTAGTTGGGACACACCACTTCTTTCCCAGGTGAAAATGTCAAAGGTAAAAACCCAAACCAATACACAACTGCACTACAGTTATGGAGACAGGGAGTGTTCCATGTCTTTGGTGGAACATCAACCATACGTGGATGTTTCTCTGCTTTCCTGCTGTACAATAAACACATAATGGAAAAATAGCATGCAATAATGGTACCCCAACAGAGGCTCTACACCTTCCATGCTACAGACAGGTAAAAGAAAGCAGTACGGCTCCCAGATGAAAGTAAATCATAGGGTTTTATTCCTTTTTACCCAAGAACAAGAGAATTGCTTTGGATACGGTTTCTTTCTTCTAGTTGTTTGAGTTACACTGGACAAGGCTTCAAAAAACAGGGTATCACTTTATAATAAGGGCCCATTTATCACAAAGCTCATACTCCTTAGCAGCATAAATCATACTCTTTTAGCCAAGCAGTCACTATCCTGGGCTGCAGTATCACTTTGAGATGCCTTACGAGGGTCTTGTTACCTCTAGGTAACGTAGGCTAGGGTTTGCGAGGGCTGTGCCAGACGATGGGTCACTTATTTCCCCTGAGCTGGTAGGTAGAGGAAGAGACCAGGAAAGGGCAGTCTAAGCTCTCCTTATCTGCTGAGGGCTACAGAAACTGGTTCAGCCTTTTGTTCGTTTGTTCCTTGGCATCCAAGTCTAATCTAATTTATAATCATTGTAATAATACCGAAGCATAATTGACAGTGTCAGCAGAGGTCTGAATCAAGCTCAGCCCTGCTATTCTGGTCTGACAGTGCTGCAAGTGAGCTCAAACACGTTGTTTTCTCTGCTGAGACCACCAATGGGGATCCAAAGACAACGAAAGGCATTATTGTTCTTTCCTATTGTTTTCAAGGTAAGATTACACCCTGCTAAACCGTGGCTTTTGTTAATGAACTTCAAGTTACGAAAAAGACTGACTCTTCAATATATCAGAACCTGACTTAGTCTTTGCCCTTTACAGGTTATCAATGAGGAGAAATGGCCAAGGATAGTAATGTTAACCATGCTGTGTACCAAAACAAGCTGCTTTGTGCAAAGCAATTTCCCCCAGTGCTCTGATCAGGTTTTTCCAGTAATTAGTGTGTATTTAAGGCTCAAAAGATACAAAGAAGCAGCAAAGGGAAATCCAACATCATCATTTCTACAACGCTGATTGCAGCCAGCAATGTTTTCTGAAGGAAGTGTTAGGTGAATTCAGGGAGTTCCAAAATGAATGAGGTGTTGGTTAGATTGGCAAATCCATTTGATCAGTTTTGATAGCAGCCTAAGCTACCTAAGTCTGAATACTCTTATCAGTTCAGATTAGAACAAGATGCCCAATTAAAACAACATTTTATGAAGTTTGTGTTTCAATTAGAAATAAAAGCATCTTCATATCAGTAAGACAAATCTGTAACTATTAGATTCTCAATTAGCTTTCACATACAGGAGCCCATCTGAACTTAGCCAGTTCATCTAAGCAGCCCTAATGTGGCAGCCAGTAGGAAGGATATTTCAGTGACTCTCGCTTTGCTTATCAAAGTAACTGGGGTGTGGCCCACAAGCGTGAGGCAGTGAAGATAAGATGACAGGTTACTCAAGAACTGCCAGTGAAGGATGTAGTTCTCCTATAAATACCCTGTAAGAAATAGGACATACAGAAATTTCTAGGAGTTTACTCACCACTACCATCTTTTCAGCAAAAACTGTGCTGTAGTGCAGATATGCAGGTGTATGGTCAGGGTAACAAGGCAAAACACCTGGAAGAGGAACACGTGCCTGTCCCTTTTCACTTGCAGGTAACTGACTTGGTGGCAATGCAGAAGGAAATTCCCCTGGAAAGAGAGACTTCTATCAATAAATAAATTTAAAACCCCATAGAGATACACAGAAAAAAGAAAGGCAGAAAAGCTGTTAGGGGACACCTTACTCCTCCTAAGACAGGGATGATACAGACTCTAATTCTGTATTTTACTTGTTGTGCCTCAGTTTCTGAACTGGTATTCCTAACAAGCCATGGTAGGTCTTTATTTCTTTCCTATACCAATACTGTAAACCTGTAACACAAAATGGATCTGCTGTATGTATCTTACTGATCTGGCCTCAAAATCCTCTTTCCTGAAACATTGCAAAATAGAACTGTAATTTAATTATGCATGGTAGTCCTTGGTAATGTCAGAGATATGAGCACATCATCATCTGATGATGATGACAACAGCGTTATTAAATTTCTCAGGATAAACGTCTTAGATGATATGTTTATCGAGAGTTTGGACCCAGTCCTGTGAGAACACTAATCTTACTGAGGACCCTCACAAGATGGAGCTTAATATCCCAGACACAAACCTTCAGTAGAGACTACAAACATATTGGAGAGCTCCTTTCCCATGCTTAATGGATGTTACTTTTCTTTCTGCAGTCATTAGAAACCATGATAGGTAACAGGATTGATCTCCCAACCCCAGCCACTGTGGGAAGCTGGAAAATGCACCAGTACAACACACTTGAATTTCCACTCTACAAAAGACTGGTATAGATGTACCTCCAACACGAGAGGCTCAATCCAAGATTGAATCCTCATTTAACTTTCATTTTTTAACGATCTCAGAAAAGTCTCCATTGATTTTTAATGACAATTTTGGTCAACCTAATTTCCTGGGAAGAGAAGGGGTCTGTGTCTGCATAAGCAGCAGTTTTTTGTCAGCCTCTTAGAGAACTTTACTCTTTCAGGTGTCATATGCTCACTCCTAGCTTCCCCCACATTTTCTTACATTCAGGCTTCTTTTTTAAAGCAGGGAGGCATAAAAAATGCTGCACAACTATATACCTATGTGTAAGGAATAGCAGTAAATTTGCCATGACTTATAAAAGGAGCAGAAATAAGTCCATGTCTCCCGTAAGATACGGGAGACAAAGACATCCTGCTTTTCTCATTCAAGCAGTCTTCAGAAGTTGGAAAAGAAACATTAAAAGTAGAAAAAAAATTATATTTAAGATTAATACCTACATATTGTTTTAAGGTTGCAGTTACTTGGTTTATGGCTGCGAGGGTCTAACTAGCTCTATGAATGCAGGAGTTTCAGCCAGGCAATTTTCTCTCTGTCACCACTGACGCAAATGCACCAGGTGCCCCTAAGCTTTGTTATCAGCCAATGTTTGCTGCAGGGTTTGAAATGAGTAGGTAGTGCCAGTCCAGTTACCCAGAATAAGAGGCCATGTTGCAAGCTCATGTGGCCCTTTGGACCACAATCTTTTCTCGTAGTGGAAACAAAGGTAAAAGTGGTTTTCTGGAAAAAAGCACTTCCCTTGAGTTTCAGATGGCCAACACCAGACCCAGTTCTAAGCCTTGTTCTGGCCTTTTACCACAAATAAGGTTAAGCCTACTACGTTTTATGCTCAGGAATGTTGATACACAGCAAATGTTGAAGTATTCTTTGCAACATCTTTGGAAACCCAATTTTAAATTTATACTGGGAGAACATTTGCAGCAATGCTGTTGGGAGAGCTTATTCCTATTTTCTGACAGGAGAATACTGTGCCTAACCAATGCATTTCATTGTGCTAATGGAGAAGGACAAGAGAGTCGGTCAAATACATTTGAAAGTTTTTAAAAGTTGCAGAAGAAAACAATAATATGGTTTCTAAAAAGTGGAATAAGGTCATAATTTGCTTGTGGGTATTCCATAAACAGGAAAGAGGCGAAATTCATTTAATAAATGGTTCACTATGAATTACACACCCAATATAGACAAAAATAAAGTTCATTCACACAGCCACAACGCAGCCTTGATGGCTTCAGCTTTCTCTGTGAAGTGGTATTTCATTAACAAAATCAATGAGAAGATATTAGGTGCTTTCTTATTATCTCTATGACTAAAGCAATACCATCTGCTTAGATCAAGGACCGGGAGGTAAGAAAGAAGGACCTCAAAAGTAGGCTAGGAAATTTCAGTCCACAGAGGTGAGGCAGGGATGCAAATAAACTAAAAATAATTATTGTACTGAAATTGTATCTAATCATAGTAGTGAACAAATACTGTCCTTTAGCTAATACTACAGAATGGGTAACAAGCTTACTATAGAATTAGTGGCACTATTAATGGATTACTTTATCTCCGAGATGCTCAATAGAAGCAAACAGATTATTAATGTTCCAGTTATAATAGCCACACTTCCTTTAAAAGCAGGTCGTTTTAACCTCACTTTGCTGATCGCTCTTTAAGCCCAGTTGTGGAATAAACCAGGTTGTCAGTAGGGTGAACTTGTGGTGTAAATTACTTCAGAAAGAGCACTGTGGAATAAGGGAAACAAGAGGATGTTAGCATCTGCAAACGCAGAGCTTGGGACTTGCCCAGCATTCTTGCACAACTGATAGACATTAACTTGCACAATTAAGGTACAAGATCAGTTCCTGAAGCCTATCTGTGCTTTGGATTTATAGAGGATGCGTTTTCATTAAAGATGGCTGAGTATTAAGATGAAGACAAAGACAGTGATGGTGAACAAAAAGAACTGTGTATTTATCAAAAGGTTTGGCATAAATATGGTGCTGGTAGAGGGTTTCAGCTGTTTTATGTCTCAGCAACAGTTTAAACAATAACATTCATATCACAGAATGGTGTAGATAATATCTGCAATAAAACTGGGTCTTTTATGTTCAGAAGCAGACAAAGCCAGGAAAACACATTGATAAATGAAGCTGAACCTTTGTATTTCGTTGTGGTGGAGCTCCCTCTAGCTTATGGCATTAACCCTGTATCTGTAAATCATATTTGCTTAAACTCATCCCTCCATTTTCAGGGTAGAAAAGGCTTCTGATTCTATATTCTTGGAAGCAGTTATGACATTTGTAATTCATAAAAAAAAAAAAAAGCCCCTAAAACCCAGCTGCTAGTTGAATGACATTAACAGGTCTGATGATAGTAAATTTCATACTTTAAAAAAAAAACAGTATAGGGAAAAATTTTCTGACATCTGGGGATGTGACTGTCATAAACAGCACTTTCTGCCTCTTCCAGCTTTATTCTCTTTTATTTTTACATATAGATACTAAACATATATATCTTTACTCACTTGGTTGAGAGAATCAGCCATTCAAAATGGCAATGAGCAAGTTAAGTGGATTCTGCAAGGTAAATTTATTTGCTAAATTAATAATACTGCATTAAATAAATTAGTCTGAGTAATCCCAATTCTCAAAAAATTATCTAATCACCTTAGTTTATTGACAAGAACAAAAAATAAAAAGTGATTAAGAAGTATCTTAGTCTGATTAAAGGTAGGAAAGTAATCACCATGACTTCTCTTGTTCGGAATAAGAATATTCATTTGGTTTATTTGCAGAATTCATACAGGTTCCCCTCTTTAGAATTCGTCTGCTTTTCAAGGCTGAATTAATGGTTGCAAATACTAACTGTACCTTTAAAAAAAGTGGAATGAATGGTGCATTATGGAAACATTGTTTTGCTGAAATGCTAATTTGGGGAGATTAAGACGACATTTCTGAAGAACAATATCCAAAATCTGATGTGAAGCTTAAATAACTACTGAGATGATAAGCAGGCAGAGCTACAGGAGAAGAGTTAATTAAAAATCTCCAAGGCAACTTATATTCCTTTGTTACAAAATAAATGCTATGCTACTGATACTGTACCTGTAAACTGAAAAAATCACCAGCTGCTGTAGCTAACCAGAGAATAGCAAAGGATTTACTTGTTAGCAATGTCCTAAATATTTTGCATTTTAAACACATTTGGCCACATTTCTTCATAAATATTACTCCCCGGGTTTTCTATTTAACTTCACATCTACTTATCCTAAGCTCCTTTGTACACTGAAAAATTAAGTTCACCCATGTTAAAATTAACAAAGAACCAGCTTATTGCAGACTTTAAAGAATCAGATTCAGTAGGAATGAATATTAAATTCAGATTGAAGACTGAGAGACAAAACAGACGCTTTATATACTCTGTTTGAGAAACTAAAGTACAATGAATAAGGTAGCTGTAAAAATCTTTAGGGCTGAAACTGTGTCTATATTATTGCTCCCCCCTTCAAGAAATTAATATATGAGATTCTTTTTATTTTTAGAAATTAAATGTGCCACTTAGATGTTTTAGAATGCTGAGATCCTAAAAACTGAATGCTATGAAAATTGTCTAATCAGAATACTAATTTATCTGCTAAGCTACAGCATTGATGATAGAAATAAAATTTTAAAAATACGTTATCTGCTGAAGTTTACTCTTTATTAGCTAACAGAAAGTAATCCACCACAGAATCCACTTTAATTCAAATTACATTTGAATATATCTTAGAGATGAGTGAAAAGAGAAAAAAATTATTTTGAAGAATAGCATATTTATTTCCGTTATTTTTCTTTTTTAGCTATTACTGTTCTTCTCAAAGTGTTTTTTGATTGTATAGTATTTTAGAAAACACACGTTTAATCAAGTTCATCTTCCCAGAGCTTAAAATCTTCTCTGAGTAAATGTAGTGTAATTTCAAATGAGTCATATAGATAGAAGCACACAATCACAGCTGATTAGTGATGAAAATTTAAAAGAAAGAAGGGTTATTTAAAAAGCATTTTTTATGTACCATGCAGTGTGAGCGTTCCTGTTTGGAGTATCAGCATGACAAACAACTGTGAAAAAATCCCTTGATTTACTGCCCTAATTTTATATTAAGAATTCTTGCTCTTGAATGACTAGGTGTTAAAATTGCACATCCAGTTTCGTAGGCTTTTTGAATTAATTTTCCCAGATGCATTCCTATTACATGCTGAAATCAGCCTCTACCATCTAAGTTTGGCGGGGGGTAAGAGGGCAAGATTTTGACACTTGCTATCCCTAATAATTTAGGGAATTGTCTAATTTAGGAGCATTTAGTCTGCATTTGATCTAACAAGATTCTTGTCACCTTCTTGTTTTAAAATGCATCATACAAGTTAAACTTAAAACTGAGTGCAGCTTACTATGAAGATCAGTACATACAAATTCTTTTGAAATGTGTATTAGACTTGAAAGTAAAATCTTAAGTGCAAATAGATTTGATAGTCGTGCACAGGAAGAATGCAGAGGCTCTCTTTATTAAACATGCTAATAATCAGACTTACGTTCCTTAAATCACACTCAATACAATTAATATGGATTAGGTTTGTAGTAAATTCCTTTTTTAATGATCTGTATTATAACAGAAATTGCTCTTATGATTTAAAGAATGAAAATTAATTATTTGAAGCCTTAAATTTTTGTATAAAATATAAATATCATCATACACTGAAGTACTTTAAAAAGTCAAAAGCAGAATACAAAAATCCAATAAAGATAAGTGAAATTACACTATGGCAGCGCTATACAGTACAATACTTTGCTTCCATGAAAAGACTCTATTTTTGAATTATCACTGCAATAAGAATGCTTTGCAGTTAATCTGATTAGGCAAAAAAAAAAAAAATTATTTTGCAGGCTATGTAGCAAGACAAAACTTTCTATACCCATGCTCATATTCAGCTTCAGTTTACTGTGGGCTAGCAGTAATCAATACATCAGAAAATTAGAAAAAAAAAAGTGAAAACAACAGACAAAATGTCGCAGCTTAAAATCGAGTGACTTGGATTGGAACAATTTGGCACCATTCAAGCGTGTTTATTTTTTTAAGTTTTTTTCACTGAACATTTTCAGACTACGTACAACAATATGCTTTTTCTTTAAAGACTTGGTCTGGATTTAGGTGTGCATGTGACTTTATGTACAAAACATAAAACATAATTGTGAAAGTCTTCCCAAATTTATATTTTAAAAGACAATTGTTCTCACACAAACTAATATTATAATTTTATTCTGTATGTTCATTACAAGGATTTATTTTCAAAATTCTGTTAACACTAAACCTGCAACTTTCTGCTTCCTGCCATGTATTTCATCTCTAAAACTATGGTGTTCCTGTGACTGAGAAACCTGTACAGAAATGCTCATTTTCACTTACTTGCTACAATTATTTTGCAACTTCCACAATGAATTTCTAAGCTATCCGTAACACTGAGATATTTGCCCAGGAGATGACACAAATCAGGGCAAGATACAGTCTCTGAGGAAAGAGAACATACACACATATATCCCATCAAGTATATTATTCACACATCAAATCAAAGACACAGTAAACCTGTGTATAAACAAGAACATGGAAACCTAGGGAGAAAAAAAAATAGAGAGAGAGAATGAAAGAACCAGCAGAAAATGCAGTCCCATAGCTCCCTGGGCAGGGAAGGGCTCTGGAATAGTTAATGACAAGGTTTTTTATATCATCTGTGCAGATAGGGGTGCTTTGTAACTGAAGAAGATAACTAACAGGAATTTTTCCTTAGCTCCACAAATAATTTGCCTTACTATTGAGTTTTGAGGTGTTTGCCATAGGTAGGTAAAAATTACCAGACCAAGTGGGATCAGCGGTTGCTCCCTTCAACACTGGCCATCACAGCCAGAACAGAGAAGCCCCCCAACACTGTCCCACAGAGAAGCCTCTTCCCAGCTCCCAGCAGACAGTCGGGTATATGGCCCGAGGGAGGAGGTCTGTATCTCCTCGTGTTCTGGATGTCCCGGTTATCCACACATCTTTCAAATCTTCTCTGACTCCTGAAATGTCCTCAGCCCCAGGAGCTTCTGGTGGCACTGAGTTTGTGGGTTAATAACATAGCTTTTTAAGAGGGTTCAATTTTACTCACATTTCTTGCATTTAGTTTCACTGAATCTGAACTTACGTGAAAGGTAAAGATATTTCTCTCTCCCACAGGCTAAACAGCCCCAGTGATTCCTGCCTCTTCTCTTGCCTTTGATCAATCCCACTGCCCACCCCTGGCTCCTGGTATCACTGTTCTGTCTGCTTACAGTCAGGATGAGGCTTCTACAAAGCAAAGCATAGGCTTCTCTTTCCATCTACACAAAGAGTTCAGTCCTACACCTCACGCAGTATCTGGGAAAAGACAAGAAAGGAAGAATCATGCTAAATATTTAATTCTCTACACTTCTTCATGAGCTTACCCACAGGTCAGACACAGTGATCGTGCCATAGATCCTCCCAGTTTCCTGGAGCTGAGCCCGACAGGTAGAGCACTCCTGACTCCTCAACAGCACCAGGGAAAATCCAGTGTTCCCTCCATCCCACACACCTGAGAGCATTTCCCTTGTGATGGTGGGAATTACTGCCTTAAATTGGTGCCTCTTTTCACGTTTGGTACAGCAATTTTTTTTAATATAAACATTTAATGCCTGACACAGCTGGGACGTGAAAACTTAGCTCATTAGACTAATCTGCACTCTAACTTGGTGAGTTTCTTCATGCTGGTTCATGGTACTTTTTTTATTCTCCAGTTACCTTGTTAGCTCTAAATCAGATTCTCCAGAATAGGCGTTTCTCCAGAAGGAGGGATAGAAACAGCAAACAATATTGTGGGCTGATACAGCCGAGGAGCCTGCCTGTGACTTGCATGGTGCGAAAGGCTCAGTATAAAGTAGCACTGCTCATGGATGGAGGAACTACTTGCTCTGCAGCCTGATTAGAAATATCGGCAGAAGCTGCTGAGCATTACCTGAGATGTGACTTTCAGGGAAACGCCTTCACACAAGCACAGCACACTACTGGTGAGAGTTTTTTGCAAGGCAAGGACCTGGTTGTTTAGTAAATCAGTTCAAGAGCCCCAACAGCTCTGTTGGGGAAATTTAGTCTACTTTTGAAACTGGAAGTGTCTGTATGCCACAGAGAGTTAACAGTTCTTGTGCTTTTGCCTCAAATGTTTTGCTTTGTTCTTTGGAAGTGAGAAAACATTTAGTCTTGGAAACAGTTAACCCTTCTGGGTGTAACACATGTAGGTGGGCAGGTTTTGTACAGGGAAAATGACAGGTTTTCATCTTGTGGGGAACTGGAAAAAAAGAAAAACAGACTCAACAACTCAGTTTTTCAGGCATTCCCATTAACTGGATGAAAATCAATGACTTGATCCATGCTGTTCTGTAACAGTGATAATATTATTTCTTGGGCTTCTCTAACTCTGGTGTACAGTGTGAGTTAAATTGAACAACTAAAGCACTACCACTTTTTCTTTAAAAGACATTTTTTTTAATACTTAAAAGCTAGAAAGGTCTGGAGCAGATAGTTCCAAGAAGTATGAGGGGGAAATAGAGCCATAATGAGCAAATGAGCATAGTGAGCAGGGAGCAAAGTTCAGTAGCCAGAGATAGTGGGATATTTTATTGACTGATTTCTGGGCAGCACTATTTGTGCATGTATTTTCCATTTGTATTTTGTGTGGCTAACATGGTTCCTTTTTCTCATTCTAAATCTTCTCTTTTGTATTAGACGTTCAGCTGCTACATTTTAACATTCAACAGCATTTTGCGGGTTGGAATATTCAGAAAGGTATTCCTAAAAGGCAAGCATCAAAACCATATCCCATGCCTTAAATAAGAGACCTACTTTTCTGCTCACAAATTTTGACATCATCTACATGCATCACTAAACTACCTTTTCCGTGAAAAGGCATTTTTATGCCATATACAGGTGTCATACGTCAGCAAAACTTGCAGGACTGTCACAGATACATAATTCACATCACTCATCGATAATGCTTCTGGGACCTCAGGGGAATCTTTGTTGGCTGGGCTTTTGCCCCACTTCATTCTCGGCTGCTTTGCTAACTGAACTATCCTGTGTATCAGTTATCCCAGCTGGCTAAGCACAAGTTAAATCCTGCCCCTTCACATACTCAGTGGCCCACCCCTCAGTATCTAAAAGCATGTTTGGTCAGTTTGTCCAACTACAGTTTGTCACTCAGTTTATCCATAAAATTCAGGAAAGTCTGAGATGACAGCAGGTGACCAGCCCACAGTGCAAGCAGTTCGGCACATCTGGGCCCAGCCCAGATCAGACGGGCCAGAGAGAAACTGTCAGGGTGAGCAGGGAAGGCAGTCACAAAAGACTCCTTATTTTCACATGCACTTACATCCCAATCTTAACAGGTTGAAGCAGTCATAGGCAGGTCATATCTGAGCAACATACTTCTCTGCAAACATTTGCCTTAAGGGAAGCAGACCAATTTTTCTTGCATCCTCTGAAATGGGATCTGTTGCCACACAAAACTCTGCTTGAGTTCATGAGAAAGAGGCTTGGTTTAAAATAGGATTATTCACAGGCAAATGCAACTTTAGAAAAAAACTGGTTTACTACACAATTATTACAGGATGTAAGAAAAAGAGATGCATGATACACTGACCTGTAGTCCTACCCGGGCTGAAAATCCCAGCAGATGAAGGCCAATTCCTAAAGCCAGACAGCGTAAAATAACTTGCTTCAACTGTTCTTGATTAATTCCCTTTGAGGGCACAAAACCATCTTTTTCCTAATCGGCTAAGAAGCTTTTAAAAAATGGACTAAGCTAACAGAGGAACAAGACTGTCTTGTTAAAAAAAAAATGGTGTCTATAGAAGGAGCTCATCTTATGTGGGGAATTTGAAGTGTGTTACTTTATATGCATTAATTTTCCAATATAGTTCAGCAAAAGGAAGAGGTAAAAATTGTCCTCAAACTTTCTGTGACAGCTCTTGTTTCCCAGAACACCAACAGGCTGCAGCAGGCTATATTCCTTGCTGCTCCCACCAGTGCTGCTCCACGTATAACCAGCTGACACTAGGGAAAGCCCCTGGGGTCCCAGCTGGTGGGACACAGAGCAGAGTTGCATCACAGCTGCACCCTGGCACTTTCTGTAACAATGCAACCTCAAAAGCAGAGGTTTAGCTGTCACCTTCAAGGATTATGATGAGCTTAGCAACTGTAAACTACTTCCCAGCACATACGCCCTCAGTGATGGTCTGGATGGGCTGAAAGGCAGCAGTGGGTGAGTGGAAGTATCTTTCCTTTCATTCCATAAATTCATATGCAATCCTTCATCTGTGGCTTAGGCACGGATGTGATATAATTGCTTAACTGAAAGATTACTGCTGGGAGCAAGGTAAGGACTCTCATTTCTCTAATGCCACTGATTTTTTTAAAAGTTTATTAGCATGTGTAGTATCATCTCTTTGGGTTATTTTTCTTTTGTTATTAAATTCCACATAAGCTAACAACTGAAATGTAAATTAATTTATGCTGCAAATTTGGCTTTGGCTGTATTAGGCTGTTTTCTACTCAGTGACAGAGCGCTCTGATGTTTTACTTAGTGAGCGAGTGAACTTCTAACAGGTGTGCTAAACAAAGTTACTGCTCCAGTTTAACTAAACTGATGTCCTTATTGCTCTGTGTCAGACTGCTGTGTGCTTAACTGCGATGTGCCTAAGGTAACAAGGAGTCGGAGGTCTGCTGTTTTAGGTGCTGTATGTTATCTCTTTTACAGTATAAATATAAGTGAAGTGTGGATTTAAGAAATCAAATATTGGGAAACTGGTGAATGAAAAGTCTTTTTTCCACTGACATGTAGATTAGGCCAAACATGCTGTAAAACAGTATGATGGTGGGGCAAAATGAAAGAGCAGGAAAATTGTCCCTTTGGAAAATGGTGAAGCTTAACAAAGGACAAAAGGGAAAGCACTCCAGTTTTTATACAGCTTTACTTTTCCTTAGGGAAATAATAACCATTCAGCTCTCTTCAGACAAACTCATGGGGTTTTGTGAGGACATTATGTTCAGCAATCAGGACGCAAAGCCACAGGGTGCCCACTCCTGCAGAGGTGAGCCCAGCACACCCCGGCCTCCAGCCTCTGTTTGGAGGGAAGGGGCTGCCTCGCCACTGCCAGCACAGTGCCCAGCACTGCTGCACCCATGACCAGCGCTGCTTGCCAGGGCGCATGGGCTGTCTGCCACTGGTGGGAGAGGGTCGCTGCAAAGCATCCCGAGAACCAAAGCCAGTGCTTAATCCCCAGTCAGCGGTCCTCCAGGGGTGACTGATGGAGAGGAGACCACCCCATGGGATTGCAGGGGCAAGCTGGGGCATCCCTGGTGCCCAGGCTGCCACCACCACTGGGACACCCTGGGGACAGGACTAACAGGCCCCACAGGACTGGGGGTTGGTTCAGTGCACCCGTCAGACCAACCTGAAAAATTTCCCAGGCGGATGTCTCACCAGTGGTACAAGTGGGGTGGGGCACACACAGGCAGGTTCCTGAAGAGACCATATCCCTGGAAGAAGCAGCAAATGACAGATTAAGCCATATACAGTTGTGCAATGTTTTTTATTTGGTGTAGGTTAGTATGATAAAAGTCTAAAGTCCTTGTGTATAGGGTCACATTAGCCGCTTCCAAAACGCAGCCACAGCTCAGACAGATGTTAGCAGCTCTTTACTAACTGCAGCATTGTGGCAGATGCCTCCACTCTCTGCAGCTAAATTGGGTATTACAGCCACCATATCTCTTAAGTATCTGACAGAAGGCAGAGCTTTTAAAAATAAACCATAACATCTCAAAAAGGTAATTAAAATTAATCATTTCTATTTCAAAATTTTGTTTCAAATCTGGGTGGAAGTTTAATACTAGATGCAGTCTAACCTGACTGATGAGGGTATTTTTCTGTTAAAAATATTCTTCAGTATAAAGTTCAAAATGACTGTATTGTTATTATAAACAATACCTTGTTTATTAATGTGTGAATTACAATAGTAATAAATTTTGATATGTCATTATTAAATAAGTTGCCAGCACATTCTGGATGAAATTTCCTTAAAAAATCCAATGAAACCCAAGGTGAAAACACAGACACTGAGCTGGAAAGGTTAGGAAGTGGATTTAATCTCTCTTTTCCCTAGCAGTTCTGCTTAAGCAGAGTGATGAACAGGAAAAAGACCCTTCGAAGACTCCCATGACCTCTCTGTGCCTTACACACAGGCAAAGACAGCTGCCCTGCGCTGGAAAGTGCTATAGCTTTGCAGAAGGATGAGAATTCTTTGATACAACCTTAAAATCATACCTCAATGTTAATTTCTAAAGAATAAAGTCAAGAAGAATCAGTATAAATTCAGAGACAGTTTAGTGTGACTGAAGCTAAGAGATACTGTGATGTGTGATTTAAAGAGCTCATAAAAGCAGACAGCTGGCTTTAGAATCTATGGAAAGCAATAAAGCAGTTAAAAATTCTCCCAGTTGTAAGGCCTATAGATTTCCTTATCTTAAATTCTTTGGCTAAACCCCTGGAGCAAATTGCGGGGCGCATGATGGGAGTTTTGTCTTTCAGCCTGGGGGCTCCAGGGGCAGTTTCCCGGCCCCTCTCTCTGACCCCCCTTGGTGCACGGTGTCTCCACTATAGGGGAGCTTGTCTTGGCGGCAATGTCTAGACATTCCCAGCTACTATCCTTCCTGACAGTCTCATGCCAGTGGTAATTTAAAAATTGTTTGGGATAGACTGTGCCTCATAGACACAGGGAGCCAGTAATAACCCCCAGTTCAGTGACCCGGTCGGAGCATCAAAAAGACGGTACAGGCAACCTCAGTTCAGCATTGGGTCAGGAATCGTGACCTCCTCTGACCTTTCTTGTAGATTTAAAATTGTTTTGAGAAAGAGAAGAATAAAAAAGATACAACTCCAGGCAGTTCTGAAAAGCACTCCAGCTTCCTGTACTGTACACATGCATATAAGTAACATGTTTAAACAGATGCAGCTCTGGCAGGCCTGAAGAATTAGGATTTAGATACTTTGTACATTTTTTTTTTAATGGAGTGCACATTGCTTGTGCTTACTTTGAAAACTTTGAAGTGAAAAGACAGTGTATGAAAACATCATTTTCACTATATTTAATAGAAAAGACGAAAAAGAAAGGCAGGGAAGATTTTTTTTAAAAATGGAGAACGAGCTAAGCAAAAAAAAAAAAAAAATCACCTTCTGTGGATTTTTCAGATGTATTACAGAAAACACTGTCTGGTGGATCAGCTGTGTATACCAGATGAAAAAAATTAACACTGAGATTACTAGACAAATTGCCTTGTAAGAGTAAAATGCATACAATTGTAGGCTGGTTGGTTTTCAAAGGTTTCCTTTGTGTACACAGTATTTGCAGTCACAACCAATAAAACAAAATATACTAGCACTTTATTTGTGGTTTTGGTTTTGGAATTGCATAATGGTGACTAATATTTTCTCAAAACCTACTTTATAGTGTTTACTTAGCAGAATTTTCATGCACTGTACCTGGAAAGTATGAAATGTACTTTGTGTGCTTCCAAAGGGTTGTGAAGTCTCAGGAAGAGGTTTACCAGTTTATGGAAAGAGAGCAAGGAGTGTTTCTCCTCTCTGGGTTTTTATACGGGCTGGTACAGATCAGAAACACATTAGCCAGGAGAAGGAAGGGAAGAGTAAAGTAACAGGAGCTCTCAAAGAAATGTAGAAGTATAGAGCAGGCAGATGAACTGCAAGCTCCAGAAGAACTACATACAGATTTTACAGAGGCAAACTCAGTTTAACAAGACCAAGGACATCAATGCTGTTGCTGTTTACAAAAGAAAAACATATAAATTTCTGTTACAGAAATGAGACTGTCACCAAAGCTCAGCACTAACATGTCACTGTAGGGCTCTGGGCTCTGTGCCATCCCCAGACACAGTAGCGTGTTCCCAGCATTCCCACTAAGGAGGTGGTATGATCAATTAGCTTCTGATCATGTCCAAGCCATCAAGCACTCTTCTCACTGGCTGTGCACAGCTCCATCCTAGAAAGGCACAGGTAGCCCCTGTAAGCTGTTGGTCTTGAACTAAACACTCCTTGGAAATATATTGGGAGTTCTTCCTGTGTCAAAGTTATTGCTTAAGACTTTCCTCTATACTTTGAGACAGCTGATTATATTCCATTTATATTCTAAAATTGTCTCCTAAAGCTTTAGAGATACACACTGATTCCATTTTTTTTATTGATAGGTTACAGCCTGATCTAATCATGGGAGCACAGGAGACAGGGGCCCTACAGTTGCATCTGTAATTTCTTAATCCAGTCCTGGCAAGACTAAGTTTTTGCAGCATAAACCATTCTTAGAGGGCTGTTCCTCACTGAATTCCTTTATTTAACTAGAGATAAGTTTGTCAGCGTTCTCGCTGTGAGGAACTAGTAGCCTAGAGTTTAAGCAAATTCTGTAAAAGCCAACTCTTAGGTAAAATTCCTGAAGACTTCCTATTCCCATAGACCAGGACAAGAAAGGGGCTGCAAGGTCTGATGTCATCTCTGAGTGAGCTGAGACACAGTAGTTTTTTGACAGAAGTCATTCATATTACAAATCCTTTATAACTTTTTTCTTTTCCAGCCTTCTCTGGCAGCAGCACTCGCTATAGAAAAGCAACTGGAAGAAGCAGGCAATTCTGATAGCCTACCCTTCTTAGTACACAGTCTCCCATGGGCCTGGATCTGCTCAGCTCTTAATGATGCAGAACTCACCCAGCTTAGACCTTTGGTATCTCTCTGTAATCAGTAATGGCAATTTAAAACAATAGCTGTATGGTTTTTTTCCACCCTGTTTGAAGTATCACAGCACTAGCCTGCTCTTTGATGCCAGAATATGTGCTCACTAGGGTGTGCAACATCAGTAAACTGATCCAAACATCACCACTTACAAGGACTGTATACAACAAAAAGCTCTGGTTCCCATGGATTCCTTGAAGCTGCAAATTATTAAAGATTACCTGAAATTACTGTTCTCTATGCACCCAATTATAAAGTCATATTGCCTGAGACAAGTACTGTAGGAACAGCAGTCCCCAGTACTTTTATTATCGAGGTGCTTTCCTTCCCTTGTGACCTGTAGATATTGCCATTCTTAAATCGGAGTAAGAGGAGAAAAATAACAGAATTCTGCAGGCTAAAGTGATCACTGAATCACAACAAGGAACTTGTAAAGGGGCTGTGTCAGGCTGCAGTCCACGTGATGGCCAGCGCTTCCCCAGAAAAGGAACAAGAATCTGAAAACTGTCAGTAAAAGGAGGAAAAACAGTCTTGAGTCATACATCTCCAAATATGAGGCCATAGCACTGTGTGCTGAATGGAGGTTGCAGGGGGCTGGGAAGCAATTATGACTAGCATCTGCAAACACAAGAAATATTATTCGGTGTAATAGAGCCAAGCAGGCACTGGTGTGCCGGGCCCCTGGCCGAGAGGCACATGCCTGCGCAGGATTCATGAGCCGCACTCATCCTCAAAGGTCTTGCCCAGGTCTCTCTGGGTTCACATCTCCCCTGTTATGCTGAAAGTTTCCCTCCATGGCTGCATCAGTAGATGACTGAAACAGGAATCCAATTAGTCTTTTGAGCAAACAAACAATAATAACAACAATAGGAGTAATAATAGGAGTTATGGTGGCTCTGGTAACTACAGTGTTACTGGTGCTAATAATTAGTTGCTGTAATTTTAATATAGTATTAGTAGTGTAAATAATTAAGTCTGCACAAGAACATCCAGCAGGAAACCCAGGCAACAAAAAGAAAATCACTTCTAAAACTTAACATCAAATTGATTAACTTTTAAGGCCTGAATTTCTGCTTCCCATGGGGGCTGATGTGGGAGAGAGAGAGAGGTTAGACCCAACTAGATGCTATTGTGTTTCTATGACAACGTGGTGTTTCAAGTAGCCTCTGCCATTACCTACGATTGGTAAAATCACTAGACAGCGTATAAAGTGGCCAAGAGAAGCAGCAGCCAATAAATGCAGAAAATCCTTAAATCAAAGAGACACAGAAATAAGAGATGGAAACAACCTGTTAGATCATCTTGCTCATTCCCTGAGGCCCCATGCAGTATTATTAACAGTCTCAAGAACCTTGAAAAATCCTAAAAATTCCATCCAAGACTCTTGTAAAAACTTACTGACGGGGAGAGCAATTTCTCAGGAAGTTATAAAAAAATCTTTCTAATCTGCTTTCAGTAAGTGTGCATGCACTGTACTGAGCCCACTTGGGCATCATGTTTTCCAGCATTTGAGAAGTTGGATGCATGGGAAAGGTGTCAGGGTATTACTTACCCTAACACAAGTGCTTTTGCTGAAGATAAGACCTCCTTCAGTGTCAGCTATATTCCACTGAATTCTCCCCTCCCCAGAACAGCTTTCTGTACCCTGAAAACAGAGGAAGTATTTTGAAGATCCTACAAGAGCCTTTGCTACTGCCTATCCATTTAAGCTGGTAGGTTCCGTGTGTCACACTGATGAGCTGCAGAATAAATTTCAAATAGAAAGAAGACATTTTAGACAAGTATTTGTGTTACAGTTATAACTCCATGTCTGCTTTTTTAGTGAAAGGGAAGAGTGGGATTAGACTACCTTGAAACTTGTGAGTCATGTGGTTGTCCTTTGTTTAGCCAGGACGCAGCAGCACCTTCTGAAAGCAGATGAAAGCCATGTTCGATAGCTTTTGACTGCTCCAGAAGAACGGCTGGAGAGTACAGATACTATGCTAGTATAGAAAAGGAAGTGTGAAGTGCAAGGTATCAGTTGGAATCTTTAATTTTCAGCACCACCTTACCCAAATGCAGGGGTGAGAAAAACCCCTGGGGTCTTGGCCTCCACTGAGCACACGTGAGAACACAGGTAGAGATAAACATGAAATTTTGTTGTCGTGAAGCCCACAGTAACACAGGTTCGTCTCTGTCTATATGTCACTCACGTACTATATCCCAGGCCATCAGAATATAGCGTACAAGATAGAGTTGGTTTCAGAGCCCAAACAATTTTATCTCACTCACAATATGAAACAAAAGCCTAGCAGAAGGCTTCCCAGCATCTCAGAGAATTCAGTAACAGTAATGAATAGGTTGTTTCCATGCAAGACTGTATGTCTGTTGCAGGAGACCCCCATAGCTGCACTAGTTTTACAAGGCGCTAAATGGGCCTGATAAAACAGAAATAGCCCACTTCATAGAGGGGATGCTTTCTCTGTGCAAAGGCAGCTCTCTCCTCTCCATCCCAACCTACCTTCCTGCTGAGGACAGTTTTTGACATGCTTCCTTGGGGCCATGGTTTACACTTGATGAATGAGATCCCAAGGAAACATTAAAAGCTTGAGTGATTTTGGAGATTTTTGGTAAACCTGAGAGCTTGCTTTGATGTGTCACAATACTCCAAATCTCTCTTACAATCATATGAAAAAATTCTATGTGAGACAGGTAAAATGTTCACAATTAACTGCATCTAACAAAGAAATACAAGTAATTTTAATTGCAGAAATTATCTGCTTTGACTTTCTGGGGCATATACGAAACACTGACAAGCTGTTTACATTGCCTACCATTTCTATGTACTTCAACTTCTGTCTGCCATGTATTTGAAAAAGCCCCAATATATCCTTCGATTACCTCAAAAAAATCAAAACAAAAAAGAGGTCAGGGCACTCTGAAAAAAGTCAACCAATTATTAAATAGTACAGAATAAGAACCAGATCAACATAGCCAGTGATTTCAAGTAGCCAGCAAGAAAAGAACTTCCTTGAATGTTCTGACTTTGCTGTGTTACAAAAAGGCAGTCACCAAAAGTAGGTTTAACTAACATGTGGGTACTAACTTGGAGTTTACAACAGTATGTAGTGGTGGATCTTGCTCTCCTAAGTTTAGGTTTCTATACACGGAATTGCCTTGGTGCACAGGAAGCCATAGGGAATGAGTGCATCTTGCAAGTGCCAAAGTATCCCAGTGTGCCGGACTCTGCAAAAGCAGACACATTCCACTCTCAATAAAATTAAAAAAAAAAAATCCAAATGTATGATTCAGGTGGTATAATACTAGAGAAATTTACCTGGTTTTGGTCTCATTATTGCAAAGCATTTGCAGACTTGATGGTGGAAGCTTGTGCCCTTCTACGAGGAGTGATTTAGACCTAGCAAGCCAAATACTGCTCTTACATAAAACTATGTCGTTCCAGAGTAATTTGCTAAAGCCAACAGGGTTAATATATGTTTGCTCATGTTAAGGGAAGATATGTCTCTTCCATAGGTACTATATGCTGTCTTCATACAGAGCTATGACTGCAAATGCGATTTCGGCAGCAGCACATATATATCCTAAAGGAGTGCTACCTTTATCTTGGCATTAGGTTATTACTGTGCTACATAACACAGTTACCCAGGTAGCCATATTTTCTATGCTATATGTCTATAGCTATATATCTACAGTAATGGGCTAGATGTCACAAAAGGTTTGAGAACAGGCTGAGTATTGGCAACATGAGGCAGGGGCAGGACTATATCTCCTTGCCATGCTCATCTGCCTCCCCCAGCCTCTCCCTGACTGCGAGGGCTCAATGATGTGCTAGGGCAGCACAAGGCTCACTCCATTTGCCAGTAGTCTGCACCTCCTGAGTCTCAGCTAGGCTGCCTGTGTGCATCTCATTCTTTCCCAACCTGACCAGCGCTGGCAAGGAAGAGGCCACTCATCTCCGCACAGGAAGCCCCCAGGAGGACAGTTCTTCTGTAGCTGCTGATCCAAGCTATTAAATCTATCAACAATTGGGCGAGCAGGAATAATGCTCAGCAGCTGATATAGAATTGCTGGTATCTCCACACATGCTTTGTTTTCTTGAAACCATCTATCAATCACACTTGACATCTCAAGAAAAAAAATATGACATTTCATCCCATATTTTATCCCATCTGCTCTTCTTTCCAAGTGTGGGACCCTGATTATGTTCATATTCAGGACTGACTCCTATTCTGATAAAGAAATGTGGACTTTGAAGCTAGCCCAGGCTGGGATCATGTTACCAGGCCAGTTGCATTCCCAGTGGAAATGAGTCTTATTTTATTTACAGATAAAAAATAAAAAAGTAGTATCATCTATTATCCCAAGGGCATTGTTTACATTAATTTAGCAACTGCTTCCAAGGAGCTAGAGTTCAAGAGCATTGCTAAACAGTGAGAGCCCATCCTGGATTGAGTTACTGACAGAATTACAGCTGACACTAAGAACTGCTTGAAATGTCTTGAGGGGAACTGCAGACAATGGGCTGTATTATTTAGCAGAATAAAGGTGAAGTTACAGGGGATACTTGAGACCAAGAAAGGCAGAGTCAGTGAGTCTACCACAAGCGTCAGCTGTGGTTATACTAACAGCTAGCAGGGATCCCAGATCAAGGAAAGGAGGAGTTAAAGTCAAGTAAGCCAGTTTGCTGAAACTTCAGCAATTTTTATTCTTTCTTCTCCCAAGATACGGCCACACATTGGACCGTCAGACATATTCTTTGCATACTGTGCTATCAATACCTTCCTTTCGCATAAATACAGATGTTTCCAATGCAGAGAATCTCCTCCACTCTGACGCTGAATATCTTTCCCCAAAGGCTGAGACTCTAGATAGTCTCAACAATCTTCACACCAGTCCTGCCAAAAGACAGCAGAGGGTACAAACTGATGGTCTCCTCTAGGAAACGGCAAAGCCTGGTATTAACACCATTCCAAAGAAAATGGCCAGTCTGCACAGCATTCCTGTACTAAACAGCATTTTGAGGACACCATTTTATCCTCAGGTAACAACGGCTGAGTACTCTGAGATCAGACAGCATTGATGCGGATTTCGCCAGAAGCTCATTACAAGCTTCTCAGCAAGGTCTCAGATCGTCACTCCTCCCACAAGCCTGACACGCTCCATTGTGAAGTGCAAGACTGCAGGGTTGCTGACATGTGGGCTGAGAAGGGCGGGGAACCCACTCCAAAGACATCCTCCCATCTTCTAAGTTCATGTGCCACAACCACATTCATTCCCCTTTTGAATTCACATGCAATAAACAGTCAAACCAGCAAGAATGTTTCAGGTGAGGGAACTCCAAACTACATGGAAGTGAACTTCCATGCTCATATGCTACAAGTCTTTGCACCAGATTTCTTACCTCAATCTCTTTGAGAAAGAAAACTTAAAAGCACCACAGAAGCTGCCTGACCACTCCCTGTTAAGCAGCATAGCTTGAATTCCAAATATTTATAATCATTAGTGCAAAAGATGGAAAAGCATTTGAGTTAGTCTTTAAAAAACACACTACATTCATGGTATTTCACAGGCAGAAAATGAGAATAAATTTGTCAAAGAAATTATTTGCTGGAAATTATTCTCTAGAGTCCTCATATTAGCTAAAGAAACCAGGCACAAAATGCAAAAAAGATATTAAAATGTTTAGTTCAGGTTCTGATACCAATGTTTATTTACCATGGGGATACTTTACAATTCTCCATTTCAGTGGACGTGGTGAAATTCTTTTCCAAGACAGGTGCGATATTTTCTTGACAAGTATCAAGTGGAGGTAGTAATATGTTATCAATAGTGTTGAATGAATCTCCTGTCTGTAATTAGCTATTAAACCATGAAAGTCTTGTGCTCTGCTAGTGGGAGAGGTTTATTGCATTGTGGGTAGGGACAGTGGTCAGATTTTTCCCATTTCACACATACATGTAGCTCTCAGCTAGATATATCTGCACTTGGCCATTTTGTGGAGCACTATATGAAATTTAGTCAGATGAGTTTCTTTTACTGCCCCCACGTCAGGGCAGTTCTCAGCCTCTTGAGAAAATCTACAGGGAGCAATAAAGCCCAATTGTCCAACCAAGCTCAGCAATTGTGTCAAAGCACTATCAGGGGGTTCAAAATCATTTTTCACTCAGTGTTTCTTATGAGTAGTTACTCTCTGCTTTAAAACTCTTCTCCTTTACTGCATATATGCACCATTACTATTCTAGCACTGCTCAAGACTACTGAGCAGAAGAATTGCCTAAACTATAATTCTGTTGCTTACTTCAGTTGGGGCATGAGCTACGAACAATTAGCAAGAGCTAGCAACCTGTCAGAAGTAAGTACATGTCCCACAGCACCTCTCAGCAGAAAGAGAGTGCAATAGCAAGTAATGTGATCTCATTACAAATTCCTTCATTCTCTGCTTAACTGGCCTGATAAGGAAGCCATAAAAAAGTCTCAAAGTTGCAATTTTTTTCTTTTGCACGAAAGAGCATTTCCAAAAAACACAGAGATGGAGCTGAAGATTGAACTCCAGAACTGTCAGAATCAAGTAGGAAACTGTCTGCTGTGGCTAGATTACTCTCTAAACAGGCCTGTGTTTAAAAAAGCTATCTGTTCCTACAGCTTTTTACAGTAAACCACAAAAGAATAAATTTGCACTAATAACCTTAAGGATTCGATTTCCACCCACATATGTCACGACGCTTATAGCTAACACTGCTATTTTGTTTTAACTTCCTGGCCCTAAACCTTTATCGGTAACTAAAGCAAAACCCAGGCCAAGCAGAGTAGGCTAAGGATAGATGGATAAGACTGAAGGAACCTCCAAATCCATGCAGTCTGCTCAAAGTCTGACTTTTCACCTCACTGGAATGTCTCTATTAACAGCAATTTCCATATTAAAGACTTAGCTGAATGGTGACCTTCCCATATTCCCAGGTATAATCTGTATTTGCTGCTTCTCTGTACTGTGGCTTCAGCTACTTTAGCACTACCTCAGCCTCATCCATAGGATGAACCAATACCACGGTTTTCCACACAGATCTTGTGAATTTGCCCTGGGGTGCCTGAAATTCAGGGGTTGGGCTCCAGCAGATGGGCACTGGTAAATGTAAAATATTCTATTTTCAACCTAATTTCGATGCGATTTTTAATCTGAAACTTCACAGTCCTGGTCCCCGTATTGTTCTGTACTATGTTCTTTTTCAATGTAACCGTTGCAAGTATCCCAAAATACAGGAGAGGCCTTTGTAAGTAAAAGTGGCTCTGTCCTATGAGTCTTGCTGTCAAATAACCTTTACTGCCAGCCAGAAGCCATGCATAAGAGCAGCCCCTCTTAGTAATGCACTGTGCTTGTGCTTCGTACAGCTGCTGGATCCTGGGGTGAGGCCCTTCCTGTTCAGTGGTACATGAGGGAGGCATGCTTCTGGTAGCCTTTCCCAGGAACCTCAGGTTGAATTTTATTTTTTCTTGGAGGCCATGAAAAATGTGGGCCAATTTTCTTCTGTTTCCTGCACAAAATACTGATAGGAGATAGCAATAGGGAGAGTCTGCCCTGACAACACCTGACTGCACCTGCTGCAGCTTCTGGCAACCGAATTAGGCTGTGAACCTGCACCACCTGCTATCGATATTGCACACACATGTAAGCACAGGGACCACTGGCTTACCTCCTCTGCGAGCCTCGCCTGCCAGGGTCTCTGAATGGGCAAAAAGCTGCACTTTCGCATAGATAGACTACAGTCAGAAAGGTCATCCTCACCCACAACAGCAGGGAAGAAGGTGTGATAATTGTCATCAGCAACTAAACTATTATCCTCCTAACTGCTGAAAACCCAGCCTTTCATGAGTTGGGAGTGGGGAAATTCCCTTCAGAAACACTTCCTCTGTAGCTGCACTTCAGCAGCAGCCATGTTTCTCTTTGCAGATCACCGCCCCTCTGTTTGATTCCTCCCTGCCCTTCCTCTTCTCTGCTGCTTTTTCCTTCCCCACCTTCCCACAGCAGGACTCGGCTCTGACAAGACTCTGCAGGAAGGCAAGAAGGAATCCCTCCTCCCCTCCATGAGCAATGGGAGATCATTCCTCACGTATTTTATTCCATATTATTTTGACATTCTTAAGTTAAAACAAGATCACTTGGCACTTGGGCCAGCAGAACAGCATCTCCCTTTGATCGCAGGTCACTGCACAGCTCCTGCTGTGCTGCCTCACAGTTTGTGTTCGGTAGCTGTGCTGGGAGTGTACCGAAAAAACCTCCGATTCCAGGCAGCGCACAGTACAGATGGTCCTTTGCGGAAGTTACATATGGCAATGAAAATCAAAGAGAAACAACAACAACAACAAAGTCTCTGAGCCACACAGAGTGAAAGGCCGTTGAGATTGGCTTCATATTTCTGCCGCATAATAGAGCAAAAGCCCCAGAATGTTTTGCCTTGCCGAAACCCCTCAAATCTAATATTGCTGCCTTGCCCAGCCCAACACTGTCCAACTGTAATATTTTTTACATAGAGACTGGTGAAACAGCATACATATCATATCTGTTACAAAATTCTGTCAGTGATGCTGAAGAGTTTTCCCTCTAGCTTCTGGTAATTCAAAGCTGTATTTGGCATTTTTGTATGGAAATCATGTGCTAGATGTTCAGCAAGATTCAGAATTGGGCAAAACATTTCAGAGAGCTGGCAAGCACCCTGTGCTGCAGCCCTGGCAGGATGGGCAGGTGCTCTTCTGCAGAAACACAGGTTATCTTTACAACATAAACAGCTGTGCTCAAGTTTGGGCTCAGCAGCCTGAGCCACTGGAGGGGCAGCAAGAGACTTTGGTCAAAGGCTCCCCCAGCCTTCCTGCCAGGCTGCAGGGCAACACGAGCAGTGAGGTGAAACACGCGCTAGACCTGAGCTGCCATGGTTACTGAAGCGTAGTGGGGACGTGTCTTGGAAAACACTCAGAGGCCTGTGATGGTGTAAAACAGCCACAGAAGCTTGTGACCAGACCCAACCTCGAGTTCCTTGCCCAAAGACACCTCGCTGAAACAGCCATTGGCGCTTGAAGATCAGCAGCCACGAGCCTCCCCGCGCCTCTCCTCAGCGCTGGAAGGCAGCAAGCCCTGGCTGTCTGTCACAGCACAACCAAGAGCCACCAGAGCGCACAACTCCTGCGCTGCCCGACCAGCCCGCTCCGGTCCCACTCTGGGAGGGCCCAGTTTTTTTGGTAAAACGAGAAGATATTTTACTCCCCCTGTTTATTTACACACAATTATTTGACTAGGCCAACCTGCTGAGATCAATCTCTCATTTACTGGGATGACCTATCTATTCAATACATAGGTCTCACAGAAGAGAGCAAGGCTGGCCACTGCAAATCTATGCTGCTTTGTGGTGTAGACTACCCCCTACCATACCCACAGACAACCTTCCAGATTTAGCACACATGTTCTGGCATGCCATCTGATCCAAATTAGAGTAGGCCTGCGCTGGGTTCCCTTGCTCAGCACTGAATTCCAGCTGCGGTAAGCCACTAACACTGTTACACCTAGTCTCTAATTTGAATGCATTTTACATTTCAATATATTATGTCTGAACATTAAAAATTTCCACAAAAGGTGGGGTTTTTTCCTACTCCATCAAGTCAACCTGCAGCACAGTCAGCCTACAGAAAGCCAAGATTTGATATAAATTGTCTCCTCTCCTGCCAAGGCCAAAAGAAGCAGGACACGCTGGAGGGGAGGGCAGCCGCAAACACAGGGCCTGTCTCTGCCACCACTCTGTCCCTACACAAGCCCCTTCAGTGATGCTTCTTAGAAAAAACTTTTATTATAACAAGGCTTTTTGTCAAAAAGGCTATTCTGATGAACCTTATTTTTTCTGTCAAGTTTTTTCAACTCCAAGGACGAAAACTTCTGCAGAAAAACTTTTATTTTAGAATTTTTTCAGTTTTGAACATTTTAAAAATTCCTTTTCAATGTTTTATAGATCCCGCTTAATTTTTTTTATTTGCCTTTTTTTTACACATATTTAGGAGAAGTAACGTGCATGTTAGAAGAAGTAATGTGCAAGAAACTACCATCTGCAGGGTCTATAATGAACCGATTTGGCAATCAACCTGATCTTGAAAAAAAAAAGTTATTTTTTTAATTAGAAGTAAATAGCAACTGTCTTTAATGACTTTAAAAATAATAAAAAGGTTCATCTACTTCATGGCATCATTATCACATCCTCAAAAACAAACAATCAAACCAAAACAACATGGAGAGACAGCTAGAACACCTGTGTGACATTTCAGAGAAGGTGGCCCAAGCCTGAGGCTTTGTGGGGCTTGACGGACGCACAGGAGACGTAGGACATCCCTGTCCCATTCAGACCAGTTTTCTGTAAAGATTAGTAGTATCTCTGGAGCAGGATCTCCGAGAGTCGTGCACCAATGCCACCTTTCTCTAGCATGCCAAGGATGGCACTAAGATGACTTAACCAGGTAAAGGCTTCCTTGCCACTTTCAAGGCATATGTGGCCCACTGGACAGAGACTAGAATTCAAGTATTCTTGTGCCCTGGGAAGTTTTGTTTGCCATGGCCATGTAGCTTCCTCTCTTACCATCATCCCTTCTGGACACTTACCTTTTCAACAAGCCCATGCCTTTCAGTCCAGGATTGTTGGTGTTAGACAGCCTTTGAGAAGTTTCCTGGTCCACTGGCCACAGCAGCTCTTCCCTACTAGAGAGCTCTTTGTGTTGATTTTGTCTCACTGCCCCCCAGCACCAGCACTCCTGAGCACTCAGCAGGCCATTCCTGGGACCCGGAGGCCCTAGGGACATCACTGGCAGAAACTCTTCTCGCTTCCTCCACCTCCAACCCACCAGGACGTGGTTGTTCATAAGTCAAAGACTCTGCAACTTGTGCCAGCCCTTTGAATTGTGAAAAGGCTGAAAGCACTGAGGAAACACCTGGCTTGGCTGATTTACAGGTGCAAACTGGTTGCCTATGTGACGTTAGAAGCAGATTCCACACACTCAGTACATATACTTGGTCTGACAGCCACAGGTTAGATTTAAATAACCAAATATCCATGCACTGCTCTGCGGAAAGCTCTAGACACAAAGTCTAGGTAAGATACTCAGAGCTTAGCTAACACACCCCCTCCCAAATTTATCTGCAGGCTGTATGGTAGGAGTGGCACCACCAGCGCTCCCCTGTGCTGCTCTCTCCTCCCTGCACAGGGCACGCAGCTGATAAGGGGTCTGTAGTGCAGATTAGCTTATAGCTTATCTATGACTAGGTCCACAAGGTGCCTACAGTACCAGATGAAATTAAGATGAAAAGACAGTCTGTACAAGGTCAGCTTTTCACTCAGGCCAAAGAAATACTAGTGAGAAGAAAGGTAAGCAACAGGAGAAATAAATGCCCATCTTCACAGAAGCTAAGGGCAATTTTAACTTACAAATTTCAGAACTTGTCTTGGATGACAATTAGGCTTAACAAAAGACAATAATGAACTTCAAAGGAACACAAGCCAGATGTTAAGTGCACCATGCTTATTTAAAAGTAGGTTTTTTTCCTTTCAGCTGCCCCCTGTGCCCTTATTTAGTAGAAAGCTGGTATTCCAGACAAGGAAAGTATCTGTTGAGTTGAATCTCTCCCCATCCACAGTGAGGAGCTCTGTTCTGACTCCAGTTAGATCTGGAGGTGGACTGCTGAGAGTAATACTGACAGCAAACTCAGAGTCCTCCTGCCCCAGTACCTTTCTTGTCTCACTTGGCATCAGGGTGGATTCATATCCTCCTGTTAAAGACGTGCAGTAACAATGCAACTGCTTCTGTCTTTGGAGCATCCTATTGCCCCAGAGAATGTTCTTGTTCACCTGCAGATGAAGTAACATCCAGCTAGCTATTTTGGAAAAAGTTCAAGAAAAAAATCCTACACTAATGATTACAGCTTTTGTTTGGGGTTTGTTTTTTTTTTTTAATGTTTGACACAACCTAAAAGTTCATCTCCAAATATGACATGCAAGAAAGGAAGCAAGTACATTCCCGAGTACTGTTTCCACCATAGTCAGGGAACAAAGGGACAGTCTTCCAAGGTTGCTGAGGCACAGCAGCCACTCACCATAACACCAGCACAGCAAACTTCCTGGGGCAAAAGCTGAGTTAGGATTCCCAGGAAGCTCTGAAAGGGAAGGAACAAGTGGCACACAGAAACATCAAAGTTCATTTTTGGAAGTTCAGAGGAGCTTGTTTAAAAATATCCCTGCAGACTTAGAAGTCAGAGATAGTATCAGCTACACACAGCTGATTACACAGCATGCATACTTTGGAGACAATATGATGCAGATTAGAAATGTGGCAGGTGTCAAGAAGCAGCAAAGGCCAGCTGCTTGCTAAGGGATGGGAGCCAAGCGTGACAGTGTAGCTGGCAGCTTAGAGACTTTTTTAGCCAGGGCCTGTCCTGGGGTACCCGAGTAAGGTGGGCGGAGCAGGACAAGCCCAGGGACGGCAGTCGGTGTCAGCAAAGAGTCCAGATCATTGGACAAGCCTTTGGCGATGACGCAGGTCCAGGGTCAAGCCACAAAGTCAATCCACAGGTCAGAGTCAGGTCCAGTGAAGCTAACCAGCACCAGAGACATATTTTCATCTGCATCTGCAAATTTCCTAGTGCAAGATACTTTCCGTATTAGTTAGATTAATTTTGGGAACCTAAAAAAAGGGAAAAAAGAACCCAAACCAAAGGAACCCCCAAAATGAACAGGTTGTATTTAAAAAAAATTAAACACAGGACAAGTAAATAATAAAGAATAAATAAAACATGTGCTGATCACCCCCCACTCAGCCCTCACCCCACTCCAGTCAGGTTGAGGATCAGGAGAATGGCTGGCATGAACTGCACGTAAAATGCTGAGACAATGGCCAGATCTTGCAAAGCTTGGAGGGACAAGTACAGGGATAAAAGTAATGGCATCTCAGAGAGAATACTTCTTCCCACTCCTTGCCCATGCCTGTAGGTACCAGCTTTGCTAGAGCTGGAGGGGGCTGAAATGACTCATTTCCAGCATGAGGACTTTACTGAGCACTTTAGCTCAGTGTAGTGCTAAGCCTGCTGTGTGTGTGCCTGACCAGCCCAATCCAAACTCATGTCCTCTTTCCAGTCCCTAGACTACTATGACGCACACCATCTGCAGCAGCACTCCGTGCAATCACACAACGAGTGAGTCCTCCCGCCCTGTGCAGCTCCCCATACAAAGCCAGTGCAAAAGCCCGTGGATCTGCTGACTGAGAAGGTGTGAGATGAAGCACACGAACTGCCCATTCAGCCAGGTACCTTCTGCAACAACCTGCTAAGTGGAGAAAGCACCAATCTCCAATGCTAACTTCTTTGAATTTGCAGGTGATTGGATCTCTATTTCAGAAAGAAAATGACAGCTGTTTTGTTTCCTCACTCAAGCTGAATACTACAGCTTTATGCTCAGCAGACATGCAGGAGGGAAAGTAATTTTCCCCAACAGCGAAGCCAGAAGAACTGCAGAAAATCTCTCTTAGTAAGCAGCTTACTGGTTAAATCTGAGCAGCATCTTCAGGAGAGTGAGGCCAGCACAGGGTGGGTAGTTCACTAAGGTAGGGAGAACACTGTGGCAGCAGCAGCTGCTTCTGCTGATACCAAGATGAGACTCACAATGTTGGGATGGCAGGTTTTATAACAGCAATCACAAGGACAGTGAGAGTGATACAAGTGTAAGAAATAAGGGGATAGGGCAAATACAAGCTTCTGGTTTCTATAATTGCAGGTAAGCAAATTATAAAAATAACAGTAATTCTGAATGTTTCAAGAGATTAAATCAAAGGCATAATATTTAAATCACAAAAATGTAGCTGTTGAAATTTTATTTGAAAACTTTAACAAAATCTCTGTGACCAGTACCTTTTCTTGTATGTCTGCCAATTATTCACATTGATCTGCTAATAACAGGATATGGAATGCTTTTCATCATCAGAGAAGCTGTAGTTATTAGTCAACCTTGGGGTTGTTGGTTCAGTTCATTATTCTCAATTATGCTAATGGAAAAGCTGATGTGCAGAAATGAGGCTGTTGATTTTGCTGGGATTGCTGGAACCCAGGAATACCAGGCACCTCCCCAGGTCTTTGCTCTTACCAGCTGCTCTTGTCGAGCTGGTCAGAATGTCCTGGATCCATGGACAGGAAACAGGGGGTGCTTGTTTTCTCAAAAAGGTAAAATAAGGTCTAAACCAAGCCAGGCCCAAGTATCTTGAACAGTACTCCCACCCCATCTGCTGTTTTTCTAAGCTATATAGTGGAGTTTATCTAGGAAGCAGCTGAAACAAAAAGAGCTAAGTCACAGAACATTTGTTTTCTTAAAACCTTCCCTGGTTGTAGCCAAAATTCTTTCAACTGAGCTAGCTGTTCAGGTGCCTTTGTGGGACCGGGATTAAAGGAGTGATCAGGTGGTCAGCAGCTCTGAATTTCATTCCACTGCTGGTCACTAGCAAAGGTTCAGTATTTGGCTCATTTACCTCATCCCATGAGCTGAGCCTCAGAACAAAGCAAACGATGCCAGCTGTCTACAGATGACGTGCAAAAAGACATCACATTGAACTGTATGGGTTGCTTGCAACTGTAGAGATTACATCATGAGCTTGATTTGGTCTACTGAATGATATCCACATCCTGTCACCACTGGTCAAGGGGGCAGACAATAACAAAATGAAAATCAGTCAATAAGAAATACAGGTAAAGAAGTAGTTTTATCGTGTGGCATTCCTATCAGCAGGTTACAAGACAAGTCACTTTAACAGGTAAATTAGCAAAACCCAAAATAATACAGACAAATACATAAACTTAGGCAATGATTCAGAAGAAAGCATGCTTTGGGGTGTAAAATGACTCTCTGTGGGTCAAGAGACACTCTCCTGGATGTCAGGTTCCTGCAATTGGCATAAACAGCAGTGAGAAAGGTTAGGTGTACGATATACACACTGGGCAAGTGTCCTGGTAAGGACGGGTGGCAAACCTAACAGGGCAACACTTCCACCAGGTCTGTCAGACAGCATCATAACTGAGCTCAAGTCAAGAAGCTACTCTTCTCTACCAACCATTTCAACAGCCAAAATCTCTTTCATTAAAAAAAATATATATATATTGCATTTATTCCCACATTAGAACTTAATCTTCCCCTACAGATTCTTTCTTAGAGCTGTTCCTATTTGCATAATTAAAATGAGGATAGTAGTCTTTTTTGTGCGCCTTTTTTTTTTTTTTTTTTTTTTTTTTTTTTAATAAAAGGCAGGGGCACCACCTAATGGTGAGTTAGAACCCTGGGCTTTTTCTTTCTGCAGTTGGCTAACTATTACACCAACACTGACACTACAGATAGCAGAGACAAAATCAAACTGTTCCATGGACTTTGAACTGTCAATTATTAATCCTGAACATTGGCAAGATTGATCAGGGTACCTTATATTACACACAAATGCACACCCCCACACCCTCAGCCCCTGTGCATAACTGATCTTAAGAAAGAAAATAAAGCAAAGAGGGTTTTATGCCAACTGTATGTTAAATTAGACTTAATTTCTAAGTAAGTAAGTTATTCTAGTGCAGGAGGAAAAAAAAAAACAAACCCTGACTATAGTCCAGGATTCGTAGTGATATTCCAGCCTTTTGCTGCTGAGCAATATTTCAACTGGAGACCTGTACAGGGGACAGGCACAGATCCTCTGGTAAGTCATATTAAAAATTTTAAATTAACTTCAAAGCAGGTATTTATCTTGATAAATTATTTTTTCTCATGGGCTCCTGAGTTTAGCCCAAGGATTTTGCTTTCTGATGTCACAGTGAAAACAAAGAGAAAAGAAAACAAATTAAAGGAAAAAATGCTCTGTTAGTAAAATCAGTGTGTCACTTCTCATGGCATAAAATTGAACCTTCTGCTTTCCCGGGGCACTAGGAAATTAAAAATACACAGTCACCAGTCCTGAAGTCCCTAAAGGTGTAGAGATTGCATGGGAGTGACACTTTTGGGAACTCTAGCATATTTGGGATTGTTGATTACAGTTCACAGTAAGATTAAAGTACCTTCTAGATGAACATTCCTCACACTGATAAATTCAGCAGAGGAAAACCCTTAACAGCTCACCAGTTTCATTTCTGTACATGTAAAAGGTTTGGGGATGAGCAGGTAGCTAAAGTATCTACCACCCAGGGAAAGGATCAGCCAGGAGGCTGCCCCCAGTAAGGCATCCTTACTAGGGCAGCCTTGCTTCAAAGCACACTGGCTAGACTGTGCAAAAGGGGCACAGGAAAGGCAAATTCAGAAGGTTTCTGTCCTGCACTTATAACACATGGTCAGGCAAGGACCACAGGAGACTGCATATCTAGGACAGTAGCCCTGCTAAGCAAATGTTACAAAATTTGCACAGGCTGGGCGCCAGCCACCCGCTTTCACTCACGGGGCTCACACAGGCATTGTTGTGCTGAACACAGAGCAGTGCTGTCATTTATCCGTGCTATAATCCTGTGAGTGCAAAGTCCAGTGTTAGCTCTGCAGTGGGAGGAATGAGAAATTGAGGACAGGAGCAAAAAACTCAGAACCATCCTTAATGTCCTTAGAAGTTCACCAAACAAAACAGAAAAGTTGTCACTGGTTGGCCAAAGAAATGTGACCTCAAAGTTGGTACAAGCAAAACAGAACTGCAACATGTTTTTTAAAAGGGGGGGGGGGGGGGGGGGGAATAAAGCACAGATGTTGCCAAAGCTGGTTTGTGAAATAAATCTTCTCTGCATAACAGCTGTCACCCTAGCTTCTCAATGCCCACTTCATCAGATGTATGCGGAGAGAGGGAAAGGGTACCTAAACCCTGTACCATGCTGTCGCCACAAAAGACAGGCCATGAAGTTGGACAAAGGCAGTATTTTTAAAATAAAAATTGGATTTATTAGTTAAATAAAACTTCATTTGAAAAATATTTCTCAGTAAATCTGACAATTATTTAATATTTTAATTTTGATTTAACTGTATTGATGTTGTTTATATTACATCCTGTGTTTTTTAGAACCTACTAAAGATATGTACTTGAAAAAAACAATATCCCAACTATGTATGATAGCTGTGACAATTTTAATCAAATAATAAATCTGATGGAAGTTAGCAGAAGCCTCTTATACATGTCGTGCTTCCCTAAGATTGCAGGAATTGTTGGGTTAAAAAAACCAGAATATTCCGTACTAAATGCAGCTGCATTTCAAACTATGGATGAAACACGTGTGCATGCACGTGTCTATGATATTTACATTTAGGCTAGGTGCGAATCCAGTGTGGAACAGTGAGGGAACATAGGCGTTTCAAATTCAGACTGTGTAACAGCATCAGACATCATTAAAGAGAGGGAAATATTAGCCCTCAGCTCAGGTTTTCGTGGTCCATAACAGAGCACCTGTATTTGAAGTCACTGAGTATCAAAGGACAGAGTATGCCTACTACATTATGACAGATTGGCATTCTTGCATACTAACTGTACAAAACTCAGACTTAAAGAAAGAGCATTCACTTTACAGAATGCCTAAGGACAAAACGTGGAACTCCAACCCAAGATGATTAATGGTCTGTAGAAGCCACAAGTTTTGAAGAAAAGTCATTGTTTTGTGTCTGTAAGCAATACTGTGGTCACTAGTTCTTGTTCCTTCAATCAGAACTGGGCTGGCACTGCAGAAATTTGCATATCATCGTTTTCCTCAATATGTAGGCTACAACAGAATAAACTGATTCAAAAGCTTGCTTTTAGCAAGGCGCAGTCCTCACAAGTGTCAAGGCCCATTTACACCCACACAGAACTACATGTGGTTAAGTAGCTGTGACAGGTCGGGCAGGATCAGGCAGGCTCCTCTTGCTAAATGCTGTATGCATGTATCATGTATGCATGCATACGGAGATCCTGTTCCTGCCCCAAGGAACTTTAAATTGAAAGTAAGCATCCAGGCTCCCAAAAGTATCTTAACTGCTTTAGTATGGAAATCAAGCTTTCTAACACCTCATCCTTTTTCAAGGTAAACCTATCGATTAGGGTGACGCCTCATAGGAAATGTTACAAGTCATGTGTTTCTCTGTACCTGACTTGTGTTAAGCAGCAGCTGGCACCTTCACTGTATCATCATGTAAGAGGCTAAGGGAAATTCAGGAGCTAATCCAGTCTAATGCCATACGCTGCCATGCCTCCCTGGGCAACTGGCAGCCGATTGCATCTGTCACAAACCAGGAGACTGCTCTGTCTCTCAGGGCCGGGCTAGCACAGCAACTTCAGAGTAGTTGCCTGTCATTACCTGTCCTGTGAACAGAAAGCACTTTGTCCCAAACACTTCCAGCCCTTTTGCTTTTGTGGTTGGGCTTACTTTTAACACTCCGAGCAGCACAGATCAAGAACTCCCTGATCCTTATTATTGTTCACAGTGTTAGCAATCTCCCCTGCAGATAGTGCATGGCAAGGATGGGCAGGGGGAAGAGCATTTCTCATGCTTTTGTGACATCCAAATACCTGTAGATTATGTTTGCAGGACTTGCAAAACTGTAACTGAATAAGTATAATGCAGATCAAGATATTTAGCAGCGGAGTCTGTTTCAAACACAGAGGAAGTGTGGAGTAGGGAGAGAGAGACAGTCTAAAGAGCATGTTCTTCTATCTTACCTAGGAAGGAATTCATTCTACGCACTCTTCCCTTCAGCTTTAGATGAGCCACTGTTTTATAGCATGCTCATGGGAAATGTGGAGATTACTCCATTTTCTATGGAAGTTGTGAGGCACAACTCATTTCATGCAGTTTTGCCAGCTTACTATACACAACTTTACAGGACAGTTTGTCCCACTTTGAATTGCCTCTCTTCGGGAACGACAAGGAAACTCATACAACTAACTTAACTATTACATCAGTAAAATCACATGGAAAAAGGGGACCTTTAGGTTTTTGCATGAAAGGCTTTGGGTCACAGTTTAGAACTTGGGAACTTGGTTTCTTTACAGTTTCTCACAAGTACTCATCAGAAATTTAAAAAGAAATACCTCCTCTCCTTATGCTAACTGGGCAAGTCTAACTCTGGACAAACTTTCAACATGTGTAAATGTCACTAGTATAGCTGTAGTGGATTCTTCACTTGTCCCAAAATGCTTCTTACACAATAGCCTTTTGCCACTCATTTGCCTAGGCCTGCTTTAGCTTGTCATCTTTTCATAGACATGACTCTGCAGTTAACTTCTCCCTGTTGTGTGTCAGGTGTAGACAGCTTCTATCAGGATCAGTAACTCCTGCATGAATCTCTCTAAACATTTGTTCATTTTCTAACAATTTCAGTGGGTCTCTGAAAAGCAATCCCCCCCATCAACCTCATGTATTTAGCATGACATGCCAAGGAAGTGCTTTCATTTTAACATAGCTTGAAATTCATAACAAAACTTTAAATTTTCTTTTTCTATATGTCACAGACTATTTAATCTCTGAATATTACACTGAAAAAACAGCTGGGAATTTCCTGTTGCTTTCTTCTTTGGCTTCAGAGATCTACTTATCAACCAAAAATAAATAAATGCCTTAACTACCTATTATGGCAGCAAGCAAGTGCTTCTGGAGTATAGAGCTAGTGCCACTATTATTGCCACTAAGCATGTCTGATCTGCTTGCTTTCTCACAAAACTCCTTGACAGCCAGGTTAAGATGATTACTGCCTGCTCTGACAGAAGTACGGTGTACCTCTACTAGCTTTTGAAAAATACCTGGCTTTGCTTGTTATATTTGGTAAACAGGGACCTAACCTGATTTCAGCCTCAATAAAGCAGAGGTGTGAGCAGCTTGCTCTCTTTTTGGAAGAGGATATGGGGACTCTTGACCTGATATGACCTTCACTTTAATGCTTTTTTATAGCTTTATATTGCAAAATCAGTTTGAACTTAATTAATTGTTTTTACTACCAACAGGGTGTAAAATCTGCATGTGACCTGCCTGCACTGCAGCAGCAGGCAATGCCCTTCACTGCTGCAATAGCCAACTCAAGTTAGGTCACAGCAGGTCAGCAAATAATCTCCGAAGCATTGAATAATTTAAAGGGTAATTCAGTGGTCAGCGAATGTCAGACCTTTATAATTCCATAAATCATCTCTCCAAATGATTCGTAAATTGCATTAAACAATGAATTTTACAGTTTCCCCATTGACTGTCTGTCCTACATAAGTATGGATTTGAGGCAGGTATTTGTACATGTTTCAATTGTTCGGATGATTTATATGACAAGGAAGCCAAGCTGACTATTGTCACTTGCATTCAAAACAATGTGTAACAGTGTCCTACCAAAAGATAATTCAGTAGGACACCATCTCATGAACACAGAGGTTCAGAGTTTGGGGCTGCTCTGTCATTAGGGTTCATTTGGAACACTTTGTACTAGATGAGCTTCATTTTTGTTTCTTGATTAACTTTGAAAAAAATGAAGAATCTTACAAGCATTAAAATCATGAACTGTGTGAGATCTATAGACTGTACAATGGGTTCTGTCAACTGCTCATGTAATTCTGAGCCGAATCTGAATGTTAAAAATATTTTAATCTAAATATACTGACATTATTGTGATTTCCTAAGAAGTTTTTACTGAGCATGCCCAATGTCATGTAAAAGTTTCTTTTATTTTCTTTATATTGCTTCTTTCTTTAAACATCTGAAGTGATCATGTTCTTTTTCTGTGGTTTCTTCAAAGTAAATTAGTCTCCAACAAGTTACTATGCAAAGTCAGCGATATTGGGATACAGACAATGAACGGGCAAACCCTGAAAAGAGAAACTCAGTGATACCATTTCCACTTCAAGCAGAGTAAAGGTGCCAGCCTCAGTGCCTCCTGTGGCCCTAGGCTAAGCACATGTTATTGCTGTCTAACAGTCAACAGCTCTGCTAGCCAGTTACATCTGATCGAGGCAGGCATAGCATTCCTATAGTAGAGCTTCCTCACCCCAGAAATGCCTACTATCTCACTGGGCAGCATAGAGTCACTTTATGGGTAGTAAGGATCCTTTTTTCTGAGGCTTGTTAATAGACTCCACAAAGTGTAGCAGACAGTTCTTCGTTCTTTTTTGTGGTGATGATCTTATGTTCCCATTGCTATTATAGAACAATGAAATCTAGAGGAAACTAATATATACAATTATTTAACCTAGAAAACTGATGAGCAGATTATCCAAGGTTACTGTACCTGCTTCAGAGATTAAACATAATTTGAAAGTCAAAGGGCAAGTATTTATCGGCTGCAATGTATTTGATTCAGAGCCTTGAGCAGGATTATATTTCTCATGGGTATTTGTGCTAATTTCAAAGGCTAGACTGACAGACTGTGTCTGAAAACAAACGTATAGAGGGATGGATTTAAACAGAATGTTTTTCTTTTCAGAATCCAAAGTGGCCGTATTTTTCAGTTGCTGGACTGAAAAATACTTGCACGTCCTTGGAGGATCAAGGGCTATCAAAACAGACAAAAGGAAGATCTGTGGTTTAGTGGCATCACAGTTCACATGGTTCGTATTTCTACTAAGCTCACTGCGCTGTTTCACAGACCATGTGGCTTGGGATTGCTTTCAGACACAAAACTATGCACGGAAGTACAGATTTAGATACAACCCAAGATACATCCACAGATATTTGGTGCTTCTGAGCAATCTGTATTGAATCAAACCTGCTTATATTAAAGTATTAAGTACATGTTGTCTTTAGAAATTTTCAAAGGCATCTTTGGGAAGTTGTTATGTGGAAAATTTAAGTAATAGCTTTAAACCAAAAGGACAGCGTGCCATCTGAACAAACAGAGTCTGCATAGTATCCTTTAGGGTGAAGGACTATTTCACTTGTAACTACCATAGCAGTATCATTGGATCTTATTATTCTAGCACATGCTGTAAACAAAACACATTTTTCAGTTTCTTCTTCATTAAAACAACAATTTTTGCATTCAGAGCTTCAGTGTTGAGGAAAAAACAATATGTGAAAGAAAGGTCTGAGATTAATTTGGGAGTAGGAGAAAGTGGAGAGTATCTCTTGAATCCTGAGAGAAGACTGCAGTTTTTACCTGACAAATGATATGAGGTGAATTGAAAGTCTCGGTTGCTGTGCATGTAGATGTTGTGGGTTAGCCCTGGTAGGCAGCTGAGCCCCACACAGCCACTCACTCGCTCCCCCGCAGTGCAATGGGGAAGAGAAGAGAATACGGAGAGTAAAAGTGCAAAAACTCATGGGTTGAGATAAAGACAGTTCAATAGGTAAAGCAAAAGCTGCACACACAAGCAAAGCAAATTAAGGAATTCATTCACTATTTCCCATCAGCAGGCAGGTGTCCTGGCTGTGTCCCCTCCCAACTTCTTGTGCACCCCCAGCCTGCTCGCTGGTGGGTCAGTGTAAGAAACAGAGCAGGCCTTGACACTGTGGAAGCACTGCTCAGCAATAACTGAAACATCAGTGTGTTATCAAGGCTGTTTTGGTCACAAATCCAAAACACAGCACCATACCAGCTAGTATGAAGAAAAGTAACTCTATCTCAGCCAAAACCACTACAATAAAGTAGTTGTAAAATTCGTTGGACAATCGTATGCAGTCATAGGGGATACTAGGAGAAAATAGGGATTTCTAGGAGAAAATAGTAAGCAATTTGAAACTAACTAAGCACCTCCTCCTTAAGAATCTGCAGTGAACAAGAAGATCTAGTTCTTAGCCTTGCAATGCATATCTAAGATGGAAACGTTATGAAAGCTTTGACTAGATTTGAGTCATTCTTCTAAGCAATGATAATCAGCTCTGTGGGCACTGCTTGTAAGTTAATGACTAGCTAAACAAGTTGGCCTGGGACATGAATTGTAGCAAGTTATTAACTCCCTAAGTCCCTGAGCCAATGTCATGACTACTAGGACCCTTTCAGGGTTTCCACTGTGTTCAGGAGTAAGGCTTGCACAGCTCTTTTCTGCAGTGTCACCTGACACCAAAGGCAAGGCTGATGGATGTGTGCACTACTGACACAGACATCCTTCCCAGTTCATTCCTTCAGGTCATGCCAGTTTCAAAAGCTTTTTTGCACAACCTCTGACCTGATCCACTGCCAAAATCCTGGTCAGAGAGAGCTTGTGTCATTCTTCCTTACAGTACTCATTACCTAGAGAGAAGTAACACTGCAGCAGTGGGCCAAACAGAGCACATAGCAAATATAGTGCTCCAGCACTTTCATGCATTTTTTGTCTAGACTGTGAGCTCCTTGGAGCCCACACCATCAACAGAAGTGGAGGAGACAGAATTCAGGCACTGGAGTTACTAAGGTTTTAGCTCCACAGCTAAAAAATCTTCTTTGGTGCCTTTCAGTCTTTTGTAAATTTCAGAATTCCCAAATCTGGATCACAAACAGTTTAAAAGGCTGAGAACTGAGTCTGGACTCTTTTTGTCTTGCACAAAAATTGCTGAAAGGAAGTGACTAGTCAAAGCCAAAGAGCAGGTCTATGCCGATCCCAGTTCTGGGTGCTGGGGTGGAAGGTTTCTTCTTCCAAACAGCTCTGATCACAGTTGCAGAATTTAAGATATATTGTAGGATGCTAGACCACACACTATTCACATTTGAGCTCTACCAGCATCACCCTAGATCTGTCCTCTGTTCTCTGTTGTAGACTGCTAGCTGTCACAAGGGTGTGCCAGGTACAGCCACACACCTGCAACCTGCACATGTAAAGACAAAGCAACAGGGAATGGAATTTTTCAGTGTAACACAAGGAACAGCACTCTTCAAGAAATAGGCTATTGTAGGGTTTCTTCACAGTACTTGCAGAGTCCCCGCTCCTTGTTTCCCTGACTATAGTGTCAGCCATCTCAAGAGAATCCCCTGCAATACATTCTTACCAGCACTTCTGAAATGATGTGTCTGGAGAACTGCAAACTGGTTCAGATCACTCTAAAGCCCCCTTAGTGGTTAGTGCTGTGGGACATTAGTTCTGGATGACTAATTATTTGGTTTAAAAACAGGTCTTTTGTTTCTTGGGCTATAAAGACAACATGACCACTTTCTGTACTTTTGACCCCAGGGAAAGAAAAGCCACAGATAATAGAATTAAACCCTCATTTCACTTGAGATAATATTTGTGTAAGCTCCCTTAGTAAAATGTCATGTACACTGCCAAGTCTGCAGGTTATCACTTCCACAGTTTGAGTGTTTGGAGACAGGGCTTGGAAGTAGCGGGTATTTGGGGGAAAGCTCTGAGAATTATAAGAGCTGTAACTGTAGAACTTTTTTCCTACTCAGCCCAACGTTTCCTTCAAGACTTGAGCTCAGACAAAATAACGGTTAGGATATTTTTTATTGGCTCAACACAGAAACATTATATAAGGTTTCAAGGCCACACAGACGATTTCCCCCCTTTTAGTAAGGCTCTCTGTAGACTTTGCAGGGAGAAGAATCAACACATTCAACTGTGATTCCAATTGTGCTCTTCTTTCAAGGGATTATTTTAAAATTCTAAGCACCATGAAGCAAGAGCGCAAGTCGTCCCCATCAGCACTCAGAGCTTTTTCCTTGTAACTCTGAAATCACACCAACAATAGTAAAGATTCTTGGCCAAGTGTTAGTTTGAGACATGTCATTCCATTCCATTCCAGGGAAGAAATGAGCTCTCCCTCCCTTTTCCTGCTGCAGTCCTGTTGTGTTTGGATGCCCATATGGTTTCAGGTAACCAAGATCAGACTCTTCCATAACTTGGGAGCCAATCCTTCCATTGCCTTCTCCCTTCCCCATCACGTTATCTTTCTTAAAACAGTATCGCTTTGTAAATTGCAGTACACATTCTGCAAAAAACACTAGTAAAGAGAGATTTTCAAACTCTCTTCGACATAGGTAGGACTCTGAGCAAGTTGGGCGATCTGGTAATGCAGAGTTTATTAGAATGGTTTGACTTCTCTATAAGGAAATAGGAGTTAAGAAACTTAGCTTCAAAAAGTACAAGTCTGTTCTTTAAATATTCATTATATCATCGGTACTTCTTAACTGCAGAACACAGCTCCAGCCTTTCCTGTGAAGGAATTGAAACTACCAGTTCTCTACTATGCCTGCCTTTATCAAACCTGAATACACTTTTTTAGAGTGCGCACGTCCATTCAGTAAATATACCACAGTATAATGTCTTCCTTAATTCACAGCTCCTCGCTGTTTCTGCATTTTTTTTTTATCTCCATGCAGGAATTATAGAGGCAAACCACTGGACTGCTGTGTCTTCACATACAAAGCTGGCTTCTGTGGGTAGGCCAGAGAAGGCTGCTGGAGCCAGCAGAACGAAAACAAGAGACAAAAAAAAATATTAGCTCTGCTTTGTGCCATATGCTTTGGTGTCTTGTTACAGAATAGTCAGTTTACAGTGGAAATCAGAGTCCCCATGCAATGCCATAACTGAGACATGACACAGTATGCAGGTGGTGTTTAACTAGGGCATATGCGTATATGGATTCTCTTTCATTCACCATCCACCTCACAGATCAGTGTCTACTTTGAGCAGCTCCAGAATGTTTGTTTGAAATACTTGTCCAAAAACACTGAGAAAACTGAGCTGTAAATAAGCTCTGGGAACATAACGGACAAGGGTGTGATGAAGAAAAATTTGGAGAAAGCAATTAAACCAACCTATATTGTTATGACTAAGCTGCAGAATTCTGGCATTGGAGCAACAGGAAAAATACTGAAAGTGGCAAGATCCTGAAGTAATGCTGCTTAGAGTTGCTTGGAGTTTATTATGCTTCTGGTGGTGGCCAGTTCAGTATTACCTGCCAAAAAGCAATACAACCTCGCATACAGGAGACTGGCTTTTCTGCTCATGGCCAGGTCACAATCAGAAGCACAACCCAAAAGTCATCAGGAACTAACTTTTATTCATTTCCAGAGGAGACGGGCACTTGTCAGTCAAGACAGGCAAAGTCCCAGCTCTTGGGCAGTGGCAGCTGCCTTTACTTTCCATTGGTCTAGAATGCTTGTGTTTCTAACCGTCATGTGGACCATGTACTCCAAAACATTTCTGCAGTGACTTGATGCATGTATACATATGTGTGTGTGTGTGTGTGTGTATATATAGGTGAACACACACACACAAAGATTTGTCTGGCATTATCTCAGGAATTTGGATAGACACTAACTGGAATTATAGGCTGTGCATCACTTCCATTACTCCACATTAAACCTGGCACACAGCCCAGCACTTCACCCCAAAAGTAATCACTAGATAGAAGAGTCTGTCATCTGGAAGGACAGATGTACAATAGACCATTTTTAAGGACATAAGAAGGTTTCTGTGGTTACTTAGTGTATACTATGCTATAATAACAAGCAATACAATCATCTTTTACTAAAAAGGAAAAGACTGAGGATTGTTTGAACAGAAATCTTGAAAAAAACCCTATAAAACTTTCCACAGCAGTTTAAACAGATTATTTTAAAAATCATACTGTTAGTAAAGGCTTTAAAATTCCATGTGAGGGGGATTATTCAGCCAAAATCCCAGAGAGCAGTTGTAGATAATTTCTAATTGTCTTACTGTTCAAGCAGAGTCCTTCCCGCAGATTTCCACTACTCGTCCTCTCTTTCCACCCCTCCAACAGAAAAATAAATGAATGATGGGTCTTCAGGTTTTTTTTATATTCCAGATACTTAATATTGAGCAATATGCAGGATCCAGAAAAAAGAAATCTTCCAAGTCTTTTTCAGCCTTAAAAATGCTACAGAGGATACAAACACTATTTCTTCTCTTTTGCAGGTCACTTGTAATAGACAAGCTGCTTGTGATGCATTCCATGCTGGGACCAGCTATAAGCCATGCATCTGCTGAATTTAGGAATAAAGAGCTAGTCCATAAAATGTGGAATCAGAGGAGTGGCCTCAGGGGCATAATGGTGCATTTACTTCTGTGAGATCAGAGTGTTTCACTAAAAGATATATATTGTTACAGGAAAAGGGCTTCCATGCTTTTTGATTCTGTCATTATTTATTGTTTGCATTGCTCGTTCTGCTATGCTAGATCACACAGCAGAGGTAACCTGAGAGAACACTCTGCATCTTCCTGGAGCTCACATTATTTGCCACTGCAAAGGAAACTTGCTATTAGAGTAAGTTGTGTGCAAGAACATTTAGGCTGTTGCTCATCTAAGATCCCTGGGACTCTCAACGAGTGTGAAAAACATTCAGTTTAGGAATAACCTTCTCACAATAATATTTTCTCTGTGTCCCTTTCTCTTTTCCTTCTCACTAGAGAGACATTCATGTAAGCAAGACCTCTGCAAGTAGCACTGTTAACTATCCTAGAAAATCTCATTTACAAAGAAAAGGATTTCAAACAGTTTTTCTCACTGTAGTTATAATGACCGCAGTCTGTAATTAATTACTTATATCATTACTTTCCCAGCTGAAGAACCATTTGAAGCGGGGGGTCTACCCAGCATGAACTAAAAAGACTAAAGTGATTTCTTTTTTAATAAGGACATTTACCAATGAAGATCATTGTTTCTTCGGTGTCAGAAGTGCCACAAGCACTTGCTTTGCATGGTTAAGATGACTATGAGGACAGGAGACAGCAGCTGCAAGAGACAACGAAAAATGGGGAATACCTGAAAAAGTCCCATCTTAAGTCTCTTATCAATACTATGTTTAATTGTAAAACACCAGGGAAACCCTCTCTGTTGACAAAAGAGCCTGCCCTGCAGTGGGACTCTGCTGCTGTGGAGCTCCACAGAAGGAGTACCTGGCCCTGAGGCCATGCCCCCAAGGGCCTGCCAAGCAAGAGGCAAACCTGCTGGGCAGGTAAGGCACCCAGAGGATTGCACTGGTGTGCAAAAGTTCAAGACACACTTTTCAGAATACTTCCATACCACTGATTTTCTCTGTTGCTCTTTCACATATCCACTCTTTGAACTAAGACACCAAATAAGGTATCCAGCCTCAGTGACAATACCAAACATAAGGAAAATAAAAACTCTCCTTTTCCACTCCAGATTCCGTGTTTAATATCTGCCATGTTGTGCATGCTTATGACATTCTGCTTTCCTGAACAAAATAGCAGACAGAACCAAACCAGATGACATACTTGAGTCTGTTCTGCCCACATTGTTACCCTACCCACGCAGACTACAACAGCTGTACCAGCATGGTCAGGGCTCCTTCTGTTCTATCATCCCCTGCCCAGCCATGGTCACTAGCAAGTGGTAAGGGGAAATATATAGACCAGCCTGCCGCAGGATAAATTCCCATTTCACATCAACCCTTAATTATGGATTTCCATGTTTTCGTATAATAAAAAAAAAATCTCAGATAGTTGACAAATGTTTTTCATAACCCAGGTGATAAGCATCAATAACAACTTTGTCTTTTGCCTTCTTATTGACTGAATCTCATATCAGCTGATGCAGATCATTCCTGTGACTGCTGCCAGGCTTACAGGCCTAGCTAATCCCACTTATTTATTACTTTCCATATTAGTATAGATCTTACCAGCTTCCACGTTCAGGTACTTCCCTAGAGAGCCTATTGTGGCTATCCAATCTGAGCTGGCTGCAGCCTCCTTGTTTTGCTTCCTGATAAGTTCACAGACAGGCATTGCTCTTTTCTACCTCTTTATTAAATAGTTTGATGGAAACAAACAGGAAGAAGAGAGGGGAAGGATGAGTAGGACACTGAGTAAGCTTGCCATACAGACAATCTAATTTAACATTAGTCCCAGACACAGTACCAGCTCTCACCCTTTTTAATATCAACAAAGGGCAAATACCCATTCCATTCTGCTCAGGCCTTAATTACTAGAAGTCCCCAGGCCCTGGGAGGAACTACTAACCAGCTGACTGTTATTAGCCTTAATTATTTACTAGATACACCTGAAAACTGTGACATTTATAAAGCAGGAGCCAGTGACCATTTCTGTTTCTTATGTGATTACATGTAGATAGGTTTCCTAAGCTTTTTCTTCCGTAAGGTTTTCTCCATAGTATAAGCTCATAAGCATATCACTCCTTAGGTTTGTTAGATAAAAAAATATAGATTAGAAGCAGCTTGAATTAATTCTTAATTAAACCATCTCATGGGATTTATGCCCAGAAATATGTCTCTTTAGATTCAGGTGTCTGTACACATTCCTGCAGCCTGATTTGCAGCTAACTGCTAAGTGCCACTTGGTCTTTCACATGCTCTTTGAATTGGTATGATACCTGCCCTTTCTAAGGCTGGCTCTGATAATCAGGCTGGGCAATATGTTTCTGCTTAATAACTTCACACATACAAGCAGCCTTGTCCAAAAAGGCAGAGCAGCACTGAGTGACAAGCAGGGATAGATTCCGCATGTTGGGGGGTGTCACTTTTACTAGATAAATCAATACCACATTTCCCTTCTTATCTTGAAAGCTATGGTAGGACAAATTACATTAGCATGGATCTCTGCTTTGGCTCTGGCCATGCTCCTGCAGAACAGCAGGCTGCAGTTTTACAAACCTTTGCCCTGATATGCTGTCAGTCAGCTATTGGAAAGGCTGTGGCAGGCTTGAGCATGCTCAGCTAGAATAAGTTTGGGGTATTTTTTGTGGTTAAAATACAGAGGCAGTAGCTGCGTGCACACTGGGGAGCCAATTGTGGATCCTACTGCTGGTAACTGATCTCTGTTGGTTTCAGCTGGCCGATGACAGATAAGACCAGTCTCACCTGAAGCTGACATGACCAGAAGCACCATGAACCTTAACTCTGCTCTACCTCTGCTATTTTTTGGCTCCTCAGAAAGTCTACTCATAGGTCAAGGGGAAATTTCTGAGTATGAATTCGTAGTTTATCTCACTGCCCAGAGATGATTCTGGGAGTTACAAACTATGCCAGAAAAATATTGGCAGAAAACATACAGAATAGGATTACTAGATAATAGCTAAATCTAATACACTGTTAGATTTTCAGCACTGGCTGAATTCTCCCAATTTAAATATTTCTATCAGGAGAAACTCTGACACTTTTACCAGTATTCCCAGTCCTTAGAAAACAGAGGTACTGTCAGTACAGTTTGTTCCCAGACTTTTACAGAGATTAGATTGGATTCAGTTATGCCTCTTAAAGCCTGGCAAAGCTAGGATTGTCATTGAAAAAGAAGGTGCCTTAACAAGATGGTGGTTCTGGAGGCACTGAGCCTGCAGAGACTGGCAGCAGTGGAAGAACGATCGCCAGCTATCCTTACTGCACACCTGCAGCTGCTGCCCAGCATGCAAGTGAGGTGGTGCATACCTTCCACCTTCATTGGGTACAGTACTGAGTGCTGCCAGAAAAAGCAGCAGATAGGCAGGTGGACCTGCAGACTATGTAAAATGCCCAGTCGAGTGCATACCAGGTGTTTTGTGCTATGGATCTAGCTTGTAAAGATGATACTTTCTATATAGAAAGCCTTGTCACTATCACACAAGGTATCCTTTATTTCTTCTGAGCAGTTCTTGGCATCTACAAATGAAGTTTCTAGATAAGATGCCAAAACGAGCTGCATTTCTGTAATCCCAGATCAAGTGAGGGCATCCAGAAGATTAATTTAGGAATTTTCTCTACAGGGCAGCTCCTGGAGAGACCCAAAACACACCCTGTAACTCTGGTTTGCTCTCTTTGTTTAGATCCCCCATTTTTATTGAGCGGCAGGCTGTGAGGAACAAGTAAAGAGGGTAAGTGACTTAGCACGACAGTGCAAGTTCAGTCCACTGTGCCTGACTAGCAGTAGTGTCTCTCATGTCAGGTGACTTTCCACTGAGAAGGCTGATTGATCAAGGGCTTCTCAGTGGTGCTGGATATGAAACCAAGCAAGGGCCCATTTGGGTTGGAGTAGCCATGCTAGACAGGAGCATCTGTCTCAGACAGAGAGGCCACACATGCCTCAATAAAACACCAGTGACAATGGCACTGAGGACAGCTGACACAGAGTCACCAGTGTCTGTACTATTGATCTCAGTGTGCAGGAATATTGGCCACGTGGAAAACGCATAGTGGGAATGGTTCCCAAATTGGGTTAACTTCCAAACCACGGGTGGGAATTGACTGGAGAACACTAACTGGCCTAAGTCAGAACTGGGCCAAGGACCACACTAACAGTTCAATGGTAGATTTGAATGAATTCCAGCACCCCGAAGTGTTTAAATACCAGCATAAATGTAGCCTGTATTGGCACTTTCCATCCCCTGTCATTTTTTCCCCTGGGAAAGGGGGACTCAGCAGCATCCCGCCCCGACGGAGGCTGTGGGTACCTCCCGCAAGCACGCATTGCGCTCCATCTGTGGCACAGCTCTCAGCCACAGCACAGCTGACAATGAAGAATCTTTGCCTTCAGTGATTATAAAAGATGAGTGTGATTTTTGGAGGCTGTGGGAGTGTCATGGGACAGAACTGCTTCAGACCAAAAATTATTATTGGAGACTGTGTGTAGGGTTAGAGGTTAAACATGAATTTGTATTTTATAAAACAGCTTCCCTTGCACTGACTTGCCAAATATTGATGTCAGGGTCCTATATTTCCCATATTAGATTGATGATCTCACATATGCTGGTAAAATAAGATTTTAAAAGCTGGTTTAGGTGCCTGTGATATCACCAGGAAAAATATGGAAAATCCTAACCCCAGGTTCTGACTGAAATAGTAAACAGGATATGGTATCTAAATCTCTCTTTTGAGATGCATTTACCTTACATGCCTGCTGGATGAACATCTGAGATTTTTATACTGCATCGGGATTCTTTGTGTGATTTTTGGTAAAAGCTTGTGCGTCACATTTGAAGGTATTGGTTTTTTTCCCAAAACAAATATGGATGCCCGAATATGCTGCTAGAGATTTCACTGAGGCAGTTCATTAATACTCTGAGAAGAAAACATGTTAGTCAATGCCTTCTTTAATACAAATGCCATACAAGAGGCTATAAGACATAAAAACTGCATATATATGCTTGATATTAAGTTGGACACTCAGCAAACGAGTCAGAAAATGTAACTGCAGCAGGGTGAAATGCAGAAAAGCGGTCTGTACAGCCACAGCCTCATCACCCATGGGGACATATCATGTCTGCCAGCCCTAATCCACACCAAAAATCAGTGCTGAAAAGGCCAGGTCCCTTCTGGGCTTTAACAAAGAAATTAGATGCAGAAGAGAACTACATCCATTTTGCAAGGATGAGTACTGGGTCATGGGTCTTTATATTTTTTTGTGAAGAAAACCTTGATGAGATGGTTATTCTCATGAACAGCCAAAACAGACGTCCTTCTGACAATATAATTTGAAACTCCAGAAACATAGTTCAGGATCAATCCCCTGTTCACATACAATCTTTATTTACTTTGCTTTTGGTTTTTTTGGGGGGTTGGTTTTGTTTTGGTTTGGTTTTTTTCCTGTTAAGTTTTTTTCTTAGCTCGAATTTTACAGCATTACAAGAAAAAAAATAGCTCAGTATTGATCCTTTAAGGTTAAGAACTTGGTGCACTTAAATTATTCTAACCCAGAGAGTTTGAAATTTATAGTCCCTCTTGAACCTCCCTGCCTCACCAGCTTCCTTGGGAGGACCCTGCTGCAGGCTGCACGCCAACTGCAGTAAAATTTAAAGAGGTGAGAGAGAAACTTCCCAGAAAATATAAACATTTCATGGAAATGAAATAAGTCTTCCCTTATAGGAACTCACCTCAGCAAGCTTTAGATAAATGGAAAGGTATTCAGAATTGTAAGTGGATATAAAGTGTGGTGTTTTAGATACATTTGTTTATGAGCAATGCAGAAATGCGTATTGTCTTAAGACGGTAGAGTCAAACAGCAAGGGGCTGTCAGTCCCCCTCCCCCGTCCCGAGGTCAGCAGCGAGCACGAAAGCACAGGCTGCAGAGTCAGTTGGCTCTGGTTTATGCCTCCCTCCAGGATGGATGGCAGCCGCACACACCTTCGCCCCCCCGGGACAAATCCCCCACTCGCTGCAGCCACAACACTTGAACTCGTGACATCAATACACCCTGCGAGGGATCTGAAATATTCCCCGAGTTCGGAGATGGGAAACTCAGAATAATAGCAACAAACAAGGCACTGGAAAGTACTCTCCTTCTGTGTCCGAGCTCTCTGGCTGACACAACACAGAAGGCTCACGTGGCTGCACAATAACAACAACTGTGGAGAGAAATAAAGTGTGAGCATTAGAAGGGCTGTAAATTCCTCAGCCCTGCTTGCTGGGCACTGGCTCCGGAGGCCTGCTCCCCTTGCAGCTTTCTGTGACCCACGTTTCCTCAGAAATCTCACCACGTCCACGGAGGGTCTGGGAAGCTGCTGGGAAAATGGCATGCTGGAAGTAAGAACAGGGATTTCAGAAGGGAACTTTTTGCCTGGGAAGAGGCTGGATAACTCAGGTCCAGTGGTGGCTCAGAAATGTGAGGGGTTTGATGCACATCCAGTGCTGCTCTCTTTCTGAAGGTCTCTATCATGACCTCAGAAGAAACCTGCCAAACGGATCTAAACATTGCTCTTCTGGCCATCCTTCTCACACAGCCAATCATTCATTCAACAGTGACTTATGCAAAGATCATGGGTAAACATAAGGTGGGTGTGTGCAGGCCCAGCCTCACAGGCTTGCTGCCCAGTGGCGGGGTGTTTGCTCGCACCGCACTCTACCCCAATCAGCAGCTTTTCCTTGTAAATGGTTAACTGACCCCTAAGTGTACCCACAAGAAACCATATGTTCACTTCTGTACAGGCACAGAAATCACAGATAAAATCGTGCCTTTATCAGACTTGTCACATTTAATAGGAAATATAGGAAGGGAAAGCTGATGCACAGGATAAATCATGCAGTTTTACCAACTGTTCCCAAGTTTTTAAAAACATTCAGCAAACTCTCTGCAGTTTAAGCCTTCTAAGGTTTCCTGTGTCACTCAGTGAATTTTAACTCTATGCTACCACTGCAGACATTGCTTATGAGGATGTGTTTCTGTGAGAATGAACATCAGCAAAAGCAGAGAAGTGATGTTGCACTCCAAAATGCCATTCAGTGTCACAGGACAGGTGCTCAGGGTGTTTCTAATGCATAAAGCAAGGTAACTGCTGTCCTTCAAACACCAAACAGGGATATCAGCTAAGGAAGAAAGAAGGCAGAAGCTTCTGAAATACAGATCAAGCCAATGAGCCATGCAGTTTGGAGATGTTTGCTACTGAGATTTTGGAAGTTTCTGTCTAGGAAGGCAGCGTGTGAGAGTCTGTCTTTGAAATCAAGCTGAAAGTTTCTCCCCGTTTCTTCCACAGTTGGAAAAGCTCTATTTTCCAGTAAACAAACACACATACACATGCATACACCATGGCTGATTCTGCGGTAAAAGCGCTGAACTGGGGAGACAACTGTGAGTTCTGCTGTGGAGCCAGTAGCACCCCCTCCATAGTACTGGGTTGCTTAATTCAAGTCTCATTCAAATTTGAAAGACATTGTCTGGATTTGACCTTGATTGCAGCTCACTCTCTCAAGCCCTTAATCTCTATGATCCTTGGTTCCTGTTCAGTCGAGCAACACCAGTTGTACTCTCACTCCTTGTCATACCTATTTAGCTGTGCACCTCAGGACAAGGGACTGCCTTTTCTTCCTGTGTCACAAATATCCAAGGACCCCTTCATCTTGGTCAGGGCCGCCGAGTTCTGCCTTTATGATGATTGCCACTTGTGCATTATGGGAGCTGATTAGACCATGAGTCCCATGTTAACGATATAAAATAAAGAGAAGCAAAAAGTCACAAAGCCTGGCATTTCCAGATGTAACTGATGAATGGTTTCTGAGGTTGGGTTTTCCCTTCCCGCTTGTTTCTACAGAAACATAAAAACCTGATTAATTTAGAAACTTAAGCCCATGCAATATTTGTGCATAGGAAATACATTCTGTGAGTATTCAGTTCAGCTTTTTTCTAGAGGTTCTTTTTTTTTCTTTTTGAATGTTTGTTTCTTACATACCAACCAACCTCAGACGAGTCCTTGCTCAGCAATTGAAAGCTGACTTCATGTTTACTGACATCACTAGGAGTTTTCAGAAAGTTCTTTTAAAAAAAGAGTTTTAAGAGACAATAAGAAGCAAGCTTGAAGAAAAAGTTGTCAAAACATACATATGGAAAGGAGACAGTGTCACCCCACTCCTTCTGCATGAAAGTTTGGGGAATGACCCTAGGGAGAAGCATCACAGGCCATAAATCTTCATTTTAATCTTTTAGCCAAAAGCCATATCTTTCTAGTCAGCTAATGGCATTTGACAAGGTGTGCGGCTGAATTTCTGTAAAAGTGAAGTAAGGGATACCGCAGGAAGATTCAGTAGTTTAGAGGCAAAATTCTTCACACCAGTGCCTTTGAAATGGGAGCACTGATGTTGCAAGTCTGCTCTCTCAGAAGAGCTTTATTGTCCACAATTTATTTTGGAAGTTTTATGAGTGAAGTTACAGATTAAACAAGGATGTCATTGCTTTAGCCAAAAGCAGACAGGGTATGGACAGAGGGGTTTGCTATGCCCCCATGCCTTCCCCATTCCTCATACTTTAAAATTTAAACCTGCAGTTTGCAATCACAGTGCTGTCCCCAGCCTCCATCAGGGCTCTTTCACAGCCCTCCCATCAGTCTTCACCATACCATTAGTTTGCATCCTGGGCTGCCTCTGGTTCTGCCATTCCCCTCACCCTGGACCACTGCCTCCCAGTGGTGGCACAGCCCACACATGCAGGTCTCCAGAAGAGACAGGCATGTTACTTTCATGCCTCGAATAACCTGTGCCTGTGTTGGCAAAACCCAGCCTGAGACCTGTGTTGGATGTCTGACAGCCCTCCACCCCACCGGTGTGACCTTCCCAGGACAAAGGAGCTCTTCACCCCCAGGAGCAACAGAGAAGGGTGAAGACTCCCGTGCCAGCAAATAGGTACATGGACACCCAAATGCATGGCTATCAGGGGTCTGTTAAAGAACAGCAGCCTCAGTGCCTGGGCTACCCACAGATTCATGGCCACAGCAGTACCTTTCCCCAAAGCCACAGTCAGCCCAGTCAAGTACACTATTTCTCTTGGCCTTTAGTCCATGCTTATGCTTGTGTTTGTTCATTTTCTTCACCTTTCTGCTAATGAGATGGAGTAACTGGTTACCCTTGTGGGCCTTGCTGTACCCCCAGAGGGGTTTCCTGCGAACACAGAGGACTAGACATGTATGGGTTCTCAGGAACATGTTTTAGCATTTCTGAGAAGTCATCACTTACTTACTTACAAATTCTACTGCGAAGGCATAGGCAACCCCTGAGTGTGAGCATTGCATGAGAGGGGAAAGAAGCCAAGGCTTGCTGTCACTGTTTAATGTATCTGCAGTATCCTGAAGGCATGCATGGAGGAGGCAGGGGGATAGCAGCAATGCTGCAACTTCACTCTTTTTTGTGACATATTACATCCAGAAGAGAAAGAATTGCCTTGTAGGGAGCATAAATCAGGGGCTGCTTTCAGCTTTTAAAATACAGTAAAGTTTGTATGAATATAATTATAGCCTCTGATGCAAATAAAACAAGATGTGACAGATACAGAAGGCTGCCACTACTAAGCTAATGCTATAAAACTTCAGTAAGTGACTAGCAGTTGGCAGGAAGTTCAAAGAAGATTTTACTCTCCCCTGACATTGATATTGTGTCTAAGATATCTCTTTTTAAAGCTTTTTTTAAAATTTTATATACTTTTAAAAACAATGATTATTAGGAGTGCCTTGAGCTGCATCATTTAAGCCAAATTTATGGATTCCAAAGTACCAAATAACTTTCTTCAGTCACCAAAAAACAATGGGATGTTCTTTGTGGTATTTGTTTCTTGACAGTGATGATACATTTTCATACTACAAACATATATTCTGTTTTCCAAATTCAGACTATTTGAGGTTATTATTTAACTTCTCTGTAAAGCCAGACTTACTGTGTCTCTCTGAAAGACTACTTCACTCTACATGTCACACAGACAAATACATGGAGTTTTTATACATACAGACAAATACGTATGTTCACTCAGCAGCAACGAAGAGTTCAGTTCCTCCACACCCCAAACAGCTCCCTGTGGCTACGGGGACCCTCAGACAAGAGGAGCTGTCCTGATCCCTGCCTCCCCAGCTTGGGACCTCCCCAGACCACTATCTTTGGAGTCTGAAAAAGTACACCTTGGGAAGAACTGCTATTTGTATGTTCTGGTCTTACGGTCTTCACTCATCATCCACGACAGCCACTGTCAGAAACAGGACCACAGACTTTTGCTCTGATCCAGTATGGCTGGGCACCACAGTAATCATTAGTGCCTGGCTTCTAGGCAACTGCTCTGACCAGTATCCTTTATTTCTCTTCCATTAGCAAGAAAGAGTTTCATATGTCTTCATGAAAGAACTGCCCTATAATGAGATATTTCAGAATCTGCAGCTTTACATTCCAAAGTGTCCTCCAGTTTGGTTTTTGTTTTTTTTTTTTTTAACAGGCTGCTTTCCTTACGTGTGTAGCAGGGCAGTGTACAAATATGTGGGCAATGTTCTCTATATGGTGTGCACGTTTCATAAATAGATATAGCAACATTATTTATATGCCAGAAAAAGAGGTTGGATCAGGTACAAAACATCTAGAGGACTGTCCTGTCAAGAAGTTGCAGGATTTAGGGATTCTGCTTCCCTCTGTGTGAGAAGGTACCCAACTGTTCCCCATTTGGCCGCTCAGATACTCACCAAGTAATCAATCACCATGACTCCTCACAAAGATAACGTTCTGAGCAAGAGTAAATTATAATGATGAAGTCTCCAAGGGAGTATTTAAGCAAACCATAATTACAGAAGGTTACTATCTATGACACTTTCAACTACATATTCCTTATCACCAAGTCTCCTACAATTTGTAACCTTAATTTATAGCCTCCTGGGCTACATTTGTCTTATAAGTTGCCAAATTTCTCTGGTCTGACCCCTAAAATGCTCAGAAATTAGGTTGCCTGATATACATTCTATGTTCTGTAAGGCCAGACTCTGTAAGGATCATAATCACCACTGCCATAGTAGTGGTTTAATAAGCAGGGATGCATAATTCACAGAGGTGTGCAGCCATGGCTTGCATTGCTTTTATGTCAATAAATATTTATGTTGTTGGCACACATTTTCCCCTTGCAAATAGAGGATGGTGCTGGCTGCATTGGTCTGCAGTAGTATCTCTATGCCTCTCTGTAACAGCCTCTTCTTTTGTGTGGTAGGTGACCTTTACCTCTCAGGGACGTTATACACAGGTGTGCCATGCCATGTGATGCCATCTCGGAAAGGTTGTTTGTAAGCACAGCTATTCCCTGCCCAGACCATGCCATCTGCATGCTCAGAGCAACATAGAACAAAGCACCAGTTTTTGCTCCGTAAGTAGGAGAGTTCTTACTCTTCATCCTGGGACAAAGTGTTCTATGATGAGTTAATTCCAAAAAGAAACCTTCCTTTTGTCACCTGGATGCAGCAATTCCCCACATCACTAAAGCAGATCTTTCCAAACAGTGTCATGCACATACTTCAGTGTCAGTTCTGCTTTAGCAAATTTCTCTGACTCATCAGAATGAGCCCTTAGAGCTACACAGACACAGAGGGTGCCTGCAAAAAGCTATTTGGATGAGTCACCCCCAGAGGGGAATTAGAGTCTCGATGCCACTCAATGCAAATGTCGGCTTTTGTGCTGCCAAACTAGGAAGAGGTGGCTATAAATCTCTGATCAGAGACAACTAAGATCAGGCCCAGCCAGCATGGGTTTATGAAGGGGAGGTCCTGTTTCACTAACCTGGTCTCCTTCTGTGACAAGGTGACCCACTTGGTGGATAAGGGGAAGGCTGTGGATGTTGTCTACTTGGACTTTAGTAAGGCCTTTGACACAGTCTCCCACAGCATTCTCCTGGAGAAGCAGGCTGCACAGGGCTTGGATGGGTGCACTCTGCGCTGGGTTAAAAATTGGCTGGACAGCCGAGCCCAGAGAGTGGTGGTGAATGGAGTCAAAACCAGTTTGCGGCCGGTCATGAGTGGTGTTCCCCAGGGCTCAGTACTGGGGCTGGTCCTGTTCAACATCTTCACTGATGATCTGGATGAGGGGATCGAGTGCACCCTCAGTAAGTTTGCAGCTGACACCAAGTTGGGTGGAAGTGTTGATCTGCTGGAGGGTAGGAAGGTCCTACGGAGGGACCTGGACAGGCTGGACCAATGGGCCGGGGCCAACTGCATGAGATTCAACAAGGCTATGTGCCAGGTCCTGCACTTCAGTCACAACAACCCCATGCAACGCTACAGGCTGGGGAAGGAGTGGCTGGAGAGCTGCCTGGCGGAAAAGGACGTGGGGGTGGTGGTTGACAGCCGCTGAACATGAGCCAGCAGTGTGCCCAGGTGGCCAAGAGGGCCAATGGCATCCTGGCCTGTATCAAGAATAGTGTGGCCAGCAGGACCAGGGCGGTGATAGCGCCCCTGTACTCGGCACTGGTGAGGCCGCACCTCGAGTACTGTGTTCAGTTTTGGGCCCCTCACTACAACAAGGACATCGAGGTGCTGGAGCATGTCCAGAGGATGGCAATGAAGTTGGTGAAGGGTCTAGAGCACATGTCTTATGAGGAGCGGCTGAAGGAACTGGGGTTGTTTAGCCTGGAGAAGAGGAGGCTGAGGGGAGACCTTATTGCTCCCTACAACTACCTGAAAGGAGGTTGTAGCGAGGTTGGGGTCGGTCTCTTCTCCCTAGTAACGAGTGATAGAACGAGAGGAAATGGCCTCAAACTATGCCAGGGGAGGTTTAGGTTAGATATTAGGAAAAACTTCTTCACTGAAAGAGTGGTCAAGCATTGGAACAGGCTGCCCAGGGAAGTGGTTGAGTCTCCATCCCTGGAGGTATTTAAAGAACGGATAGATACGGTGCTCGAAGACATGGTATAGATGGACTTGGCAGTGATAGGTTAACGGTTGGATTCGATGATCTTAAGGGTCTTTTCCAACCTTGACGATTCTGTGATTCTATGATTCTATGAACTAGAACCACAAATTGGAAGATCCTGCAGAAACCCATCCAGGCACCCAAAGGCTTGAAGTTCCTGCTGTATTGCCTTTACTAGTGTTAACCCTAAAGCCAAACCCCAGAAGGCAGGTGTCTCACCTCAAGCTGCACAGCATAGTGGATGCAGGGAAGGGTAGGAAAACTAACAGCTTGCATGGGCCAACATGCTGTTTTAAATCTGAGGTATAATAGGAGCTGTATTGTTACTGTCTTTCTTCCTTAGGTCATTGCAGCAAAAGCAAGGGGAATATTATCATGTGCAAAATGGGGTACCTGACATAAGAGATGGTCATACCAGTTCCTGCCATTCTCCTTTATCTCTCATTATTGCAGGCCATTTAGTCTTTACCTCCACTGCAATTGTGAGAGCCATCTAAACCATAGCTGCTTTCACTCTGAGCAATGTGACTTTCACCAAGTCATTTTCTGTTTTGAGCATAAAGTTTTGCAAAATGCCTGGTTTTTCAACTCCACTGAATAAGACTATCCAGTAACCTAATACTGGTCAGTGCCAAGGAGCAGGCAGTCTTCAGCGCTGCCTGCTAAACGTCTCTCCCCATGCCCCAGCATCTATTCTGGTCTGAGATGACATCACAGATCTCCTGAAGGAATTAGAAACAGAGTCAAAGAGTGACAATGGCAGCAGAGAACACCCTTGGGCAAAGGAAAACAAGAAGATCCAATGCGCCTACAGCATGACAGCTGGGAACAACTTGCCCCATTGATGCTGCCACTGCAGAAGCTCTGGGCCAGTGCTGGGAAGGCCATGTAGCAGCTGTGGTTCACACTGTTCAGTGAAAAAATTAATATGTGATCAATTACTTTCCAAGAATGTCTTGTCTAATGAATCATTGGGCCATTAACCTGAACAGTCGTAATGTATATTCCCAACCTCAGTATTGCTTGAATAATCCCCAAGGGAATAATTAGAAGTGCATCACATGGAGGAATGTGTAATGCATAACTGGATCCTAATAAGTACAACGACTCCCTAACATACTGTCAGTGATTTAGAAAGGAGTCAGTGGGTGGAAGACAAAGAGGAAGAGAGAGTGGCAGGATGTATGGGTAGCTGATGTTAATACCTTGCTATTACTTCAGAGAATTTGTGTATCTATCTCTTTAATGGCATTAAGACTGAAGATGTGAAGCAGAGAAGGAAGGAAGTTATTTAAATTCAATGGTCAGATTGTTTCTAGATATGGGATTTAGTCCTCCCTGTGTCTAGCCTACCAGTCTGACTTGCTCCCTATTTATTGTAGACTCTGGTGTCTACATAATTCATACTTCAGTCATAATACTTCATACTTGGGTTCCTTTCTAGTTAGCCAGTTAGTTCCATCCTTGAAGGAACCCAAGCAGAGCTGGGTGAGTAATTAACACAAGGGATACTCCAGGCAGCTATTATGCATGAGAAGAGGCAAATTTCCCTGCCTCTGTCCAGGACAGGCTTCTAACACTACCCCAAAAGCCTCCATCCACCTTTGTGCCAGGCCACAAGGCACAGAACATACATTCATCCTCTATGCAATGTTTTAAAAATGATCTAACTCCCTGCACCTTTCACTACTACAGAAATTACAATTAGGTATTTTGGGAGTATAGGGCATACAGAGGAGACATGACCGACTTCTCCAGAGTATGGTTGGACATGCTCTTCCCCAAAGGATGCTAGCCATGAACAGCACAGACATGAGCCAGTTGACATCATCTGGGCTGGATGCCAGGGTCCTCTTTCTGGCATGGCCCAGCAAATAGATAGAGAGATGGACATAATATAGCTATAGACATAGCAGAATGGTGCCTTAGTCTGTCTACCTCAGTTTCCCATCCTTATAAGCTATTATGGGTATTAATATGTGTATAGGTCAATATTAGGGACCAAGATAAGCACTGTTACAGTGTGTATCCCTACACAATAAGAGCTGGTAGGCACAGTAGGATAGAGATAGGGCAGCATAGGAGAAGATACGTTTATTTGAAAGCTTATTTGAAAATGGGAAAACGTGCACAGTGACTGGCAAAACTGACTAACTGGAGGTAGCTTCCCAACTAATAGCAAGGGGGATATGGCAGCAAGATGCTGTAAATTGTGATGGATCAAGGATAGAAGTCAAGTAGCACACATTTGAGGCAGTGAAGAGAGCCAGTGGAAAAACGAATAGAGAGATCAAGTGAAAATTATTATCTTTGCAGTTTGGGCAGGGGGGCAGGGAAGTCTAGAAAAGCAGCCTGCGGTATTGGAGCAGAAAATGATGACAGCTTTAGTAAGAATTTTTAAATGCTATATCAAGTTGAAACTAATTCAAACAACAAGTGAATTCCTGTTATCTTTCCAGGTACCTACAAGTCTGTCTGTTAGGGCAGCATCTTGTATCTGCTTTTTTACAGTACAAGGTAAATTATTTTCTGTCATCCTGTTTACATTAATTATGAGCCAGATGTAAAAAGTGCTGATCCCATGCCTGTTAAATTCACCAAACTATTCAGCAAACTCAGGGCTACGGCCTGTGTGCATGGAGAAAACAAACTCAATGTTGGGGGACTGTTCTTGTCTCTCAAATGTTTCATGAACTGTGCACATCTGCTGTGTTTTCAAATGGTGATAGCAAAGTTCATTGCTGCTGAATGTCAGTACACAGTTGGATAACCAGCAGCCTGGTAAAGAAGCCTTATCCCACTTCCTTCTCTCTCTCTCTGCCTGCCCCCCCAATTTATTTAATTTCAGATCAAATAGATCAATATGATGCTTGAGCCAAAGCTTTGGGGCAGCACCTGCCTCTGATCCTCCTGGTCCTCCATAACAACCAGGATCTTAAAGGTTACTGTAGGTTGATATAAAGCTGAATCTCAAAGGGAGTTCCAACCCTAAAGGGCCTTTACCAGATAGTTCATAGGATGGGAAACTGGTAATAGCTGAATGTCTGGGGCACATGAAAGGCTCTTCTATCAATGTTTTGGGGAGAAAAAAAAAAAAAGAAAAAAAGCCCAAAACAGGGAAAGAGAAAAAAATAAGGAGACACTTGTCAGCTGCTGAACTTTCACCACCATGTCTAGGGGAAAAGACATGTCCTGCCCTGCTCCACTAGACTTGTTCTGCAGTCTCCTGACTGATTATCTCAAGATGATCAGAAATGTGGAGCAATACTGCTCTGGAACAATGAACACAACTTTTCCTTGGAGCAGAAGGCTGTGTCGGCACAGGGCCTGCCAGCAATGCTGCTCAGAGGACCAACATCGCCAGCCTAGCCCTGGGCAGGAGGCACCTCCGCACTGTAGTGCACCATTATCGCACAATAATAGGGGGTGGCAGCAGGGACTGGAGGCTCTCCGTGTCCATGGCACTAGAAGTCAGTTATTACAAAACTAAGCTAAGCTGGCTCCTTATAAAATCCCTTTGGTGGAAAAGCTCCCTTTACACACCTAAGACGGTGAGAAGGCGTAAATAGTTCACTGTCCTGTATCTTTATTACTGCAGAAAAGATTTCAGGTAACACTGACGTTATAAGAACAGAAAAACAGAGATATATATCCACCATCCACATTGTTTTCCTCACAAGGATGAGGAGTACATTAAGTGACCTTCCTTTCCAATAGGATAAGAAATCTAATGCCAGCTTAAGAAACTTAAAAGTTGTTAGCAGTTATATATTACTGGCAACATATTTTACACTAGGCAGCTATGAAAAAAAGTCATAAAAAATGCAATTAAATGTCTGAACTGTTGCTATTTTGGAAATTAAAACAACACCCAGTATCCTTGCTGCAGCTTATATTACTTACTTATGACTTGTGCACAGTTATTTTCACCAGTTTAACCATGCTTCTTTTCCATAAAAGTCTGTTGTTAATAGATCCTTTGGGAACCCTGAAAATAACAAGATCTGTAATAAAAAAATTAATAACACTGAGAGAAAACTCAAGTTAGAACGGTTTTTTAGATCACATTAAGGGTTCTATTTATAAAAAAAAAAAAAAAATATTTGCAGAGAAACCCCCCAGTGCTCTGTAGCAGGCAAATCTGAACTACCATTGCTGAGAAGTAAAAGAAGGGAAGTCCAGTCTTCAAGAGAGCGTCATGACTGTACTATGCACATGACTTTGTCGTTATTGAGACTACTACTAGACTCTCTGATGTTGCATTAAAGAATCTTTTTCTCTTGATAAAATCATGCACAGTAATATGGGGTGCCAGTGAACATCAGTCATGTTTACATTATTTCTACATATAAATTCTTCCTGTACATGAAAAATTCTAAAGGTAGCACTGCCCAATTCACTAAGCAGACGGTAGAAATCAGATTCATTTAAGGTTACAAATATTCCAAATGGAGAGTATAAGCTAAGGGAGAGAAGGAAAGAGAATTACACAAAAAAACCCACATTACTGAATATTGCCAGTAGAATGCTGGTAGAATGCTGAATTCTGAACTTCTGTGATTTCAAAAGATAATGGTTTGTTCTTCCCTGTTGCTCAGAATTTGTCACATATTTGTCTAATTGGGACACTGATGGAGGGGTTGTATGTAGCAGGACTGCAAAGAGTTCTAAAGATTTTACTGTTTCAAATGGAAATCATAAACTGTCTGATAAGGCAGAAAAGGCAGGCTTCAGCATATATTTCTATCCCAAATGTGAGAAAAACATCACCAAAAGTGGTTATATTGATGGAAGGTGATGAAAAAAATTTCATCAGAGTGAGTCTGAAGGTTACTGTAGACCAATAATTCAAGTCAGATATTTTTAAATCAAATCCAAATCATTTGCATCTGAGCATTCAAGAAGAAATAAGTAAAGATTGGCTTGAACTTTCAATGCTAATTCTTTCAAGAGGCCTTTGAACATTTGGCAGTCTGGAAGAAAACTCATTTTTAGTTAGAAGGAGTATATGAAGTAGTCCAAGGGTTTGTAAGCCAGTAAAACCAGTCTTCAGTTTCACCATTATTTTGACAATGGTTGAAAGGTAGATTTAAAATCAGTGCCAGCAAAGTTAAATTTATGGAGATTAAATCTGAGACTGAATCCATCTTTTTTCCACATGGATTGCTAATACTGATACAAGTGCTGCTGAAAGAGGCTTCACTACAATGACTGACTTATCATAATACAAGATTTTAATTTGGAAACCAAAAAAAACCTTGAAACAAAAGAATACGCAACCTGCAAAGTGGATTGAAAATGGCTAATGGATAATGTCAAAATGTGTTTGTTAACAGGAAACCATTGCTTAGTAGGCATGGCTCTAGAAAGGAGCTGAAACTGTGTAAATTCAGGCTAAAATTACGTCAGTGTTGGTTTTCGGACTGTTTTTTGCCTTTTACTGTGAGGAAAGCTAAGTAACTTATTGAGAGTTGTAGTGGACTTTCCCTAACAGCACTTTTTTTCTATAGAGATCATGTGTTCTCACTAAAATGAACTCTTTAGTTCCAATGTCATGACTTTCAGGAAGTCTCATGTCTTATGTTCTGTGGGAGGTTGAAGCAGTTGATTACCATGGTCCCCTACAATCTTTATAAATCGGTGACCAAAACATGATTCACCTGGCCAGCAACACTGCTTCCTGTGTTTCCTTTGCTCTGCTGCGTATTTTCTTAGGCAGACATTCCCTTGTATAGTGGTCCTTCTGCACGGCAGTGCAAACGTCAAGGACGTACTCACACTTGTTCACGTCACAGCAGTCCAAAACATTCACACAACAGTGGTGTCAAAATACTAGCTTCTGAGAATAAACCTGCATGTTGCAGCTTCCCTGCCATGGATTTGCTTGAGACATTTCTCACATACTCTCTCACTCCAGCTTTGCTGCATCCTCACTTGTTCCAATATAATTGTCTATAAGACTGCACTGTAAACTGAATCTTTGGAGTGACCTGGGTTAAAAATAACCCTCTTCAAAAAACACGTATAAAACAAATTTGGGAAAACAAATTGGGAAAATAATAAAACAATTGGGAAAAGAGATGGAGGTGAACAGTTTTCTGTTTCACACTACTAACAAGCTTGGCTGGCATTTCTCTGGGAGACTGTGGTAGCTCTGGGATATTAACAATGACTTTCCCACAGACCATTAATGTTCAATCCATCTACCTCTTTGCTGCTGATTCTAACCTAAGATTTCTGGCTCTTCCTGAGGGCGTGGCAGGGGTTGATGCAAGCAAGCTGAATTATTTTGGCTGCTAATAAAAATTCTACCATTTGTACAACAAGTCTGCAATGATCACAAATCCTTATCTGCATAGCATATACAGGAGAAAATTGAGCAATCCTTGATGAGTCTTCTAGTGTTGGACTTCATGGCTATTCCTACTGCAGATACTGTTGCTGCCTTTCTCAGGATAGAAAATGTGAGCAGGATGAGACAGGAGCAAAGCTGGGAAGTATCAGTCAGTAGGTCTCTCAGTATGCCCAGAGGAACCAGGTAGCAAATGAGATGCACTTAAAGTGCTGGAAGCAAAATCCACTTCAGGAATAAATCAGTGGCCATTACAAAATGAGCAATAGTCTAACTGCTTTCCCATCTCTCAACTGTTGTGGGAAACATGAGGCAGCTGTGGATGCATTACACATATTTCTTGTGTTTGAAGATTATGAGGATTTGTTACCACATCCTCCATTAGCCACTGAAGCTAGCAGCACTGAAAGCGTACAGGTAAACCCATGCTCTTTGGTGGACCGATGAAGGTGCAGCACCATAAAAACACTCCTGTCTCATATGAGGGTGTGCAAGCCCTCCTTGTCCAGTCATCCTAGGGGAAAGGATCCCTCAGACTCTTGAAAAACCCACCATACAAAGGATGGTGTAACCTGTTTGGAAACAGGTGCTCTTCAGTGGCTGGGTGGCAAGAGGAGCACCTCAGGGCATGTGTCTCCTCTTCCCCAAAACACCAAGTGTCCATCCTGTCTTTTTTTGAAGCCAGAAGGAAACCAAGGAAAAATCATATTTATGCTGGATGCTTTGGCTGCAGTCTGTGGTCAGGGTTTTGAAGCCTAGACAGACTCTTCTGTTTTATCCTTCCTTTTTTTCCCCCGCCTCATTTTTTTTTTTGGTTTTGTTTTTTTTTTTTTTTTCACTCCTAGCCCTTCTTTTTAATCCAACATAACTACTCAAGTGATTAAAAACAATTCTGTGAAGTGATCACACCCAAAAGAGGTCACCACCAGAAGCCAGTTTTGTTTATTCTTGTGTCATCCAGACTTTGTAATGTAAAACAATAATGGAAGAGCACTTTTGTAAAAGCACACTCAAACTCCTTGATGTGATGGAAACAACTCTGAAGACAAGCTGTAAAAGCCCAGATGTTCAAGAAGTCTTACTCTGTAGCCTTTTAAACTGCAGACTTTGGTATGAGATATATTTTGATAACTAAACCACCCTCTGCAAAGATGAACAAAGACTAATGGACTACAGCATACTATATTGCCATTAGAGCTGCTATTTTTATTATTCATTATCCCAGCACGCAAAATGTGTCAGGCAACAAACAAATGTGAAAGAAAGTATTAACATACAGGTTACCTGAGGGAGAAAATTTAAGGATTGCCATACTAACCCTGTTATGCAAGAAAATTTATATGATTTGAACTTTATGACAGTAGGCAATCAGAAGTGCTTACTAAATACTAATTGCACATGAGGTGGCCAAACATCTGGGTTTATAGTTTTATAACCAAACATTGCTGGCAATGTTTATATAGTCCTACAGCAGTGGCATCCAAGACCTAGATCTCTGACAGCCAATGTCAGCTTCTATGGACTCAGAGCAAAACACTGGTACCGACAAAATTAAAAGACTAAATGATCATGCATTATTGAAACTTTCTCTTGCTTGCTCTTTCTAAAGAACATTTTGTGTAGCTGAGAACTGCCTTGCTACATGAAGAAGCAAAATGGTTAACTAGTGAACTGACATCTGGTGCTCCGAAAGAGGCAAGAATGTTACTGCAGAGGTCACAAGGTGAGTTGCATAGTCCCCGAATAAAATTAACCAGGAGATTTCATGTACAGAGTATCACATTTCTGAGCGTATTCTTGACATCTTATCATATACACATCACCACTGTTATAAATGGGTTGTAATAGCAGTTCCCTTTGAATGCCATGCTTAAACATACAGTATTCTTCCAACAAATTCCCTGGTTTTGAAGGGATTTAAAAGCCACGCATTTTTAAGGCAATATGCTCAATATGAATGAATGAGCCCCTGAAAGGTGTAGACAATGACTAACCAAAAAAGACATTTATACAATTTCTCCCACCTTTTTATTTAATTCTTCTATTCATCTACACATCTACCTGGCAAAACTGGCAGCAAGAGAGAAGCATTATCTATGGAAACTCTTTTTGAAATTATGAGGATGTAAAATGTTCTTTGAGCTCTTAATGGTGTTTAAATGGGAGAAATATACTCCATGTGCTGCAGAGCAAAACCAGCATGTTGCAGCAAGCCAAGAGAGAACAGACATGACTTGGTGTGAAGGCCTCGGCTGAGAAGTGCGGCTGGCAATGATGGTCACTGTCTACCACCCTTTGTCTGCCCTGCACCTCCCCGTGTTCCATGGGTGTCTCACTCTGTCTGACAGCAATGGCTGTGCCCCCATTAATACTGCAGGTACTGAAGTAAAACCAGCAGTAACACCACAAACACAAGGTGAAACACATTCGGTTTTTCTCATGGGGGAAATTTAAAGTAATATATTTGGCTTCACATTTGTGATGCATCTAACAGAGAGTTAGATGTGTTGCTTCTGCTGATACATAGTAATTACCTAAACTGTGATAATATAACCATGTGACCGAGAAGTTTGTCGTATTTAATATGGGTATATAAATACTAGGCTGTTTATAACGTAGCTGCTGAAGACAGCCCTCAAATATAATCTAATTTCACCTTTCCTTTTGTGACTAATTGCTGTGCAGTCACAGCTGGCATTCATGAAGAAATGCCAAGAGTATAAAAAAACTCTTTCTACCCTGCCGATGAGGTGCCTGAAAAAACTTTCATTGTGTGGTAAGGAGGAAGAGAAGAGAGCACTCTTCTCTGGACAGAATAGTGAAAGCAAAGCCAAGACTTGTAGTGCAAGATTATATTTTTCATTATATCAGCTGATACAATAGGGTCAGACAAGCTTCTGGGTATACAGGCCTTCTTCATGTCTGAAATAGCAGCATCTGAGAGACAACAGAAGAGAGAAATTCAAATCAGAGAGAAGCAAGGTGAGGTGAAACCTTCTTCTCCATATGATTCTGGCAGTTGGACTCTCCATCTGACTTTCCTTTGCAGTGTCAGTTTCTTCCTAAACACTGCTCAGTGCTTGTCCTACCAGAAGCAAGAGTTTTTAGTATCTCTAAAGATGTGAAAGAAACCATGGGTGTTATTTCTTTCACTGTTTAAAATCTGCTAAGCACCTGCTAAGCATCCTGTGAATTCCACAGGATGACCACGGAGAAAAGCCTTTCCTGTCCTCAGCTGCATTAGTTCTTACATTATGAGAAAGGATAAATGTGAGAGCATGAATTTCTGTGGACTTTTCTGACTTCTCATTATTACATTCTCTCTTTTTCATCTCTTCTCTCAACAAAACCAAGTTATTTGCAGTAAAACTGAACTCTTTTTGTTGCCTGCCTCTGGACTTACGGATCTTTGTATTGTATCATTTTAAGAATGAGGAAAAAAGTGGACAGAGTAGCCCTAGAGCTTGGATCTGAGTAATGCAATTATAACAGTTTTTAGTTTGTTTGCCTAATTTTTATTCGCCACTTTTCTTTGGCTAAGGGCTGCACTTTCTCTGCTGAATTTGCTCTCCCAAACCATCTGTTCTCCTTCTTGCCAGCATCCAAAATATGTTCTCACTCCTCTCTAAGTCTGAGGGCACCCAGGCATCCTACACCCATACTATCTGCACTTCCAGAGATTTTACTTTGCACTGACTCTGCAGACTTACTCGAATGCCACTAGCACCTGGTGAGCACTCTAAGAGTGCAATCCTGGTCTGAACAGCAGCATCTCTCTGTTGTGCTTTTGCATCTATTTTCTTCACTGTAAGCCTTCTGGCACCAGCAGCAACAATGCCAAAGGCACCTTATCATGAAAGTAAAGTTCCAAATTGTCTTTTTAGTTCACTTGCTCTGGAACATTTTCTCTGGCAATCTGACAACATCTACTGACCAGCATTGACACTACAAATCCAACAAGTTAGTGATGGTTTTATGAGTTGTAGCTAAGAGACATCAATTCAACTAAGCTGTAAATAGCCTTTGTGGGCCTCATAAAGTCACCTCTAACATCTGCTCTGCTTAATGCAAAAGGCTGAGGCAAAGCATCGCAGTTCCAGGCCTCTATCACAGAGACAGGACTGGGGTACTAGCCGGTAATGACTGCAATATGATAGATACTCGTTTGCATAGGCCAACAACTACCCTGAGTGCTGAATAAATGCTGGAAGACATGACAGAGCTATTTCAGTAGAATGCCAGGGATCAGCTTTAAATTGTAACATGACTATTTTTCAGGCTTATGATAAGGGAGACTAGCTAGAAGTTTACTCTTTCTTCCCCGTGATACCAACAATGAACCACTGAAGTGGCACTACACAGGGCAGTCGCCTTACAATAGGTCCGAGGCAACAGGGACCGAGACTCTGTGTTTTGTGAGAAAGCAATGAGGATTGCAGATCAGTCTCTTTCACAGTGCATCCATCCATCACTGGGATAACCAATGTTTAGCAAAGCCATTTTTTTTCAAGCTTACTAGCTGTTTCATTCCTGCAAAAACATTTCCAACTCAGTAACAGTCTATACAGAAAATAATCTTCTATATGGTTAAAACAAGAGCCATGCAGGAAAAGCTATTTTTCTAGCTGCAGTGTGGCAGAAGTTCTGTTGGTCATATCTGTAGTTTTACCCAAGGTGAAATGATTGGTTAAGGAGGGTTGGTGCCTGTTTTTTCCACCACAGTACGGTCCATTTCCAATCCACTCTGTGCTAAGATCTGAGGGTGCAGGTCCCTCCCAGTGTTTTGGGTTTGTACTGGGAGTTGGCTCTTCATCACCACTGCTTTTTGAATATCTATTGTCAGTGCTGACAAATGTGCAAGTCTACCTTCAAACAAGAACTGGAAATATTACTGGGATTATCTTGCATGTCAATGTCACTATCCAGTCACTTAACAATCACTCAAAGAAATGATATAAAATATCACTTTTTTACATAGATGAATAATAGAGTGTTTGTCAGTCACTTCTACGCTGACTGAGCCCCTTTAACTCTCTGAAACCAGAGTCCTTTTTTTTTTTCTAAACCTCCCGAGAAAATGTTGACAAAACAGGCAATTTTCTGTAATTTCTCTGCGAGCTTCTGTCAGCACGAGAGGCAGTCAGAGCCCGCTCATTTCAGATAACACCACGGGGTAACCTTTGACATCTACCCCCTCGCTGCCTTCGGAGGCTCCTCTAAGTGCAACAGTTGTGTCTTTCAGGTTGCAGGATGCAGACCCACAATTTGGGCTCTTGTTCGTTGAAGGCAGTCTTTGTTTCCCAGCTGACTAAGAAGCTCTTATAAAAGGGATAAGAAATGTAGTTAATAGCTCGAGAGTGGCCTAATCATCAGCTGCTATTACCCCTCCAATATTAGGCAGGATGACAGACCTATCAATAACAGAGCCCCAGGTGAGGTATGGGAGCTGATAAGGTGAACTTTGGCTTGATCTTTGCTCTGCAGAGCACAGCACTTATTTGAAAGAGAAGCCAGCATCTATTTTTTTCTTCATATTGTGCCAAAAATCATTCAGCTGAGCAGCTTTTGTTCTGTTTTTCTATCTTAAACCAGAGCAATTTGACCAATTTCATTTATAAGCAGAGATTTAAGAACTCTCCTATCAGACCACGTAAGCTGGAGATATGCACCTGTGTGCTTGTGTCCACTTACGTGATAGTAAAATTAGGTGAAAGGAGAAAGCAGGTCTCCATGTGCTACTCATCTTTATATACATATGAGTGTGGTCACATATGTACACAGATTTCCACATGCAACATACCAAAGCTAAACATACAGCAAACACATCATAATACCATCTTACAGTCATGACAAACTAAAATACAAGCAAAAGCTACAGACTAGTGCAACTGGATATACTCTTGCTTGAAAACAAGGCTTGGGCACACTGTACAAGAGTCTCTTTCAGTACCATATAATCTCAGAAGTTACTAGCCTGGATCCAGTCTCCATACATCCCAGTGGCCAGCACCACTTGTTTCAGAGGAAGTGCAGGAGCTTTGCATTAAGAGATGGGAGAGACATCACATCTTTTCGATCCATATTAAATCACATGCTACCCACTATATAAAGGTATGTCTTACACAAGTGTCTTTATCAACAATACACATACAGCTCTTGTTAAAATCCAGATATGAAGAGCTTCCCGTGTTGCTGAGCTCCATACCCCTGTGTGTGTTCAGTCACAGTGGAAGTCTTTCTGTTCTGATGATACAAGACAAGAAAGCCACACCCCCATCCAGATTTTTGTCTCAGCTCCATGTTCTCATCTCATTCTTGGAAAGCATAGATCACAGTGCTGGACTATCAGTAAGTAACACTCAAAAACAGCTCTTACTAGTGCTCAGGACACACTGCACCAAGGCTGGAAATGAGACCTCTACCCTGGCGTCAGAGTGGGGAAGGTACATTTCAGAGTACATTTTCAGTGCTGCCTGGAGAAAGCACCTTTATTATGCTGTTTTTCCACTGACTGCTTTTCTCCCAGAGGCTGACAGTCAGTCAGGGACCTGCCCTTCGTTCCACCCACACATAAATGAGGTTATGAAGGGCTGTCGGCTCGGGGAGCTCGACTTTGGTAGGGGGAAAGGGAAGAACGTCTTTGCTTCTTCCACCCCAGGCTAGGAAAAGAGGGAGGGAGTCTGATTTTAGTCCTGGCTGGGGCACCTCCCTAAGAGAGAGGGGACTCGTAGCAGTGAGACGGGGGAGCTGAAGGTCCAGGGCTGATGAAAGGATAAGGGAGCCAGGGCAGAGTGGTGGACATGATGATTCACTGACCGCTCTCCTGGGTGTGTTCTCTGCCCCCAGTCCAGAGGGGAAATTAGGATAGGGTCTCATCACTACAGGCTTCGTTCCAGTCCTGTGGAAATCAGTGGGAGTCCTTCCACTGGTTTCAGCATGCCTGGGGTCTAGGGCTGTAAGCAGCTGTTGCTCAGGTAGCTGGTACTGGGACTAATTCACCTTTCGCCATGACACTGAGAAACCCAGGATGCAAACCAGAATCCTTAGCAGGCAGCTGCATACTCCCATTATGTCACACTGAATGAAGCTTAGTATTTAGAAGAGATCACAGCTAAGCAGGTTTTCTTCATTGTCAAACTATGTTTAGTTTGGTTTGATTTAAAAAAAAAAAAAAGGAAAGATTTTTCTTTCATCCTTTTCTTTTGAAATAAGGGAACCTTTAATATAGCCAAAGTGGATGCTGTTTTTAAACAGATCCAGCCTTTTGAGAATGGCTTTGTTTTCATCAGGTATTTAACTGGAGTTTTGTTACTAATGCTGGACTTATAGTAGCTAAAGCCAATATAATACTTAACCGAAATATCACTCAGAACTGCTTAGGCTAATATTTCCAAAGCCAGAATTCTTTAAAAACCTAAGGGCACAATCTCAAATGGCTCAGAGCCACATACCATAAAGTCTGACACTAAAACTTTTTTTACTCTAGGCAAGTTCTCTGTTCTTAAACTACTGTGTCAATTCTTGCATCTACTTCTGCTATGGCATCTTTTTCCTAAGCATTGGTCATGGCAGTCTGAATAGCGTAAGAATTTATAATCCTAACACTCATGAGAGGATGCAGTGAACAGATTGGGATCTAAACCCAAGGAAATGTGAGCCCAGGAAGGAAAAATCCCTTTGAATGCCAGCAGCATGCAAAGGTGAAGAAACCACCCCAGCTGCACTCAGGGGCCCTCTGCAATTTCCTGGCTCCGAAGATTAAGCAATCCTCTGTGGAGAGACTGCTTCATCCAGCTACTGCTGCCTTGGTCTAGGAGCACGGAGAGCAGTTTTGATCTGACAGATGCAGAGGTTCCAGATGCTGTCACAGCACTCGCTGGGCACGGGAGTCCCATCTCGGCAGAGCTAGTCCCTGCCTTAGGTCCGCTGCACCAGTGCCTCAGCAGGGTGCCAGGCACTGGCCGCTTTTCAGCTTTAAACTGGGCTAAAACCTGACACGCCAGAAAGGCTTAATACATACGCCTGCATCAACGCCCGTGGCACCGCAGCAGTCTGGATGTGCCAGTCCCTTGATGTTGTCCTTGAGAATGATAGCGGGCCTGCAGTCTTGCCATGTACACAGCACAGCAATATGCAAACAAGTTCTGGAGAAAGGCACTGGTTTTCCAGAACCAAGAATGAGCAAGATGCTGACTGATTTGGCTGTGCTTTTCACAAGCAGTTCAATCAACATGCATCTTGGCAGCTGCCACATCTTGTCCAGCCCAGGATGTGCATTTGGAACATCCTCCTTTGTCTGCTAAACTCAGTCTGTTTTCTGTGAGTGAGGCAGGTTTGATGTTTCCATTGTGCTGCAGCAATGCCATTAGTTATATTAACTACCCACCACCCAGAAATGACAATCCAGCATATCTCCAAATTAGCCTTTTTATTGAAATCAATAAAGGAGAAAACACATGACACTAAACTATTTGGTGGCAGCTTTGTTATAAACTCATTACTGGAAAAACAGCAATTGGACAGACCTTTAACCACTGTCATTGATTCCAGCACAGCGAGAGTGATCTATTGAGTTAATCAGCGAAGTTACTGCGGTTAGCAGTGTCTGTATGCTACCCTGCTTAGGACTCAGCCAGATGTCTAGAAAAACTCCCCATGTACAGGATAGTTGTGGACCAGGTGCAAGTCTCACAAAAGCAAAACTTACACCACCACCACTCCCCAAACAGACTGCTTTTAAAGGCAATATTTCACATTCTAGAAAAACTAAAAAAAAAAAAAAACAAACCTGCACAGCCCATAAGGTTCAAGAAGACAGCACATAGACATAAAGAGCAGGCCCTGCAAAAACAGCTCCCAGCATACTCTGCAGTTTGTGTAGTTCTGCAGAGATGTGCTTTTAAGAATTGAGCAGAAGTTTCAAAGGATACATTCATATAGGTGATTTTTGCAGGACTGACCCTTTCTGACCCTCACTGCCAGTGCCATGCCAAGTTTCAGACCCTTGAACATTGGTAATTCACAGCGCTATGTATCTAAGGAAAGGTTAACATTGCTTTTTTTCCTCCAGTGACTAGACTTTTAAGTTCCATTTGTGTTCCTCCAAATTCCTTTTTCATCAGGGTTGCTGAAAGAAGAGATGGTGTCAGTATTAATACAATGCTCTATGTCTCATTCCTGGCCTCATGACAGAATTTAGACAGCAAAACACTTAAAATAAGATTTGTTTCACAAGAAAGAATGAATTGAATTTTTGCAGGTATCCAGTATCTAAGAGCTTGAAAGAGCCAGCATCTGATAACAGATTATTCTTGTGGGATCCTGGTATCAGTTTATTCCTAAATACATATTTACTCGCAGACATTTGGCATCACGCTGCTGCTTGATAATACCAGGATACAGCATGTGATGCCAAATAATTTTCTAACATTCTTTTTGGCCATGGTGCCCCCAGATAAGCATCTTCTCATAAACGCCTGTGCAGTTTAAAAAAAACAACAAAAGAAATTCAGACAGAAAGCAGGTCCGTTGTATAAAGAAGAAATGTCTGAGATTTGAGACATGTGACACAAAATTTTCTTTTTTCTCCCTCAGAAAATCTCTATAACAACAACCACAATTTCGAACTGAATTTCAAAGTGCTTCCAGCCACATTTACAGTTCATGCGCAACTGCCTTTCACTTGGTACTGCAACAGGGTGGGACAGGAGAGCTTATCCCGCCTCAGCTTCTCAGCATGCCCTTTGGCATCCTGCAGGCTCACACGGCAGTTGGGTCTGCTGCCTGCCTGAGAGGTGCGTTCTGTCCATCACCAGTGACAGGCAGGGCAATGATATATTTCCCAAAGACACCATCTTGACAACAAAGATGCATGCTCCCCCAAATTGCTGTATTAAAGCTGAGCTAAAATGTTTTTCTGCTTTATAGTTGTGGGTTTTTTTAATGGATTTTCCCATACAGACACTAACTTCTTTTTACAGAATTTTGTGAGGAAACTCAAATTCACCCTACAGAGAATTTATTCTATTTACTCAAATGAAAACCAACTATTTCCCTTGGGAACTTTCTGCAGGTTTCTCCTTAGAACGAAAGTCACTATTTTTACATGAAAACAAAGTTAACTGTTGCCAAAGTTGTTAGGTTTGTTTGTGTTTTACAAAATAACAATTTTACGTGACAGGAATAAATAGCATTTTTTCCAAGAACAGCAAGCAAATGTGAAGACATATACTTGTAAAATTTTCTAGAGACCAAAAGCACTTCAACTTTCTTATACAGGAATAAATGCATATAACGTCAGAACACTCCTCCCAGAATGCCCTTTGTAGAGATATGGAAACGAAAGCAAGACAATTAATTAGACCAAAATTTTCCAGGAAGATGTCATCTATTTCATGGACTAACAAGGCACAGCCCAGCATCATAATAATAACATTTTTTTCTCCCTGTAAACAAAAACATGAGTGTCAATAGCCTCCTTGGCAAGAGTAAAGGCTTTTCACAGAATTCCAATCACTGCCACACAGTTGAAATTTCTTACCCATTTGAAAACACACTACACTACACCAATTCCTTTGACAAGCCAACACACAAAACCAAAGTTACAGGTATTCATGCAGCCACACAAAATTACCTCCAAAAAGAGACTAAAGTTGATATTGGTAGAATAGGAAAACGTTCAAATCTAGAAGCAACAGCATAGTGATTTTCAGCTTCAATTATTTGAGCTAGTAGAAGTGCATGTGCAAGAGCCCAGCTGTTGAACATAATGAGCTTCCTCAGCTCATCAAGCTGCACTGCCACACTCGGGGGCAGTACCACAGCCAGCTGCTCACCTGTGGAAGGTCAGCAGTAATTTAACTTCCACAAAGACAACACTCAACAGACTGTCAAGTTCTTCTAGGACCTGTTTCTGGATAGGTTTCAAAGTAGCTCATTCAGAATAGCCACTGTTTATGAGCGGGCTTTGTAGACTCATTCTGTGTGAGCACCCGAGCTGCCTCAGCTTCCCCATGATAAAAGACTATGGCAGCAGGAGTCCATCATGAAAACTGAACAAGGTTTCAGCTTTTCATACCATTCCTGGAGCCAAACTTTCAGCATTCATTTCAAGAATTCAGTCCAAGGGAGGGAGTGCCAAACTCCAAGTGCTCCACTAAAAACCGTTCACATATTTTTTCACGTAACCTTTTAATGTGAAATCTATACAGGACAACAACAGCTCTGCCACAAATTGAGAGAGAGCTGCTCCCCATTAGCTGCATCTTAGCACTCTCATTCCTCCGCTCCATGTTAAACAGCACACCTGCCAGTCACCAGGAGAGTGCCTTGGACCACTGCGGGTGAGAACTGCCCTGGTGCCCTGGCCCCATGTGCTCCCCATGGCGCTAACTGGGCTGCCAGGAAGACATGATCTCTGCTGGATCCCATTCCAAAATGACAAACAAGTGCTGACTTGGTAGTACCTTAAAATTCTGTTTCCCTGGTTAAATTAATCTGATTTTTTTTTATGTTTCAGATTGCAAACATCTGGATTTGCAAGGCTTCTGCTTATCATACTGAGTAGCATCTTTCTGCCACATAAGATCTGCATGATATTTTTCCTCTACAAAATTCAAACTTTAATGGCCTTTACAAACATAATTTGGATAAAAAGATGAGTCAGGATTTTCAGCACTCTAGATAGCAACAAGTTTATGACTCACAGTCAGGTCTCATTATGACTGAAGGGCTTTTCAGCTTAAGGTACAAGAAAATCTTGCTCCCAGGCCATTCCATACTTTATTGCGACTGAGGTAGAGGTGCTGTAGTTTTCTGGTAGCAACAGCAACAGATAGTCTCTTATTCACATGTCCTATACTGAGAAGATTTTTTTTTTTCTCAGCCATCTGTGTCTTATACTGCTCCTTCTCCAAATTTTCTTCTTTCATATCCCCTGGCATTCAAAACTTTTAATGGGATTATTGTTTCTTCTTGACTCTCTGTCCTGAAGTGTTATTCATTTAACTGGTTGATTCTGTACATCCTCAGTTCCCAGTGATCAAAGTTGCAAGAACTTAGGTCTGATCTGCATTGGACTTTTAAACTGTGAAGTGCTTTGAGACCCTCCAGAATCAGAGCAGACAGACCATACTTGATAATATCAGCTCCTGAATGTCCTTTCCTCATGCAAAACTACAAAACTTACAAGGAGAAGAACTTTTTTTTTCTTTCTACTTTTTCCTTGAACTGCCAAACTGACCTTGTTGCTGAACTTCAGTATTTGGCAGATAGGAGGTCAAATAATTTTTTCAGAGCTTTATTTCACGCCTGAAAGGATGCGACAAGCAACTAGCCATTGGTCCAGTATTCCCTTGGATATCTGGGAAATTTGGGAAAGACTCAGAGGGTTCCCAAGGTTAGAAACACAGCCAACAGCAGCATACTGTCCATCTTGTCAAAAGGTTCCTAAGCTACACATTTTGCTTTAAAATTATATCCCAGTTTTCAGGTTCCAGGATAGTGGCTTCTCTGGAAACAGTTTGGAGGTGTCATGCTTTGATCCCTCATTCAGTTCAGAGGAAAGGAAACATAAGGCAAGGAGAGGATTTTGTTAAATGGCCAAGTCCCCCTTATTCCCATCATATTGCAGAGTCAGCTACATCCCATTTCAAACTGAAAGAAAGGAGATACTGCTGTAAAGTGCACAGACACAAACCCTGATTTAATATTGGAACAGGCTAATGTACTTATTGTGGGAAATATATAAATACAAAGCTTAAAATAGCTCATGCAGGGAACTGTAATGAAATGTGTGTGAAATGTGTTCAGATATAAATATTTTAAAAAATGCTTTGAAAATACAAATAGGGAGAAACATACAGATACTGTGTATTCCAAAACTTCTAAATTTTGGTCATTGCATGGTTTTTTATTATTGATCCCATATCCAGCAAATTAGATTTACTGTCCTTGCTTCTTATGAAATTACACAGAGGCTGCTGCTTTATTCCTCTCCAGGACAGTAAAAAGCAATAAAATTCTTGCAGATTTCGACAGCAGGCAATTCAATAAAAGGCTATGTATATTTTATAAGTACAATAAAGACAAGTCTATAGCTGAATCATAAATGGGTTTTTGTTTGGTTAGTTTGTTTTCTGTAAGCATCCTTGTTGGAGTCTGTTTTCAACACAGGTTGGTCTTCTCAACACACAGCATTCCCTTTTTGGGGAGAAGCAGAATGAAATTTATATCTTTATAATGTATTATTTAAGTTTTGCTCAAGGGATTTTGCAATGTGTGTCTGTTTAAAATTTAAAGGTGTTGTGGAAGTCAATACTTTCCTGTTCTTGATTAGTGCTATAAAATTTTACATATAATTTTTTGTTATATTGTAAAGTGTATCTATCTTATCATTGTGGCATTCCCTTTTTTATGAGCAAACAATAAATATTTGATACATACATAATTATTTCCTAGACTTGCATCAATGCTCAGATTTTTTTTTAATTCTGCAATAATATAAGACAACATGGAGATTAATGGATTTGTATATTTCTGAACAATAGTGCTACAATGGATTTAGTGACAATGCCTGTCTGCTGAAATATAAAATTCTATACAAATGTAAAACACAAATTAAACAACATGCAAATGAACTGCCCTGCATAATTACAGATGTGTAAATTTTTTCTTCTCACTTGAAGAAGGAAATTTAAAAACTATGAAGGAGCTGGACTCAGATTACAGAAAAAATATGCTCCCTATTTCCAGTCTCTAGGACAAGTCCTCCAGCACTGAAAATCAGTAAGAGGTTTATCTGAGCAGGGAGTGTGGCATCAAAACCCAAGTTTCCTACAGAAGGAAACTTTTCTATGCACCTATAGAATCCACAAGTACCAGAGGTTGCCCTTCTGAGTAGTTTTCTAGTTAAAGTTTGACTCATACATCAAGGTACTAACTATTTTCATCTTATTAGATTAAATGAGGATACAAACTTTCAGAGTATCTGAACACTATGGGACAGACCTAAATACATTTTTTCACCATCATTGTGCAGCTAAAGCTGTCGTTGTGCTTACCGTAAGAATTATAAATGAAGGTGTTTTGTTTACCAACAAAAAGTGATGCAGAATATCTCTGTCTCAAAATCAAAATAAGTATGCTTTGGAAAGACACCTATGTCAGCCCAACAAATGTCAAGGAAGAATTCCCTTTCAGTTGACTTATTAGAGCATTATATTTCTCATTATAATAAAAAAAGTGCGAAACCCACCATCTTAAAAATAAATTATTTAAATGAATCACAGCAGGGAGTAGAGGAGGAAAAAAAACCACACTAATATAAAAAAAGCATTCAAGGACGAAAAATGATGGTGTCTAAGCTTAGAATGATCCAGACGTGAGTGGGGAAAAAGAAGAAAAGAATGAGAGCTATGGACTCATCTCAGATTTCTGTTTCCAAATTGTTGGTGCTTTGAAACCTACTCCTAGATACCATCGATATCAGACCTAGTACTCAGAACTTGGCAGGTAAGTGCTAAACTCTTCCTAAAATAATTGCAGCCTTCTGCTTTCTGCCAAAACCTAATTATAAGATTCTCCTGTGGCATTGTCATTTTGCTATTTCAAGACGTGTAATCTGGTGACCATGTATTTCTAGATGTTTGTGACTTTGGTTGTTAAATGTTAGGGGTTTTTATATAAGAAGTGTTAGACGTAATTGCTTTTCTCCTTTCCAAATCATTTTTATCTATTCAAAGCAGATATACTACTGAAAAAACATTGAGTCACATTAGGTCTATACACGTACTGGCACTTATATACCGTGCAGGACAGCAGTGATTCAGGCCCAGATCTGGGAGTGTGGGCCTTGACAGAATGTCTCACTAGCTTGCCTGAAGAAGCAAATAAAATAGAGCAATCAAACCTATACCTTGATAATTGGAAGACTTTTTATAACTTAATTAAATTTTAAAAGCATAATAGCTGATAAATGGCATTTTGGACCACAGCTGATGCACCAGGGGAAAAAAAGAGGACCTGGTAAAAGAACGGCGAGTGCTTTGAAATTTCTGTCTTAAACATAGCACTAGGCACCGGGATGCATCACACACCATCTCCACAGGGCAGGGAGGCTCAGGAGTTCAGTTTCCTCCCAAGGATGGTTCTTCTGCCCTCCTCTGAGAGAACGCAGACTGACTGCCGGCGCAGGGACTGGAACACTACAGGGTAGGCCTGGCTACAGTCATACACCATGTGCCCTCGAGCACCATTGCAGACTGTTTTATACAAGTTACAAAAGTCCTGCAGACATAAGAGCTTCTGTCTTTTCAATTGTGCTAGTGCAAACTCACCTTTCCCAAAGATTTTCCCACTGGAGATATCATGGTATACCAAATGCAGGCTGCAGCTGCTTGAGACACAGCTGTTTCTATTCTCTTTTCAGGTAAAATTTCCTCAGAAGAGCAAAACTTGACTTTTACTAGAAGGCTGGATAGAACTGGACTCAAAGCTCTCAGCCATTCCCTGTCTCAGCAGCGGAATGAAGGAGCCTCCTGCGGCATCTGGGGAGCAGGACATCCAGCTTCCCAAAGTGCTCTGCCCAGCCCCTGAAACACGGGTGCCCATGTCAAAGGTTTTGTATGGTGTACAAAAGGTATAGTAAAACATTTCCTTAGCTAGCAGTCCTGGCTAACCGGGGAGGTCCCAGCTGACTACAAGTTGGCAAATGTGACACCCATCTACAAGAAGGGCCAGAAGGAAGATCCGGGGAACTGCAGGCCTGTCAGCCTGACCTTGGTGCCGGGGAAGGTTATGGAGCAGATTATCATGAGTGCCATCATATGGCACATATGGGACAACCAGGGAATCGGGCCCAGCCAGCACAGGTTTATGAAAGGCAGGTCCTGCTTGACTTACCTGATCTCCTTCTATGACAAGGTGACCCACTTAGTGGATGAGGGAAAGGCTGTGGATGTTGTCTGCCTGGACTTCAGTAAAGCCTTTGACACCGTTTCCCACAGCATTCCCCTGGAGAAACTGGCTGCTCATGGCTTGGACAGGTGTATTCTTCACCGGGTAAAAACTGGCTGGATGGCTGAGCCCAAAGAGTTGTGGTGAAGGGAGTTAAATCCAGTTGGCAGCCAGTCACAAGTGGTGCTCCCCAGGGCTCAGTACTGGGGCCAGTTCTGTTTAGTATCTGTATCAATCATCTGGATGAAGGGATCGACTGCACCCTCGGTAAGTTTGGAGACGACACCAAGCTGGGTGGGAGTGTTGATCTGCTGGAGGTCAGGAAGGCCCTACAGAGGGATCTGGACACGCTGGATCAATGGGCTGAGGCCAACTGTATGAGGTTCAACAAGGCTCAGTGCTGGGTCCTGCACTCGGGTCACAACAACCCCATGCAATGCTACAGGCTTGGGGAGGAGTGGCTGCAGAGCTACCTGGCGGAAAAGGACCTGGGGGTGGTGGTTGACAGCTGGCTGAATATGAGCCAGCAGTGTGCCCAGGTGGCCAGGAGGGGCAATGGTATCATGGCTTGTATCAGAAATAGTGTGGCCAGCAGGACTAGGGAAGTGATCGTCCCCATGTACTCAGCACTGGTGAGGCCGTACCTCAAATCCTGTGTTCAGTTTTGGGCCCCTCACTACAAGAAGGACATTGAGGTGCTGGAGTGTGTCCAAAGAAGGGCAACGAAGCTGGTGAAGGGTCTAGAGCACAAGTCTTACATGGAGCGGCTGAGGGAGCTGGGGTTGTTTAGCCTGGAGAAAAGGAGGCTGAGGGGAGACCTTATCACTCTCTACAACTACCTGAAAGGAGGCTGTAGCGAGGTAGGGTTGGTCTCTTCTCCCAAGTAGCAAGTGACACGACAAGAGGAAATGGCCTCAATTTACTCCAGGGGAGGTTTAGATTTGATATTAGGAAAAACTTCTTCACTGAAACGGCTGTCAGGCACTGGCACAGGCTGCCCAGGGAAGCGGTTGCGTCCCTGTCCCTGGAGGTATTTAAAAGATGGGGAGATGTGGTGCTTAGGGACATGGTTTAGTGGTGGACTTAGCAGTGCTAGGTTAATGGTTGTACGTGATGATCTTGAAGGTCTTTTCCAACCTAAACGGTTCTATGATTCTATAGTGTTTTCAGCAGAGTATTTTTAGGCCATAGAAATGCTGCATGTAATGCCTGAACTCCCACCTCTTGGAACTGCAACTGCCATAAACCTTGCCCAGTCTGCTGGTGAGCATCTAGCAGAGGCATCATCTGAGCTGGGGAGGGTTGTGTGGATTTGCAGCAGTTCTAAAGTTACTCATTTTCACTGGACCAGCTCTTACAATGATTGGTTCAAATTCATTCAGGGTTTTTATACCCTCTTACAAGTGCACATTTCCAATAGTCATACACAGATATGGAAACAAGTTGATGCTGCCAGTGTTACATTGAATTTCTCCTCATCATCAAATTTACCTTGGTTGCCTGTAGAGTATTCCACTGCATTAAACAACTTGTATTCAGTGCACATTAAAAAGCCAGAGACAAGAGGAGCAGTTCCAAAGTGGAAGAACCAATAAAGCCATGTCCTAGCAAGAAAAGGAGGGGAAAATGGGGAAAAAAAGCAAATAAAAATTCCTCTTCTATTAGCGACCACCAGACCATCTGGAGGTACTGTATATAAGCCATGAAATTATTTTCTTCAGGGCACTCATGAAAATGTGGCAACATAGATCCAGACTGCCAGCTCAATACACCTGCCTCAATACAAATGAAACCTTCCATTCCTCTAATGATGTGCAATAGTATATGCTCTTCCTCTTTTCATTTTGTAATTGTACGTGAATTGCCTGTCTCAGCTTGAAAAGGAATGGATCCTATGAGATGAAGAACTGTCCATAATGACTGACACCTCACACCAAAGGACACAACTTCACAGAAGCACGTGATTTTTCCCTACCTGGAGTTCAGCCATGGGTCTAAATTCCATTAACGAAAGACAGAGGTAACAGTGATTTTTAGCACCAGTATTCTCTCTCAGCAGTGTAAAATAACATCAGTGCAACTGCATGCCAGGACACGAAGCCCTAACTCATAACTCACAGCGAGTCCAACTTAGTCCAGCAATCTATGCCAAGCAACTGAGTTTTAAATCTGGGAAAATTAATTGGGGGTGGGGGCGTCTTATTTTTTTTACTAGTTTTAAGAAACACTTACAAAGGATTTGATTCCACAATGAGAAGATTTAATGAGTATTTCCTTTAAAGAGCTAAGCAGTTGGCAGTGCTATTACACAAAAGGAGTATTTCAAGTATTTGGCTTTGGAGATGACAAGCATCACACTTCAAAATAATTTCTTTTGTACAGATATGGTATATCTATTTTCCAGTAGTAAAAGGAAATGCTTTACATTATTTTTGGATGGTTTAAAAGTAGACAAAAGGAAAAACGTCCAACTTTTCAATTCAATATCAAGAGTGGCCAGATGGTGCCATGTGGGAATAAAATAAAAGTCCCCTCAACAGCACAAGCTTCTGGGATGGTGCAGCCAAAGCTCTGGGAATGACACCATCTGTGGTTTCCTGCTGACCTCAGTGGGCCCTAGAGACCTATGTGACCATCAGGACCCAGCACATGAGCAGCAACCAGGCAACATCCCCAAAGGCTGCTAACAGCAGCAACAGCCAACAGGAGAACATTCTTTTAAGTTAAGTTCATTCTTCTTAAAAAAACATGAAGAGAGATAAGCTTATGAACCACCTGCAGCCTCCATGCAATTGGTATCCAAGGAATAATCAGTCTGTAAGTTGGGCCAGTTATTTTATCCCTGCAGAAGATCCTTGGTAAGAGAAAGAGGCCAGCTGAGTTGCCAACCAGCTTTTTAGTCAGCATTCTGCTTCTTGCCTTCTTGGTGCATTCATTTAGTAAGCACCAGAGAAAACAAAACCAGCTATCAAAAACATCCACAACAAAAACAACCTGGATGGGAATCTGACATATTTATCAAACATCCAGCTTCTGAAAGATGTGAACAGTATTACCACCGCATCCACCAAAATCAGGAGAAAGGAGGGAGGCTAAATATATGCTGTCAAATATGCAAGCTCCAGTGCCCCTAGCTATGAGCAAACCTCTTCAGTTGGACCTCTCAACACAAACATCTCACTAATTGAGATGCATTTTTATGTAATCCTTTACAATTCTATCATTCCCATTTTGATGCTCGTTATAACAATCGCTAGCCTTAGGGTCCTTGTTTGTGCTGCAATTAAAATGCAAAGTAAACTTGGACATTCTAGTAACAGACAATAAAATTCAGCCTTTGGTTTGGTATCCACAAGGCTTTTATATTTTTGTCATGGCTGCAGATCCCAAACTGAAGCTTCACTATTTACAGGTGTCTGGAAACACCAGAAAGTGCCAAAAATGGTAATACACTTGCTTATATTCATGAGTTTGTTCCAAACTTTTATAACCTCAGGAAAAAGTAAAACATGCAAAAAGTAGTTAATGCTGTTTCCATTTGCTTCCTTTGTAAAACAGAAATTTTGATTTAATAAAATAGCCTTGACCCTGCAGCTCTGCTCCTGGAGTTAGTGTTATTACACGGTGTCTGCAGAACAGGCCACATGAAGGAAATCCAAAATGCTTTTCAGGCCACACTCATGGTTAATCATAACTGGCATTGCAGGCAAATTTTACCTTTAAAAACATGACATTTCTTCTGAAGAAAATGCAGGAGCAGGAAATTAGATGAAGCTAGCAAAAATAGCTGTTAATTCCCAAAATCCTGCAAAGTAAATCATTACCGGAGATCACAGCACAACAGGTCTGATACTAGCACGGGAAGTGAGTGCTGTCTGGCTATTAATTATACAGAAGGATTTTGTCTGTATTTCAAATCGTAATCATATATTCCTCATACCACAATGCCTTTCTCCCACTTATTCCATCCATTGAGTGTGCTGCAGCCAGCTGCCATGTGTTGCATCCCTTTTTCAACAAATATTTGGGCAGGAACATCCTTTGTTTATTCATTACTCAGCACTATGGGATCCTGAATCTAACAGGGACTGCCAGTGCTAATTCAGTGTAAATGCTGAGCCAATATAATATTCCAGATATTTCATTGACAGTGTTATGCAAAAGAGCAATGTATTATACATTCCTTAAAGAAAATGCAAGACTTCCTGACTGGCAAAGAATCAAGTGGGACAGAGGATAATGCTTTTTTTTTGAATCGTGTTTAAGATTCTGTATCACATAAATGTAGAAATAGAGATTAAAAAAATCCATCTAAAGAAAAGAGTTTAGTAGCTTCCAAAATTATGAAGGAGAAAAAGAGGGTTTGATTTGATATTCTTCTCTATGATCTCAGAATTCTACTTCTTAATTCAGAGCTGTATCAGACATGTATCCCATTCCAGCTGGCTTCTATTAGGCAATGCAGAGTCAGAGCCCATTTCAAGGAAAGGATGGGAGAGGAGTCTGGCAGGTGAATAATCATCAGCACCTGACTTATTTAGCAGATAAAGCAGCAGGAGCTTTTAAGAATTTCACTGAGGGCCCAGTTTGCAGTATTAACCTGGCATTAGTCAGGATATCTTCTGAACGGTGAGATTTGCTGGTGTGGGCTTCCTGCTGGGGAATTATGGTGCTGTTGTAACCAGAGGACAGAGCTTGTTGAGTCAGGTATTAATTGCATTTGTGTTGTTGACTCTTTACAGAAATCTGTCATTTAACAAGTGAAGTACATGTTGTCTTCCTATCCAAATGCTTAGCAAAGCTACTTGGCAGGCCAAGCAAGGTGCAGAGTTAATACTGTAGTAGTCTAGAGAGAAATTCCAAAATACATCCCTACAAAAGTGGTTTCTGCTATCAGTTACAGTGGAAATTAGATTACTCTTGTGGTTACACTCTGAGGCCGTACCTGAATAGCTTGCCTACCAGTAGGGAGTACTTGACTCCCATACCAGGAGCAAACTGAATCCTCTCTTCTCTTGTCTGCATTCTGAACATGCAACAAGGACTGCCAGGGCAGCCAAGGAAGCCTCTACTACTGTTTGTGCTACTAAAGGTTGGGCTGAGCTCTTTTCTGTTGTGAGTTTCTTTCACATCTGCTCTATGCATCATTATTCACTTTTTGCAATACTTTGCACTTCTGACTGTGGGATCACAGTGTCCTCTACACAGGCCAAAACATAGGCTTCAGTCAGCTGTTTGCCATTTCTCAACTACAGTTTATTTGTCATCTTAAAAAAACAAAAACAACAACAACAACAAAAAAAAAAACCAAAAAAACCCACCAAACAAAAAAACCCCTATGGAAGGTGGTATAAACTTGCTCTTTAACAAATTAAGTGTTTTCTGCTTGTAAATAAGGAAAGCAGTTTTTGCTTCAGTCATCTTGACTGAAAGCAAATTGTATCAAAAGAATTCTTGATGGGTGGCGTGAGCAGCAGAACAATACCTGGCACTGCTTGTTTCAGAAGCACATATAAAAAGACTTTCCAATAAACTACTCTTTTTTTTTTTTTTTTTTTTTTCTTTCCCTTTGACTCAGAGCTGAAAGTGTTAGCATCTGCAGCCAACATCTGGAATTTGGTCCAGAACAGCTGATTCACTACCTGTTCTGCACAACCATAAGACATGATGTCTTGAGATAATCATCCCCGTTAGTTTGATCAGAAAGAATTTTTGGTCAAGCAATCAGTAGAGCAGATGACAAAGACAACTTTCAGAAGAGATTACAACGAAAGACAGGAAACTTTGATTACAAGCCATTTAAAATGTTATTGATAACTTGACAGTCTGTCAAAGGTGGAAGAACCCTTTTCTAATCACACAAGTGCCTCCTTTCTTGATGGGAATTTTCTCTCTGACATGAAGTTAAGCAAAACCTCTTAATCTGCTCTGTCAAAAGCACATGCAGCAACACTCTGCCCCTGGCCCCAAACCTCCCATCTGCTGTTAGCATGAAGATTCAGTCTACGAGATTGCCCGCCAGCAGCAAGAAGCAGTACAGACCCAGCAGTTGTCAGCTGTGTGCTGCAAAAATTTAAAAAAAAAAGGGGGGGGGGGGAGGGACAGGCATGTTACATACTTATGATCTATTTTGGGCATCAGCTGAATGGACATGCTGTATATACTTGAAGGCTTTTAAAGCTTCTTCATATATACTTTCTCATTTTTAGAAATATTGTAAATTCTGCCTAAATTGGAAGGGGGCTGTAAGATTCCCTATGGACCAAACTTGTGTTAGACAAATCCAATGACAATAAAACTCAAAGTATAGTGGTAGGGTCACAGTGGCTTAGCCTTGTGTCTTTAGCAGTTTAAGTGCCACGTTAGGAAAAATGTCCATCTGCCTGGTAACTCTTTAGCTCAGAATTTAACTAACTCAAAGTTTAACTCCAATCCAAGAACTCCTTTTTGAGCAATTTCTATGATATCAGCATTAGACAAGGCTAACTATGAAAGTCTGACATACTGAGGATCTTGTATCTGCCTGCTGCCTATTTCTAAACCGTGGGTTGAACATAGCCCTCTGCCACGAAGAGAAATGATTGAGCCTGCCCTGAGATCGCTCAGGAAAAGAATTGTCAGAGCTCTCAAAAACACTGTCTGTAGGCATATGTTCTCAGTCAGCTGAACCCACAATAAGTTTCTGCTCACAGGAGCTGGTTCTCAGTAAAGGCGAATCAGCTTTTAGAAGAAAAAGAGACAGATGGAATGCAATAGGAATGCAAGAGGTGTATAGTTTACAGAGGTTTCCCACCTACAAACACACTGCTAGAAAACACTGAAGTAAATGACATTACTTCTATACATTCTGAAAAAGTTGAATATATTGCCTCTTTTACTAATGAACATTAGGAAGACAATGAAGAAGATGGAGGATGAACTGAAAATACTTGCAAAAGTAGTTTTTTATAATAGAGAACTCTAGTTTTGCTATGCTTTTTGAATGCCCTTCTACTCTTCTCTGCTATCAATTATGTTTGAAATCCCTTTCCAGTCCCCATGTACAAAATTTCCTTATTGAAACCCCTTCTTGAAACCCCTTCTCAAAACCCTCCCGGTGAAGACATCATTTGAGTATATGCCTCCTCATTTCAGTAGCGAGAGGGCTGTTTCTCATTTTACAAGTTAGAAACTGAAGCTCAGAGAAGCTACATGGCTTCCTCAAGGCAATTCGGTACAGAAGGGACTTGTGCAGCTCTGCTCAAGCTGTGGGGCCACCGTAGAGCAGCCTGCTCCATGCAGGTGGCAAATTTCAGTCAGAACTCAGCCCATAGAGATTGGGCACATAATTTGTCAGATTTAAACACCAAGAATAATTTCTAGCTAGCAATTTTTATAGTCACTGAGGGGAGGGAGGAGAAGGGAAAAAAGTCTGCAGCAAGCTTAGAGTCATTTTTTTTTTCGTAAATGAAGCAACATCATATAGGAAAGTGATTCAGTAGCGCCTGCAAAAGATAATGAAGTTCACTTGAATTGCTTTCAGCATTGTTTGCAATTATCCTATATGGCAATGGGAAATCAAAAACAGTAACAAAAGTGACATTAGAGAGATGTCATTTTTTTACATGTCAGCTTTTAGCTGTTGCTTTGACATGTTCTTTTGTGTGAACATGAAATCTTAAAGGGACAGTGTCAAACCAAAACGAAAACCTGTAGCACTCTCAATCCTTTGCTTTCTCCCTCTGAGAGCAGTGAATAGTATAGGAAAATCCACGTAATGATCAAAAGCAAGACCACTTGCCTTGCCTGCCATTTTGCCTATTTACTTTTTTTTGCATAGTGCAGTTCCCACTGGAGACAGTTTCATGGTACACCATGGAACATTCTGTCACTTTAACATCGTACTAATAAATCATCATTAAAAAACATAATGGTATTAATATTTTACCAGTTTTGATTGAGACACAATTCCACGTCTCTCTGGATTTGTACATGTGATGCTTTATTTATAATTCCTACCAGCTCCATTTTGAACCTGGCTGGGTATGGACCCTATTTTTAAAATCCTCAATTAACCTGTTGATAATTTAGGATGTTTGCCCCAGTCCAGACCAACATCCATCCAGGCTCACATCACCCAGTGGTCACTTTCGGATACATACTGGAGAGCTCCCCAGCACCTTGTTGTAGCCCTCAGCTGTCAGCAGCCCTTGGGCATCCCAAGCCAGAAATGCTGTCTGCATGGACTGCATGGCAGGCCCCTGGTATATTCCTTTCCTTGTCCAGATAAAGGCATCCTGATCTATTCACCCATTCTCATACAGAAACCACTCACTACTGCTGAACATCTTTGCCAGCATCCTCCGTGCCTCTTCGAGATCTGAGATTGCACAAAAGGACAAACACCCTGGTGTTTTCTCTTTTATTCTCTATTCATTTTCTGAGAATTTCCAACATCCTGTTGGTCATAGGGGGCTTCATTCTGCTTTGTGCATTAATCTTTAAAGACCCCTGTATTATAATCCACGATCTACTTCCACAGTATTAACAGTTATTACAGAGTCCGTAATTATATACGATTTGTTTTTCCTGATGGGTGCTGCTTAAGTTTTATCTCCATTAAATTTTACTCAAGATTTTATCACAAGTTGTTCACTATCATGAAGTCTCTAAATCCCTTGCCTTTTGGGTTTGTTTTTTTTTTTAAACTACACTGATTAACTCAGTATTATCAGAAAACTTTGTCACCTCACTGTTCAACTCCTCTATACAATTTATAACCTGATAGATGACAGATGCCTCAGCACGGACCCCTGCTGGACACCACTACTGGTTTTCTTCCATCAAGAAAAACAACCAGTTATTTCTACCTTAGTTTCATATGTTTCACTGTTCTTCTAATACTGAAGCTGTTCCATGAAACAGGTTGCAACTGCAGTCAGTAAAAAATTAATTTCATGTTCAAATTCCTTTAGAATTCTTGATAAAAAGTTATCTGGTTTTGGCATTTTTTTTATTTTTCATTTTCTTTATCTGTTCTATAGCTCTTTCTAGGACTATAGGCATTTCAGATTGAGAGAGATTTTTTTCCAGTACATCCCTTATAAAACATGAGTTTTATATGGACCCCCCCCCCGATCTTCACCAAAAAATGTAGATGGAAAAAAATTAATCTAATTCTCTGCATGCTCTTGATCATTCACTGACACTGCAAATCTATCAGCCTTCCTGCTCCTAGTGCATTGAAAAAAGGTTTATTGCACCTTCTTTCCTCAATGTCTTTTATTTTGACCTGCCTTATTGTAATTTGAGATCTAATTGACCTGAGTTTATGATCTTTTCTATTTTCATCATTTGGACATGACTTCAACTTTTTGAAATTATGTCTTTACTAGCAACCTCCTTTAGTCTGCTGTGCAGCCCTGCTGGCTTTCTTCTGGTCCAACAGGGCATCTTTAATAACATTCATGCCACCTGGAAACGTTTTACCCTTTTGAGATTCGATTTTAGTTTCTTTTTAACAAGGATTGTTAAATCCTCCTGTTATAGAATTTTTTCATTTTAAGGTTCCAGCAAAAATGTGAAACACGAATACATTTTGGTCTCTGTTACAGACTGGCTCATTGACAATAATATTCTGACCCAGGTCATGTACACTGTTCATTATCGAGTCAAGAGGTGCATCTCCTCTAGTGGAATCATAACTGGCTGCTCCACAAAGCAGTAGACAAACTTAGCAAAACTTGGCATCATATCCTAAGGTGTCATTTACTCAATCTACATGGTGGTAGGAGGAATCATTGATTGTTTCCTGCTCCTCTCAGCCAAATTTCCATCAGCATGTTGCCATCACTGTTACCATCCTAATCACCCAGTGAGTAGTACAGTCCTGATGCTAGATTTTTCCTATTTACATCTCAAATTTCAATACAGGGATTTTATATTGTGTATGGAGACAGTTTGGTTTATCTGATTTGATCCTAAGCTATTTTTGATATATTCTGTGCTCATCTGTAAGTTCAAGAGTTTTCCAAAACACTGTAAAATGGCACTGTACGATGTTTCTCTGATAATTTTTTTTCAACCAGGTTTCTAACACAAATGCTCCAGGGTCTCTCCTATACCTTGTTTTCACTTGTCCCCATATTTATCTGCCCATCTTTAGGCCTTCTCTTTCCCCTACCCTGCCATTGTAAGCATTAGATGTTCTTCTGCAGCAGCTGCGATATTATGTAATTGTTTCCTTTTCAAATTTCATCTGAAAATAGGTCTTTCCTCATTCAAAACTTCCTTTGCCTACTGCTTATCATTCTCATATATTGCTTAATTTGCTAATGTATTCTGACAATGACTACAAAAGACAACTAGATAATTGTGTTGTATTAAATACTGGCTTTCCCTTTTCTCATGTTTGTATTAAAGTCCTTATTAGGGTTTCTGTTAATGTAGGAAGGATACAGACTTAAAATCTGTGAATGTGCACTGTTAGATTTGAAAATACATGCACAGACCAAATTTTGTTCAGATATAGTACTTGATAAAATGGGTATGGTTTCTGTCTCAAAGAACTCTCTTAGTCCCTGTGGAACAGCATGCTCTCTCTCTTCCCTTCTGTGTTTTAACATGTTTTCTTGCTCAAGTTAAGTCAAAGAAAATCTCTATTGTTTTAGCTTGGGTGAAATATTAAGGAAACATGGGATGAGACTTCCACGGCCTGCAAATGATCCAAATCAGTGCGATGCTACTGAACACTAGACCTTGGCCATGCTCCACTGGTGCTTCTTTGCCTTGACAGTAAAGCAAATTTCTGGTTTAGAGCTTTGACAATGAAAATGGGAGGCAAATGCAGGTTCCGTTATGGCGTGAGAGCAGGACCCATTATAAATATACCTAGTATATATTTTGTCCATATGTAGTATTTAATCTTGAGTACTGCATGCAATTTTGGGCACCACAGTACAAAAAGGGTACAAAGCTACTAGAGAGTGCCCAGAGGAGAGCCACGAAGATGGTGAAGGGTTTAGAGGGGAAACCGTATGAGGAGCGGCTGAAGTCACTTGGTCTGTTCAGCCTGGAGAAGAGGAGACTGAGGGGAGACCTCATCGCGGTCTGCAGCTTCCTCACAAGGGGAAGAGGAGGGGCAGGCGCTGATCTCTTCTCCCTGACGACCAACGATGAGACCCGAGGGAACGGCAGGAAGATCTGCCAGGGGAGGTTTAGGTTGGGCATTAGGAAAAGGTTCTTCACCCAGAGGGTGGTGGAGCACTGGGACAGGCTCCCCCGGGAGGGAGTCACAGTGCCAAGCCTGACAACATGCACGAAGCATTTGGACAACGCCCTCAGACACATGGCATGATTTTTGGCGTTGTCCTATGCAGGGACAGGAGTTGGACTCGATGATCCTTGTGGGTCCCTTCCAACTTAGGATATTCTATGATTCTATGATTCTGTTTCTCCAGATTGCTGCATTTCAGTGATGAGTTGAATCTAGCTGAAGTCTTTATGATGAATTTAAAAATCCAGAGATTACCGCCTGTTTTCGTTTAAAAAGGTTAGAGTAAACATAATAAATATAGATTTTTAGAAGTTTTATTCTGAGGAAAGCGTCGGTGCATTCGGGAGTCGTCCGCTCGGAGAGCGGCGCCCCGGCCTCGGGCGCCACCTGCTGGGCCAGGCGAGCCCCGCAGCCCCCGCCCCGCCCGGCCCCCCTCCGCCCGAGCTGGGAACGCACATTTGCACTTAAACTTCAGTTAAAAAAGGAAGAAAAGAAAAAAGTCCCTTAACAATCAAATGAAATGTTTAATTCTGAGTTAAATTAGAGCTCCTTCTTCATCATGCATGAGAGTATTTTTCCTTCATCCTGCTACTTGGGATAAAGCTACATGAATCTCCTTTCCCCTACTTGTTAAAGCTCCAAGACGAACATTCGCTGAAATGGATGGCGGAAGTTATGTTCTTGACCAGTCTGTCACTTTGACTCACTGTTTCTCCCAATATAGCACTTAGTTACACACCCAATTTTGGTTCAAACCCCAGTTTTCCCAAGATGCAAAAGCAATCGTATCTTTAAACTAATGTCACCAATTAGAGTGTTGACAGCTTGTTCTGAGAATCTGAGAATGCTGTACCTGGGCAAACAATGCAACACATCTTCCTTACACCTCTTACACACGTTCATGATGCTGCTGGCACAACACAGGCATCTGTAAAGCTAACACACACAAAACATGCCATCACTCTTCTCATTTTGGCTTGACTCCTACATGCCTCATATCTTGCATTCTAACTCATAGACACTTTCTCCCTTTCTCTTCTTAATCTACCCACTGGACAGAAACCTCAACCTTGTGAAATGATGCTGGGGCACCTGGTAGTTTTGCCCACAAGAGGATTCAGAATGAGCAGAGCAGCTGCCCCTACAACTCTCTGAGACCACTTTCACAGCTTCTACCTGCCTTGCTAGAGACTTGAAGTTTGACTCAGCTCTAAGGCTTTGTTCTCATGGCCAGTATAGCAACAATGCACATTACCTCAGGAGCAGTTCCTGAACCATCCGTTTCCTTAATTCAACTATTTAATCTTTAAAAGAATTCCACAAATAATATTGATCTGAACCTCGCATTGAAATAGTTTAGAAAGGAGGGAGAAACTTGAAAAATGATGCACTTTACCCGGATGTATCATCGTATCTGTCCGTTCTTATGTCTCTCACACATACCAGTAGATTGAGGGCAGGCCAAAAAAAGATTTTCTCCTCTGCCAATATGTAAATGGCACCTCCAGTGTATATACAGTAACATCACTCTCTTTTATACAGAACAATTTATTAACAGTGATTTTATTAATGACGAGCTTGCTATACATTCATCTTATGCTGCGTTTCTACACATGGAGTTCTTGCTGAATGATTCTTGACATCACAAATCATCAAGAAATCACAAAGGCAAACGCCACATTAATCCAAAGAAACAGACTTGAAGAATGTGAAAAACATGTATTTAGAATGTAGGGAGAAGACATTAGGGGTTCAGTCCCTCCTTATACATATGCATTAACTCCCACTCAGAAAATTACAGGAAGTACTACAAGAGTTGTAAGAAGAAGTCTTAACTTTATTTTAAAGACATGTATTTCAATAAATAGAAAAATAATGCCTCAAGGCATACTAAGACAACTAGTTATGTGGTAAAAGTGAACTTAAACATGACATTTTCTTGTGGATAAATTCCTACAAAAATGCATATTATAATTTGTTATCCTTTCCTGCAAAGCACATTAACTTGCCAAGGGGGGCGGGAGGGGAAGAAGCTGGACTGGGGGAGATTATTGTTCTGCTCCAAAATGTATCTCCTTTATTCCTTTTCAAGGCATTAGACTGCACTTGCCCTGTGAAATGTGTAAAGTAACCTGCTGGATTGTGCCCCTTTTCTTATGTAACACAACTTGTTTTAGAGATCTGGTGCTCATTAAAGAGTTAATGCTTTCCATATTGTTCAGAAGAAACTATAGTGCATGTATTCGTCTCAGCCTTGTAACAGTATTTTTCAACAATTGAGAAATTTTGATGAAATGATAATTCTCTTTAGTTGCTACTACCAAATGCTAGTTTTGATTTAGTTTTGTGAAACTAATTTGCTCTTTGGCAGCAATACCATTCGGCAGGGCAGAGTAGATGCCCATTGCTAGACCACCTGCTTCCAGATCTTTCTTCTGTGTGGCAATCAGATGGGTGTTCAAAAATCACCTACTGTATTCAGAGACCAGTTGAAGATGTGATACCATAGTAAATATATATTAGCATTTATTTCTCCTCCAGGGGATTCCAAGAATATTCAGTTCCTCCTGGATTTCTCAGCAGCACTTACATTCCAAAAGACCAGTGCTCTTTCTCTCTTTTTGTTGCTGTTTGTAGCAATACCTGGTTTTGCCACTTGCCCATGACCTTTTAGGCTAGCTCAAATTTCACTACAAAATTCCAGGAGCCCAAAGTTTCAGGTGTCTGTCATTACGGCCTCCCTCAAGCTGCTGAGTACAAGAACATTCTTCCATGTTCATCCTCCCTGACAGGAGGCTGTAGCCAGGTGGGGGTCAGTCTCTTCTCCCAAGTAACAAGCAACAGAACAAAAGGAAATGGCCTCAAGCTGCACCAGGTTGGATATTACGAAATATTTCTTCACTGAAAGGGCTGTCAGGCACTGGCACAGGCTGCCCAGGGCAGGGGCTGAGTCCCCATCCCTCAAGTTATTTAAAAGATGGGGACATGGTACTTAGGGACATGGTTTAATGGTGGACTTGGCAGTGCTAGGTTAATGGTTGTACGTGATGATCTTGAAGGTCTTTTCCAACCTAAACGATTCTATGGTCTTACGTTCAAAGACATTCTAAAAACAACAAGCAAAGTGCCAGGCATGCCCTGAAGACCTGGCGCAGGGAAGGCCCGCGGGAGCTTTCCCAGCAGAGGGGCCTTTCGTCAGGCTCGGCCGCGGCTCAGCTGCCCGCCGGAGGGACGGGCGCCAGGCGCCGGCCGCACGGAGGCGGGAGAAAAGCGCGGACGCTCCGCGGCCTCCTGCGGGCGCGGGGGAGCGAGGGCGCCGCTGTCGGGCGGGAGCACCACCCGGCACCGCCCGCGCCGCGCCTGCCGCGGGCCTCGCCGCCTCCAAGAGGCGCCACCTCGCCAGCAGGAAGCGGAAGGGCTGACCCGCTCGTCATGTGACCGGGATGCGGAAGCTCTTCACAGGAAGGGGGGCTGCTTCCGGCGTCGGCCGGGCTGGGGCGCGGAGGCGGTGCCGGCCGCACCGAGGGCTGGGGCCGGGGTCGCATCCCGCTATGCGAGAGACTCTGAGGCCCGCAGGTGAGACGCTGCCCGCTCATGGCCCGCGGGAGGCCGCGCTGCCGCCGAGCCTAGTTGCCTGGGCCCGCTCTGGGGCGGGGCGGCGAGCGAGGCCTTCCCTATCTCCGCCGCGTCTGAGGGCCCCCGCGCTGCTTCCCGGCCGGGGCGGCTCTCCCCGGTGGACCGAGGAGCCGCGGGAGGTGGGCGCTGGGCCCGGTCCTTTCCTGGCTCTGTTCTAGGAAGAGCCGCTTGGTGGGTCCGCCCGCCGCTCGGCCCCGCGGGTTGGGGGGGGGGACCGGCATCGGGGCCTGGCCGGGCCTGTGGCCGCGGTCTGTAATGCCCTCCAGACAGGGCCCTACCGGCGCGTCCGCGGCAGCTGATGCGGTAGCGTTCGGAGGTGCTGCCACGGCAGATGTAAGAGATTAATTTCTTCAAAAGCTCTATGTACAGAGAACGGAAGTAACTACTAGCACTTTTTACAGTAATTTAATTTTTAGGCAAGTAATATGTCCTTTGTATGTTTCACTCTGTTCCAGCATGGAGACTAACTTTTTTGTTACTAATTAAAATAGAAAGACTTTGTTCGTTATGAGTTGGGATAAAGAAATTGCAGAAACAGAACGGACTTTAAAAGGAGGAAGTGAAACCTCTTTGGAAAAACAAAGTTTTCTTGACGTGTATGGCTTTACTAATAGAAAATAATTTACTTATATTTTGATGGCTTTGGTTTTCATAAGAACTTAAAATATATAAAAGACTGCTTATACGTGGCATTGTTTCTGTGGTGACATGCTGAGTCCTTGCTGAAAGATGGCAGTTTAGACTAGCAGTAATTATATAAGGTCTATAGACGTGTCTCTTTAAATTTCAGTTGAATGTATCCTGAAGGCTTATCTTTTTTTGTAGGCAATTATTGAAAAATAGAGTCTTATATCTGAGAATATTCTGAAAGGAGGTAAAGAACTGCATCTGCATTAAAAAATCTGACTGTTTAAAAGAAGTAGATATTTTATAATGTACATTAGGTATAAGATAACTGTTTGAAATACTTAAATAACGTTGTCAAGTTGTTTTAAGCAAAATGGAAAGAAAAAGTAACGATTGAACTGGCAGGCATAGTATTCTGTTACTCTCTGGAAAAACATCAGTAGCTGATTTGGTCTCCTGAAGTGGATTAGTTGTATGGGTACATAGCAGGACCGATGCTTTGAGGAAAAAAAAAATGCGCAGTGCTGAAGACAGTAAATTTAAAGGTGGTCTTCTACTATTATGCAGGTGACAACTTGGAGAATATCAGCTGAACTGCAAGCTTTTCAGAGATTCCTTTTCCAAGAAAGTAATTGAAAAATCTGCTGTTTCTAATATTCCATTGGATTTACTACATTAAGAACTATTCAGACTACTGAACAGTTTATATTGACAATTGTACAGATTGTTCTTGGACTAGCTAGAAGTGGTTATATGACAGCTAGATTATAAATGTAGTAGTAGTCAATCCAAATTCCACATTTATGCTTGAGGTATGACAGTTTGTGGTAATTCACTTCTGGTGAGTTTATTACTGTCCCTAGACTTTTTATTTCACTTGAAAGGTGGGGAAATGGTGCTATTTTCTGTTTTGCACCTTCATGTGAAAATTTCCATATACTTTTGGGACTACATCTCAAGAAGCTTGTTCAAGGATATGCATAATCATTTTTAGGTTGTCAAATACTCAAAAAGCAAGCTGGGAGGCCTGAAGGTGAGGACTCTCTGGGGAGTAAAGCTTTGTGATGTAAAGGGCTTTCCTCTTTCAGAACAGTTAGTCAAAGCACTTGAAAGTAGTGGTGTGTTAGATTTGCAAGTTTTTAGGCTGTTTCCTCAGTTGATGCTTCTTGGTTACTGTCTCAGCAGAATGTAACTGCTTGCCCATGATTTATGTGAGGCAGTATTTGTAGGAAAACCACCTTGTGCCACCAAGTGTTTTAAAATTATGACTGGCTCTCACCTTAAATCTGAGGATCCCAAGGTCGTTGGTAAACACCTCTTAAGTTAAACAATTGCTTCAACCAGTAAAACAGTAATGACTTATGAAAATGTGAAAGTGAATGTGACTGTATACAGCAAGTTATCATGCTCAACTACAAAATTTTTAGTCATTTGACTGTCCTCCAATGGGAGCTTTATTCAGTCTTTTCAGTTCCCCTTGCTACCCAGCACTGGAAATTAGTGTAAGACTTGAAGGAAGAAGGAATCTGTGGTCAAAAAAGGTACCTTTTTTCTTTTGACTATGGTGCTGTGATTACTTATGGTTACAAATGGGTTTCATAAATAACAGGTTATTCTTCCCAGTCTGTTTTCTTCAGAGACCTTCATAAGAGAGTCAGTTTGATACCATGCTTCTAGTGAAAAATTAAAATGAAATTAAAAGCATAATCTTCACAGTTCTGCAGAAGATGCCAGTTTCAATGTTTGCAAGGAGTTTGGGCCTGTATTTATTGAAAAGTCTTGATGGCTTTCTGATGCCCATGCTCTCTTCTCTATGGAAACCCAAGTCACCTTTATATAAGGTAACGGTGAATAATCTGTGTTCACCTATGCTCCATATGCTTGTCGTCCTTTTCTCGCTCTGAAACTTTGGAGATGGAACACTGAGTTTTGAGGGGGCTGGGGGAGAGTTGTCAAGAATATGAGTTGGAAAACAGATCAAAATGGTAAGTAAGGGATTATGTAACTAAGAGCTGTTGATTAAACATTGAGTGATTTACATAATCACTCCTGTGTAAGCAGCAGTGTTTGCTTACAAAATGCAGACATTTCTGCACTTAGCAGCCATACATTTGTGCTGATGTGCCAGCGTTTTAACACAGTGCACCAAATGAGCAGTTTTCTATTGATGGTTACATAATTGTATGGAAAGTACTATGGTTATTGTACAGGCTCTCTGTAGCAGGGATTCATTATCATATTTTCTCAATTCCGTATTTCCATAGAAGTACTTTAATTTCAGAGTCCTCCAACTGTTTGTAATGCAAATTCTATTTTTGCACCATATTAACAAACTGCTTTAAATTCTGTATGTATATGCTATCTGCTAATTTACTAAGTATTCTCTCTCACGTGTGCAGCCCCATCTGTTAAAACTTTGACACTTTACCACTTACGAGAAGCAGAACTTGACAGAGGAAAACTGCTTGCTACTCCATGGCCCTTCTGGAATTCCACTGTATTCAATTTACACATTATCAAATTGAAAAATTGCACAAGTTTAACTTATTCAGGTAGTTAATGTTGGTTTTTTGTCGTTGCATTTAAATTTGTCATTATTTCTAATGATAATAACATGCAAATTCATCTCAAATTCAATTTAAAATTTAAAGTAGACATTTTAAAGAATTGTATTCCTACTTAAGACTGTTAACTTTGTAATAAGACATCTGGATCATGTGGGAATACAAACATTAAAATCTGTGAGCTCTTAGCTGAGCTTCTAGCATATAATTGTTGCGTTGTTACAAATATACAAGGTACATGCAGAAAAAAATCTGTACAGCAGAGATATCGCTTCCCTGATTAACATTTTAAATTCTGTAAGGTTTTTCTTGAAGTAAGGAATGTTATAATAATATCTGAAAAAGCTCAGAATGAAAAGATGGGATTATAGTCCTGCAACTGTACAAGATGTTCCTATTCCACCTTTCAGTTAATAAAACGGCAGGGAAATACCACTAGAAGAGTCATAAGCCTCATTCTCACTAGGGTTCTATCTGTGCTGCCTTTGTCATTGTATGAATCCATATGTTTGCTTTTGAAAACTTCATTTAAAGTGGAATATTTCATAAGAGTACAATCAGTCTTTATTGGGGGATCAATGAGATGATTTTGTTGGCAGCTGAAATGCAGAATCTTTCATATGCTGTTATAAACTCTGGGACATCCTGGAGTTAGAACTCTACTGCTATCATTTCATCAAATAACTGTTTTTGTTATCCTAAACTCATGCTTGAAATGCTTAATCTATTTTAACTGGGTAACATGCTGTTTGTAGCTCCTGCTGTAGTTGATGAGTCCTCTTGGATAAAAGAAACACAACAAAATTTGCTGGCATAGCCATTTGTGGCCTCAGTACAACTTCCAGAAAAGAGAGAAATAAAGTGGGATAGGAGAAATAGAAGTACAGGAGTGACATAGGTTCCAGAAAATGTTGGGTTGAGTTCCATGTGAGAAAAAAGTGTAGAAGGAAATGGAAAGATCAATGCTTTACTAAGCAGCATTTCTGATTTTTTTTTTTTTTTTTTCTCCTTGCAGCACAACCCTAAATTTGTAATGAAATGGAGTCTGGGTCAAGCTCTTTTCGAGTGGAATTTCCAGATTTTTCTAGCACCATTTTGCAGAAGTTAAACCAGCAGCGCCAGCAAGGACAATTATGTGATGTGTCCATTGTAGTTCAGGGCCATCTCTTCAGAGCCCATAAAGCTGTTCTTGCAGCTAGTTCACCTTACTTCTGTGATCAGGTTCTCCTAAAAAACAGCAGGCGAATAGTCCTGCCTGATGTGATGAATCCCAGAGTATTTGAAAACATTCTTCTGTCTACCTATACAGGTCGGCTGGTAATGCCTGCTCCAGAAATTGTTAGTTATTTGACAGCAGCAAGTTTCCTTCAGATGTGGCATGTAGTGGATAAATGCACTGAAGTGCTGGAGGGGAACCCAACAGTTTTGTGTCAGAAGATGAACCATGGCAGTGATCATCAGTCCCCGAGCAGTAGTAGTTACAATGGCCTTGTTGAAACCTTTGAACTTGGCTCTGGAGGACAGACGGAATTCCACAAAGTGCAGGAACTAAGGGATGGTGAAAATGAAGAAGAGAGCTCTAAAGATGAACTGTCATGTCAACTGACAGAACATGAGTACCTTCCCAGTAATTCTTCAACGGAACATGATAGACTTAGCACTGGAATGACAAGTCAGGATGGTGAAGAAGGCACTAGCGATAGTGCAGAGTATCAGTATACCAGACCTATGTATAGCAAACCCAGCATCATGTCTCACAAGCGGTGGATCCATGTGAAACCAGAAAGATTTGAACAAGACTGTGAAGGTGTTGATAATCCTTATGATGAACACCAAGTTTCTGAATCGATGAATGCCATTCAGGCAGATCATTCAATCCAGTCTTCAGGTGTTGAAGACTTCCATATAGGTGACAAAAAGATGGAAGCAGAATTTGATGAACAGGCAGATGAAAGTAATTATGATGAACAAGTTGACTTCTATGGCTCTTCTATGGAAGAATTTTCTGGTGAAAGGGCAGATGGAAATTTAAGTGCTCACAGACAGGATCTTATGATAGCAGCAGGCTATGGTGAAGGCATTGAAATGGCTACAGGAATCAAAGAAGAAACATCCCTCACTGGATTCTCACATGCTGATAAGCTGTATCCTTGTCAGTGTGGTAAAAGCTTTACACACAAAAGTCAGAGAGATCGGCATATGAGTATGCACCTTGGTCTTCGACCTTATGGCTGTGGTGTCTGTGGTAAGAAATTCAAAATGAAACACCATCTTGTAGGCCATATGAAAATTCATACAGGCATAAAACCATATGAGTGTAACATCTGTGGGAAAAGATTTATGTGGCGGGACAGTTTTCATCGGCATGTGACCTCTTGTACCAAGTCATATCAAGCTTCTAAAGCTGAGCAGAGTACTACTGAGATGAACTAAGACATTAGTGCTTACGTTTGTTTGGTAGAGTAAGCAAAATAAACTAATTATGCAAATAATGTCTGGTACTTGCTATTGTAAATTCTCAAAAAAACAAGTTCTAATGATTATGCTGGTATAAGCAGACCAAACTTTTATTTTATTTTCCACAGTATTACTCCAGGTGTTCGATGTGCAAAGTGCAAATGGTTAATCTGAAAGGTGCTTGCAAAGTGAGGTCTGTAAGGTCTTTGTGACATTGATTGTAATCACGGCAGTATATAGCAGCTCTGTTGTTTTTCTGATTCTTCTAAATTCGCAGTAAAACCCAGCTTTAAATTGACCCAAATCCTGCAAATACTTACATGAAGCAGGAATTCAAGTAGCCCTCTTAATGAAAAAGAGAACTAGGATGATCAAACCAGGTTATATGAATTCACATTTTAATGAAAAAAAATTAGAATTCCACCTCAAACTGGCGACTGTCGACATACTTAAGATGCATCATTAGATAGTCTACATCATTAAATAGCCTTTGCTGTATTGCTTAATGAAAGGCTGTGTTAAAGATGGTTTGGCTTTCCTTTATCTGTCTCCCATTTTTTTATCCATCTTCAGTAAAACAAATGTTGTCTAATTTTGTGCCGGTTTCTATTTAGAGTCTGTAAAGCACTTAAATATAGTTGAGCACTATAAACTTCAATTTGTATTAAGTATAATTTGTCTTTGCTCCTCTAGGGTCTAATGCTGTATGACTCTTGGCTTGACTTGATTTTGATTGCTACATTGTGAGAGCTTGTAGAAGTGTGTGTAATAAGTATGTCTTGTCAAAAAAAAAAGATATAACATTTGGAATTTATACAAAATAATCGAACATTGCAACTGTAGTTTTCTGCTCAGATTTTTGTGGCTTACTACAGTAGCAAGTACCAAACTCTGTGGATTCATGAATGGACTTTTTATTGGTACAAAAACTTCTTTGAGAACTTCTATCTAGTTTTAGAAACCTGCTTTAGGAAAACGATGTAGTCATTGATAGGTATTTATACTTTTAATTCTTTACTCTTTGGATAGTAAGAACTACAATACAGATTCTTGGTACTGAACTACTGTGACTGGTTACATGTGATCACAAGCAGCCAGAGTCGTTTACCTCTTGAAATGAAGTTGCTTGTGGAAAAAAGTAGAAAGTATGGCATTTGGATCTATTAATGGTACTGCAGAACATGGTACCATGCTCATGTCCGAAGTCTGGATTTTTGCTGGGGAAGTGGCACTTCTGCTTCGTTAGGATGAGGATCTGTATGCTGGACTCTCATTCTTGGAGATAGATGGAGGAGTGTTTGTAGTTCTGAGAGATGCTGCCAGCTCTGCAGGTAGAGTGAATGCATCGGTTGTAAAGGAGGCAACAGTATTTTGGGGTTGAAAGCTTAATGCAGTCCTATGCAAAAGCAGTTAACCCTTCTTTGTAGTTTACTGAAACATATTTATAATAAGGAAAGCGCCTTTAGACCATACATAGACTATAACAGAAAGAGGTGATGTCCAAGTACGGTGCTGGTAACATGGGGAAAAAGTTAACCAGCATCGAAGGCCTAAGCCTGTCTGGCCCCAATTTATGTATTAGATACTGCAATATGCAGGATAATGTACTTAAACAGAAGACCCTGTATGGTGAAGCAAAACCACACCAAGATAATTACTATTTAGATGCTTTTTTGAACTCCCAGTTACAATTTGTCTTAAGATACAACCGAACTGTATCCTGAACATGAATGTCTGGTACAAGCTGGGGGTTTACTACTCAGTTGGCTGTAATTACTGTAACTTCTTTTCTGGCATTCTACTTACAAACTTTAATTTTTTTAAGAGGCTCTTAATTCTTAGTCTTCTAATGCTTCAGATATTTTTCATATGGAATTTTGTTAAAACAGATATTCCCAAATATGATGAACCCATTGCTGGCAATGGGCATGAATGGTCAGCACCACAGAGTTCCTATTCTTCGCACTTAATTGAACTCTACAATATACCATGGTGGCCATATATAACCCTTGTAATCAGGGTAACTAAACAGGGATTTGCTCACTAACACTGTAACCTGCTTAATGTATAGAAGCACTTTGTATTTAAAAAAAAACAAACCATAAAACTTTATAGGTATGTTTTTTAAAATTAGAAATTATATTCCCTTTATGGTTTGTTTCCACACTGCTAACACTGTCTTTTTTAATATTAAAAAAAAAAAAATTATAATGCTTGCCTGTTTACATGAGTGTAGAGGAAAGTGTTCTTGCACTCAGTGGCCCTATTTTTCCATTCTCCAAGGCCTTACTACATACAGGGTGTCATTTCTGCAAGTACCATCATCACATTTGAGGGAAGGTATTCTCATACTCATTTCAAGAATGATCTTGTATATTACATTAGTTCTCAACCCCTTTCAAATTGTCACTTCAGTGTCACATAAAAAGGTTAAGGGTGCCTCTTCCCATTTAACCATAAAAAAGGCTGGTCAGAAACACGAGGCTGAAAACCATGGTCAAGCAAAAAATTATTTCTGTTAAACCCAGACCATCCTACAGAGCTGCCAGCAAAACTGTGTCTTTTACCAGCTTGGAATGACTTTTATATGGGACATTTCAAAGTCAAACATTACTCCTATTTGCAGTTAGATTACTTTGAAATAAAGCTTTAAAATAAAATGTACTGCGAGAGACACTTTAAAGGTTTTATAACAGGTCCAGTAGATCATATTATAGAACCATGTCCTTTTTTAATGACTTAGCATGAATAAGTTTTTAATATTTGCCTATTACTGTTTTACCCCATATTATGACATTGTCTTGAAAGTCCAACAAATGTTGCTCCACTGATTTTGTAACACTTGGCTTTCTGATGTTAATTTACATGAAACCAATTGATTGCAGGAAAATACTGATATGATTGTTATGAGATCTAGTTGAGAGAATTGAAGATTTAAGGGAAGCTTGAGATACATGTCTAAAATCCTTACTTTTGCTTATCACAAACAAAACAGTTGACCTGTGGTGTTTTTCCTGAATTTAATTTATTGCCTTTTGACAAAGTTCTAATCACTGATTCGGGTATTGGGAAAAAAAGATAACAAAAAATTACTTAAACACTTAAGGAAATATCTTTCCTCCCTTTCCTCAGTCTCAAGTCTAACACCTCTCCTCCCTGCCTTTGTAGTCTGTTTCGCTTGTTTTCACTGAGAGTTGCACTCAATCCGTGCCAGTTCTTTTAGTGAGGTGACAGATCACACAGGAGGTTGGGCTCATATGCATGCTGGCTTGTCTGACACTCGTCTTTTCTTAGTGGGTGTCCTCTGCTGCTCTGGGCCGGTCAGTGTCACTGTTCACGGTGACACTGGGCCATAGCCCCTTCAGGGATATGCCTGTTGCAGCTTGGGTCCCCTGTGGGTCTCGGTTACTTCAGAGGTGTACTTGCTCTGGCATGGCTTACCTATAGGCCAAAGTCCCCTCAGAAGTGAATCTCCTCAGGCACGGAGTGTGTGCTTCTGTGAATGTGTCTCTATACATGTCCTCAATGTCTTCTCCATGTGTTTTCCCAAGAGCAGCTCTTCAGTTTATCCGCATGTGTTTCTTTCCCAGGAGTATCTTCTCCTTATGTGTCTCCCTGCACCTCTTGCTAGCAGCTGCCGCTCTTTCTTAAATGTTTAAGCAGAGGCAATGTGTGCACCTCTGGTTGAAGTTTTGGCGTGCAATGGATTGTTTACATCAGTTTCAGTGCAGGCGAGAACCTGTTTTGACTAGCACAGGGCAGCGCGCAACCTCTTGCCATGTGTCACCCTTGCAGCCCCCTGCTACTGAAACTCTGCAATTTGTGGCCAATACAGTTGGACATAGTAAACCAAGATATGCAGATGCAGCTTCTGTCAAGCTCTTTAATTGTTGCTAATGGAGTAGTCTTGTTCAAGATACAGGAAATTATTTCTTGTTTGTGGGGAGGAGGGACGTGATCCATATATATATATATATATATAATGTGATGCATATGTGTATGATAAATTTCATTAATCTTCCCTTATGCTTCATCACCTTTAATGATATGGCTTAGAAACATTTGTGCATTTTTATATTGCTTGCTGTTGGCTGTAGTAAAGTGAATGTCTTCTGAAAACCAGAATCATTGTACACACAGGAGACTCAGAAGTTCCTGCTACTGTGAAGCCATTCATTGTCCTATCAGTAGTAATAACACTTAATGATACTACAGCTAAGTTCCTTTTCATTCCATTTTGTAACTAAGATGTTAATTACCATGGAATCTGTGTAACTGCCATTCTGAAAAATTCAGCTATTAGCAGGGTTAAGATCTCTGCTTAGGTGTATATCTGACCCTTTTGAGGGAGGAGGTTCCTATTTCACATACCACTGTTGGGTTTTTTTGTTGTTGTTGTTTTGTTTCTTAAACATTAACTTGTTTGTTTTATGGGTGAGCAGGTAGTCTCTAGAAGGTACTGTCAGTACAATTTTTGGTCTTAGCTTTTTTTCATCTGAGGTGTTTCTGGGGTTGAGAAACTCTGTTTCATGCCAAAAGCAAGGCAGGTGATCAAAGGCTGATGTACTGGGTTTCTCATTATAAAAAGAATACGTGATGTCCCTGTATTATTGAGCCTGAAAGAATGGAGGCACGTCAGGTCTTGTAACCTCAACACTTTTGCGTTGGTGCCAGAAAAGTGACCTGTCTCTGAATTACGAGAGCCTACAGCAGTATATTGAGTATTTTGCTTTAACAGAATTAGAACCTTTCTCAAAACAACAAAGTAAGTAAGTTGTTGGTTTTTTTTTTTTTTGTCATTTAAATGCTTCATCGGATAGCTAGGCTTCTTTAGCTATAAGCTGTAAACTGTCAGTGCCCTAGGGGAAGATGCTGGAAAACAAAATGGTATACTTTTAATGTGATTAAATTGTAAGTTCTGATTTTTGCTTGAAGCCTGTGTCTGTCGATTGCTGCTCCTTTTTTTATTATTCATGGGATTCCATATTTCTTCCAGAAATGTAACTGTTTATGCAAGTCAAGTGAATCTTCCTTAATGAGCTATAAGTTTTTATTCTAAACAAGTCATTTATAATAGTAAATTTGCATATCTTGATATTTTGTGAGATGTTATGCCTGTATTGCAGAGGTTGGATAGTTTTGTCTATAAATATTGCTGTCCTAAATGTACAGCATGGGTTTAATTTACTGTTACTGTTCAATATTTTCTTCTTATAGAAGAGTCCCATGCCCCTTTTTTGTATAACATGTTTTAATAAATGTTATCTGTCAACTTTGTAAATGTTTTCTTAAGCTTGAATGAAAGGAATGCATGTCTAGTACTAGTATTTAATATTTCACTTTTGCCAAAACAGTAAGTGCTCAAACAAAAGTACAAATCCAAAAGTTGTTGATATATAACTTTATTAAATATATAAAGAAAAAATGTATCTAGTAATGTGTCTTCTTGAAATATTGAGAACATGCCAGCCTAGCCTAAGAAAACACTAAACTAAAAACTGATTTTTACAACACAGTAAGTTGATGAATTTGTGGAATTGGGCCCGTTTCTTTGGCACTTAGGTAATTAGTTCCCATGTTAGTCCAAACTTATCAAATGGGTTGCATTATAACTGTTTTTTGCAGAATGGTGATCTCCAAAAGTTAAAATACAGAATGTACAGGCTGATAGGAAAATTCCAGAACACTCACTTCATAGTAGCAGCAACTCTATGTCCAAAAAGCCTACAGTAAATTTGGAGTAGGTACAGATAGTATGTAGATTTTTTCTTGTCTAAGTATGAAAGAAATTTCATACTGTGAAAAAGTATTCAAGATTAAATTTCCATTATCTTCCTGTGAGGATTCCTCCTCTCCCTGACTAAATTTAGGTACTCTCACTGAACAATTGCCTTTGTCCAGCCTTCATCTATTCAGTCCTCGTGGAACTGTCAGAGCTGATGCTTCGTACTCAGCAGCTTAATGCTTGCTATCTGAACAAAAAATGACTTCTCATTTAAAGCATATTCAGCTAATTCCTGGCGAAATCAGTATTTGTGTACCACGTTCCTCAGTCTTCCGCAGTGTTAAATGGAATACGGTACAAAGCAAATTAATTTCCTATTGCTGTTGGTTACACTTACTGAATGCACCTAAGAACAAGGCCAAAGTATTCTGTCTGTCCAGAATTAGTCCTTTGATTTTTTTCTGTGTGAGTGAACAAATACCATTTGTGTGTATGATGTTTGTTTACGCCCTGGTCGGGATGCTCCCCCATGCTGCTACTTTATCCGATTACCATTCGACACCTAATTGCTGAAGACTGTCTTCCGTATGTTTTATAGGGAGAGAAAGACATACTTCCACAAGACAAAATGAGACGTCTGTCCAGAGTTAGACCGTGTGGCTGTCCCAGCAGTACCTGCTGGCAGGAGTCACTGACTTTTATCAAGCGGTACATGAACTGTCTGGTAAAACAGTGAATCGGTGCCCTACGTAAACTGCAAGCACAGAGAGGATAAGCTAAAGAAATACGTGTGTGCTTGCTAAAGCAATTTGTGTAGACTATAAGGACAGTGGGACATGGGTGAATTGCCCCATTCCTCACTTAGGCTGCTCAGCGAAGGTCGTTGTTCGCACCTGGGGGCGGGGAGTCCTCTCGCAAAAGCTTCCTTACTGCATCTCCGCGCACCCGGACGGCTGTGCCAGCTGACGTGTGCCCGAGACTTGGGGACAAAAAAACTGGTCTGTCATAATGCAGGAGATCGTGCTGTTCCAGAAATGAATACCTGTGATGTAATGCTGAGCTCGTCACAGTTATCTCTAACGCTTTTGTTTTCATTTTTCGAAATTCTCCACTACGGGTACGTTTTGGAATGCACGTTACGTTATGAAGCTAAACACTGAGAATTCTAGGAAGGGATCTGCCTGCGTACGCACCGACTTCATTTAAAGCTTAAGCTCTCTTATGCCTTCGCTGGGGAGCCGTGCGGCGCGTCCGCCAGGAGCGCGTCTGTCCCTGCGGGCTCCGCACCGTCAGCCCCAGCCGCGGGCCCCGGGGGAGGCCTCGGCTCCGCCCGCCGCTCCCGGTGCGCGGGGAGCCGCTCGCCCGGCGGGCGGGGAGGGGCGGGGGCTCCGCCCGCTGCCGGGGCACGTCACCAGGAAGCGGAAGCGCTGCCAGAGGAATCAGTTCCGGGTGCGAGTAGCTGTGGGAGCGGGCGGGAAGCGGCGGTGGGAGCGGGCAGGAGACGGGCCGGGCCGGGCCGGTGACCCGCCATGTGAGAGACCCTGGCAGCTCCAGGTGAGCAGCGGGCGGGCCGGCGCGCCGCAGCGGGCGCCCGGCCCGAGGGCCGGCGCGGCGCTCCCGTGCGGGACAGAGGCCGTTCTCTGGAAAGGGGGTCCTGGCGCCCGACAGGCCCCGCAGGGGCGGCGGCCGCGGGCCGGCGGCGGGACGGGCGGCCAGGGCGCCGCGCAGGGCTCGGTCGCGGGCCCGTGCCAGCGGTCTCGGCCTCGGATCTGCGACCGTCCGGCTGCCGCGGGGGACAGCCGCGGCGCGGGCCGCCTGGAAGCGGCGGCAGCGACTCTGCTGCCGCGACCGATCCCGGCTCGCCGGGGTTGCTCTGCTCCCAGCCACGTCTCGCCAGAAGCTGTCGTCGCGTAACCTGAGTCTGCGTCTCTAGTGTAATTTTGGCTTGCTGGTACGGCGGGCGAATGCGTGTATGTTTCTTGTTCTTGTTAACCCGAACGAGGCATGAAATAACGGGCACAGTGGGCTTGGCTGGCTGAGCGGGTTGAGAGCGGTATCGTTTGTAGTGTTATTGCCAGAAGTTGGTGGACCCTGCAGCTGCTGCTGTTCCGTTAGAGGAGCTGGAAGTTCTAGTGAAGCCCCAGTCTCTGTAATTGCGAAGACCTTTCAAAATCCCTGCAGGTGTGCATAACATACCGAATTCAATTTATTTTAGAATAAACTGAAGTTGAGAGTGAATTTGGAACAAGCCTGAACAGTCTCAGAAGCATTGATATGGGAGAGCCTGGTTGCCAGAAAGAAAAGGTGGCGTAGGATTAGCTGCACTACAGTTGTTACATGTTGCTGAATTCTCAACATCTGGAATCAGGATGTGCCTGTGTTTCATTGGCTATTCAATGAGAGCTACAAAATGTTTGGTCTGTCAGAAGTAACGGACTGTGAAAATACTATGAAAATGTGTTCTCCAGAGCTACTTTAAATCTACTGCAAAAAATGTTGCTGATATCTAGAGAATATACCTACTTCATTGCTTAAAAGAAACACTGGAACCAAAAAGTTACGATTTGATGAAGAGTGACTAAGGTTTAAAAAAAAAAAAGTAGATGGATTAAAATGTGTGATACTAACCAAGTATTACCTGGGTAGCAAATAATTTATTATTGTAATAGCAGAAGGTACAAAAGCCCTATCCCCCTCTTTTCCCTCCCCACTTCTTAAAGTTCTGGCTGTATATATATTGCAAGTCTCATGCTATCAGTTGGGATTTTTTTTATGCTGATAGTGGCTTCTCAAAGGATACATCTCAAAGTTGTCAGATATTCAGAAAATGTGGATAGTAACTAGGATTACATAATGGGCATATTATGAAATTTGTGCACAAAATAAAAGTTTGTGATCATTACTTGTAAGATCTTGCTGATTTAAAGTGTATGTATCATAAATCTGCCCCTTTGTTTTATTTACCTGACACAATCAATACTTCTGCTGATCTTGGCTATCTCCAGTTTGCCTTCTAGTAACTTTTCTGTATTCAGAAATTAATACATACCTGTAACTGCTTTTGTAGCAACTTGACTTCTAGAGCCAAAACGTAGAGATTATTTGTATTGAGGTTTCTAATGGTTGCATGAAACTTTGTTTATGCATCAATAGTTGTCTTATTTTTACTCTTAATCACTTCCATACAGGCAAGCAATTGTGAGGAAGACAATTTGAGAATAAGAGATGAAGGTGGCCCTTTGACTTCAGTTTCACAACTGCTTTCTTTGGATATTTGCTCAAATAAGGGGCTCCTGGGGTTTTTTTTCTATCAAAAGCTAAATATACAGTTCTAATAATTTCCCTGCTGCACCATACTAAGCATTGAGAATAAGTCTGTAGTGTTATTGATATTAGCAAGTGTGTAGGTATGTGTGTGTATACATATACATACATATAAATTAATTGTTTTTAATGTTAAAATCATCTGCTCCATCAAGTGGTTTTCTAGTCATCATGTTGTGAATGTTGGTGAGGTAAAAAGAAATCCTTTTCAATTTTTGTTAGACAAAAGTCTGAACTAGTAAAAAACTTTCTGCAAAAAGCATAGGGGTTTAATGTGTTGCTCACCCATGCAAGTGATGGGATTGTGTTCTGCAATACTTTAGGAGTGCCTGCCTGAGAGACATGAGTTTTACTCTTAATTTCCCTGTGGATGTTTAGTACTTTGAGTGTTGCCTCTCTACTGATGAAAGTGTGCAAGAACTACGTTTTCTGGTAACTACATTTCAGCCTGTACTGACTGGCTTCAGTTTCTGAGGAAACTGGGGTTTTCCTGCATTTTTACGAGGTAATGTAATGAAATTTTAAATTGTTTTGTAGTCTTCACTACTATAACAGATTCTGTATTTTGGTCTAAAATAGAAGTGAAGCAGACTCATTTTCAAAGCTGTTTTCCAATGAATAATACGACATACGCACCTTTTATTGTATGCTTTACTACAGATAATTCGCTATTTCAAGTTTTGGCCGAACTGTCTGTATTTCCTTTGATTCCAATGGGCACTTTTTTTTAGCTTAGTTCAAACTTTCCCAAAATTTAACACACCTTGTGAATTAAGTCTATAGAGCAATTTGTGAATGGCTAACATTTGGAGGAATGAGGATTCAAAATCCTATTTTGTTAAGAAAGGAACTAATTGCTTCCATAGCTATTTATTTTTGAGAGTTGTGGTCAGTTCCATAAATTTTGGATTACTCTGTTATTAGACTACTAGAAAGCTAGCTTAGTTCTCATTTAGGGTTTGTTTGTTTTTTTGGTTTGCGCTTTTTTTTTTTTTTGATGGCTTTTGAATCAGGAATCAACTATACTGTAGACTGTTCAAAACGGTACTGAGGTTAACAAAAGTGTGGGCAGGGATATGTAAACATATGCTTGTGCTAGCTGTTTTTAGTCATACCAGCAGTTTTATTTACCTGTTAGAGGCGAATCTAACAGAATGGTGTGTTGAACTGAGCTGGAAAGGGTTTTGAGATCACTGTAGATTTAAAAGATGCCATAAATAAAGTGCATTTTATCCTATTGGAGAAGCTGCAAACAAAATGAAACTTCATGCTGCAACAGAAATATTAGCAGAATTTTCTGTTGTGCTGTACCATCTCTTAGGATCTGCTTATCAGCCCTTTGTTAAACTTCCATCTGAGTCCATGACAGTCACTTATTTATTCTGAGATATCAAAATTTCATGTTTCTGTGCAGCAATCTCTCTAGTTGTACTCTCCAGTGTGTCTAAGTTTAAATATATTTAAGTGAGTTTAAAAACAAAGAATACGAATCAACCTAAGCAACGATTGTTGTTTGATTTATTCTTCTATGGGTAATAATGCTTCTAGAATTCAGCTTTGTCATTCTCTGCAAACCAAGAGTTCACAAAAGTGTAAATAAGAGTGATTTAGGAAATGATCTTGTTTGACATGACAAATACTTGAGCAGTAAATCCATACTTGTTTAATGTTCCATTCAAGGGACGCTTTGAAAGAAAATGGATGAAACTATCGTTTTATGTGGTCAAGTAGATACTTGCAATTTTACCACCAATCTTAAAGGCTATTGCTTTGTGTCATTCATTTCTTTGGTTTTAGTTAAGTCATGTGCTTGTGAATTACTGCTGTGAGATAACATCTAGGTCACCAAATTCAGAAAGAGTAAAGTTTTTAACTGCTATGATTTATGTGATAAAATATCAATGTTAAAGAGCTTTTAAATGTTAGTTCTGCGTAGTGCGGTCAAACTTTAGAAAAATCTAGTTAGTACACAAAAGACTTTTTATATATCCCTTCCATTAAAGTCCAAGTGCTCCCTTAAGTATCAAGTGGAAACGTTCCCCCAATCATCCTTTCTGTGGTTTAAGAGAGTTGTTTTAAATTTATAAATATATATATGTCTATGATTTTAGTGCATAAATTACACAGAGAACAGTGTCATCAGGTATTTCTTCTGTCACCAGGAGGATGCCTCTGGCAGTGTGTTGTATAGACCACAAAATAGACTGCACGGATGAGCTGAAAATACACAAGGCTCTATTTTTATTATTTATTGTGTGTGTGTTTCTGGAAAAACCTTTAGTGCAATTGATTTTTAAATCTATAAAAAAGGGTAGTATCTGATTATCTTGCTTGAGATAAATGTAAAATAATTTAGTCTCCTTCATGATCTTTAAAGGCTGGATAGTTCCTAAGAAAATGGCTGCTTGAATTTAGGAAGAACTGATGCAAAACCCAATGCTACATATTTACACAGTACTGCTTATATTACTATAAGCATGTTGTAGTTCTGCACAAAATTGCCTCAGTTGTTGGGACAGTAGCTTTTTTTTCTTCTTTTGTTTTTTTAAAATGACTGTGATACTAAAATCTGCTTTTTAGCTGTGAGGAAGCTTACCATACTTCGGCGGGCCAGATTTTCAGTGAAGCAACAGTGCTGTGTGTCATGCTACATGAGGCCATCCAAGGGCCCTATATGTTGGCTTTTAAAAGAGAATATAATACTTTACTGTTATGAGAGGTATGAACTGGTAAAAGATATATGATCCATTTCTTTCCTGTTTTTAAAGATTATTTAAAGAGGGCTGTCTTAGGAATGCACCTAGACTGTGACATATCTGATTGCAGTTTTTCTTTGGCGCAGCTAGCATTAATTTTTGTGGCTGCTGTAATCTGAAGACTAAGGCAAATGCAAACTGAAAGGAGTGAGAGTGATGAAGATTTTTGCCCTAAAACTTCCATGATCACAGCTGACAGGGTTACATTCCTATGTTAAAATTCTCTTGAATGATGATGCATTTCTGTAATGATGTGTTAAGTTCTCACAGATGGTGTGGTAAATACTGAATCCTACAAAGTGCAAGGGAGGAGCGCACTGATTTATACAAACACCTGTTTCTTCTCTTGCCTTTTCTCTGTGTTCTGAGCAGTAATCTATGGAGTATCCATTCTTGGTGTCATGGAGCACTTTTTTTGTGTTAGCCTTGATTTTCATTATGATCCTCCTAACTTTTCTATGTATTTCTGTTTTCAGACACATGTTACAACAGTAATGATTTGTAATGTGTGTTTTTTCCCAAGGAACCCATGTTGCTGAGCTAACTAAAGAAAATGCAAGGGATCTTTTCTCACACCTTTGTGTGAGTTAAAATGAGCATAATTTGTATCATTCACCTGCCTATGAGAATGGCAAATCATACATCAGTGAGTAAATGAAATTAAACAGGTGCAGACTTAGAAGCAGAAACTAATACGACGTTGGCAGACACACAGCTTCGTGTTGTAGTTATATGATGCTTCCCTGCTGCTACTGTATGATGTCAGTAAAATTAAATACCAAATGTGTTTTGTCACCATCTATTCTTGGTTTTTTAAGTGAAATAAGAGCTTTCATAGAACATAATTTTTAAAGTAAGTTTCTTTTGAAATCTAATGAGAAATGTTAAACGCATATCATACTCATGTTCACAGGTTACTTCAATGAACGCTTTTGTTTGAAGACATAGGGCAGCAGTCCACTACTAGTAAATTCGTACTATGGTCTACGTTTGCAGTATAAGACCCTGATGAATAAGTGTAATGCAGAGGCAAAGAGAATTGATATGATGCTTTTGAGTGTGACTGGATCATCTCCTACAGAAATAGACAGGAGGCTCAACACAGAGCACTGCTAAGACTTCATGAACTTATTGTCAAGTTCTGGCCTGTGCTTTAAAACTAGAAAGCCGTCAGCCAATTTCTTAGATAAATAGTATCTATGAAAACCTAAAGCACTTTGATCTGCTTATGTAGGAAGGTTAAGAGAAGACCTATTCATAGACGGGTGCCCAGAGGTGGACTTAAATTTTACAGGACTTTAACCTAACATTACACTATCCCACAGTCAGGGGTGGAAGCTAAAGCAAGACAAAATGCATTACTTTTTTAACAATGAGAGTACCTAACATTGCTATGAGTTTTCTTAGTTCTCACTACCCCCCAAATGCTTGAGTTTGTATATTACAAATAAAATTGTCTTCATTCTGAACTACTGTACTGTGGTCTTGGACCTAAAGAACACAAGTTACCTCCGTATGTGCTGAAATATCATGGAAGGCGCTGGACATGACTTCTGACTACACATTAATTTTTTTTCTTCACCTCTGCTAATTCTATAAAGAATTGTTATGTGAATTAAAGTAGTTACATTCTCATTGCTCTGGGAAACAAAGCTTCCTTATGACTGTCTGGTTAACTAGAGATGTTTTTATTTTCTTTAGAGCATACAGTGGATGTGCCCAAAGTTAATTTGCATTTTGGAGTACCTTTCTGCTTCAGTTTAATGCTATTCACCTCACCCCAAAAGAGAAGAGGTTAGGGAGACGTTTCAACTTGGAGGAAGCTGTTAAAAATCTGGGGGTTTCTTACCAGCCTTTTCAAACTGTAGTGATCTTCAGGACTGTTTCAGAAATACTTCAACCATAAATCGTATTGTCTTGAAAGAGCTACTGGCCTGACAGCATTGATGAATAATTGAGTATTGTTATGGTACAGTGCCCTGCTGAACAGTATTTTGGTTAATTCTACTGGAATTTGATTATGGAACTGCTGACTTCGTTCTGTATAGAAATAACATAAAACCTTCTTGTGTATGGGAATATCATCTAAAGATTACTGTTATTTTCTAGATAGTGGCATTGGGGATTTATGCGAATAAATAAGATCATTCTTCTTCTAACCATTATTCATCAATAAAACATTGCTAGTGGTGCCTGCTTCTCTGATGTGTGTAATGCCCAGATTTTTCCCTGGGTCTTGGCTTCTCAAATCGATGGAAGAAAGTTGGGGTGCCTTGGTACTAACCCCAGCAAAATTACTGCAATCTCAGTGCTGTTCCTGCTACAGTCCTGCCTACTTCTGAATGTGGTGTTCATTGGCAACCCTGTTAGTTCCAGGACCTCTTAAACTAGAGATTTCAGAGTTTGGCTGAAAGCAAAAGAAGGGTTCCCTTCTGTCAAGTGCTGCTGCTGTTCAAAATTCTTGTTATTTAACTCCAGCTTTCTACAGATGTTTTCAAGATCAGAGGAACCATGCGTCTTCAAAGGAAGAAACTAAAGTGGAAAAGTAGTTACAAGAAGTGCGTGCTGTAGCTTCTTCATTTTCTTTTTTAAGAGCAGATGGGTATAGGAGCTCCTTGTCCACTGCTTTTCGTGCTGTGTTTTGTGTACTTGATCTGTTTGCTTTCAAAGCAATACTGCATGTTCCCTTGATCCCTATTTCTGGTTTTTACTGCTTATCTGCTACACCGACAGCCAGACTTATAGACCTTTAACTCCATCATCCTCTCCACTCACTACCAGGGTTTGTGCTGTTTACTCTTAACATTTTAAGGAAAATAAGCTGCTTTGTTTTCCAAAAGAAAGATGAAACAACTCTGAGAACAAGGATGTAGAATTGCCTATAGATATATAGGCCTATGGAGATAATTAGATGTTCTAACAGAGTTATGATGTGCAAGGATAGCTGAGGATCCCTTTCCTCTTGTCCCTCTCTTCCTGGTTCTCGTGCTTTCTCTGGTATGTGTTCACAGTCCATTTTCAATGTGTGGCTGTGTCCTAGGGAGTGTGAATTCATCTAGAGATGTTAAGATGCCATGATCAACATAATTTTTTTACCCCATGGCAAGGCGTAAAAAGTCCATCTTCTTTCTGCTCAGGTGCCTATCCTTAATTCATTCCTTCTGTCTGGACTAATGCTAGTGGTGACAGTTTGTATTTAATATTTCGTCTAGGACTAAGTTGTTCTCCATTTCGCTGAGTAAGAGCCCTTAGGGAAGTGTGGGGCAAGGAGGAAGGCCACTTTCTGTATATGACAAACTTTCTGTACATTCTAGACACAAAAAAAAAGAGCAATTTCTGATGGGATTTGAGTGAGGCTTGACCAAGATCTGGTTCCTTAGCTCAAGAATCCAAAATGATGCAGGAATGACAAATTATCACTGCTGGGGACTGGTCTTGTAGTTCGTACACAGTCCTCAAGCTAGGTAAGTTGTCAATTCATGTCGCTTCAGGTCAACAAAAGCTCTTCCTCCACTTACCAAAGAGAAGCTTAGTCAGGAATGTCCTGTTGTTGCATCTGTGCATAGCTCATAAGCCCCACAAATTAAAGGTAGTGACCTATGTTGGGTTTGTAAGGAAGCCTGCTGCCCTGTCAAATGAGAGGGAAGTTGACAAACCTGTATCCTAACTGCTGAGACTTCTGTCTTCCCAATGGAGTGGATGCATCTGCTAGGGACTTGGACAGTGGTTCTCTGCGTAACATGCAGGGATGCTCAGAATAACAAGGTTAATCTTGCTGTTTAAGTACTCCACTGTTAGATTAGGTTTTGTTTGTTTGTTGTAATATTTGATTTCTGACTTGGCATCAGCTCACAAGCTCTGCATCATCTTGTAGCTTTGTTTGCTGAATAAAAGAACTGTCCTGCCAAAGCTATCTTTGCATAGGTGGCTGCAATTGTATCACTTCTGCTAAGCACCTTTTAGTCCTTATTTCCCTCTTCAGATATAAGAGCATATAAAATGTCTTTTCCCCTGCTTTTACATAACAACTGTAAAAACTCAAATGAAGTCTGGTTTACCCATTTTAATCTATGACACATTGGTAACTTACAGAACATGTTTAGTAACTCAGATAACCTGATTTTGAATGCTCTGTGAGAGTTTTTGATAGTTTTCTAAATCAGACATAATGTTAGTCAAGTCAGGAAGCTGGCTGTCTTGTTTCTCTGCTGAAAAGAAGTTCCATTTGTGAAGATTATGAATGTTAGTTTTAAGTGACAGTCAGCTGATGTAGCTCCAGTTCTTTGTTGTAGGCTTTTTATCATATTCCTACCTGTTGATTTTTGGTTTTAGAGTGCCTGAATTTTCACAATTTGATTTAAATTGTTCATATGTCCCATTACAGCATGTAACATAAGACATAAATAGAAAAAAAAATCCACTAGTATGTTGTGATACATTGGACATGCTTCCTGCATCAGAAGTCAATGGATGATGTTGAGATCTGTTTGTTCAATTGGAAAAGCAGGTATGGTGGCAATCTTATGTGTTTAGACTTCTGCATTAATAAGAACAAGAATAGCAATAGAAGTCTGAAGATTCTTGGGCACTTGATTAGGGGCCTAGTCTTGGAAATGTAAGGTGATGTCTGCTACAGATAGACACTCACAAGCAGACAAATGTGTGTGTGCTTTTTATGATAATACTCTATGAAAAACTGGCAAAGTGCTTTTCTTTAGATCTTGTTTTGAAACATATACGTTTCTCTAAAGCCTTTTGGAACATCCTTTCCCAGTGTATCAGGCAAGTTTGAGTACCTGTGGCTTTTGAGTTAGGTTAGAATTTAAATGTCAAATCATTCTAGCTAGGAAATCACTGCTGTGTCAGATGAGCTTCAACGTTCACATCATGGTTTATTAAAAAAAAAAATCACAAAAGGAAATTAAAAAAAAAAAAGGAAGTCCATGGGTGGCTCAAACACTTTTCCTTCAAATGCTTCCTTGCATATTGACACAAATTCATTATTATCTGGGAACCTCTGACACACGGGGTAAATAATTGGGAATTGAGTCCACACTTAAATATTTCCTTTCGCTAGGATTTCCTTGTTTTGTGATGTGAATATTGAAAGATTGTTTTTTACTTTTTTTTAAATAATTATTGAGATTATTTTCTAAGAAGGTTAATGTTTAAACAGAAGTGTCACTGGTGTAGTATATTCATCTCCTCTGAAATAAATTTGACATACCTAGACCTAAGGAATGTTTTTTTAAAATATTTGTGTGTGTGTGTGTGTGTGTATGCGCGCACACACACACACACATATGTGCCTGTGGCTTTTCTTTAGCAGGTTTTTCAAACTTCATGAAGTACCTTCCAAAAATCATTCCTGGGCAATTGAACAGTGCAGTTCCCTGCAAGTATCAATGTAGTATCTGGCTTGAAGACCTACTAAACATTCTGAAGTTTTTAACTTGCCTAGTGACTATAAAATTAATATTCTTTGGGGAGGGCGGGGGTATTGTCCTGCAGTTCTTACCAGGGAGTGAAATTGCGAAGTTCCTTTTAGGACATGGACTGTCCCAGGCAGCCTGTGATGTATTATGAGCAATTGAATTGTGAATGTTGCAAAGGGATAATTCAAATTATAGAAATGCAAGAAAGGGGTAGATTAAGACTCTACTTTCTTTATTATATCAAGTATTTATACCAACTGTTTTGTTGTAACACACCTTAAACAGATCAAAGTGGTGATTTAACTTGAACATGTGCAAGCATTTATTTTTGAAATGGAAAACTCTGTATTCATTCTCAGTTGTAAATCTTCTCATTTTTCTTTCAGATTACTCTTTACATCAGTAGAAATGGACAGCAGCAGTTTCATTCAGTTTGATGTGCCCGAGTACAGCAACACTGTTCTGAGCCAGTTAAATGAACTCCGCTTGCAAGGAAAGCTATGTGACATAATTGTGCATATTCAGGGTCAGCCGTTTCGAGCCCATAAAGCTGTCTTAGCTGCCAGTTCTCCGTATTTCCGTGACCATTCAGCATTAAGCACCATGAGTGGCTTATCAATATCAGTTATTAAAAATCCCAATGTTTTTGAACAGTTGCTTTCTTTTTGTTACACTGGAAGGATGTCCTTACAGCTGAAGGATGTTGTTAGTTTTCTAACTGCAGCTAGCTTTCTACAGATGCAGTGCGTCATTGATAAATGCACACAGATACTGGAGAGTATTCATTCAAAGATCAGTGTTGGTGATGTTGATTCTGTCACTGTTGGTGCTGAAGAAAATTCAGAAAATCGCAATGGAGTTAAAGACAGCAGCTACTTTGCCAATCCTATTGAGATATCTCCCCCCTATTGCTCTCAGGTGCGACAGTCAACAGCAGGCAGCGATCTTAGGATGGAATCTACTCCAGGCAAAACTCTGCGTAGTCGTCTGCAAGAAGAAGGGCATTCAGATCGAGGAAGCAGTGGGAGTATCTCTGAATATGAGATTCAGATTGAAGGTGATCATGAGCAAGGAGACCTGATAGTAAGGGAAAGTCAGATTGCAGAGGTGAAAGTTAAAATGGAAAAGTCTGACAGGCCAAGCTGCTCTGATAGCTCTTCCCTTGGTGATGACGGATATCATACTGAAATGGTGGATGGAGAGCAAGTGGTGGCAGTAAATGTTGGTTCATATGGGTCTGTCTTACAACATGTTTATTCGTTTACCCATGCCTCATCACAGGCTACAGGTGTGTCTGAAACCTTCGGAAGCCTGAGCAATACGAGTCCTTCAAGGTCAATGCTGAGCTGTTTCAGAGGGGGTCGTGCACGCCAAAAACGGGTATCCACTGGTCACTTGCATAGTGATGTTCAGGGCTTGGTGCAAGGGGCTGACAATGAATCCATGGTGAGTAACCCAGGATATGAAAATAGTCCACGGGAAAGAAATGCAAGAGGTCATTGGTATCCATACAGTGAGAGGCTAATTTGTATTTACTGTGGAAAGTCTTTCAACCAGAAAGGGAGCCTTGATCGACACATGCGATTGCACATGGGAATAACTCCTTTTGTGTGCAAGTTTTGTGGGAAGAAATATACCCGCAAGGACCAACTTGAGTATCATATTCGTGGTCACACAGATGACAAGCCCTTTCGTTGTGAGATCTGTGGAAAATGTTTTCCTTTCCAGGGTACACTAAACCAGCATTTGCGAAAAAATCATCCTGGGGTAACAGAAGTAAGAAACAGGGTAGAGTCTCCAGACAGAACAGAAGCATTTGTGGAACAGAAAGTAGGCAATGATGATTCAGTTTCTGAAGCTATGGATTCTAGTATGGAAATTCATGCAATGTCTAACACATCTGATTAAAATATTACATTCTAAGTGCAACACAAACAAGCACATTACTGATTATTTTTTAAACCTTTTATTCTTTTAGTAATCTTCAGTACAAGTATAACAGCCTTTTAATTTTCCTGACCTTCTGGAAATCAGTTTGAAATGGTTTCTGGAGAAGACTACATAAGTATTCTTTGTTTTTGAAGGAGGCTGGGTTGGTTGGTTTTTTTTGTTTTTTTTTTACTTTTGAAGATGCTCAAAATATAAAAGACAGTGTGCTGGGGAAAGGATAGGAAGAGTCTGCTAAAGTTTCCCTACTGGTTGATCTGGCAAGACACAAATTCCAGTGGTGAAAGATACTAGAATAAGATTGGCAGCTCTGCTGGATACACCAAGAAGCTGTAATCTCCCTTATTTTATTTCCTAAATCCTGTTCCTGGTAATGAGTTACACAGCAGTGGGGAGAGAGAATATTATAGCTTTGATTTCTTCTGTGTGTCATGATGAAATCTGTTTGCTTTTACTCACTGTTTTTGGTAGTTAGTCTGTTTATATATATAAATTTGCTTTATATATATAAAATGTTTTCACTTTTCCTATTCTGGTTGAGGTGAATGTAAAAGTATGTCAAGGTTTATACCATGTACCACTCTTTCAACTGCTAGGTCTCCTCTCTGCTTAGGATTTAGGACTTCGGACTTTGGGAGGATGGTTTTGGTTTTAAAAGAATGTTTGGTTTTCATTTTATTAAACTATTACTTTGTGTGCAAAAGTAAGCAAAGTTAATTACCTTGTTTTAATAGCTTTGCTTTATAACATATGTAAACCAAATGCCATAAATCTATTAAATTATGGTTAAATTGTTGAGGGGTTTTGTTAGTTGTCTAGAACTCAAGCTGGACAACCTGTGGTGCTGACCTTTTTATATATATAGAGATAGATATATCTATATATATATATATATATATAAAAAAAAAAAGAAAAAAAAAATTAGCAAACCTAAAAGTAGCATTGTGGTTTTAAATGTGTTTTTACTGGCCTCAGAATCTACCTTCATTTTGTACTGTAGAACCATACCAGGTAATTAAATTTAACTTCATCACTCTTTATGGTTGGTTGAAACCTGAGAGAGATGTTGTAATTTAAACTACCGTATTTCCAAGCAGTGTTTTAATAGGTCTCTTCACAGAGAGCTGTTTTCAGGTGCACATTGATTTCCTACATAAAGCTCCAAGTGATATGTCAGCACTTGGAATTTATACTTTTTTTTTGTATTGAAAAAACAAATACTCTATGGGAATTTCGAGCAATATGTCTGTTATTTCATGTGTGAGTATTACAGAGTTGCTATGGCTTCCCTACTATTTTAAGTGGTTGTTTTCTGCATAAAGGAACTACCAACAACTTTAAAAATACTCTAAATCTTTTTGTTTCACCAAACTTTTTTTTTAACATGGTGCTAACTTCATCATTTAGGTCAGTATAATATATAAAATGTGAAACCTTATGGTAGCAGTTAAGCAAAAGAAAAAAACATACACACACAAAAACTCAAAAACAAACAAAAAACCACGCCAAACAAACCAACCACAACAAAAACAAAAAAACAATAGCTTAAGAGACCTCAAAAGCATGAACTGGCAAACACTACTGTGTAAAATTCAGCCTGATGAACAGAATTGAATTACATGCTTCTTTAAAATACAGGTTTTATATAATTGGGTCTTATGTTTGTTTAGCAAATATTGAACATGTGAACATGCTGTTTAACTCCTGAAATTTAGAAAATAAAAGCTTATTCCTAAATTATAGGAAAGCGAAAAGGTAGGTTTGCTATCTTGTAAAGCTTTTTTGGCTCCTGTGAAGTTGGGGCATATTTGTGCAGTAGCTTTATTAAATACACTAGTTCTTAATATTGTGACAGTCTGCAATAAGAATTAATTTCACTAAATACAGATTTACAGTATAAACCCCACCTGCTCCATTGGAGCAGTTTCAGTTAAATTGAGTGCATAATTTCCCTCTTTGTCCTAAAGTTGCCTAAATAGAGGCAAAGGGTGGGGAGATGTTTCTCTCCTTGAAGCAACAATAGATCTTTTGTTTCCAGTAAGGGAAAGTATATGTCTGTGTCTAGGGAAGGTAGTCTATGTGTTTACCCACTTAAAAACATGTTGATGTTTCTTATACTGTTTTTTTCTAAGTGTTTGTTTTAAGTAATTAAATGCAAAAAAAATGTGTTTTGATAAATTAAGTTTGAGACATGCAAAATTCAAGAAATGTACAGTTATTTTTAACCCTTTATCTTGGACCTGTGCTGTGGTGCCTTTGGTGTGACTTTTTCCATGGAAGTATGAGTTGAGGATATGGGTACTAATTTTATATTTCTTGAATTTCTCTGTGTCACAATCTTAACATTATTTAAATCTAGTTCTTTGGATTTGTAAATGTATTAAAATGGTTTGAGTTTACCAAAGAGTGACTTATCCAAAATTGTCTCTGACAAAAACAAACAAAAAACCAACATCACTTTGATTGTACAGGTTCAGGTTCAAAACATTGTAGTGGGACTGTTAAGGGGCAGGAAATGATCACTTTTTCTACAAAATCACGATTCAGCAGTTTGCAAGTTCTCCTTGCTCCTATTTGTGTTGATATGCCATTTACCCTTTCCACTGCTAGCAGTGTTAATAATTATCAAGCCATAACACAGTACTGTAAAGTTCAGCAGTGCTTGAAAGGATGCATACATAGGTGAGCATAAAACATCATTGAGCATTACATTTACACTTACAAAGTGTGTGACTCTGGTAGAAAACGAACTTCAAACCTGGCAACAGCAATTAAATTGTGCCTTGTCACATAATGGTATGCCAGGATTAACATTGTCATGAAACATGAAGCATTATCTGATTGAAGTTCATTTCACAAGTCCACCAGAACAGAGTATGCTGTGTTATTTTAAGCAAATTATGGAAGTACTGTACAGTGTCTTGTGTCTGTACAGTTTTAAGTTAGCACAGAGCTGTTATACATTTCATTTACAATAAATGCAGAAGTCAATAAAATATGTGAAGAAATATTTGACAGCAAAATGAATCATGAAATTATATAGGCTGGTTCATAATTGAGTCTCTTCTTAATCTACCTTTTTAATTATAGACAAATGTGAAAACAGTGACAGTGTCCTTTCCTCTAGATGTTTAACCTATTATGACAAACTGTGAAAATAAAGGATTTTATACCTTTGCTAATGTTCGTGGTTTTAAACAGTTCTTTTCGTTTTCTTAATCAGTTATCTTCCATATTATTTCTTTTAAACTTGTAAATACATTTAGAAAATAGCTTTGTAAATACTTACAGTATATTAAAAGTTCAGTTTGGTCAATAAGGCCTCAAGATTGGCTCTGCTTTTTTAGTGTGAAATCTTTCAATAGCATAAAGGATACTGTCAACTCACTGTTCAGCAGAATATACTGTAGGCCTAAATTGATAGTTCTTAATGCAGTCTTCCCAAGCATAAATTAATGTTTTATGCTGCAGCCTTTGGTTTACTTTTATCTAAAACAATGAGGCCTCTTAATATGTTTAGGCTGAATTATGGGAAGAACAGCAGGAATAAAATCAAGGGCTGGGAAAAGATTGAATGAGCTTTACCTTTAAATATATATATATATATATATCTTATTTGAATTTTTGTATTAGTTTACTGTGATTCCTTTATTGTCATTTTTCTAAACAGGTTTCACATGAAACCATTGAAAGGGACTCAAATATGCAACACCTAATCTATTTTCCAAGGGAATTTTACCCTTGAATGGTGCTTTTTGACTGGTCAGGGTTATTTATTAAATTTTATATTTGAAAGTATTTGGGGAATTATGTAAATTCTTTATATGAATCTGTTTATTTCATTAATTGTAAATTTCATAATACTCAGTGATTGAATTGGAATTTTAGTAAAGTCATTCAAAATGTTCAAAGTTTATAATCTGTGTGCATTTTACATATATTTTAACAAGTGCCAGAATAGTTGTATTTAATATTGTAGATTTAATACTACTTGCACATCCCTGTGACAGCATTAACTTAAGTTACACAAGTTTACATTTAAAAAAAAATGCTAAACAAACAAGTAAGGCTGGGACGTGTATTCCTGTATTTCTTCAGGGGATGTGAAGCTAAGTATCAGTAACTGAGGAGGTTTGCTTCTGGTTTCTATAAGTAACTCCTGCTGGGGTAGACAGAATAAACTGCTGTCTCTCCCATTTACATATGCTATGAATTCAGCCTTTGGACTTGTATTGCAAGCCTCTGGTTGTCTATCTGATTAGAGGTAGAGCTCTTGCACGATTTTAGCAGTGTTTGTTTCTGACTGAAAAATTGTATTTTTAAATAATTTTTATTTGTATGGTTGTTTTTCATTATAAATAATTGAACAGTTTGAATGACTTGACTTGGTGTCATTATCTTGCAATATAAACCGGTAACCTCACAACTCCACACTTCATCACCATATGAAGTAAATGAAGCTAGCTAAGCTGATGCTGTAACAATTAATAACTTGCCATTAAGGATTATTTTATAGCATGGATTTTAAAATATTTATTCAAATGATATTTTACTCTTGTATTCACTTTGGTTTTAGATTTGTGACATGAATATTTCAGTGCTGCTTTATTTTGTTCTGATGAATTTGTTTCTTGCTTGTAAATTGCTTTTTTTATGGTATAAAGTCAATGGGAATTGCTGTTTGTAAATTAAAATGCTTCTAGAGCAAATCTATGGTGTCAGTGTCTACATTTAGGTACTTAATTACTAAGGGACTTGCATTTTAGATGCTTTTCCTGAAGTGTTATAAAAAGCTGCAGTTTAATACTCACTTACCAACTAGGAATCAAAAATCTTTAGAGACAAACTACTTTTGAAGTTTCTCTTTTTTGCCAGCATTGCTTGTTTAGTTCTGAACAGATGATCATTTGAGTTTTGTGCTCCAAAACCTTTTCCAGTTCTCAAAGCAAAACAAAAAACCTGGCCAGGTCATGGCAATCAGTTTAACACCAAGCCAGAAGCAAGTCAGTTGGGTAGGGAGGTAATGTTTAATTTCCACAGCAGCATTTGCATTTTATGTTATGCCATATGTAACAATAGAGCTAATACTGTTCTCAGCAAGTGTAGGATACAGCTCCTCCTAGCCCACAAGCTTGAACTGAACACGAGTAAGCCAGCAACTGCTTAGTTACTTCCAGCTGATAGCATGGCCTTAATTTGTTTCATGGCAGCTTGACGGTTGACAACTCTGTAAGTGCCTTTGTAACAAGCAACTTGGAGGAGTTGGTATACAACTTGGCTGAGGGTCTGTTATAACTGATTTGCTGAGATAGACTTATCCTTCCTGGGACAACTGGAATTTTGCAGAAAGAATTTTTGCTTTATATTCATGAAAACACAGCTGATACCATTAAATTTGGCTAAAATTTACCAACATTGTTACCAGTTTTTCATTGTATATGAGATGATACTAGCAAAGACTTCTGTAATAAAGCTGAATTAAATTTAAATGAGTTTTAAACTTGCATGGCAGCAAAGGACATGTTTCTATAATGCTGATGCAGCTGAAGAATACAGTTATCTTGGCTGGCTCGGGGGGATGGGGGGCTTTTTTGGTGGGTTGGCTGGTTGGTCCCCTGAGACCCTATGGGCAGATTCAAAATGACTAACCATTTTAGCAAAACATCTGTTCAGATCCCCTTGCTTATAAGGTCTGAAAAGTTAAGTAATGCAGGATGAGGTAAACAAGACGTGACTGTTAGGTGAGGAATAAATGTCATGTTGCTTTTACCTGGTGAGCAGAGAGACAGAACATAGCATACTTCTTATATTCCCCTCCACACCTGTGTTTTGTTTTGAGTTGGTAGAATTGTTTCATCTTGTCAGGTAGCCATAGAGGTTCGAAACAAGATGCAGCAAGGTTGTGTCCACGGAACTTGATGCAGTTACCTTTTAGAGCCAAGCTGCTCGCCAGTTCCTTCAGAAAATACTCGCTGTGTTTACTTCATTATAAGTTTCTATCCACAAACCAGTAATAAAAGCAGCTTTAGCTGTTTCCTGTGCAGACTTGTGAGTTGGGAAGAGTGTGAGCTGACATGACCCTCAACAATTGCATTATAAATGTCATAGATTTGTTTACAGCAGATATTCTGTGGACTGCATGCTGGCATAGATGTTACACAACACTGGGTACCTTGTGGAAATTTCTTTTAGTATGCAAGTGTGCAGAAGGGGCTGCATTGCAGCATCAGTCACAGGCCCCAGTATCTCTTAGTTATTTCTGTTTGAAGGCAAGTGTAAAGTTTCCTCCTTGATGTGGCTGGTTGCTTTTTACTTGCTTTAGTCAAGCAAAGCAAACATGCGGTGTTTTGTTTACAATGCTATGCAAGTACAATCTAAGTTATGGAGTTCTAGATAAATTTGCCCTTTAGAACAGATACTGTTCCTAAGGGCACCAAACTTTTTGGGAGCGATGGGGGAAGGGAAAGTAGCTAGAAACTTCTTTCATGTAGAAGTGGTACATGTCTGGTGCTTCTGGAAATGTGGTTTTCAGTAAGAATGGGATGTATGTCTTTGCACCATCAGAGCAACATACATGCATAATGTGTGCAATAGCACCTGGATAGTGTGCCCTATAGCACGAGTGGTACTATGAATTGTATAAGTAACTTAAACTGTTAATGAAAGAAAACATTCTTTCCTTTAAATTGAAATTCTTTTTGGTACATTTTAAAATTGTATTCTTTTGAAAAGCACAAAATTGCAGCACTAGCAAAATGTAATATGCCACTATGGGTAGCAGTAAACTACTGGTACTGGTCAGCTGTGCCTCAATGTAGTGGAGTTTGGTCAAGGGCATTAGAGAAAAGTTGTACACGAAGGCTCATGCTTCTATGTCCACTGTGCAAACTGAGCTTTTTTCCTAGTTACATAAGAACTATGTGTATAGGAGCAAATAATGCTGAGTGTGAACAAGAGATCTCCCTTTCTACCAAACATCTTAAGTTCTGGCATCAGAAAAAAAGGGTAAAATAGTATCAGGGAAGATCTTCTGTACGATAGAGCGTAACAGAAGGCTTAAAAAGGCAGTACAGAGCTCTGAAAAAGTGTCTGTATATACTGCCATGGTACTATAAATCAGAGTCATGTTTAAGAAAGACATGTTCCTATATGACTTCCCCAGAAGCCTTGTACTGCATAAAACAAAAGACAACAGATGTAGACAGGAAAAGAAAAGATAAAAGGGTTTTGGTCAGAGGGGCAAGTTGCAGTCATCCACAGTGGACTTTTTCTGGCATTGAAACAAAGGAGGGTTTTGAAGGAGGATTTTTTGAGCCAATTTTGCAAGGCTGATGGACCATTCATCAGTTTGAGGCAGTATCAGAGAAAGTACAAAGGTGCTTGTTGGAAAACATAGTAAGCAGGCAAAGGACAGTGACCCTGGCTAGATGTAAGTGAAATGTGATGATAAGAAAATAGACATATTGAGGATTAATGGAAAAGCCCTTAGAAGTGAAAATACACAATTCCTTTTGGAAGAGGAAACTTGGAAAAACAATGAAGGGGCATGACCAAATCGACAAGATTAGAAAACTGTCTTTGTAGGTTTAATGAGTCAAAACTTGTCAAGCTAGTCAAATAAAGTCAAAATGATGATGTACAATCAACTTTTTACACCATGTAAAACACAGTGCCTATCACTTCAAGAGCCATTCGTAATACATCAGATTTCACAGTATCTGAATAGTCTTTCTTAAGGTTGGCTTCTCTCCTTTTATAGAGAGGAAGAATCTTCTGATACAAAGACAGGGAGTTCCACTCTGCTCAGATATGGGATGACATAGGTCAATTGCCTGTGTAAACTGGCTAGTAGCTTCAAAGGACCTCTTCTTTATCTGTTTTGTCCACATGAAGATGTGGAAATAAGAGAAATTGTGGTGGTGTATATAAGATTATTTTAAGATTTAAAAAACGTCTCTAGGCTATCAGAATAATTCCGCTATTCTTTGCACTTAACGCTTAGGAATTATTCCGGTTTTTCTTTAACTCCCTTTTTTCTAGCTAACCTTACGCTGCATTTTTGCTGTGTAGGATTCTAACTTCATCTAGTTCTATCTAGGGATACACCATTGACCTTGGGCAGTTCATATTTGTTTAAAGTTGCAATCCATGGCAATAATTACAGTGCCATAGAACGGTATGTGTGGTTAAACTTCAACTTATCTGCTTGTTTAGAGTTTGTCCCTAAATAACTTGGAAAATACTTTAGGCTATTTCAGCAAAGATATCCAATAAAAGAATTGTATTGCATAAACTAAAGTAACTTATTTCCAAAGCACTAATTTGGTAAAGCCTGAAAAAGGTTTTCTCTAAATCAGTTTCAAGCAATGCTGACAGATGAATGCACACACAAAAAAGTTTGGTTATTGAAACTACTTAATAGTTCATAATTTTAAATAACAAACAGAACTTCTTGATCCAAGATAACACTAAGCCTGAACTGCTTATCAGAATTACTTTCATTTGGTTCATTTTCCCTACTTTTGTACATAGTATAACTTGCTTCCCTAAACCGTGCCTGTAATTTCAGTACAATAAATATTATAAGCAGGGACTTCTGTTTTATGGGTATCCACCATTCTAAATCTACTCTAGCTATTGTGTATAGATGTCCTTGTAATATAAAGACTTACAAGATGTTGCTCAGCACTGCTATATATCTTCTTTGTTGGAAATTACCATTTATGTAGCAGAGTCAGCAGAAGGAAAGATGTGGCCATGCCCATGCAAAGTCTTATGTGGGGATGGGATAAATATCAGAGGACAGTAGAATTAAAGAGCAACAGTAGAAATTTTGACAGAGGTTCTCTCAAAACCCTTAAAGAGATGCAAACTTCTGTTACTCTAAATGGAATATTAATTCTGAATTTAATTACTGACAATTTCAGTGTTGATTTGTAATATTTGCCCAGTGCCAGTATATCTTTGATGCATTTTAATGGTTTGCTATTTATAATGCTAATATTACTGCTATTTATAATAATTTATAATTCCCAGTATCGATACAGGCTGGGGGATGAAGGGATTGAGAGCAGCCCTGCAGAGATGGGCTTGAAAAGCTGGACATGAGCCAGCAGTGTGAGCTCACAGCCCAGAAAGCCAACCGTATCCTGGGGTGCATCAAAAGAAGTGTGGCCAGCAGGTCAAGAGAGGTGATTCTCCCCCTCTACTTCACTCTGGTGAGACCCCACCTGGAATACTGCATCCAGCTCTGGATTCCTCAGCACAGGAAAGACATGGACCTGTGGGAGCGGGTCCAGAGGAGGCCACAAAAATGGTCAGAGGGCTGGAACACCTCTCCTATGAGGAAAGGCTGAGAGAGTTGGGGTTGTTCAGCCTGGAGAAAAGAAGGCTGTGGGAAGACCTTATTGCAGCCTTCCAGTACTTAAAGGGGGCTTATAAAACAGATGGGGACAGACTTTTTAATAGGGCCTGCAGCGACAAGATAAGGGGTGATGGTTTTGAACTAAAAGAGGGTAGATTCAGACTAGGTATAAGGAAGACATTTTTTACAATGAGGGTGGTGAAACACTGGCACAGGTCGCCCAGAGGGGTGGTAGATGCCCCATCCCTGCAAACACTCAAGGTCAGGTTAGACAGGGCTCTGAGCAACCTGATCTAGTTGAAGATGTCCCTGCTCATTGCAGGGGGGTTGGACTAGATGACCTTTTAAGGTCCCTTCCAACCCAAACCATTCTATGATTCTATGAAATACCTGAACTTTTCTCATCTTTGCTGCCACATCTGAATTCAGCATCAAGGGAAAAACAGACCCTGAATACTTGTTAAAAAGGTGCTATAAACCACCACTTTTAGCAAAGTGAGAGATAGAAGACAAAAGTTTTTGTAAAGAAGGTGTGTTAAGGCTAAGGAAAAAATTGGTTTATGTTAAAAAAAACAGTTCTCTTCAACTGATCTTTGTGTACATGCAGACACACTCCACTTTAACTTTTCGTAATGCAAACTTGAAAACAGCTTGAGGAGAAGCTAGAATAGCCAATGAACATGACATATCATAGAATTAGTAACAAGCAATAGGACAAGAGGAAACGGCCTCAAGTTACTCCAAGGGAGGTTTACATTGGATATTAGGAAAAATTTCTTCACCGAAAGGGTAGCGAGGCACTGGAGCAGGCTGCCCAGGGAAGTGGTTGAGTCCCCATCCCTGGAGGTATTTAAAAGACAGGGAGATGTGGTGCTTAGGGACATGGTTTAGTGGTGGACTTGGCAGTGTTAGGTTAACAGTTGGACGTGATGATCTTAAAGGTCTTTTCCAACCTAAATGATTCTATGATTCTATGATAGAATTTATTTTCTTTCAGCAGTAATCATGCAGGAAAAATGGAGCCTGATCCCATGGGTACTACATTTCATTAACTATATGAAATAGCATATTACAATTGTATTGTGCATGGATTTAGGAAAAATTTAGAAGGAATATTCAATCGAATGTCAGTTGAACTACAAACAGAAACATTTAATTAAAATTTGGGGAAATTATATGGCTAATGGCATTGTCTAAAGTTACCTTATTTGGCTATGCATTTTGCCAACCTTTTCAAATAACTCGGTACACTACAACCCTAAATCTCATCTATGCATTTTTTTCACCAGAGGGTGCTGGCCAATTTTTTAAAATATATGTTATGTAGGGGTAATTTAAGGTGCTGTACATAGCAGAAACCTGAAACAGGAACTAAAAAAGAAATTTCCAATCTTTGTTTATTATGATACTCTCAACAGGAGCGGCTGCTGAGTAATTCCGTTCTTAGCAGGGTAATGTCTTAGTAACTGGAATTTTGCAGAAAGAATTTTTGCTTTATATTCATGAAAACACAGCTGATACCATTAAATTTGGCTAAAATTTACCAACATTGTTACTTAGCAGGGAATATATCCAGGATTTCAGAGGAAGTCCTGCTATAATGCACAAGACCTATTTAGGCAGTGGACATTATCACTTTGCAGTACTTAAAGCATCAGTTTGAAAACTCTGACTTAGAATCTCATGATTATTAGGAAAAGAAGTAAATAGCTCTCAAATTGTTTTTTCTGAATCCTTGTAGAAATACCAGTAGCTATATATATATATATATATAATTTTTTTTTTTTTTTTTTTTTAAGAGGACTGTAGCCCATGAACTGCTGTTTTAATGTCCCGGCATAGTGATATAGGACAGAGCAGAAAACATTTTGCCAGAGAATCCTGTAATCTTACTCTAGTGGGAGCTGATGCTAGAAGTCTTAAAGGAAAGTGTATGTAGCTTAGCAGTACCAACAGGATAAACTCTAATGAGTAAAGAATAGTCTATGCCTATGAAATGATTGCAGATTCATATGAAATTAATTTTAATTCTTCAGCTATTGGGGGCGGGGCGGGGCGGGGGAAGAAATGTGGGAAAATACCTTTCCATATATTGCATTTGGTTTTGATGTAGATATTGGAGTTGTGACCATCAGTATTCACAAGCAGATCCCAAATCTATGTTTAAAGTTGTTTTTATAGTTTATTCTCAAAATTAATCTTTCTGCTTTGGAAAGAAAGCTCATACATGTTTAATTGGGATGTCTGAAGATGTTTAAACAGCTCTGGATTTGATAGTCATTGAAGACCTTTAGTAACTAGATTAGAAAGACAGCTTCTAAATGTATTCTGGATGTCATGAAGTCTCTCAAAACTTCCCGAGTGACCTTACTAGGCTTTTGTTCTCTCATGTACAAAACTTCAGTTCAGTCTGGTGGACTGGAAAGCAATCCTGTATGTAGCTACCAATTCACAAAGCAAGTATTTTCCCTGCAGTGATGCTTGCAGACTACCTACCCACCGAATATTGCTTTTAGAGAAGCCGTCATTCAGAGAAAGATGCACCTTCCTTTTGCCATGTAGCTTGAGTCACTGAAGGCTACTATACCACTTCTGAGTTAAAGCATTTAGCTTGTGGCAAATTTAACCGTACATAGCTTGGCAGAAATGTTCTCACTTTCAGGTATCTTCAAGAAGCCCACCGAGCCCTATTTAATTGCCTTGGAAGAACGCGTTACCGTCACCGTCAGATGACTCCAACACCAGCGCTTGTACGTGTACCTGAACCCCGGTTCGGTCTGGGGTTTTTGAGATGTTCTTTGGTACACTGGGAAAGATGAGTTCAAGTCCGTGCCGCAGCAGGTGACGAGCAGATAAAAGACAACGGATTTTCCGTGTCTGCGCACAGACTTGGCCGCGTCTCCTCAGGGAGCACTTAAACCTGCCGCTCAGCGGCAGGCTCCAGGACGAGAGGGAGCGCAGCCACGCTGCTCTGCGGGGACGACACCGGCCCGGGAGCCCGGGCTGCGGCCCGCCGGGCCCGTCCCGCTGAGGGGCCGCCCCGGCGCCCTGACCCCGCGGCTCGCCTCGTCCCAGGAAGCCGCTGGCCGCGCCGCGACACGGCCGCCGCCCGCCGGGCCGGGCGGCGCGGCGCCTCGGAGCCCGCGACCGCCCCAGCCCGTCGGCGAGACGGCGGGGATGGCGCAGCGCGGCTCACCTGCGGGAGGCGGTGGCTCCTGCGCAGCGGCTGCGCGCTCTCCCGCTCCCGCCCCGCCCCGCGCCGATTGGTGAGCGCTCCCGTGCGGAGCAGCGGTTGGCCGGCGGGCCCGTCAGTCCGGCGCGCCCCGTCCCCTCCCCGCGGTCCCCCCTCGGCCGGCCTGGGCCTCGTCCTCAGCGGCTGCGGCGGGCGGGGGCCTCGGTCCGGCGCGCCCCTGCCCCGGTGCCGGCGGGGACCCCGCGCCGAGAGGGCTCGTGAGCGACGCTGGTCCCCGGACAGGTGAGATGCGGACGAGCCCTGCGTGCCCGGCGGGACAGGTGGGACCCGCCCCCCCGCGCTGGCGCGGGGCGGCTGCGCGCGCCCTGCCCTGCCCCGCCCCGCCCCGCCGGACCGAGGGCCCGTCGGCCGCAGCCTGTTGCCCGCCCGTCCGCCCGCCCGCCGCCGTCCCCGCTTCGGGTGTGTGCTGCGGGGCGAGCTCTGCGGCGGCGGGCCCGGCCGGGAGCCCACCCTCCAGGGGCGCGCTGCTTGCGGGAAGACCGCAGCTCCCGGCCCTCCGGAGGGGTGGCGAGCGCGGCGCGGGGCGCAGCGCGTCTCTGCCGGCGGCGGTGGCGCGGGCCCGGCGCGGCCTCCGGGCAGGTGCGCGGGCGGGGGGGGGGGGGCCGCGCCGCTCCCCGCGGTCTCCGCCCCCAGGCCCCTCCCTGCGGGCGCCGTTCCGGGCTCGGGCTCCGCCGGGCTCTGGCGGGGGGCAGGCGGCGGGGGCCTGCGCCCGCTTGGCCGCCGCGCGGCCTTGGGGCGGCGGGGCTGGCACGGCCCCTCCGGAGCGGCCTCGGGTCCCGCCAGCTGCAGGCGATGCGCGGGCAGCCGGGCAGCCTTCTCGTCCTGGGCCGAGCAGGCCCCGCAGGCGCTTGTGCCGCCGCCTCTGCCGTGCGCTGCCCGCGGCGCTCGCCGCCCGCCCCTCCACGTCCGGGGCACGGCCGGGCGCCTCGGACACAGGAGCAGCCGCTGTCTGGGGGCGCCGTCCCTGCGGGTGTTTTACCAGTTGGTTGGCTCTCCGAGGCTCGAAGGGCGTGATGAAATGGGTTGCTTTTTGGGCACGTGGATTCGGAGAGTACTGTGCTTTTCGAGACTCGGTAGACAATGAGAGCAGGCTTTCTAAGGGGTGTATTTGTTGTGTAGGGTAATGGAGGGAGCAGATGAAAACCTTCTGGGGGTGGCCACATTCTCCGCTGGACTTTTGGAATAAAATTGAAAACTGTTTGTGTATCATGTAAATGATGTTGTGCAGATGCTCTTAAGGAACCTTGGTTGGCTGAGATCTATTTTCAGATCACTTCAAATAATTCTGGTCTGGCTTCAGCAGGCTTCAATAGGTCTAAGGTTTTGGCATGTAGTGAAGAAGGAGTAGTTGTTGAAATTCTCGGTGGCAGAACCACAGCATGCCTTTTGTCTGTAGTCTCTTTTTGTGAACCCAAGAAAATGGAACATGCGTAGTCTCTTGTCTTATTTATCATTGAAAAAAATTAAATCTGAGTTGGTCCCTCTTATGAAGTGGAAAGATGCTCCTTGCCTTAAAGACCTTACAATTGAATGTAGCAATCTATGACTTTTATGTCCAACAGATGCTTTCAAAGTCAGAATTGTTTTCATGCTGTGCCTAGTAGTTCTTCATGTGTGAGAAAGACAGGAAGAGTGTGTAATAAGGACAGAACTATGTATGCTTGCTTGTTCATTTTCTCTCTGTTGTTCATCCTGCATGGTGTAGCACCAACTTGAAGAAAAATATTATAAAACTCTTATTTTAACCAAATTGTTTTATTCATTTTTCTGTTTATTTAACTTATTTTAATAAAGGGGTGACATCTAGAAATCAAGATGGGGAGTAGTTATGAGCTTTGCTTTTTGTTCATGTAAATTTTATTTCCAGGCTCTTAGCACATTTCATAATGTTCTTGTATGCAACTGTAGGTTGAATTGACCAAGGTAACTAGGTAAAAACTATAAATATGTTTACTTAATCAAGCACTCTAATACTGTGTGATACTCAGATTTAAAAAAGAACAGCGTATTATCCTTTTAGTAACAAACACAATAAACAGATGGTTTACTGTCTATCCAATATATCGGTACTAGCTGCTTATGAAAGAACCATTTTTTAATAAGAATACATCTACAGGGAGTTGTGCTAGGTCTGACAGTGCAGAACTTCATCAGTGATCTGACAGTAAATTTGTGAATGCCATGGTTAACGTTTGTAAATGCCATAACTTGTTAAAAATGTGAACAGTCAATCTGAACAGGGTGAAGTAGACCACTGGGCATGCTATGTATTTCAGTAGAGTTTGTGTTAAGGTCAAACAAATTTTTATATTGTAGAGGAGGAACTGTAGGCTTCATTTAAAGTACAAGTGAATGGGTTTTGAGGAACAGATGTTCTGCAAATGGTGCAGGCAGTCAAAAGGAACGCAACAAGAACTCAGCAATGTTACAGGAAAAAGGATTAAGTCTATCTCTAAATAAATAGACAAGGAAGTAGTGAACAGAATTAGGAAGAAGATTTTAAATTCTAAAGCATTTGATGAAAATTATACTGGATTATAATGCATAATTTTGGTATCCTCATTTTAAAAAGGAAGGTAAAAGTTCTGAGTGCCCCAAAATTAGCAGTATAAATGTTTTAAGAATTTGTCGTAAGTGACTTAAAGAGCAAGATGAGCCTAATTGATTAAATGCAGGATCAAGGAGGGTCTTGAACACAAAAGAGGAATGTTTGCTGCAGTCAGCCTCTTCAAGACCAGGCAAGAGAGATATCTATGAGAACATCAAAGTGATCAGAAAAGTGTTAGTGGTAGAGATTTATGTGAGAAGGCCAAAGAACAAGTATACAGCAGCTGTATATCTTGAACAGTGTGTGGTGTTCTTCTATTACCATCCTCAAAAGGGTGTGAGAAAATTAGAGAAGCTACAGAGAGGGGCAGTGGGGCTGAAGTGAAGGATGTGGTTGACTTACAAGGAGTAAACTGTAACTTGACTAGCTGCCCGCAGCCTACAGGAGATGTCTGAGAGAGGGCATGGTATCTTTCTAACATCATGAATTGCGAAGGTGAACAGGAAAGATTGGGTTTTTTACCTGTCACCTTTAGTGCAAGAACCAGAGGTTATAAAGTAAGACTAACAAAAGCTAGCTTCAGGAGCAGATATTTTTCACAAAAAAATTAATTTTCTCATGAGCTGCAGACCTTCTCATTAGAGGATGTTGTAGATGCTCCAAGATTTGCAAAAAAAAATCTGTATATTTGCAAAGCAACTGGATAAATTTGTAAGAGGGAAGTCTACAGGGAGTATTAGGTGCCGAGATTTTTATCTGAGTTAGGACGTCCCTGAACTGCAAATCATGGTAGACTGGAAAAAATACTTTGAGGAAGTAATGCTACATGTTTTCCCTCATCTTCTGGTTTTGGGTACATTTTACCTATGAACAGTATGGAGTTTGGAAGCTGTGCTGCACAGACGATTAGGTTCTCCTGGTACAGCTGCTCTTGTGTTCAGAGTACAAACGAAACTGAAGCCAAAACTCTTCAAATAAGAAATTAGGATAAAATAAGAAAACAGGAGACTTCAGATCTCTCCGTTCTCTTTCAGGCAAAACATCCTATATTCATTTTGAGATAAATTTTTGAGGCCAACATACAAACAACTGGGTGAAATTTAAAGACCTGTCACTAAAAACTGAAGATCAGACTAAGTGATTTTAATGATCTCTTACAGTTTAAATTGCTGTGAGTAGAATTTTAGACACAATAGTGGTGTAACATAGAATCATAGCATATCCTGAGTTGGACGGGAGCCATGAGGACCATCAAGTCCAACTCCTGACTCCACACAGGGCAACCTAAGAGTTCAACCATATATCTAAGCATTGTCGAAACACTTCTTGAACAACTATGCAAAACTTAATCTAAGACATTTAGGGTGGGATATGGAACAGTATGCTTGTATTCACAGACTCTAGTTTGGACAGAAATGATGTCAAGGAAAACACGCAGCTTTTAGAATAAGGAATTACTCTAGTCATAGAATAATGTAAGTTGGGAGTAATCTCTAAAGATAATCTAGTCCAAATCACTGCTCAGAGCAGGGCCAGTTTAGAGCAGGTTGCTCAGCGTCTTCCCGAGTTTTGAATTTTGAGATTCCATACCCTCTCTGGGCAACTTGTTCCAATGCCTAAGCATTTTCATTGTGAATATTTTTTTTCCTGATGTATGGCTGGGATTTACCTTCCTGTGACTTGTCTCTTTTGCCTCTTGTCTTTTCATTGCTTGCCTTGGAGAAAAGTCTGGTTCATCTTGTCTGTAATTTCCCATTAGGCAGTTAAAGCCAGCAACAAAGATCAGTCCTTAGCATAGTCATTTTAAGATTAACAAACCCAATTCTCTCGGATTCTCCTCTTGCATCTCAGCTGTCTGTCTTATTTTTTGTCAGTGAAAGCCTAACTTTCAGTTGGCCTTTATGTCATGTATGTCATGTTTCCTGAGCAATATGCTAGATACAGTCTTCAGCCAGGTTTGTTTCCTGAAACTACATTAGGATGGCTTTCAAGAAAATTCTCTTATTTCAACAGATTAATGCTTGGTTTAATATTACTTTAATATCTTTAGGTTTATGTTATAAATGCCATCTTCAAGTAATAGAAAATGAATAGCGGAAAGGTTTAGCTATTTTTTTAACACCAATTAGTGTTTTCGGATTTTAAGTGTTGAACAAAAAAATTCTGCAACTGGTATGTGAATGTAGACTCCACTTTTGTGTTTTAGTAAAGCATAGCTGATCCTTTACCAAAGGAGAGAAGACTACTTAAATAACAGTTAAATTCTGCTGCTTTCAATGATTTTCTTTTATGACTACATCTGTTGATTTCATAAGCAGTCAGAAATATATTCAGAAGTATTGCATCTCTTAAGTACAAGTTCTTTTAAGAAAGAAAATAAACTAGTTTATTTTTTAAAAAAATGTATTTTCTCATGTTTGGGTCTGAAAGTAATTTCCTATTTTGCAGAAATGTCTCCAAAATAAACATTTAGGTAGATACTCTCTTACGGAACACGTTGCACAAAAGAAATTGAGGAAGATGGAAGGTTAATGGAAGCTTTAACAGTTTCTTTAGCAAGTAATATGAAACGTAAGAATTTTGCGCTATTTTACAGTTACCTAAGACATGGTTGGGATTATCTAATTTTTACAGGGTTTTTTTTCTGATTCCTGTCATTCCTTTCTATACGTAGTCCTAAATATTTTCCTTGGCTCGAAGCTTTTAATCAACTACAGTGGATAACTGGATTACTGTAAAAAATTATTTTTACTGGATTTGTTGTGTGAAACACATGCTTGAATGAATGTTAGTGTCATTAAAAGTTGTTTGGTTAATTTGTAGTGAGGTGCAGAGGTTGTCTTTAATGTAGGATTCCAAATATTGATGATTTTTTTCCAACAAGAGGCTGCTTTCTTCCGTGTTTGTTAATGTTTTCATGGACTTCTGTTTGCTGACATCAGGTGGCATGTGTATCTGTTTCTGATAAATGCTGTCTGCTCAGTTGATGCCTGTCTTCAATACCAAGTGACCTTTGACTATTAACAGCATGGGAGAGGTGGAGTTACAGGAAGAATTAATGCTGCCTAATTGAAAAATTCAGATACACTGGAGACTGCCAGCACAGTTTGCAAGGCAATTTTTTCAGATGTATCAAAATTTTAATTGGAAAGTTAGTTTTCAAAGCCATTCAGAGTGAAACAAGTAGACAGAATAGAGTGCACACACAGACACACACACAAAACAAAAACTTAATTGCCAGGGAACAAATCTGATTGCTGAGATGGGATGTAAACATATGTCATGTCTGTAATTTTGGTTGAAATACTTAAGTGGGTGCTAATTCATTTGTAACTTGTCATTTTGATTCTTTTATGAACTAGGATCATTTGCTCATGCAGGGAGTGCCTGCTGTATGTATACTCGGAGTTTGGATGAGTTTTGAGTGTATGAAGAGAATACTACTTTTCCAGCAAAAGATAGCTTTCTTTGATGCCAATAGGAATTACATGTATTTAAAGAAGAGATGATATACATTTTCGTAAATGGAGGTTCTTTAACAATAGAGGGACAATAGAGACTGTGGTAGAGGCACAATAGTAACACCATGTGATCTGTAGTGATTTTTAACTTTATCAAAGCAACATGGGCTTTAATGGGTTTTTCATGTCAGTTTCCACGTGGAAGTATCTATCTTTGAGATGATTTTCTTCTCATTTGATGTGTAATTATCGTAAATATTAGCTATTATAAAAGTTGGCATAAGGCAAAAGAGGAGAAGAGGAAAGGGCTATGTCTAAGTATCACCAAAGTGAGTTACCCGAACAATTATTTTCTTAGGTTTGTTGCTGATCGTGTTTGGCGGAAGAGCTGTGGCTTAATTTGCTGATACAGAGGTAGAAGAATGATTGTATTTGGTTTTGTGTCCATTCTGCTTTGTTTAGTTAAGTCTTGAGGAAAACAAAATGAGAATGAGTAGCATTTACCATTCATAAAGTATCTTGAAAGAAGTGATTAAAACCCATATCAGCTTGGACGTTGTGTTGATTGACAGAGTGAGGAAGAGTTACAGGTACATATTTGGCGAATGTTTAGTTACGAAATTCCTAATATGTTGCTCTCCTTCTGTGATGTATTCTTTAGTTCTTTTGAGTTTTGGAATTTGTCACATGCCAATGAAACTAGAACAGGGAAATAGCCATCAAAACTGGGAGGGAGAGCTAAGAATAAAAATCCCAGTGTGCATGTTGCAGGTAAGGAATGCACAGTTTGAGAAGAACTGCGTTATATAATAAATGTCACCATAATCCTATTTCCTATTAATTTACAGGAATGTCATGCTTTTAAACAAGAGATAAACCTGCTGAATAGCCAGAGCTAGACCCAACAATGGACTGATGGAGGTGTGCAGCAAAATGGGTTGAGTGAGTGCAGAACTACCTTATTCCACCGTAAGTATTTTTCTATTTTCACTTATGTTTGATACCAGAGATTACAGAAGCATCTGTCAGTTCTGTTCTGTTTAGAGAACCTAGAGTCGTGTTAGAGTCATGATAGTATTATACTGTAATACAGCAGATGTATATTTCTTTTCCTGTGACTGTTTTATTGAGATTCCCCTAGAGTATAACTCTCCTAAACATGTATCTTATCCTTCTAACCTATGCAAGTCAGCAGGCTTGCTTGAAGGGTAATGGCTTTTGAGGGAGGACTTCTGCTGAAGAGAGAGCTGTAGCTCTGTCTTGATGTGGATCAAGATGGTACTGGGTTCTTAACTTGTGCTTTTTTATTATTTATTCTTTGTTAAGGACAAGTATTGCTTTTGTAGTTATTGTTGCTAACCTAGAAATATTTTTCACTTTGTTCCCTCTGACATTATGCAGCAGTGCTTTCTCCCTTTTTTCCTCATTTTATATAGTAATCTTTCAGTTTCTTAGAATTTGCCAAGATGAGTTTGTGTTCCTGTTTCATTTACGTGAAGTAATTGCCGGTTAACATAGGGTAACTATGTTTACATGGTTATAATTGTGAGTTGATTTTTTTTTCTAGGTGCCAACAGGCAGTCTCCATGAACTGCTTTTGTAAAGGTGACTCCTGCAGAATATCAACTGCATGTAGTCTGGATTAAGATAAAGTAATATAATGCATCACAGCAAAACTCCCCAACTGCATTATGGGGAAGAAGTGGCCACTGAAATAGCAATATAGTGTCCTTCCACTGTTCCAGGAAAGTAAGACTGGCAGTTCAAGGACATTACTTCTAAAAAGTGTGAGTGGGAAACTAGATTGGAGAATCTGGTCTGATAGCCTGCTTGAGTTGATGTATGTATTGCAGTCAGGATGTCTTCACACAATCATCTGTTGGAATGAGGATTGCTTCCAGGCCAATTAATTTTAAACCAGTCTTCTGAGACACATGGGGTAGAGCACTATGCTAGATTTACTGTCAGAGTCTGGAGGAAGCCTGAGACAATTGAAACTGGTAGTCTGATGCTCTTGAGAAGTGTCTTAGCTAACTAAATCAGCTCTGGGACTTGTACGCATAAAGCATTCAGATTCTTGCACCCAGTACTTTAAAATTTTGGAATGCGCATTTCTGTATTATATCTACAATGGATTAGTTTTCCGTTTAGCACATTTATAGTTGATGCCTAAATCTTGCTTTCAAACTTGACAGTACGGCCATCAAGGCATTGAAGGATTTCTTTATCCCAAAGCTTAAGATACAATACTTTCTTTTAACCTCAGCAGGGTCTAAGACATGGCTCTGTTGTGCCAATATTCCCTCCCTCCTATAAACGCACATCTTCATAGCTCTGGGGAAATAGCTTTTCCCCAATTTCTACGTGATTTGTGATCTTTGTTTACATTTACATTGGGACTTCTAACAGTTAAATTTTCCAAGTCACCTAATCTCTTTCCTGTGCAGCAAGTGTACTGATTCTGCCCACTCACTCTTGCCTTTCCCCGCCCCCTGCCAAAGAAATTCTAAGAAATTCTTCTAATTGAACTGTAGTCCCCTTTGTCAGGCGTATTCAGAATAGGCCTCATCAAGTACTCAAAAGTCCGTCACCCAGCAATTTTCTCGTTACCAACCTAAAGGATTCAGACCCGAAGAACTGGTTGGTCCTGGATAGCAACCATTTTTTTGTTCGCTTAAATGAAAAGTCATCAAAGCTTTTGCTTCGGTTTCCCAATTTACTGCTCCCTGTTATTACTAAGAAATAAAGCTGCAGTATTTTTTCAGAACTCAGAAGTGCTAGTGTCACACTGTCATCCTCTTCTGTTCTCTTATATTCTTGTAGTCTGTAAGTCTGTTTCTTGTTTTATGCTATTCACCCATGTCCTGATAGCTCTGTATAACTTCTTGTTTTGTTTGTTGCTGTGCTGTGCCTCACACACAGACTCTTGTTCCTTGGTCAGTGATGAAGGATTCTAGGACTATTGCAAATCGACCTCTGCCACCACAGTGCTTAGCATTAGTTCAATGAAAAAATGGGAAGGGGAGGAAAAGGGAATTTGTTTCATATATTTGTCTCCAATTAAGGCACTCTTCACTTTTGTCTTGCCTCCCCCCCCCTTCTCCTTACTGGTTATTCGTTGGCTTTTGTGATACTGTGGAAAAGCGTGCTGGACTGCACCAGGAAGAGCATTGCTAGCAGGTTATAGTATGTGATCAATCCTGTTTGCTCAGTACTGGTGAGGCCATATCTGGAGTGCTGTGCCCAGTTCTGGGCTCCCTAGTTAAAGAAAGTTATGGACTTACTGGAATGAGTCCAACAAAGAGCCATGAAGATGATTAAAGGGACTGGAGCATCTTTCATATGAGGAGAGGCTGAGAGAGCTGAGGCTGCATAGCCTGGAAAAGAGCAGGCTCAGGGGAGATGTCACTAATGTGTAGAAGTACCCAATGAGAGCCAGAATCTTTTCAGTGGTACCCAGTGAATGGAAAAGGCAATGGGCACAAATTAGAATAGAACAGAATACATGGAAAACACATGGAATTCCACCTTAAGAAAACACTTACTGTGAGAATGATTAGGCACTGGAAGAGGTTGCACAGAGAAGTTGCACCATCCATAGAGATAGCGAAAACCCAACTGTACGTGGTCCTGGGCAACCTGCCCTGCTTGAGCAGAGGCATTGGACTATATAATGTCAAGAGGGCCCTTCCAGCCTCAGTGATTCTGTGAAAAGATAGTTATTAAGATTGTGGGTATTACAGAGTCTGAGAGAGACAGCAGGCTTCCTAAACTAACTTTATGCGGGTGAAGCAGTGAAGGAACATGGCAATAGTTGTGGTGAGTAACTCTTAATGCTAAAGAGGGAATATTTATCATAGTCCTACATGAACATCTTGATCATTGGAGTACAGGTTAAATCACGGGCAGGGTAGTAATGGTAATCACTGCCTCCTACACTTTGCAAATCTCTTCCAAAATATTTTGTTTTTTCAGCCAAAATGATTTGGCAAAATTAATGCAAGTATGAAAGTAGTTTGGAATGATGGAAACTGTGAGGGATAAATTTATTGTCTATCCCTGAGCAAATTCTATTCTTCAGGACTTAGGACAGTACAGCACAATCTAGCATTGTCTTTTGAATGACTTCACATCAACCAAGTTGTGACACTTTCTCTGTGTTTATTTCCATTATTTTTCTAAGGGATGCTGTAAAATAGGTTCTCAGAGTAATTGCGTAGAAAACCTAAAACCTACAAAGCACTCTCTTCCATTTTCAGTTCTTAATCTATCAAAGATGAGTACATATTCTTTCTGAGTTATGATTACATATTAAAACAAAAGATTTAGGACATTTTGAAAACACACCTGTAGTAAGTTAAGAGTCGCTGCCACCTAGTGGAACGTTGAAAACTTTGAAGTGTTCTAAAACTTGATGAAATAAAGATTTGGAGAAGAGAGTCCACAGGTTGTTAATGGTTGACACAGAATGAGGGATTCCAAGTGGCAGCAAAGGATGTTAGATTTATTTTTTTGGAGTAGCTTATAGTCATTATTCTTCATTTAAGAAATGCAACTGTTTTTTTTTTTCTTCCCAGTTTTTAGTAGAACATGTGAGATACTCCTGCTGACTTCTAATATTTGAATATAAAACCAGCTTATTAATGGAACACTCGGAAGCCACAAAGGCTGTTATGCTTTTGTGGCAAATATTGCAAATACTAGTCCTTACTAGTTCCTCTCTACAATATATTGTTTATATACTATTTCAAAATATGTTAATGGTGTTTAGTGTGACAGGCAGGGTGTCTTCTAATCTTGAGATTGGTACTAAATATGAAACTTCAATTAGTTTTGCTGAGAAATTTAAATCGGAATGCAATGTTTGACTAGAAATTACTGCTTTAGTTGAGAGGCATTTTTGTCAGTTTCACAATGAAAATGGAAAGCTCGGTTTGCAGAAGCAGAAAATACATTCCAGATTCCAATAACTTACCATAATGCAGCATTTCTCTAACTTGGGGAGGAGTATCTGCAGCACTGTGGTATGGGAGTGTCACATCAGTCAAGCTAGAGGAGAGCTTAAGTCACTTTGCTATTTCCCAGCAAGTCCATGTTTGTGTGACAAATTAACAAACTGTTTACTGGTTCCCACTTTTCTTATGGATGTTTACTGCAGAGTCTGGGCTTTGCAGTGATGATTTCATTTTGTCACTGCTTGTGGAACTTGCCAGGTATAGTTGTGTACTATTCTTAGTAGTTTCTGTTGCTCAGGAAAGTGATTTTCAGCATTAAAGCTTTTGTTGATATGTGTCCTGTATTAATTAATAGATCACGAAAACAAGAGAGGACTCTGGTGATAATCACTGGTGGCTTCTATACTGTATGTCATAAAACTTCTTTGAATTCCCATTCAGTCTTGTTGTAGGGGGTTGTTTTGTTTTTTTTAAATAAATAAATAAATAAATTCAATGTTGATGTAAAGATTTCCAGCCATGGGTAAAATTCCACATTCTATGGAAAGTTCTTCAAACAGTTTCTAATTATTGGAAACCTGCACTGTATTTCTTGTCTTAATTTGTTTAGGTATGCAGCCTGACATCTTTCTCAGAATGTTGCTTTATTACATTTCTTTTGCTTATCCAAGTAGTGTTGATCATATCATTACTTTACATCTTGATGCATTAATAATGGTAGAGATAGCAGAATGGAGAGAGAAGAGAACACTTAATTAAATATAATAAACGGTCATTAGAGTGAACTCAGTTATCAGTGGATATAGTAAAGATATGGGGCATAATCAGAATAAAAATAGCATTGCACATTCAGACCTGCATTGTCAGCCTTCTGCTCTTCCATGGTTTTACCAACTAAGGATTCTGTGAGATATTTAATAATCTTGCAATAAATTTTTACAGTTTAGGAGCATTATGCAGAGCCTTTTCATTATGAGATTGTGCATACAGCTCTTAAACTATAAGACTGAGACTTTACATTCATTATAATTTTGAAAAATAATAAGACCTTATTTTTATTCAACTTGTAGAATGTCAGCTTGCCTTTCTGGTGTAGTGATTGCCACAGATTTCTTTGTATCCAGGTTGCCCTACGACAGTAAGTTATTTTGAAAATCCAGGATTTGGACTGCTGTAGGGCAGCCTGGCTATGACAAAGGAATCTGTGGCAGTCTAGTGTTACATGTAGCTAGTCAAGTAGAGCTTATCATAAAAGCATGACCTGAGCTTCGGATGGTGTTTTTAACCTACTGTTAGGTATAAATCAAGTCAGTTGTGTATTCGTAGAACCCAGTTTGGGACCTGGATTCTGAAGTTGTTTCTTGAACTCATCACAGCAGCTGCTTCTCTCCTCATGATAGAACTCATTTGAGTGTCCATGCACTAGAGGGGTGGAAGTAGGAGATTTGAGAGAATTTAATAAGAGAAACCAACTTTGAATCTGCTTTTTCATGAGTTAGACTTGATTCATTGGCAGGTACTGCGAGGTGCTGCAAGAATCAGTTTATCAGCCTGTTTGCTCAGGATTCATGTTATTGAGGAATATTTATTTACTTCAGTCATTTCAGTTTGTGGTCAGCTAAATCAGTGGGGTTAACACATAGTTAATCCACAGACCCTTAATGTTTATAGTGGTTTTGGTTAAAACCCTGTTTCAATCTATTGAAGATTGACAGGTCTAGTGATTCTAAATCTGGGACTCACTCACTCTGCTAGTTCTGCTCAGCTTCTCTGTTTGTGCTGGTAGCATAACAGTGACTGGTATAAGTTGCTGTACTAAACTTTGGAGTACTGTTTCCCTTCAAAAGGTGTATCGTCATTGGATCTTGTCACAGCCCAATATAGGGATTTATGTACTAAATTATAAGTATTATTTCCATTACATTTTCCTTATTATTCATTAACTATAGTAAGAAGTTTCTCAGAAAAGAATGTGCATGAAACTACTAAATTGTTCATGGCATATTTTATCAATAGGTGGTACTGTTGCCTAAAGCATAATGAAAGATATTAGGGAGACTTTCCAGTGAAGCGGATACTGGAAATACACAAGACAGTTTTCACTTAGGAGGATCTTTAGTCATATAAATGTAATGGCTTTTTAATCTTCTATAGCCTAATTACTTTTTTCTTACTAAACTGTTGGTAGGCAATTATTATTTAAATCCAGGCTTTTAAATACTTCAGAATTTTTCATGTTCTACAAAATGGCCACCAAAGTCTAATGTTGAATTATTTCAAAAGCACTTTTGAAATGAAAATAGTTTTTTCGTATAAAGCATGGTGACTATTTAGACAGCTCAACTGTCCAGTCTCATATGTGCGTTTGTGCATGCATTGTATGTCATGAAAGGGCTCAGAACGGCATACAAAAGATTGCTATTTTCTGAAGGAAGTGAGGTTCACATGGATCATTTCTGCCTTTACTATAGGAGATGTGATCCTTTTCCTCTCCGCTTTGCAGAAATCATATGTGAGGGGATGAGAAATGGGGTTTGAGAGGTGATACCTGATGGGACAGGGGCAGTCAGGAAAGTTAAGATACGATGTAATGTTTGAATGTACTAAGCTTTTGGGAGGAGATGCTATCAAGTCAGGAATAAAATGGTGTTAACATCAGTGTGGCTCAGTGCTTCTGAGGTTTGTGCATCAACTCTTCAAGTTTGCAAGTATCCACATAGCAGCTGCTTCTTTGAAAGGTTTAAAGAAATTCTCCTCTAGAAATCGTTCCAGACTGGCTTTCTCTGTCACTGCAATGACAAAACAGCTGTAACTTGCTCAAACTCAGAAGGATTTTGAAAATTTACTTTTTTTTTTTCTGGTTTTAATATTAAATTGATGATAATATTAAAATGATGATACTAAACAAAAGGAACTTAGTGTGGGGGGGAAGGTATGTAAATATCTAGATATGGAGAACAAGCAACACATGGTTTTAGATACCTTGATGGTAATTGCCTTTTTCTCTTTATTTAGCAACAACACAAAAAGATGGGACTTCCCTTCCCCCCTCCCCCCGCCCCCAGTACGAGCCTCTGGGCTGAAGCTGGATGTGATGTAGATGGTGATAAAAGTTTCACATCAGTGTCTGAATGCAAGCACAGGGACACAAGTATAACCACATTACTTTTTTCATCCTGTTTTCATAATACAGTTCCATTTTCCTCTTCCAGTACGTTAACTGTGCTAACATATTCTCATTTGTACTCTACGCCCACAGCATCTGAATATGACTTTGTTCATGGTTTGTCAAGGAAAGAAACATTCTAATGGTGAACATCTGGAGGAATAGTTTTGGAATGAAGAAAGAGGAAAATGAGTGCAATGATGAAAAACAATTCCGAATTTAATATGAAGCTCTATATGGTCTATTGTAAATGCGTCCTTAGGTTGTGGCAATTGCCAATGAAGCGGAATAGTATATTGTTGATCTTGGTGGAGGTAGAAAGCAAGATTCTTTCAGTATTGTTCATTCCCTTATCTTGGTCGGTGACAGCTAACCATTCTGATGTTCGATACCAAATTGTGGAAGGCGTGTCCTCTGAGGAGTGGCTGAGGACTCTGGGTTTCTCTAGTTTGGAGAAAAGGAGGCTGAGGGGTGACCTCATTGCTCTGTACAGCTTCATTAGGAGACTGCATGGAGAGGGAGGTGCTGATCTCTTCGCCCTGGAATCCAGGGACAGGATGCGTGGGAATGGTTCCAACATTGAGTCAAGGGAGGTTCAGACTAGGTATTGGGAAACACTTATTTACCGAGAGGGTGGTCAAACACTGGAACAGGCTTCCTAGAGAGGTGGTCGATGCCCCGAGTTTGACAGGGTTTAATAGGCATTTGGACAATGCCCTTAATAACATGCTTTAACTTTTGATCATCCCTGAAGTGGTCAGGCAGTTGGACTAGATGATCATTGTAGGTCCCTTCCAACTGGAACTACTCTGTTCTAAATTTATTTAAAAAAACCCAAAACACCCAACTGGTAACTTTTGTTGGTTCCGAACAAGTTTATCAGTGCCTAAACAGGGCCCTAGTGTTCTTTGATTGTCTTCACTGAACCAGTTGTGGAGCTAATGTAAGCTTAAGAAAGAGCAGTTATCTTTTGGTAGAATACCGAAGTATGTTTTCTTAAAAGCATGCTGCAGCTGTTGGCTCCATGACTCAGTGATACTAGGAAAACGATAATGAACTAATGAGAGTAGTAAGTAAATGGGGTTTGAAATCAGCTAAGACAGTTAATTTTTGGAGCCCAGAATGGCCGTACCAGGTCTGATCAAAAGCCTGTCTAGCTCAATACTTTCTCCTCCAACAAGAAAATCAATAAGAACAATGGTCATCGGTGGTTGTTTACACTGTTATTTTCATATTTGCTGCGTGAACAGTTAGTAACTCCCCCAGAGTGGGGCACAGGGACTTCCTTGGCCAGAGGTGGTGTCTGTGCTTAAGACTTTTTTGGTAACTTTCTTGTGAGTTGGATAACTAGTAATGAGAATGAACTTACGGTCATTGCAACTGCATATTACTAACAGAAATGTAAAATTTGCATTTCTGCTTTCAGAGAATGTCAATTCTGTGCCATAGGTGACAAAATTTAACACATGGTGGTAAAATAATGGCTATAGGGGTTACTTTTGTGCTCAGTTTTGATGGTTATGTTTTGGTTTTTGTGTTCCTTTTTTTCCCAGTGTAGTTATTCTTCCACTATCTTCACTTTTGCTTCAGAGAGAACTACATATCTAAATGGGTTTGTTAAGTTGGCAAAGAACAACAGTCTCTGGTGGTATGTATGTTTGCATCCTGATTTATCAACTCTTCTTTTGGCAATCTATGAATGAGGTCTACTGAGATGTACCTGTGAACCTTCTGTACAAACAGATAAGGTGTTTTCTTTGTTTTGGTTTTTTAGCACTGTTTGTATAATGCATCATTTTAATGATTAACCTGAGCAAGTTGAAAGAATTTTTAAGAAGCAAAAGCTATGAAAAGAAATTATATGTCATTTTAGTGACTTTTTACCTTTTATTACCAACATATTGGACCTTTGATAATCTTCAGAAATTTCAAAAATTTCTTTTTATCCTTGTTGGAGTGATATATTGCAAGGATAGGAGAGCAGGTTGTATATTAATTATTTTTAATATCTTTCTGTATGTAATCTGACAGCCTTTTGTTACAGTAGGCTTAGTAGTAGCTCCAGTGTTACTTAATTTGCAGAGTAATACCTTTTGTGATAGCAAGTGTGGAAATACTTGAAATCACCAGGTGATTTCATAAGAATAAACTCTTTCTTGGATTTGACTTAAAAGGATAATTGCTCCCTATGACTTTTCTCAAGGCAGCAAAACAAACGGGTGCGTAGAGAAGTATTTTTTTCATAGGAGATGTCAATCTTGGAGAAATCTATGCACATAGGAAAAAACAGTGCATTTTTAATGCTTGTTTTATATTTGAAACATTTTGGGGGGAAAAAATCTATTTTGGTCCTTTTTAGAATGAAAGTATCTAACCTTGCAAGCTTTTTTTATGTACTGAATGTTGAAAGGCAAACGTATGTTAGTGCTTTTGGTTTCAGATATTAAAACACTTTTGCCTCTTTTTTGGTTTGATGAACATTAAAACTTGGAGTAAAACTGAGCTTGGACAGGATACAAGATCACATATGGGATTTTTCGTTCCCCTTTCAGAGCATTTTTGAGCCCCCGCACACTGGAAAGCCTAGTCAGAAAGGCGGAAAAGGAGGAGACAAGAATATTTTTGTGGCCTTGATGTAAACGCCACGTTTTAAAGAAATTACATGATGAAAATTGCTTTCCACTTCAGTATCTCCAAGGACTGTTAACAGGAGCTGCTCTAGACCTAGAAATACTTTGTAGTCTTAGTGCTCAAAATATGAGTTAATTTTATCAGGACACAAGATAAAGGAAATTGCTTCTTGAGTAGTTTAACTGAGGAGATTCTGGCATTATTTGAAACACAGTTACTGATTTGTTTCCTGCTTGCCCATGAGATCGTGGGGAGAGTTGTTGTTGTTTGTCATGTAAGGCCTTGTAGGGATTACAGGTGGGGTGAAGATCCCATCTTTCTCAAGGAAGTAAAATAAAAGGTTATTTTTATTCTCAGCTGCTTGCTTTTCCAGCATTTTCCTGTTTGTGTGATCAGAGCATTGTGGGAAAGGGTGAGGATGCAAAGGAAAATGCGGTAGTATCCTTCCCTAGTTGCATGTTTGAGCAACTGCAGATTTTGCTAAAAAAGTACATGTACGGGCGTCTGTGGCAGTGGTTGCCATAGGGTTCATCTGTGTGTGCTGTGGGGAATGATGAGACAACCATGCTGTTTGTTTTCTCAATTTGAAGTGAATCAGAGATTGAGCTGACTTGGTAATTCTGTAAGCAGTTCTTGGTTTTTGTGTGTGCACATGCTTACACACGTGCAGAGACACGCACAAATAGTTCTGCTCTTAGTGTGTATGCTGTATCTGAAAAATTTTTACTAGCTGCTTGTTAGTAGCATGCTTAAAGTGTGTGTAAACTTACTGTAACACTGCCAGTTCTTGGCACAGTGAAACAGGGCTATATGGCGTCTGTCCATATAACCTGTCCCTAGCAGCCAATTTAGGTTTAGTAATTAAAAATAGTCAGGTAGTTCAGTTTTCACCCCATGGGCATAATACTGATGATTTAATTTGAGAGGAAAAGTTCTTCTTTCTTTTGATGAGACAGATGTTTGGATTCAGCAGTCTCTTCTGCGCAGTCCTGCAGGTCTGAACTGTGTTAGCTTTTATATCCGTCTTAACAAGCTTTTGCTTAAAATTCCATTTGGATTCTAAGATCTGAATCTTGCAAAGCATCGCTTACTTGGCAAAGTGAGAGGCAGATCCTGTACTAAGACCTTCTCTCTACAGAGTGTTAGCAATGGATCATGTTGAACACTGTAACTTCAGTAAGGCTTGTAAACATCCCTGGCCGTCCCCTTGTTCACTTAATCAGCCATTTCATTGTAGTCCTAAGAGTCTGTTAATGTATTCCTATAAGATTGTTTACAACCTCAGAGTAGTCTTAGATTTGAGATTATGTGGACTCTTGAATCATGATTCAATGAACATAAACTTCAAATATATCATTATGATATATTAGCTGACAAAATTTTCAGTGATTAAGATAAGAGCAAAATGTGTTATGTTGAATGTTTAACTGAAGGACTTTGGCAGGTACTGTGTCATTGTGCTAATTGTCATTGGACCGTTAATGAGAGGGCAGCTTTAACCTGTTAAGCTAGTAGTTAGTATGGATGCCCCAAATGCACTGAATACAGTATCTGTGTGAAGCTTGTTTTTGCTGTGTTTGGGAGTAGAATTTGAATTTTGGTTCTGGCTTTATAGAATGATAGAGTCATTTAGGTTGCAAAAGACCTTTAAGATCATCAAGTCCAACTGTTAACCTAACACTGCCAAGTGCACCACTAAACCATGTCCCTAAGCACCACATCTCCCCATCTTTTAAATACCTCCAGGGATGGGGACTCAACCACTTCCCTGGGCAGCCTGTGCCAGTGCCTCACTACCCTTTTGGTGAAGAAAGTTTTCCTAATATCCCATCTAAACCTCCCCTGGCACAACTTGAGGCCATTTCCTCTTGTCGTGTCACTTGCTACTTGGGAGAAGAGACCAACACCCACCTTGCTACAGCCTCCTTTCAGGTAGTTGTAGAGAGTGATAAGGTCTCCCCTCAGCCTCCTTTTCTCCAGGCTAAACAACCCCAGCTCCCTCAGCCGCTCCATGTAAGACTTGTGCTCTAGACCCTTCACCAGCTTCGTTGCCCTTCTTTGGACACACTCCAGCACCTCAATGTCCTTCTTGTAGTGAGGGGCCCAAAACTGAACACAGGATTTGAGGTACGGCCTCACCAGTGCTGAGTACATGGGGACGATCACTTCCCTAGTCCTGCTGGCCACACTATTTCTGATACAAGCCATGATACCATTGCCCCTCCTGGCCACCTGGGCACACTGCTGGCTCATATTCAGCCAGCTGTCAACCACCACCCCCAGGTCCTTTTCCGCCAGGTAGCTCTGCAGCCACTCCTCCCCAAGCCTGTAGCATTGCATGGGGTTGTTGTGACCCGAGTGCAGGACCCAGCACTGAGCCTTGTTGAACCTCATACAGTTGGCCTCAGCCCATTGATCCAGCGTGTCCAGATCCCTCTGTAGGGCCTTCCTGACCTCCAGCAGATCAACACTCCTGCCCAGCTTGGTGTCGTCTCCAAACTTACCGAGGGTGCAGTCGATCCCTTCATCCAGATGATTGATACAGATACTAAACAGAACTGGCCCCAGTACTGAGCCCTGGGGAGCACCACTTGTGACTGGCTGCCAACTGGATTTAACTCCCTTCACCACAACTCTTTGGGCCCAGCCATCCAGCCAGTTTTTACTTAATTTCATTTTACTTCATGTCAGATAAATACAGAGAATGATTGTCTCCAAACAGTATCTTCTATAGGAACAATGAATTAATTCTTAAGTTTTGCAGGAATAATCAGAGGTCCAGTGTGAGGGAGGGACTAGGCATATCCATCGGTGACAATTTTTTAAGTGACATGAAAAAGCCTTCTGAGTGATTTTCTGAATTAACCAATCTTATGGTCAAATTTTTCTTTGCTGTGTAGATTTGAAAATAAAATTGCTTAGGATTCCCTTCACTTCCCCTTACATAAAATTTTGACCAAAAGGAATGTTTTTATGCCTGGAAGTATCTGTTGTTGTTATTGGATAAGTGATTTTATTTAAAAATATGTGTGTAATTCTTTTATGAGTACGCTTGCTATTTGAATTAAGTCTATAATCATGTCAGTTGCTCTCATTTTAGTTGTGCCTAATAATATAAAAATTTATTTTTTTCTGAATGACATGGAACTTAATTAGATTTGTGGAATTATATATCCACCTTTGTCCATATGGTACGTATCCTTTAGTGTACAATAATTAACATATATCAAAGAAGATGAAATCTGATTTCCTGATATCAGGGAGATAAATATTTTATAAAAACTTATCTTTGTTCAATACTCAAGAATGTGCTGTCTCGTAATTATTTGTGCTTTATTTCAAGATTGATAGTTCTTTTAGATACGAGTGTTACTGTTGTGATCAATGGCTTTGTTAACTCAGAACTGTAATATGGTTTTGGGGTGGATTTTTTGTGGTTTGTTTTGGTTTTTTGGTTTGGTGGTTTTTGTTTGGTGGTTTGTTTTGTTTTGTTTTTAGTTTTCATTAAACTCTCTGTATTTCTGGAACGGGTTATTTGCTCCAAGTGGGTCAAGGCAGCTTCTTCATGGTACCACATACTCAGTTTTTTGCAGTCCCGTCTTTTGGCTTCTGGAGGAAGCTTAAGGTATATTACATATGTGAAGTCCTAAGCCAATTTGGAACTGCATCTGTCCGCTTAATCCAGTTTGGAAGAAGTCTCACTTCAGGCAGTGCTGTTGCTGGATTAGCTGAGATCCTTGCGATTCATCCTTCCGACTAAGAAGGATGATGTTGTCTGGTTCTCTTCTCTGGAAAGCTTCTGTTCTTTGGGGCCTGCCATAAAATGCGTTCAGGTGCACCTGTCAGGATAGATATTAGTGGAGGCCTAAGCAGCTGCAAATAGGATTTGCACATTAGAAAGATACAGTGGGACTTAAATCGCCAGTTATGAGACTAATTGAAGTGATGAGCAGGGAAAAGTGAGGAAGCACCATTTTTTCAGTCAGTTAATAGCTTGGATTTCTTATTTCAAAATATGTTATGGTAACCTGCAGTTTCTGGATGAATACTGTCTAGCATGGACGTCATATAAAACCTAAACATAAATGACAAATAATATACTTTTTTTTTTTAATACCTTTCTTGAGTTGATTGGAAGTGGGGATAAGGACTTGGCATAGCTTTAGCAGTATTCAGTTATACCCTTTCACAGTTGGTACCTGAAAGAGAAAAGAGAATCTAGCTGCTAAGATAATCTTGTTTCTGAAGTTCTTTTCTCTGAGAAAGAACAATGAAATCTCTTGTATTGTTGTTTTTTTTTAATTTTATTTATTTGCATGAATACATTTGCTTTGCAGGAATTCTCTTTTCGTCATGTTGTCTCACCAGTGCTGGATGAGCTGAAACTTCCTGTGTCTTGGGGAGAGCATGTATAAAAGGAATGACCTCATGGCCAATGTGATGGTCACCTCTGCCACTCCAGAGGTACAGTTCCTTGTTTTTTGTTAGCTCCTGTGTCAAAATGGAAAGTTTGGCTTATTTCAACTTTTACAGAAGCCCTTTCCACTACCAGTCATATCAGTCCTTTTTCTTATGAATGGTGTAGTATTTGACAACAGGGTAATTTGAGAATGCTCCATAGTTCTGAGTGTTCACAACCTATTTTTTTTATTGTTGTTCATGATGATTACTCATTTAGATTAGTTTTAAATAGCATTTTTGAAGTGTAACTCTGTAACTTACAGTAGCCGTTTATTATTAATGAGTTAAGAGCAATGTAATGTATCATACCATCTAAATGGAGCCAATCAGAAATATTCCAGTTGAATTTTTTTGGACTTTACTAGTCTACTAGCAAGAAAGTGCTCAGTAAGATTTTGTTCATTTTAACCCTTTGTATCCTTTGGAGACCAGGCAGCTCCGTCATGCTATTTCCAAAAGCTGCCTAGTTCTGTGTTGAGCTGCTGTGCACAGCTAACAGCCTGTGTTTGTAGGTCCAGGAGAGCCAACTGAGGACTGCCTGGGAATTAGTTACACTACTGAGTTTTTCTGGTTTTTTACTTTCATGTAGTATTATGATGAAATATTATAAATCAGCTACAATAAAGCTTGCCCAGTAAAACACATTGAAAATGTACAACTGGAGCTACTTTTTGCTTTTTAAAAAGGTAACATTTTGATGAAATTCTTCCCTGGTTGAAAAATTCTACTTCTTCATCTCTTAAGACAGCTGAAGAGCTGTATGAAGGAAGTTTTTCCATCGTCATGGTGCCTTTTGCACGCTCAACTTGACCCTATCAAAGCAGTTGTCCTGGTTTTCATGACACAAATCAGCTGTGAGCTGATCTTTAAAAATCTTATAACAAAACAAAAATACATAATACAGCTGTGCCCTGCAGAAGATAATTTTCTCAAACATAGTATAAATGCCCTCAGACTAACAAAAATAGTTTTTCATTCTCTCAAGATGGGGGACATTCTGAATGGGGTATGTAAACACCCCATTTTGAAATTCCTCTTCAAAATAATTAAGAAAAAAAAAAAGACTTTTGCACACCATTTTCTCAGAACGGAAATATCTGTCATAGATCAGAGCATAAAAAGTCTCCAGGGTCAAACCAAAGATTCTTCTAATCCATTATCCTGCCTGTGATAGTGGCCAATACCAAATGCCTGAAGAAGGGCACAAGAGCAGTGCAAGCACAGGAAGCATCCCACTGGTACCATCCTGGTCACAGCTGTTTGCAACCCAGGGACTTCCTGAGGGCAAGGTCCTGTTTGCTCTCTCTCAATATATGTCTTCTGTAAATTTACTTAGTCCCCTGTTTGAATCTGTGTAATCTTTTAGTTTATACAGAATCCTATAACAAGCTGTTTTTCAGCTTAACTGTATGATGTGTGAAGACCTGTATCCTCTTATTCATTTAAAATACATATCTAATTTTAACTGATAACCCTTTCTCCTGGTGTTAGACGAAGCAAAGAAAGACCATTCCTGTCTTTCCTCTCGCGTACTTTGTTAGTTATTGTACTTCCCCCTGCAACCCCCTGCCTCTTTTCCAAGCTGAAGATTTCTAGCATAGCCAGTCTTTCTTTGTAAAGAAGCCATTCCATACCTGTGATCATCCTTGTTGCCTAGTTCTGAAACTTTTCTAGTTCTTTGATATCCATTTTAAGATGGAGACTAATACTGCATATGTATTGCAAGTTTGGGTGCATCATGGTTTTATAAAGGAGCATCTTCATACTCTGTTGGATGTTTTCTCTTTTCCAGATTTACCAAGTCTTGTTAAGTCCCTTTTGAGTTTTTCATTGCCAGGTTTTGTTTTTTGTTTTACCACATTGAATAAATAACATGAAGATCCATAGTCGTCAACGAATTGTCACTTCATTGTTCACTGTCTTCCAGGTTGTTGAATATATAATAATCATCACTTACCCATGCATAATTCTCTGCTGATTCACATATTCTCAGTGCTTGTAACTACTGTCTTCTAACTAATTATTTATCATTGTAAGGATAGTCTCTATGCTAGGGCTGTGTAGTTTCCTTAATGTCCTTGGAGTGAGGAACCATGTCAAAAATCTTTTGGAAGTCCAACAAGACTGCATTAATCATGTTGCTTTACCCACATGTCTGTAGATACTGAGGCAATGCTTCTCCTTCTAAAGCCAAACTTGGCAATTTCCTGATACGGCATACCTATCTGTGGTTCTACTAATTCCCCTTTATTCTCTTCTTGGGTTTGCCCAGTACAAATGTCAGGCTTCCTAATCAGTAGTTGCCCAGATACTTTGTAGGGGGAGGGGAAAATCAGCATCTCATTTACCAACCACCTTCTAGTTCTTTGCTACCAAGTTAATTTCAAGTGACAATTACCTCACCCTTAGTTAAGATGAGAAACATCTTGTTTTGACAACAGCATTCTTCTACCAAACAAATGACCTCAGTGAGGTAAGGGCTTAAGACTTTACGTGCCTATATTTTTATTCGGTATGCAGTTTTAAAATAAGAAATAGAAAAATAATGCTGCTGTTATTAAATCACATTATTCCTGAAGAAAGGAAAAGGAGCCACAAGTGCCTGCATCTGAGCCCAGGGACAGAAACTTCAAAAGGAACGCAAGGCACCAATATTTAAGGCAAGACACAGTACTAAAATACCTTGGAGCTAACGTTGGGTTAAATTTCAGGACGTGTCAGTTTTTCCTTTTTTATAGTGTTATGGATAGAGCAGCATGATTTGGATCTACCCACTCTTTATCTTGCATCTTTAATTTTAAAATTTCCATTGAATATGAATCTTCAAAATCCCAATATGTGTTCTTTTGTGTGACAGCTCTTTTATCTAGTCTATAATTTTAAAAATGGCTTTCTGAAGCTGGAAATTTCATAGAGCTGAAATTGTATGTCAGTATAGTTTTTGCAGAGGAAAGTTAGTTGAAAACATTTGTGAACCGTGCTAAACTAAATTTTATAATTCAGCGTCAGAAGCTTTTTGAAGTTCATACATTTTCTTATCATTTCTTAATATTTTTAGACATTTATTTTCTGAATTTGACATGAAATTCATCATTCTGCAGATAAGCCTCCTATTTTTTTCTTTGTAGGGTAGTAGCAGCTCAGATTCTCTGGAAGGGCGAAGTTCAGATTATGCCAATAAAAGCTACGATGCAGTTGTGTTTGATGTGTTGAAAGTAACTCCTGAGGAGTTTGCTGTAAGTAGAAATGTTATTTTTGCATTTAAGCTGGTATAATATTCAGGGCTTGCAGAATATTAAAAAATACATGAAACTTTCTTCTTAAAATCTTCTAAATGAACTTCCAATGTTCTTGAAAACAAATCTCTGATTATCTAAACTTTAACAAAATAAACATGTCTTGGGATTTAATCATTCAGTACTGACCTGACACAGCATATTTGTTTTTCCATGTAAAGTAATTTGAATTTTTTCTAGTGTTTTAGAAGACCCTAGCATAGGTTTAAAGATGTTAGTTATCCACAGTCTGATTAATTTTTTTTTTAATTGAAATTACAAATACTCATCTTTTCTGCTGAAACATCGGTTTCTCAGAAGAATCGGTTTCTTAAAAGCAGGAAAGAAGCTTGTAGGGAGGAAACAATTTGCATTCCTTAATGACAAGTTTTCAGTACTAAACTGAAAGCAGAACTGCAGTTTTGGCAAAAGTCCAATACAGTTCTTGTGCTTGGCCCCTTGTTTTTAATTTATATGTTAACTTGTTGGGGAGCAGGAAGGATTGAGGATGAAAGCTATTGAACCTAGTTCAATGTTTTCATTAATATTCCGGGCATCAAAATGATGGTTCCCTCATTTGGCGTAAGATCGTTTAATACCTGTTCACAAAAAAAGTCCTGGGGATATGCCTACATTATTCCTATAAGTTCATCACTTTGGAACAAATTCTGGTAAGTCTTTTTTAGCACTGATACAGAGTACACAGATGAGAGCTGTTGTTAGGTAAAAATACAAAAATACTTGGTTGGCAAATCTGCATCAACTCAGCTAAAAAGTGGCCTGATGCTTTTGCTCCTGTTCATCCAAGTTCAGGTGATCCATGGCCAAGGACTACCTTCAGGAATGAACAGATCCACAATTAAGACAGGCCTGTAAAATCACACAAAAATAGAGATGTTTAATTTCATCAGAGGAGACTGAATATTAAGTCCAAAGACAACCCAGAACATACTGTATAGTCTACACCAGCAAAACTGAATTTGTGGTGATCTCGGAACTGTATTTATAAAATGATCAAGTCAAGGTGAGGTTGCTCGTAACTTACAACTCATCAGTTTTCTGTTATGTTCATAATTCCTACTGCTGTTGGTTTGAGATGGAAGCTTGTTGATGAGGGTCTTGATTTAATGGTACACTTTAAAAACATACACATGCGCACACCCCCCCCCGATATCGTTGCAACATGTCTTTGAACTCTGAAGTCCAAACTTCGGTAAGTTGCTTTTCTTTCTCCAGTTCCACCCATAGCCATGAACAAAACAAACAAAAAACCCACCAACCCCCAAAGAAACCAAAAATTGAAATGTGTGTCTGTAGGACTGGCAGTGAAGCTTGAAAAAGATCATACGTAAACCCTAGTGGTAGGGCTATTTGTTTGGGGTTGTTTTGTTTGTTGATGTTGATTTTAGTATGGTCACACAAACTTTTAACACCAAGGCTTTCTTAGCCAGAGTAGCTATTCTCCTTGTACCACATTAAAACCTTTTCATTGGTTTACCCTGATCCTCTTTTTTTTTGTCAACAGTTCAAGTAATGTTTACTGCTTCTGTTCCATCCAGGGAAGCAGATAATTTCTTTTTTCAGTAAATAATAGCAACCAGTAAATTATACATACCATTTCTTGTTACTCAAGACTGTGGTAGTCTGTTTCAAATAACTTGAAACAGTTCAGTTGGGGAGAATGAAAAAACCCATAGGTCTGAGTTTACTGTAGTTAGTACAATTTGGTTAGTGGACATCGGGGAGAGATCTGTAGAGGATGGGTTTGCTGTATTAAATATAAACATTTAGAGAAAGGGAATGGAGCCAAGTTAAGGTCACTTCCAAATTTAGTGTGTTGTGTTCCTTTTTAAAATTTAGAAGCAGCAGAGGAGAAATTCCCTGGTGGTAATCACGTGTATAATGAAAAGACCAGCAGCTTGTCAATACTACTGAATTTTGTTTTAACCTTTTTGGTGATTTTGATTGAACCCATGTCTTGTTGAAACGATTAATAATTCTCGGTGAAAATTTCTTCGTTAATGTCACATAATAGGGCTTATAGTCAGCTTTTTGGAACCTCTGCTGTACATCTTATTAGGAGACAGTCAAAAAGTTGCAAAAAGGCATTTGTGACTGCAGCTTTTCTAGGAGCAGGGTGAGATCTTAATGACATCTGAGTTTGCAAATATCCAAACATTTTTCAGAAGTATAAATAGCAAAATTGAGTGCTGCTAAGAGTGTTTGGCTAGGGCTTTGTGGCAAAATCTTTGACTTAGCATAATATAAAAGCAAGAGATCACTAGAGAGTGTAAATTAACCATTTATGGAAGGAAATTTTTTTCATGTCTGTCAAATTTTATGGGCCTCATTACCTTTTCTAGGCTCATGTCTGAGGAATCATACTAATAGTAGAAACCTTATTAAAATTATATTTAAATAGATAGTTATCATTCTTAATTGGTAGAATCAAATGAGCACGTTGACGGGGGATTATTAAGTTTTTGCTATTTTAGGTTTAGCGTAACAAAATGGCCAACAGAGAAGCTTTGCTGGGGAAAGATCCAAAGAAGTGTTCTTTGACACTTTCTTTTACACATTAAATCATGTAAATTACAACATTCGAAGCTGTGTAGGTTTATATGCTCACAGTATCATTGAAGTACCTATTGGTTAAACATAATTTATGTAACTTCCAAATCTATAATGTCATTCTATCACTGAAGCAATTCAAGTATCTTATCACTCAGATGCTAAAAAAGTTCTATAAATGCTTTTTTTCCAAAATCATTGGCTTTGAAATAGCGTTACAATGTCTTATCAGGACACACTCATCAGTGACTGAAAATCTGTGTATGACCCCAAGCATATTCCAGTTATAACTAATTAACATGTCATAATGCTTTATTGCCTTTCAACCCAGTGAATGTAAAATGTATGCTGCTTTCTGTGTGAAAGGCAAATAATTCTTCCTGCCATTCCTGTTATGTCAATAAAGGGCCCAAACAGTAAGACTCTCAAACACAGTTTTTTTCCTCTTAGACTGCTGCAGGTACTGAAAACCTTCACTTAGTTACAGCCGGTAAGTGTAAGAGAATATAATGACATATTGCCACTCAGGATGGTGGAGTTCCTGCTTGTGGTGTGTCAGCGTGGACAGGGGAGGCCAAATTCAGGACTGGTCAGTTCTGGTCTATGGAGAAAATGTGATTGTATGGTTTGTAGTTACTGAAGGGCAGATGTAAATACATGATACCTCTTTGTATTACATTATTTAAAATTTTATTTTTATTGCAGAGCCAGATTACATTGATGGATATGCCAGTATTTAAAGCTATACAGCCTGAGGTAGGTTTTCTTAAACTATCTGTTTACATCTTTGGAATTCAGTGCCTGAGGAAATGTAACCATTTAAATAATGCTTTTTCTTTCAAAAGTGCTCAACTTCGTGCACTGCACTAATATTCTTCTAGGCTTATTCCTTGTTAGCACTGTGAATTTGTAACCCAGCCTGATTTACTTTGATTTGTCATTTATTGCCAAAGGAGATGACTGTGCTTTTCTGGAAGTTGTCTTGTCCTGCTTTGTGTTGAGTGTTTCTTCAGGATAAATTTATCAAATGTGAAAATTCTCTACTCTCCATTCTGCTCATGTTTTTCAGTTCACATCTGATTTCAGAGTTTGACTTAAGCCTCTAGTCATAGCATATATTTTAGGCTGCATCAGCCTCTTGGTAAACTTTTTAATTTGTACTATCATGTTTAAGATTCAATTCTGAGGGAATAAATCAGCCCAAACCCTTAAAAGTTAATGTTTTTAGTGTCCTTTAATTTTTTAACCTTTTAAGAAAGACATGGAAAGAAACTTGAGGCCTGTTGAGAAGAAGCAGTCAAAGTTAACATAGACATTTGAAAATCAGAAATAAGAACTTGAAAAATAAAGAATGAAGGTAGTTCTCAGAATATGTTAAATTTGCATAAAAGTGATATGTTATTTCAGTATTTTGATGAAATAAATTTATTTTCTGCAAAAGGTACAAGAATTGTCTGTTTCCAGCTTCAGGTTCTTTAATACAAGAACATGTCCTTAGATCCATTATGGTTTATTGTCTTCTTGTGCCTGGGTGGAATATCATGAATACATAAAGAGGAAAAAAAACCCCATAATATGAGCAGAACTGAATTTTTGACAACATCAGAAAGGGCAGTCCAGTTTAGAAGGTTCTTAGTAGAAGCTCAGTTCATCTAATTTGGTCACTAACAAAACAACTTGTTGTATATTACAGTGGTTCAGAGAGATTAGCAGCCTTCTATTTTGAGAAGATATAGGAAGGAAAATAAATCCTATATCTGTTGTCTGTCCTTCCTGTCAGATAAATTAATTTTGTTTCAAGAACACCAAGACAGTTTTGTAGGTGAAAACACTTTCATGCTTCTGAAATTACATGTGTTCTCCAGGCAGTTGTGCAGTCTTTTCTTTACTGCGGGGAAAAAAAATGGCAAATGAACAATGCAGTAAGAAACCAGCAATACCTGTAGAAAAATCTGTTAACACAAAAATATCAATATTTACAAATAGATACATAGATAGTTTTTTCATGAGAAAAATTTGCTAAGAAAAACATCCATTAAACAAAATGGAGGTTTCACTGAAAGTGATACTCTGAGGAGATGAATGAATACAAAATAAAATACAAAACTGAAGATGTTAATATTTTAAGTGAATTTTGCATTTGCTTTAATTGCTATGAAATATCTGTGCCATAGAATTTTATAGCAAAACAAAATACTGATTTGCTGTTCTCCTTTTCCTTTGTCATTGCTTCATTTTGCCTTTTGGAAGTGAAATTTCCTGAAGTGCTACTTTGATTGATGGGTAGATAGATGTGACTTAGTGAAAAATGGTCAGAAAAAACCTAATGTCATATTTTCAGCTTCTGCTAGAATACAGGTCTGTATATAAGTAGTGATTGCCATAAAATATTATTTTTTAATTGTATTTTCTGACTTTCATCTTATTGGAATTACCAATGTAATTTAATTGTTTGCCAAAAATAAACAACAGTTTCTATCCTGAAATACTGCCAGCTGTAGGACTAGGTTTTAAAGCAAGATATAGTCTGTGTATTTGTCATCTACCTGCCTCTTGTTAGTTATTAGACTAAGAAGGCTAAAATTTTCTGGTCAGATCAAATATTAATGTATAGTCTGTAACTGTCTGCATTTGTTTGAGGCCTGGTAGCCTTTTAAATTAAGTTGTATTCATTCTTCTGTGTCAGTAAGCTTGGATACCCTTTGATAAACTACTCCTTTGAGGCCTGCAGGGTTCCACGTAGATGACTGGCTCTTGCATTGTTGATGGGCCGATGGTTGTCTGCCATTTTACACTGGAATTCTACCTTGTCAGAGTCTTCCTTTGGTGGCCTTCTATTGCATGGAAGAAGGAAAGGCCAATATTCTGGTTGAAGCCTGTGTTTCATGATGTACTCATTTTATTACATCACTGGGTATGGTGAAGGCAGAGTTATGGTCCCTACTTTTCCTTTCATACTGGCTTGTGCAAGGTGGTCACAATTGCTCTGCAGAGTCAGCTTTTGTGTGCAGGAAGTGGTGGTAAATACACTGGTATGTGAATAAGAGTGAAAGCTTCCAGTTTCCTGTGCTAGAAAGAGGTTGAAATGGTTTGCTAGATGTTGCATAGCAACATAGGTTCCAGGGCAGAACTGTGCACAACCATTGGGCCGGCTGCTTTAGTGAGTTATCTGTTGTTGAATTTTGTGTTTGGGGGAAGAGCATTATATTGTTTTTTCTTCAGGTTTTAATCTTTAACATTAACTTATGCATGGATGGAAAGACTTAAGATTTTAGAGTTCTGGTTGCCAAGTCTTATCTCAAACACACACACATCATTTAAACGTAGGACTTGCTGAGGCTTTTTTCTGCTTTTCGATTGAGCTATTACTAAAAAACACATCTGCATGTTACTTTGCAAGAGTTCAGTAAGAGGACATCTGATTAACAATTCTTTCTTCTCCAGCAGGAATAACTATGCTTTCATTCTAGTTTCTATGTAACTTTATTTAGTTTTTTTTGTTTTTCAAAGTCCTGGAAGTTGCAATCTCCACACATTTCAGGGTTTTCTTGCACACTTGATTGGAAAGTTTTTCTTGTGACTGTGCATTGAAGAAATTGCCTGCATCCTTCCATAAAAAAAGATGAAGTGTAATACTAGAACACAGTACATTTTAGCAGCATAAAAAAATTCAGCAGGGGCATGTTGGAGCACTTACTCTTATCAACCTTCCTATTCAGTCCAAATTTTAAAGCTAGTCAAATGATTTTACCATGCACAGGATTTTCCATCATTGCTTGCTAGCCCTCTGGCAACTCTAATATCCTTAGGTTACTGACCTCTTCCACTTCTCTGACAAATGTAGAGTGACTGAGATTTTTCCACATAAACATATAATTTCCAGACTCTTAAGACCAGATGTGTACCAATCATGTGGAGAGTCTGTGTCTTGACAGAAGCAAATTGGGATTTTTATCTGCAGAAGGCTTAAATGCTGGAAGATTGGGATACAGAATACGTTTGGAAGTGGAAATGCTTTTCCTAGTGCTCAGACAGGAACATGCAGACTACCACATCTCAAGAGCGTGTTCCATTTATCAGAACGCACGAAGTGCTTTTTAGAGGCAGAATTCTGTTTGGCTGACTCTCTGCCTTTTCATGTGAAGGCATCTAAAGTTAATAGTGTACATTTGGAAAGTTGAACAACATTTTGATTGAAACTGAAATTTGTGGTTCTAAAAACAGAAGAGTGATTTAGAACTGGTGTTATGGAGAACTCATTTCCAGTATGTATGTATCTACCACTTGTCAGATCTGAATATAAAGACTGTATAGATATGTGGTAACTTGAATCTGTAGTTAAAAAAAGCCAGGCCGTCCAAATATATTTGTAACTGCCTCAAGTAACTATTGGAAAATAGACACTTTCTTTCTAGCTAAATCACATTTGTAGTTATACTATCAAATTTCTTTTGATGCATAATTTAATACAGTTTCTTAAAGGAGAAAAGCATTAATATGCTTTTTAGCTCTTCTAATTACTTTATACTTCCCACAGGAACTTCTACTATTTATTTTGCAGTTTAAGTGAAAGATTATTTTTTGCCATACAGCAATGGGATTTTATTATGCACTGAAGTTGATTAGTTGTGGTTATGGCTATACTACAGAACTTATGATTTTTTCTTATTATTTTGAACTGGGTTGATTTTGAAGTAGTCACCGTAATGAAAGAGCATTCAAAAATCTGTTTCATATACTGTGACTGAACTCTGCAGCCTACTGGCAACTTTTTGCTTTATTAGCACCAAAGTACTAATCTATATTTTTAAGTACATGCCACACTTCAGTCAAGCCTGGCTAAACTCTTACGGCTTAAAAAACAGCCAAAAAAACCCCCCAAAAAACAAAAAAAACAAAAAAACCCGAAGAGTTCTAACCCCAACCTTCTGACCAGAAGGCCTTCAGACTTAAGACTGTTACTGTCCAGCTTTTTTCAAATGATAGATTCTCTGGGTCTGAGTATCATGTACTGAGATTTCAGGTTTTTTAACATTAGTTTGTAACTACTGTAAAAAACAATATTACAGTTCCAAAATTGTGTTCTTCAAATGCTTTAGATCTCACATTTTAATTTAAAAAAAATTAGAGATTGAATATGCTAAACTGGGGGGTATTCATGGAAGTTTTACTACCTATAATAATGAGGATGACATTCAAGAATAATAGCTAGGTTACCACCTCTAGCTGTACAGCTGAATTTTGTACTCTTTAACTACTTCTAATATTGCTTATGGATATGTTTAGCTTCAGTTTTGAACCAGATAAGATTATATACTAGCAAAGTCTTTACTCCTGTATCTGCTGATTTGCTCATACGAGGGAACCCTAGACTGAAATAATCAATGCAGAATGAAACTTCAGAGACATCAGTTGTGGCTGATTGCTTAGTCTCTCTGTATCTGAACATTTATAATGATGTCTGTTTTTTCTAGTATCAGGAGAAGATATGAATCACATCATTTACGTACATCAGGAAAACAAGTGTTTGGTTAGACTAGTTGTCATCGAATCGGTGCCTTGGATTGGTTTTAGCAGTTATCTGATAGATGCTTCTGTCATGTATCAGTTTTTACACTTCCAAATGTTTTTAAACATTACTGATTTTTAAGGCAATTTTAAAATGTGTTTCCTAGGAACTAGCCAGCTGTGGATGGAATAAGAGAGAAAAACATATCCTTGCTCCAAATATTGTTGCCTTTACTAGGAGGTTTAACCAGGTAAATGATTTGATTATTGTGATGAACAGGTACTGTTTGACAGTTGTCTTGGAGTATAAAGTTAAATAGAACTATGAATTAAAACTTAAGAATATTTTTCTAAATGAAGATTAAGATTTTAAAACGGCAGATCCTGTTTCCAATTGCTTTGTCCACATTTTCATGTTGTTCCTCTAGACCGTTTGTTCTTAATTATTAGTTCCTAATAATTTTTGCCGATGTGTCATGGTACGACATTAGCAATTCTTTTCCTTCTTTTTCTGTGTTTCACCTGCTCATTCAGTTATTTTAGTGTTGCCTCACTTCTCTACCTACTTCTTATATTCAGTGGTAATGCTTTTGGGTAATTGCAGCTCTACAGATGAGAATTCATGGGATCAGAACTCTTTTCTTTCCTTACCCTGTTTTCTCCCTGGAGAATCATGAAAGTTTACAAATATGTCATCTAATAAAGTCCTTTTTTTATAAATAAATTAAATTATATGTGTTTACTTTGTAGGTCAGTTTTTGGGTTGTACGAGAAATATTAACAGCACAGACCTTAAAAATAAGGGCAGAAATATTGAGCCATTTTGTGAAAATAGCTAAAGTAAGTGCAAATTTCTGGTACTATCATTCAAAATCTTATTTCCTTTTGTTTGTTTCTGCACTACTTCTGTGAACCACTGTTGGATTACAGAGGGTAACATTCTTTTTTAGCATATCTGCAACGTTGTACCACAGGAATAAGATAAAGGTATGACACTATTGTTTTTACTTGGTTAAATAAAACTACCCAGTTCAGTGTAACTTGTCTGGTACCTTTGCCTGACGAGTTTAAAAGTGGTTTGTGTTGTTGATGGCTAGCTACATGTTGCCAACGCTGAACATGGTTGTAAACTGTTCTATTTTTTGTCTCCTCCCATTCAAACTTATCTTTTATGAAGAGAAATCTCTTGCTTCTAAAATGGCTGTTGTGAGACTTGTATTTCTACTTGTGACATGTAGTTGCTGGTATAAAGTACCACTGTTAAAGCTCAGCTATTTCAATGAGTTTGAGCACTGTGTTTTACAAGTCATTCTTAACTTTTAAAAAATATATTTGTTTTTAAAAATATTTTCCTGCTTCCTGACCTGTGGTCATTTCTGTTTTGTATGACCCTGTGTGACACTTACTAGTATTAGTAAGACAGCAGCACTTGGATCAAAGGCCTGAGTGCTAATCTTGTACATGTGAAATTGTGTGTGTGTGTAGGCTGAATAAGTTCCTGGCCCAAATGCATAGTCCAAGTACTAGGAGAATGGTCAACTTGGAGGTGCTAGGTTGTAAAAAGGAAAACACTGCCCTTTTTTTTTTTTTTTTTTTTCTTTCCCCCTCTTCTTTTGCATCAATAAAATCCAGATCTTCCTCAAATGCTCCTGAGCAATGAGTAAATCATTCACTCAAGGATGAATCCAGCCTCTTTTTTTTTAAATTTACAGAGAAGCTACATGACAGCAGTTCTCATTTTTCTATCTTTCTGGAACTGTGTTGTATGAAGCTTTATCATGTAAGACAGCTTTATTCCAAAGTATTATCTCTTTTGAGATCAATGTGTTTTGAGTAATTGTCAACACAGAGTAAGTTTAAAGTACGTTGACATGAGGAAAATTTGTCCTGTAAAACAGATTACAAAATAAAAAGTTGCATTAATTCTGAAAGGGTCATCAGCATCTTTGGTTGATGTTTTTGGTGTAATTAAATTTTTTATTTCCAAAATTACACTAATTTTCAAGATCAATGCATCAAATAATTTTTTTGTATTTTCTGTTCCTGAAGGAACAGCCTTAGAAAATAACGAATTCAAAGTAAATACAGTTTGTATTCTCACAGTTGAAATGCCTATTGTTTTGAGGGGTATATTTGGAAGATTTGCAACTTTTAAAGTAGTCTTAAGAATTTTGCACATTGACAGCATTGGGTAATGTTGTCTGCAGTCATTGATTAAAACTTTGTATTTTATTAATGAAAAAAAATTGTATTTTCTTAATGCAACTTTGAGATGAATTAATCCTGCTTCCCTTTTCCATGTGCTGAAAGTTGTTATTCCCTTTTTTCAGAAGCTTTTAGAATTGAATAACCTTCATTCTCTTATGTCCGTGGTATCAGCGCTGCAAAGTGCACCTATCTTCAGACTGACCAAAACCTGGGCTGTAAGTTATTCCTTGACCATTGTCTTTTCTGTCTTGTTTGAATTCTGAGGTTTTCTGAACTCCTCTGAATTGTTGAATTGCATGCTCTGGAAGGAGGTTCTTTATATTCTTGTTTTTGTGGTACCATCATAGCAGAAGTAGCAACCTGTTACATGTTTTGTGAGAGTTTAAATGTCTGCATGTTTTTAAACTTTTTTCCTGTAAGAGTTTCCTGTTTTCCTATCTGTTCTAGAAGCCACTGATTATATGCTCAAGAGGACTTTAGTTGATAAGTAATCTTAGAAGACCCTCGTGTAAAGTGTGTATCGGTATCCCATTATCCAAATCATTGTGTGTATCATTAATACGTTGCCTAAAAGGAAAGGAAGAATCTATTACAAATTATTATTATTATTATATAATAATATATAATACTATTATTACAAATACAAATCTATTACAGATACAGAAGCATTAATTTTGTGATTACTGTACCGTGCATTTCAGTTTTCATTTATTTTAGAAATTAAAATTCCATTTTCAGAAATTCAGTCTCTTGAGGGCAGAATTTCTCATTTAAATTTACTGTAAGTTTTGCTATTTCTTTAAAGTGGAATACACAATTATAATGTAATCCTGCTGTATGTAATCTTTAAATATACAAAGGATTAGGTAATTCTCATTAATTTAGTATTCCACCCAACATGGGTCACATTAACTGTTTAGAACTGATAAATAAAGATGGCTACGCCTAACTCTTTTACCTAAGTTTATTATGTCTGTAAAATGCCTGTAACTTTTTTATGGTTTGATTGCTCAGAATTAGGCTATAGTCTAATAAAAATGTAAGTGCCTGCTGGTTTGAGCAGCTTGATGAAGTTGAAACTTAAATAGGGGAAAATTGCTCATGTGTGAAACTAAGTGTGTGAATAATTCAGTGCAGAACTTAAACCTAAAGAGGTGTAAGGCTCTTTGCTGGCACAGTAGTTCAAAAATACAATACAGTGCAGAGTTAGGGCCTCAAGGAGTTCTCAGTGCTGTTTAGAAAGAAAACAGCAAAATTATTCTGAAATCTTTTCACTCTTGTACTTTTTATGTTACTTTTTATTAATAGCTGTTATTTAACTATGATGTGGCGTGCACTGTTCCAGAGTTGCAAAGGGCCTCAGGGCTCCCATTTACAATGCTGTCTTACTGATGACTCCTGTCAAGCCAATCCTGTTCTGAGCAAGACTGAATGAAGCAGTTAACTCATGTATATCCATTGCAGTATTTTTTTATAACAATGGGCAGACTCGCAGTTCTCTAGAAACAGAACAGCTAGGCTTAGGAACTCTGTAGTACAAGAGTTGAATTTTACAGAGGAAGAGGTGTATTAAGAAATGTGCTATGGAACAGCTGTCTGTTGTCAGAAAGTACAACTGCAAGAAGCCAGGGTACAGTGCCATAATTCTACACTCATTCTGACTCAATTGGCTTTTAAAATCATCTTAAAAATATTGCTGGTGTTTTTAAAAACAGCTGAAACAGGGAATGTGTTTTTATAGCTACAGTTGCGTATTTTGTGTTTACTTTTCAATCGTCTGTCACTTTAGGATCTTTTGCATTGCTAAATATTTTTCTGATTTTCTGTAGTAAGTCCAGTAATAGAAAACAGAGATTTAAGTATAATAGTGATTTACTTTCCTTATACTTTTTTCCAAAAAGTTTTGTCATACTTTTAATAATGCACTGTTGAAATGGCACAATTTGCATTTATTTACAGCATTTTCCATTGCTATTTCTACTTTCAAATTCAAGATGATTTTTAGGAATTCTGATAAACTATGAGAATGTTGGTGACCCTATAGTAACATATTTTTCCTCTAAAAATTTATTATTGCTGGGGTTATTCAAAACTCTGAAGGTAGTGTTATATGGATCCTTGATAAAATATTCAGAAATAATAGTCATATTTGTTCATAGCTTAAGAGGCTGAATTGCCTTTTTCTTTTTCCCCTTAACAGGTAGCACATTTTCAAACATCGTGCTGGTTTGGGTGATGATGATTAATTTAATTTTAACTTGACTATGCTTTCCTTTACTGTGGGCGATTCAACAAATTATTATTTGTTGGTTTTGTGCGGATTTGTCTTTTAAAATTTTATGATCTCCTTAATTTTTTTCTATGTAGCTTTTGAATCGCAAAGACAAGACCACCTTTGAGAAGCTGGACTATTTACTGTCTAAGGAAGATAATTATAAAAGGACACGAGAGTACATCAGAAGCTTAAAAATGGTTCCTACTATTCCATATTTAGGTGAGTGTGAACAATTACTTTATCTGTAGCTCATTTTGACTGACAAGCACTAATGTAGCATGTTGTGCACCTGAGGAACACTGTATATAGAAGGTATGGTTCACTTCATTTGATATTTAGAAAAATTAGATCTGGTGGAGATTTTTAAGCTCTACACTGTCTAGGTTCTCTGACTTGTAGAAGTTTTGTGCATTACTGACATCTGAAATGACAAGTATGTCTGTCGTTTTGATGTCTTCAGAATTTACAAGAGCATTGGGTTTCAGAAGTGTCTTTGAGTACAGCATGATTGAAGACCTCCTTCCTGTGGCTTTCCCTTTTGCTGGACTGTTTTTTGAGATACCTCATAACTTAATATCTCTAAACTGTAGTTGTTGGTTTGTGTCAGTTTCTCGTAAATACTTTGAAAAGAGATATAAACTGAATAGCCAATTCAGTTGACTGACTTGTCTTTTCAGTATTCCCTTGTATTATTCCTGTAGACACACTATATTGTTATTTCCCCAATGGCTCTTTTAACTCGCAATTCCTGCCCGTTACAGAACTGTGCTAGTATTCCTGAGGAACACTGCAAAAACGAGATTCCTGTTAAACAAGGCCATTCAGACACCGGAATGTCTTTCTAGTGATGAGTTTTTTAAAAGAAAGTTAATCTAAGAAGTATTTAACCATGTCTTCTGTAAGTGTTATAATAGAAACAATAAGATAATTTATTGTCATTATTTTCTAGTGCTCAAGAAAAGACAAATACAGTGCTTTTTCTATAGCAGTCCATGTATGCAAAACATGGTCCTGGTGAAGTAATTGCTTTGAACATTCTGTAAATATGACTTCCAGAAAAAATGTATTTAAAAAAAATCAAACTAAATTTGGAATTTCCATTACAGATATTCAGCACAAGTCACTAATGTTTGGCTAAGTTTGTAAGCAACAGAATACAGCATAAAGAGATGTCTTCAACATTTTAAAGTATTGGTATAACCACCAACTCCACTTCTAATGCAAACTCCTCATCTATCATCATTCTGCCTTGTGCTTCAGCCACGTAAACTCCACAAAATCAAATGTGAAATACACCTTTACCTAAAGTACTAGGAATGGCTGTCATTCCTGACATAGGAATTCCAGTTAATGGTCTACAATTACAGCCACACATATGAAAAGAAAATTTAGGTATTCTAGGAATGATTCACAATAGTTCTTGAAAGAACTGTGTTGTATTCCTAGAAGGCTTCTCATTATTGTGATACTTCTTACGTAGCGTGAGCAAACCTGACATATTCATGGAATTTCAAAAAGATATGTGAGGAAAACTTTACTTTTTGCATAGGCTTTTTGGCACCACAAACTTCTTTGTAGTCTTAAAGTATTCAAGGGACTAAAAAAAAAAAAAAAAACCTTTATGTGGATGTGTAAGTGCTCGAACCAATCAGTAGCTTAATCTAGTTTGCAGCAGGCTTTTTAGAATCTTCATCCCTTTGGCTTTTTTGCTGTTTATTCTGTTGCTTTAGTGCATGTACTTCAGAAGTTCATGATGTGTATTGTGTTTATTTTAAATGGTTTGGAGATAGTTTTTTATTTGGGTTTTTTTGTCTCCCCATTCCCCCACCCTCCCCCCAAGCAAGGGGCATAGATCCATAAAGGTGAGATCCTGTCCAAATTGTCATTTGCAGAACTGCTTTCATTCTTTACCAAGAAACTGTTAGAGAAGAAAACAGATGTGCCAAGCCTTGTTGACAAATCTCTTGTCATGGACAGCCTGATTTAAAAGCTGAAAAGGCAGTTTATTAGGTTAGGACGTAGAGGATATGAACAATAGCTGGGAATATTTTACATACTGTATTTGTATTTATGAAGTGGAAGACTGGCATAAATTCGGGACTGTAAAATTTTCATGCATTTGAGTACTATTTGTATACAGCTGTCCTGCCAGTTAGTCTATTAAGCTGTCTTCATCCTTCTTTGAAGGAATGAAGTTTGAATTCAGGCTTGGTTTGATTCTGGTCAAGGTTAAAATCATTAAATGCTCTATCTTTTCTGCTAATCTTCTCTTCAAGGTTGTTGCATAGGTCTGAAAAGGCTATGTCTACATGACATACCAGAGCTCACCTCCATTTATTTCAAGCATGTTCAAAATTGTCATCTGGACAAACTTCACATATCATGCAGCCTCTTTGCATTAAGCCTTTCTGTGTCACAGCAGTTTTGTTAGTGCTTGCCATTGATGGTTGCTTTTGTGTTGGTTTTGTGTTTATGCTAGTTTTTGTCGGTTTTTTTGGCTGAAGAATAGAAATCTTGGTAGCTTTAATGATCACTGAAAGCAGAATTTTGTTTCTTCCCTGTGGGGCTTTCTCATTAGATGTGCATAAAATATATCTTATTCTTTATTTGCATCTGTAATGAACAATGCCTAAGTCTGCGGAGCATCTCTAGCTGGAAGTTTGGGGGGAAACAAGGTCCTGTTTTTTATGATGATCCTTAATGAATTTATATAGCAATAAGGGACCATATGTTCTGCATGCATGAGATACATGCCTGATAAGAATTGTCCCAGGTACCTCCCTATACACTTGTACTCTGTCATCAACTGTAGTGCTGCTCTGAGCATTCTCATAGTCTCTTAGATGTAACTTGTCTTCTGTTTATGTTGTGCAATTGAGGTACATCAACAAGCCCTGTGAGGTTCTATCTTGGATCCCTGAGGATTCCAGGACTCTGATTAGGTCATGCTGTGGCCTGAGGGAAGATTTTGGAAAACTTTACTGGTAGCTAAGCTAGGTCTTAAGCCCCAGAGTTTATTACACAACGTGAACATGCAGTGGGAGAATTTTAAACACTGTTCCTGCAGAAAGTTGGAATGATTGCTTTTTATTTAGTCTGCAAGAAATATATAAGAATTAAAAAATAATAATTAAAAAATGGGGTCTATTTCCTTGCTTTCAGTCTCAGAAACAGTTTTTGGTGATAATAGTATGAGACATGTGAAGACTATGTACTGAATTCTAGAGAAAAAAAAAATTTAAGACTTTGGTATATGGCCACAACAAAACCAGAAGTCTGAACAAGAGACCATGTCTTCATAGGCATATAGGTGTTTAACAGCCTTCAGAAAGTATCTAAGAGTAAGACACATACGTATTTCTGAGAACCTACCTAAATGATGCTTTCACTCATACTTTTTCTTCTCTGCTGTCCTGAAGCATTGGATTATCTTCTGGATCAAGAAAGTATGCAAATCATATTTAAAAGTAAGACTTTCAACAAAGACAAAAAATGAGGTTCTGTCATTGGTATAAGTTGCAGATTTTGGAAAAATCTGTCCAATTTGCATTACCAAACAGACTTTTTAGAAAAATAAAAACCAGGAAAGCGTATCCATGAACACTTTTTTGTACATAAGAGAAGACATGTACCTACTTCTGGAATGAGTGTTTCTCTCAGGTGCTAAATAAATATATATGTAGTTCAACTTGAAGAGGTATTAAAAGAGAGACCTACAGTTAAAACCCTGTTCAGTGTTCATAGTCTCCTTTTCTTTTGTGGTGTATACAAAGTAGCCATTTGACAAATGGGTTTTTTTGTCAGTATTTCACCTGGGAATATTTCTGCACACACATTGTTGTTAGTGAATGTAGTCCAAGTGGTTTTGAGACTTTGTGCACTCTCTGGCTTGCTTAGTCTCCACAGGCAGCACCAGACCTACTGTCCTGTCAGAGTGAGGCATTTGTGACTTCAAGGTTTGCCAGTGGGAAAACTGAAGTTTTGTTTCTGTTAAATCCTTCACTTTGCTACTAAGATGGTAAACAAAGAACTTCAGAAGTAGCAAAATCTTTTCAAATAGGGCATCCACAGATTACATACACTTGATACACTGCATTTTTCTTTTATCACGGCAGTTCTGATTCAGATTCAATTTGAATTCAGAAAAAAAAATCAGAATTCAGAAAAGATCAAAATAAACAGAAAAGCTCAGGAAGTTTTTGGTTTATTTTGTGAAGAAACTACATTACATATTCATATAATGAACTGTTTTCTGGCTTTATTAGTAATTTAGGATGATGCTAAGCTGGAGCTAAAAGGGTAAATGTTTTAAAATCACTGAACCTGGATAACTAGAGCTCAAGAATTCTGCATAGGCTTCCTGGGCCAGAATTGCTGTCTTTGTATTAGTGACCCTCAGTGCCTCAATGGATTTCTCTTTCATGAACTCATGCACTCTCTCTTTAAACATATGTAAACTCCTTGCATCCACAGCACCCGGCTGGGAAGGATTTCCTCAGCTCTGTCTAGTACCACATTCTTTTGCTTGATTTGAACATGGCATTTTCTGCCTTCACTAGCTAAACCCTACCTTGTTCTTTATGCAACTTCTTGAGGCTACTCCTGATGTTATGGACTTCAGTCATTATCTGTGTTGTCTTCACACTAAATCTTCAGTTACCTTGCTTCCAAAAGGAAGTGTCCTTGGATTACATGATCATGCCTTGTACAGATGCCACTTGGAATCTTTGACAACCTTCCGTGGCAGCATTTCAGTTCTGTATCCTTTTTTAGGGGAAGAGAGTGCGTGTGGACTGCAAGATAAAAGTGCATGTTAGACTTATACAGTGACTTCAGAAAGTTTTTTGTGTTTTGCTTAATAATTCCTAACATTCTGTTAGCTCAAAGTTTAGTAGCAATCAAAAAAGGAAGTTGTTTTCAGGAACTGTTATTTTAATCCCAAGATCTTGCCTTTATTGGCAATTATTTGCTCCTTTTGTTTTATATGGGAATTTGGGACTTTTTTTCCTGTGGATGTCTCTCTTGTCTGTAGATTTTTCATCTCCTGTCTTATTGTCCAAGCAGTCTGTCTCATAAATCCTTCTGCAGTTCCTCTCAGTCAGCCCTTCTCTTTGCTCCCTTCAATTAGTTAATATCATCAGCAGATTTTTGCTCCGTTGTTCACTCCCATTTTCAGGTCACTTACGAGTATGTTGAACAGCATGAGTCCTAGCACAAATTCCTGTGGATAACAGTCAGCACTGCTTATGTAAAATATTTCTTATTAAATAAATTTCATGGCCATCCCTAATGGCCATACAGAAAAAAAAGGCATTGAAAAATTGGTATGAGTTATTGGAACTTCTTTGAAAATAATTTCAGGTGTGAAGGAATGTTTAGTTTATCCAAAAAGAATATTCAAAGGGGACTTGTTTCAGTGAATAAATATCTCCTGGGGGAGACAATATTAGGTATGGAAAAGCTTCTTTAATCTGTCTGCTTAAATGAACAAGTAGACTAATAGATCTATGTTAGGAGTAAATAGCGAACTTACAACACTGAATGAGAGTAAAGAAGTTTCTGAAGATTTGCAGAGTTCATGGGGCTCCCATTTCATGCTGTAGAGCCTCTTGTCTCTCACTGCAAGACAGTTACTTAGTTGTGGGATATCAGTTCTCATTCCATCTGGGGCAGTCTGAGATTGTTTGAGACACGCTGGAGAACGTGCTGGGGAGTTAAATAACTGCTTAAGTTGACCAAATACCCTGGTTTTATAGAATTGGCTCACAGCCTTGTGTAAGAAATGCTTTAGTACTATCCAGTTATTGGGACATCACTCCAAGCCAGTTTTAATTAAATTTAAAATGAAAATATTTCTCAAATGGGCAAAAGTGTTACAAGCCTAATAAAAGACAGGTAATGAAAATGAAAGGAAAAAACCTGCATGTTACTGAGTTACAGGGTTGAATCTGAAATTCCTGCTGGTGTCCAGCCAACCTCCTTTAGACTTCCTGTCCTCCTGCGTATGTTGTATGTCAGGTTTCGTACATCACAAAGAGCCTCTCCCTAGTGATTGCAAAGACTAAGCAGTGTTGCTGCTCTTTTAAAGTAAGGTTTTCCCTGCTTCCTAAGTGGTGCAATTTAACCTTTGTGTAACCAGATGAATACAGGAGACAGCAACTAGTATGTTTACAACCTCAAGCTATAATATGAGAGATTAATATATTCCTTATGATGTTAAAACATCCAATAGTTCTTTTCTTTCCAGACAGATCTTCCAAGCTTTAAAAAAAAAAAAAAGAGAGAGAGAGAAAAAAATAATGAGATTGGCAATGCTGTGGTCTGGACTGTTGGAAGCATTTAGCCACGGTGTGATCTAAGAAAAAACAGCAGTCACATTGTGTTGAAAATTCATGGGTGCAGTCACTAGCTACAGCTTTTTCCTGTCTTCACTGTAGGTGATCTTTTAGGTTGTATCTGTACGTTATAGAAAGGACAAAGATGGGTATGTTCTGTTACAATCTACAGATTTCACTGAGTCGTGGTGTTTTGTTTTGTTTTTCCTTGGAATATAATATAATGCTGAAAACTTTGAATTATAATAGAATAGTTTCAGGAAAGAACTTGCACGAAATAGAATAACGAGTTGTCTTCTGAAGTAACTTAAATCTTGTGATATAGCCTTTTGTCTAAATGCTATAGGTGGAGCCCCATTGTTTAGTTCCTGATACACAGATAATGTATTAGTTAACAGCATTTTCTTTACTGTTCTGAAAAAGGTAGAAATATTTCAGAGTCTGAAAAGCAACCTAAGTTCTTAGGAGGTTAGCAGTTTCAGAATTATTTTTACAGTACTTTTTGAAATGAAGAAGGAGTAGAGGAGAATTGAAGCTGTTAGAACTCTTCTCAATTGTGCTTCAGTTCTCCCCTTCTGTATAAACTCACCTGATATGCTTTTGCAAATTATAGGAAATGTTTTGTATGTGATTTTTAGGCAGCATAGTGTTGTCAGAGATGTACTTCTTTGGGGAGTGATGAAACAAGAATGTAACTGAAAGAACTGGAAATAATTAGAGAAACAGGGGAAAAACTAAGACCTTTCACAGTTTATAGTAGTGAAATGGTGGATCTATTGAAAACTGAGTTCCGTTGTGTGAATTTGAAAAAGAATAGGCATAGTGAAATTTTGCAAATCTGTGATTCTGCCAATATACTTGCCAATAACTTACTTCACTGTATAAGTTCCAAATTCTCTATGTTTAATTGTTTTTGATGTGCCAGCCTCTGGGTTTGTTTAAAATTTTCATGCAAATTTTATGCAAAAAATACCTCATTAAGCATTGGGATGTGGGTTTTGTTTGGGTTTGGTTTTTTTTTTTTTTTTTCCCCTTCCATTTTCTAGAGGGCTTATCTGACCAAGCCTTAGCTAAATTATGAAATAATGATATGGTCCTTATTGTTGTCCTACTTTGATGGTCCACACTGAGCCAAGCAAAGTCCAATTGGTAAATACTTTTCCTGAATAGAATCTGTGTAGTAACATGGACAACTTTTTCCAATGCCTTTCATTTCAGTAAATCTGTATGTTTTAAATGTTGCCCTACAACACTTCTGCAAAGTATTTATTTTATTATGATGTAAATATGACTTTTAAAATATTATAGGAACTAACTTGTTAGGTACAACTGGATATATATTCTTGTTAATTTGGACCTTGTTTTCTGTATCCTTTCCACTCCTTCCTTCCCACCCCCAGTTGGTTTGAATGTGTCAGATATCCTCAGTTCTTCTTTGTCAGCCAGCTGAGCCACAGTTCTTGTTGTTAACATCGCTCTTGGCCAATGATACAACAGCACAATCTTTTTTTTTTCTCTCCTCCATTTTCTAAACTATTCTGTTCTCCAACTTCTTTTAGCTAGTGAATTTGTTAAATCTAAGTGTAGATACACCAAGCTTTCTTGTTCTAGCCACACTGCCCTATCACCCAAAATCCTGGTTCTTTCCTCCATTGTAAGGCTTTTGACACTGTTTCCCACAATCCTCAGTGACAAACTTGCAGTTTGGTATGGACTAGATAAGTGGATAGCGAGGTGGACTGAAAACTGGCTGAACTGCTGGGCTCAAAGGGTTGTAATGAGCAGCATGAATTCCAGCTGGATACCACTGGGCAGCAGTGTGCCTCAGGGCTCAATATGGAGTCTGATATTTTTTTAATATCTTCATTAATGACCTGCACAATGAAATATAGTGTGCCCTCAGCAAATTCGCAGATGATACAAACCTGAAAGGAGACCTTGATAGACCAGACAATTTTTCTGCCGTTCAAGAGGACTTCAGCAGGCTGGAGAACTGGGTGGACAGGAACCTCAGGAAGTTGGTTAAAGGGAATTGCCACGTCTTGCATCTGGGGAGGGGTAATGCTGTGTACCAGTACAGGCTGGGGGCTGACTGGCTGGAAAGCAAGCTAGTTGGAAAAGGACCTGATGGGTGTCAAGCTAAGGTGGCCAACAGCATCCTGGGTTGCATTAGGAAGAGTGTAGCTATCAGGTCAAGAGGAGGTGATTCTTCCCTCTACTCAGCACCAGTGAGGCCACATCTAGAATACTGTGCCCTGTTCTGAGCTTTCCAGTACAAGACATGAACATACTGCAGTGAGCCCAGCAAAGCACCACAGAGACGCTTAAGGGACTGGAGTATCTGTCAGGAGGAGAGTCTGAGGGAGCTGAGATCGTTTAGCCTAAAGAAGAGAAGGCTTAGGGGGGAAATACTATCAATGTCTATAAAAATCTGATTGGACGCTGTAAAGAAGATGGAACTAGACTGTTCTTGGTGGTATCTAGTGAATGGACAAGAAGCAATAAACACAAGCTGAAATACAAGAAATTCCATTTAAACTTAAGGAAAAAACATTTTTATGGTGAAGGTGGTCAAACACTGGAACAGGTTGCCCAGAGAGGTTGTGAAGTCTTCGTCCTTGGAGATATTAAAAGCTACACCGGATAATGCCCTGAGCAACCTGCCCTTGATGAGCATGCTTTGAGCAGGGAAGTTGGACTAGATGATCTCCAAAGGTCCCTTCCATTCTTAACTATTGTGTGTGACAAGTACTGCATATCAGTCAAATGCTTTATTTTCTGGAACTTCAAGACTACAGACTGCAAAGAATCTCGGGATACTTCTTAGGTAGATCATTCAGCCTCTTCAGATCCAGGCAACTTTAGCACTCACTCTGTTTCTCTGTATCTCATTTCTCTTCCTCAGAAAAGAGAAAAAAGCATCTTGAGCTTATGAGAGAAGTGACCATTTTTAGATTAAGACTTTAAATTAAAATTTCTCTCTAAGGTAGGCCAGAGATTTTTTTTATTACTTTGATTTGGGTCCACCCTACAGCTATGTCTGTCCTTCACCCATCTTTAGATGAGAATCTGATGGTTTCTTACGATGCTATTTGCAGTTTTTCTCTAGCTATCGACTGTGTTTCTCAATGATAGTTTAATCTGATGCTTATTTTCCTTACAGGTTAGCTATTCGAGCCCACCGTTATACGCTCTGTCCTTCACCTTTCATTGAAAATAGCATCTGTGAGTGCTATCATATTAGCTGAAAGTGTGGGGAAGAGTGAAGTCCCTATGACCAAGCATTCTTTAAAAGGCTTTTTCTTCCTCATATTCTTTTCCAGGGAGGAGGAGCGTAGCACAGCTAATGTCATTTAAGAACTTAGCTTGCCTAAGTTCTTCTCTTAGATGTGGTATCTCCAGGGTTAAAACAGGTCTTCATACACTGACTTTCGTGCACTTTTTTTAATTACATGGACACAACTCTAGGTAAATCACTCGCCTTTTACGTAGAAAAGTTAAGGAATACAGTTATTTTAACAAAAGACTGTCAGCCTGCACGTGAATTTAAAGCCTGTCATGAGTGTATACTAGGGAGGTGTATCTGTAACCATATCTCCTGCTACAGAAAAGCACCTGTAATTAGCTTTTCTAGTGAATGCCCCATTCTTGAGATCTATGCAATGGATACCTGAAGTTCTCTGCATTCCTTCACCAAGCCAAGCATGAAGTAGCACTTGGAAGAGTATCTTGAATTTGCTATCTTCATAAAGCTTCTGATAGTTCTTTTCATGCAACCTGTGAGTGCAGGGAGGTAATGCTCCTAGTGACCCATGTTTTAAAAGTGAGCAAGCACTCCAGAGTAGTTAGTTACCGGTAGCACGAAGTTCTTCCAAACTAATACACATATGGCTAATGCATTGTTTGTTTTTCTGCCCCTGTATCTTAGTCCGTGGATTATGTGTTGTGCTCTACCTGGATATGCTGTGGTAGCACGTTACCGAAGGACTCCAAGAAGAGGGTGGAGTATGAACGTGACCTAAGGATATTGCTATGCTGAAGTATTTTCAGGAAGTTTTGATTATTTAGTTATAGACATATAATGAATGTGCATGCACACTATGCACGTTGAAGAACTCATAAGTGACTTTTCTAAGGTAGGCGGCGTCAGTCTACTGTGTGTGTTTTCTTCTGACAAAACTAGTGGTTAGTTGTAGATGTTAGCAGGAATTTTACTGCCTTAATGCTACAGTCCTAATCATTAGAGCACTGTGGCCAGGCTGTAGAGCCAGTAGATGCGTTTAATATTTCTTACCTAAAACTTAATTGTTTTCCAGAGTCCAGTAGATAAACCAGTGGAGATAAAGCTTGAATACAGTTTGAAAATTTTGGGGTTTTCATATGACCTACAAAAAGTTGTTCTTCCTTGGGATGTGTGGAAATTTAGTATTTTTCTCAGCTGAAAATTGCTTTGCTTTTGATGTTGCAATATTTAGACACTTCACACACATTAATAGTAGTTGCATATCAGAGTTGATTTGAGTCATGAGGCACAGTGGTGTGAAATTAAGAAATTATCTCTTCTTTGCTATGAGTAATCTGAACTAAAACAGGATGAAATCTGAACATGTCAAAATAACATTTGTTGCTTTATTAAAGGATTACAATATTACAGGGGTAATGTAATATATTAAAAAACCTAGTTTCAGTTATATACAAAACATGCTACATGACACATCAGTTTAATGCACATCATACTGTTGTAAAGAAGTGATGAGGTAATAAGGGGAAAAAGTGTGCAAGCACACGCACACAAATGCACAGTAAGTATCTTACAGGCTTACTGAAAAATATATTGAACTTCTAGAGGCTTTTACTCTCCTTCTTATATGCATTCTTTAACTTATATTTTTTCATAGCAGTTGCTGTTTTGAAATGGGTGTTACAACAATCTGTTCTAGAAACCTACCCCAGAAGAATATTAGAATTATCCCAGTCAGAATTTCATAGTTGTGACTGACCTCTAAGTATAGATGAGTAAATCTATTTAATAATTTGACAGTAATATGTTATAATTGTGAAATATGGTAAATATAACTTCTTTTGGCTACAGGTAACTTCTTTATATAATTTTCATCTACTGGCTAAGGGTATTAAATAGCTTATGTATTGGTATCCATCATTTGCCTGCAAAGTTGGATAGTCCCTTTAATTTATATCCAGCCATTTCTGATTACAGAGGTTACACAGCAGGTAATGACTGAAGTCAGGTACAAAATACTGTGACAGTTGTTGTGTAGTATAACATGTTGGCTATACAGCACACTATCTCTCTTGTAAATCTGGATTAATTTCCATATGCAGGTAGCTACTTCATTTTGGTAAGGAAAATCATTAGTGTTTTAAATCTAAAATATTTGAATCAAATGTGAATTCTAATTTATATAGGAGCAGATTATTAAAATGCTCAAAGTGAAGGGGGAAGGTTGGATTTATCACAACAGTAATGGTTTGAGTTATCTGCTCTCAAAATCAAATTATATAGTACTAACTTTATTCATGGCAGTTAACAAAGATTAAATTAGAATACTCACACTACTGTACATGTACCAGCTACACAGTTCAAAGGATATGATTTCCTATGTCAAATGATTGCTCATAATAATAATAATAAAACTCTTGCTGTACAGTTTGTAATATTTCCTGTATTTGAGAATATTTATACATAATATAACATACAAAAATATTTAAATGTTGGGGCAGTATTTTTACCGTCCAAACTTAATTTACAGGGAATAAAAAACAGAAAGTTTATCTACAGTCCATCTAAACTGCCAGTTCTAAAAGGCTTAATATAACTACTTTTAGTACCAAGAGGTATTCTGAATGTTATGTCATTTCAGTTCCTTTATTTTCTTCAGCTTTTTTTTTCCTGGAATGATTCTTGAAAATACAATATACAAGCCCTCACATCTTAGCAATAAATGTACAATATCTTACATTCTTCATTTCTGAAAAGATAATTCCAGATAATAACATCATAGCTTTATGTGATTTTTAGAACAAGAAAGCAAACCAAGAGAATTATTTCAGTGGAATGTATTGGGGTTAGGTCTTATCATCATAACAACTTTCTTGAGTGAATATGATCCCCCCCTGAATTCAGCCCAGTAAACACCATCCTGATATCGACTGCGATAGTGTCCTCCACGATACCAAACTCCATTGAGATTTGAATGAGCACATGCATTGTACCACCATCCTCCCTTCTGGTAATGAGCGCAATTACCTGCAAAAGAAAGCTCTAATTCAGTCTTAGGAGCATATGAAAAATCTTACAGCAAGCAAGCAAGCTAAGCACAAAACAATTTTTTTTTTTTTTTTTTTTAACTGTGTGTTTTAACATGTGGATACCATGCGGTACAAGGTGAATTTAGGCTTCTTCAGGAACCAGTGCTGTAGTTAGGTTCTACAGATAGACTCATTAGTGTTACTCTCCCTTGCTGGAAAATTTGTTTGCATTGCTGTCTCAAATAACCCAACATAGTGTATTTTACAGACCTTTGTTTAGTGTAACTGATAAATATTTAAATGAGAATTTTTGTTTCAGTGTTAGTACATATAGGGGTTGACACATCAGTTTGTGCTTCATAAGTTGCTAACTGACAAATCTCTAAAAATGTAAATTTTTTTTGTGTGTACGTATATCACCATAAGTATTTTTCTTTTTTTTAAAAAAAGAAGGGGGGGGGGGGGGGGGGGGGCAAGGCAACTGAAAGGGACTTTGTACCTGTGTATACATCATGGTCCCGGTCCAGCGTGGTGAACTGTTTACCATTGTGCCAAGTGAAAGAATCTCCCGCATTGCCATTGTAGCGTCCCAATCTCAACTTGTAATATTCGCTTTCTGGCTCCAGTCTGAAGCTAGCATACTCAGCAAAGACTTTTCGGCCTGACCAGTCTTCCATTGTTATGAGCAGTTTGTAGTTGCCTTGATTTGTTAACCAATAAATATTTTCTAGTCCAAGCCAATATTCTCCATCTATATTACCAAATCCTTGCTGTAAAGGAAGCAGGAGAAGCATGTTAATTTTATGCATCTGTTTCAGTGATAAATCTGAGTGTATTCTTAAGTAGAAAACCACATTAACTTATTTTATAGAGACTTCCTCTTCTGGAAAGGTAAACACACAGGTTCCTTTTCAAGTAAGCTGTTGGCCAGACTCTAAAATCACCCTTTAAATTAGCCTAACCAGTAATTTTTAGAGGGTAGAAAACATCAAACTGCTCACTTGTCCTAACCTTGTATGTTTCCCAGTTCCTGAAAAAGTTGACAGACCCATCCAGCCGTCTCTGAATGACTGTCCAGCCACCAGGGTCATGCCGTTGATCACACCAGACCTGCATAAGCTGGTTTGTGTTTTCTGGTTTTACAAGATAGATGGAGCTTGTATCATGGCCATCTTCTAATGCTTGTAGACAGTCTCTCCAGGGCCCTGTGTCAAAACAGAAGGACTCTGCATCAAAATGCAATTGAGCATATCTTCAGTGTAGGGCAGTATTTGAATTGGTAGCTTTTTACAGTAGATTTGCTTCTGCCGAGTGGTGCGTTTGTTTTTCCTCTTATTGGAGGTACAGTGTCCACTAAGTGTTTTCAAACAGGTTCATTTGTTGTAACTTTATTTCTGAACCATTTCACAATGAATTACTGATAAAGGTAGACTTTTATTTTAACTTATTTTATATAAGGCATCTGCACTTACAACATTGATTATATCTCCAAAGACACTAAATATGAATGACTCCATAGGTAAGTATTAATATTAATAATTTCCTTTAGAAAACAAAACGGTAAGTTTGACTTTGGTTCTGTCTTTCAGAAATTCAGCTTTTTAGATCCCCAAAAATGTCATTGGCATGGACATTAACAATGGAACGGGCAATATAAATTAAGAATGTAGGTGTTACTGTTGTCACCTTAATAAATGATAACACAAAATAGAAATTAAGATTTGTAACATGGACTGCCCACTTACATAATGAGAGAAATTGTAGATAAATGAGAAGACTTTTAAAATACTTTGCATTCACAGAAATTACAGATAATGTGCTCCTATTTTCAGAAGGAGAATGCATTTTTTTTTTCCTTGAGTTTAGTAGAGTCTATAAAGAGCTTACTCTTTTTGAAAGTATCTTACATTCATGGTTTTTAAAGAAATTTTCTCCAATGGGAAGATAGTTAGATTCCATATTAATAAGCCTTTGAGAAATTTAGATGTAAACAATTTAGGAGTCTATGTTGATACCTGCAGATAGACTCCTGCAGCTGATTTGCTGCTATCCTTATGCCGCCTAAGCGGAAGAGTGAAGTCAACAAGAATCCTCAGGATTAGAGACCCTTGATTGATGATCCTCCTCCCGGCCCCACCCCTGAAAGAGGAAGCCTTGTCAGATCTTCTCGTGAGGAGTCTTACTGAAGCATATGTTGCTATCAAGAGTAATTTTTTTAAAATTATTTCAGTTCATCTACCGTTTTTCATAATTCACTGTCCAACACTGGTAATGGTAGAGCTACCCTTGTACTCAGTAAATGAGTTAGTAATAAATCGGTTTTATAGACGCAACCTCAGTGTTTTGGGGGGGTTAGGGTTTTTTTGGTCTTTTTAACTAGTTATCAAAAATTCAGTGTACCAGGAGGCAATCCACGTTTTTGGTTTGTGGCCACACTGTGTTATTCTTGTTTCCCTAGTCATATTCACAGACTGTACCTAGAGTGCTACTTCTAAGCCCCTTCTCTATTTCTCTTGTGGCTAACTGTTCAGATTTCTGGCAGTGCATGTAGATGCAGTATTCTGTGACACAGTTGCATGGCTTATTATGAGAGGTGGAAGAAGACAAATATAACGAATGCTGGTAATTTAAATTGCTCTTGTTTATTTTATCACAATGTGTACGTAGTGGCACTTATTAAAAACAAAAAAGAATGTGGCAGGTCAAAGTCATTATTGAAGAAACTCCTAAAATAGTCAACCACAAATCTTTGATCTTGTCTTCATAAAAATAAATATATAGCAGTATATGATGTAGTATTTACAGCTTTCTAATCTTGCAGTTTCTTTCTAGGCCATGTAGCAACAGTGCTCTACTGCACGATTCTTTTCTCTGAAAGTGCTTTAAGATGAAGATAAACTATTATAAATACTTCAAAGCAGAATTTGTTATTACTTTTTCCATGATAGGTGTTTTTTTGTCAGGTACTAACTTTCCAAAATTTTGACTAAGGTGTGTAGTCTGAGATTTGTTATCTGGCATCAGAAATGAAAGGGAATGTACTGAAGACGTCTGGTCTTCAGACGTCTGGTCTTCAGACCCCCTGTCTCTGTAAGACACCATGGTTAACTCTGCCTAATGAAAAAAATACTTTATTTATGTGAGGCTCTTTTGTACTTTGTAGCAGCTTAATTTAAACACCTTTTAGTAAGAAACCTGTTCAGTACTTTCGGGAAATACATATGGACTGTATATCAACCACAATTCCATCTGCATAGACACTGAGCCCTTCAAATATCTCTAAAAGCAATACAAAATTGGTATTATGAAATCCAAGTTGATTCTTATTCAAGGTGATTGGATGATGATATGTGATTCAGATTTGTTTACTGCTTGTTCTACTGTTCTTAGCATATTTGCTATCAATCAGTGGAAATTTTTTTTTTTCAGTGTCACATTTGCCACCTTTCATTCCTCACATACTAAGGCAATTTTTGGTGAGAGATTACACAGTAGTTAATTATTTCATATTTCATTTCCTTTAGAATTCTTGAGGAATGTGCTTTACTATCTGCAGTCTGTTAGTATTCACTTTTCTCATTGGCTTTATATCCTCTTCTACCAACATTTCAGTTTGAAATAAATCGTGCAGAGTATCCTCCTTGCCACCAACCTAGTCAACAGAGGAACCTCAACGTGTCTCCTCAATGACTACTCATATCAAAATTAATTTAGATTTTCTACTGTTGCCTTAATTTATCTGAGTATATCTTTTTATCTTTCCCTATAAACTTTGTTAGGTGTCCTGTTCCTGATGTGTTAGAAATCAGATTTCGTATGCCTTTTTTTCCTTTTGCAAGTCTTTCTTAAGATTTTAATGTGTCTTTATATTTAACCTGACAGAGAGTATGTTCTTTTCTTATTTCTCCATTTGGACATGACTTCAGTGCTTTGAATGATGTCGTCTTTCTTACAACACTGCTCTTTCACCAGGCTGCTTAACCATGACAAGATTGCCTGGTCCTCTCAAAGTCGTCTTGTGTTTGGGTTTTTTTTGGTTTGTTTTTTTTAATGGATGTATAGTTCTGAATTTCCAATAGGGTATCTCTTTAAATAGTCTCTGTAGTAATTGAAAACTTTTAACCTTTTCAGTTAACACTTCTAGTTTATGCATTGGTGTTATAATATTCTGCTATTTTGTGTCGTTTGTGTCTCCCAAGTTTCTGATAGGCTATTATATTAAATCTTGCTAAAGCCCCAAGTTACTAGTTCTTGGGTTTTTTTTGTTTTTTGTTTAAGTGGTAATGTTTGTTCAGAAGCATATCTGTGTTTGGCTTAGCCTCACACACACACACACACACGCCTAGTATTTCTGTGCCCTGTTCAAACAATCTGTTTTTCAGATTACATTTTAGCATTTCTTACTTGAATTTTGTCCATTGCTCCTATCCAAAGATTTTACTTGATGGTACGAAATCTGCAGTGCTTTACCTAAAGGATATATCAGTTTAAACCATCTGATTCATTAAGCCATAATTATCAGTATGAATATATATATATCATCTGTCTGTCTTATGTTATTATGTATGTTTATTTTTGTATACTACTAATGCCTTTTTTGAAAATGTGTGTGACCATATAAAATTAGCATACACTGTATGTTAATATTGCATTAACCTTACCATTACTGTTTGCTGTTTATTATTTAACTGTTTATTCTTTATAATGCAGCATGGGGTTAAAATGTCTACCTGCAAGTTCTGTCTGGTAGAATATAATAAACTGGTTTGTGTGCATGTGTTTCCAGGAATAATCTCCTCTATAGCAATTGCACAAGGAAACATACATTTCATAATTGGTATAACTGGCTACTATAAATGTTTTGGTCCCAGAAAAAGATTTGTTGATTTGTTGGGTAAGGATGATGAATCAAATTCATTCAGTTTTCAAGTTCAGCTTTCATTTGTCTTGAGTCCAGTCATCTTCCAATGTTGGGCTAGCAAATTTATACAAAGCAGAATATTTTGATAAGCTATTCATGTAAGTCTGTTTTATACAGAAAATGCAGCAGTGCTTCACATAATAGTGTTTGTCCTGTTGTGTGTAGAATTCTACACTCTAATAAATTGTTGTTTCAGAAGTACTTGAATTATTGAGCCTGTGGGCTAAACTTTTTGATGTTATAAAGAAAAACCCATTGTAGATAAACCACATCTGCTTTTTGTGTTGGCCTATTAAAGCTTGTAGTTGTTAAGCATTAATCCATGCAAAGTTGGGGTTTGGTGTGTCATAGCCCTGCATCCCACCCCAAACCTCTGAGTAATAACTCCAAGAAAGGAGTTGTTAGTGTCACAGCTAAACCATTTCATCCTGAAGTCTTTTATTAGGCTTTTAGCTCTTTCAAGCAAGTCTAAGGAGCAATGGTCCTAAATAGGACTATAGAAATTTTACTTGGAATTCATATTTTGCTTAGTAGAATAGAGTAAAATACAGTTGTAGTTATTTCAAACAATCTCTGGTGTTGACATTAGGTGACTTCCTGGCTATTTACTGTCGTCTGTCCGTCATTGTCCCTATCCCACTGCCCCCCCCCCAGTTTCAGTGTTGTGTACATGTTCAGTATTTTGCCAACAGAATTAAACTTACCCAACTTACTCTTTTGGGCATGAGTGGGAAACAAGAATGCACAAATAAGAATTTGAAGTAAATGATTTATGGATAAAATTGCAAATTCTTCTACTCATAATCAAAACTAAGTATTATTTTACATTTTCCTTTATTTTTGCAAAGAACTAGCAACAGGAACATTGGGGCATTTTTTTATGCCTCATAAAATAAGACTTTCTGGGAAATGCATGCATCAAAGCATGACACTAGTCCTTGCAGAGAAATTAACTTGTGTATTATAAAGTGTGTATCTCTAGATTAATTTTAATATCCAGTGATGATGCCCACATTTCACACTGCATTCTTTCAGTTTCTTTTCTCTAGAACATTTTACTATGAGACTGGAGTGCTTTAATTTATCTACGTAATGCTTTTATGATTTACTGCTAATGTTGTTATGCAGTCATCAGCTTTTATCATCTTAGAGGCAATAGGCTATGATGTCTCTGTTGAAATATCCAATGCTTCAAATATTTCTAATAAATTTTTAACAAGACGCTATTCTTCTATGTCTTGCCTCTCAAACCTGGCACATTATTTTTTGTTATTTGGCTAGTTGTTTTGGGTTACCTTTGTGAATATAGAGAAAATAGTCAGTTGTACGTTTAAATCGCTCTACACAGTAAATCTATTCTAGAAAACTTCAAACATGATGGAGAAATACTTCTAAATGACTGTCTTGTTTTAGATCATAGTCATAATAATGTTTTGTTCTGAAGTACCTTCCTCTCAGTGTAGGCATAGGGGTCTAGTATCCTAGTACTATATAAAGTTATTACAGAAAGGGTCGCTGCTCTGAAGATTTTAAATTATAAATAACTTGTGAAGTAGGTTGTTTCAAAAATATTCATGTAGAAAAAAGATGAGCACTTTATTTTATGATAAGTGATGTGTATAGACCACTCTGTAAGTTGGTTAAATTCATTTCTGTGGCAGTTCTTATGCTCTCCAATTCAGATTGCTGGTTTCTGACTGAGGTAAATGTGACAGTGCCAGTCATATTATTGGTTAGCCAGCAATAACAGATATTGCAAAAAAAATTGGGCAGCAATTGTGTAAACTTCCTCTATAGTGTATGTGCTGCTGTTAGGAGAAAAGGCCAGTTCTTTTACTAGATCTGGCTAGTAATTAGTGTTTTTATAATAATAAAATGTAAATCTTCCTTCTGAAGTATTAGCATGCTTTACAAACAAGGGTCATCTTATCTTCCCTAGAAAAAGTGAGAGCATCCTGACTTTCAGATAGGTAGTTTTGATAAAATCACCTCTAGGGAGTCAAGCAGACCTTTGAGGAGTAGTACCTTTGTAATCTGAACAGTGCCTGTTCCCTGGCACAATCACATTTAACTACAAAAATATTTTTGTAGTATTGGATGTATAGGACGGAGACACAGCTGTATAGTGAAGAGACCACACGTGTTATGTAAAGACCAGAACAGGTTTTGAGAACTGATTGCGTGAGATGTATTGTATTGCTTTGGCCTTGCATCCATCTGTGCCAAGCTGAAGAATGTGAAATGGGTTTTTAAAATTGTGTCTGTAATTTTGCTACCCAAACCACATGATTGCTCTTCCCAGCCCTGTCTTTTTGTCTTGCATCTCCTTAATTTGTCTTTCACAGTCATTAATTCTGTCTGGATTCTTAAAAAATTTCTCTCATTGTATTATTTCTTGACCTTAACTTGAACAAGGTTGTACTAAACAAAGTATTTTCTCAAAAAAAAATTTTTAATGTGCCATTAAAAAAAAAAGGGGAGGGGAGGAGGGGGCTAGGATTATCATAGAATGGTTTGGGTTGGAAGGGACCTTAAAAGGTCATCTAGTCCAACCCCCCTGCAATGAGCAGGGACATCTTCAACTAGATCAGGTTGCTCAGAGCCCTGTCTAACCTGACCTTGAGTGTTTGCAGGGATGGGGCATCTACCACCCCTCTGGGCGACCTGTGCCAGTGTTTCACCACCCTCATTATAAAAAATGTCTTCCTTATACCTAGTCTGAATCTACCCTCTTTTAGTTCAAAACCATCACCCCTTATCTTGTCGCTGCAGGCCCTATTAAAAAGTCTGTCCCCATCTGTCTTATAAGCCCCCTTTAAGTACTGGAAGGCTGCAATAAGGTCTTCCCAGAGCCTTCTTTTCTCCAGGCTGAACAACCCCAACTCTCTCAGCCTTTCCTCATAGGAGAGGTGTTCCAGCCCGCTGACCATTTTTGTGGCCTCCTCTGGACGCACTCCCACAGGTCCATGTAATTGTACTTATGGATTAGAGATTCACCTAATTGTACTTTGCGCAGGTACTTTCACACTGCATAATGTTTTACAGAAATGAGATGTCATATTTCAAGCTCTTACATATGTCTTTTATGGATTTGATGAGACTCAGTAATTATACATAGCGCTTCATGGGGGCCTGGAAGCTTGGATCCACATAGCTTTTAATTAATGTAAAACCATTAATACAAATGAAAGGGAAATATGAGATTTGTTTTAAAAAAGTGAAGTAACTTAAGTCTCACTTTCTATGCAGTTTATGTGCATAATTAACTTAAATGTTTGGGTTTTTACACTTGTTGCCTACCTCTTCCAGTGAGTAACCAACTTCCAGCTATCTATCTGTTGGGAGAAGAATATGGCAGATAAACAATATAGAGCAAGTTTTGGGAATTTGTTAGGGATAGGTTTTTCATAGATACCTAAAATAGAGAAAGCAAAAAACTACAGGATATATTACATTTGAACGTAGTAAGTAGGGAAGAACCGATTGAAAATGTGACGTGGAAAGCAGTGTAGTTATTGATTGTGGAATAATGGAGGCCATAATTCTTAAGAAAGTAAAAAGCAAAACAAAATGAACTTGAACATAACAGACTTCAGCAAATTCAGAGAGCGTGCAGAGAAAATGCTTTGGACAATCAGTCCAAGCGAAGAATTTACAAGTTTCTTAAAGAGTCTCTGAGGACATTGCAGTGGACTTTGCTATTGTAGAAGGCGGCTAGGGAAAATGATAAGAAATTGACCTGGCTAAATCATGACCTTTCCAGTAGCTTTGAAAACATGAAGAAAGATCAGACAAAGTAGATGCTAGCTCAAAGTATTAGGCATGGCCGGTTGTTTGTGGGGTTTGTTTGTTTATTTTTAACAAAACAACAACCAAAAAAAAAAAAACCCCAAACCAACAGTGTGGACAAAATGTACAAAATAAAATAAAGCTACTGAGAGTAGTAAGACTGTAGTAAGTCTATGATCAAGGGAAAACACTGGTCTGCTACTTTATGAGGAAGGAGAGCTGTCAACAGATTAAACTGAGAAGGCATTTAATATTTTTCTTCCATTTTGCTTCAGTTTTCATTGCATAGGTTGGCTACAATCAGATGGCTGGTACAGCCAGGAGCTTTGGCAAAGGTTGAGAAGGATTAGATAAAATACAGGTGGATTTTTTTTTTTCCAGTGGCTGGGCAGTTGTGGTGGTGGTAGGTTTTGTTTGTTTTGTGGGGTGTTCGTTGTGGGTATGGGGGGGTAAGGGTGTGGTTTTGTGGGTTTTTCCTAGTTCATTCCAGACACCTGGCTGAAGTATCATTTGCAGCATTAATTGTGGGGAGGGATTTGTTTGATATGTGCTTTGTGAGTGGAGAACATTCTGGAGGATGAGGAAAAGGTATTAAATGTTCCTTGCCCAAAAAGAAAGGTGGGGAGAGGAGAGGAGGATACCCTGGAAATGAAAGGTTAAATAGCTTAATTTCAGTTGTTGGAAATTTGCTTGAACAAATTGAACTGCTGCAAATGAGAAAATAAGGAGAGAAATTTAATATTATAATGGATTTGTGCAGAAATGTGAAAATTTTTCTGATAAGTTATGTAGATAAGGGAGAAGTAGCAGATGTCAAATCTTATCTTAGAATCATGGGCTTTAAAAGGGAGCTCTGGAGATCAACATGAAAAATAGCTGGATAAGCAGCACTTCCGCAGGTGATGATCTAGAGGTTCTACAGGGTTGCAAGTTGGTCATGAGTCAATGTTTTACTTTGCAAATAAAGGAAAATGCTATATGAGGACAGATCAACAAAAGTACTATACACGTGAAGTAACTTTTCTATTCTGCTGTGTGATGGTGAAACCTCAGCTCCAGTTTGGGTACTTAAAGCACAAGGAGGGTGTGGACCAATTAACAAGTTATCAGAAGAATGTAACAGGAAGGGGAAAGGTCTTAAAAGAATGCTTGAAAGATATTTCACTTATAGAAAGACAGGGAAATACTGTACTAAGCTTGAACCTACTTTGAGATTGAAGTCAAAATGCAATTATTAAAGAGGCCATCCTGTAGTGTACTGCTGCAAAGAAATTGTAATAGACCTGATTTTTTTTTTTTTTTTTTAAACATGGAACATTAGAATCATGATATTTTTGGCTGAGGTTCTGCATGCCACAATGCAAGCTCTGGTGAGTTCATCTCTGGCAATATTGTGAAATAGCTGCGTTGTAGCAAAGCATGTTAGAGACTGTGCTTTAGACTGAAACACCTGTTCAAGTTTTTTTTATTGTGGGTATTCCCATGGAGAAATAAGTCTGTCTTTTTTTTTTTTTTTTCTTTTTTTTCTCCTTTCAATGTGGTAGTTACATTTTTTGATAATTCTAAAGAGTCTGATGGTGTCATTTGGAATATGTTGCAAATAGCCTTGAAATATATTCTGAATGCAGTTCATGTGCCTTAACTCTGTTTGAAGTCTTAATTTCAGATGTCTGAGTCCCTTATCTTTTTTCTGAAGCAAGTACATGTTGGCCACACACGGAGGAAGAGACTTCTCCTGTATGGGACACATAATACTTGAACTACTTTTTTTTAAATATGTGAGACCATAGGTGAAACTGGATTCTTCATCTGTTATTTCTTTATCATGTAGATCAATTGATCTCTAACACGATTTCAGATACCTCTAATTTTGCTTATGGCAGAACTCCTAAGACTCTTAATGAGGGCTGTATAATATCCCTTACTATTCCACCACTTGCGTCCCTTTGCTCCTGTCTTAGAGCGCAAGTGCCCTGTGTGAGGTACAGAGCAGATACATATTCCTTTTTGAGTTACACAAGCACAAAAATTATCACATGCTAGATCAACAAACTTCTAATAACTTCATAAATGTTTACACAAGAAGTGTCAAACCCCTTCAGATGTCATGAACTATAGCAGTTTGGTCTGGGGCACAGGTAAATAAAATTTAGATGATTGACTGTTGATTAGTAATATTTTCCTGGAGCTCTTTATCTCATACATCTTATATAAATGGTGGGTTTGTCTTGGCAAAGTAACATGAGAAAAATCTGTGGGGCTAGTGTGTCTGAATCTGTTAGACATTCAGAATTCATTTTTTTGCTTTCTTTCTGTGCTTGTACTACAACATGTATATTAAAAATACACAAGATAGATACACAGACAATGTCAGAACTAAGAAATCTCAATTAGTTCAAAATAATTAATTTGCATTTATTTTGCTAAATAAACTCTGTCTGCATTTTTGATACTACAATTAAAATGTTGCCCACTACATATTAGCATAAACTAATGTAGACATATCAGTAATATTACTTACCAGATGGTTTATCAGTTGAAGTCGGAATACTAGTAACTGTAGGCATGGTTGGTAAGGTAGGTGGCAGAACCTTTAAGTTCTGATCACTCTGAATCTCATTAGTAGATATCTGGTTAATAATGCGATTGTAAGTAGGAGGCTGGTACACTTTATTTGGTGGCTGTGGAGTTTGTGGCAGTGGCTTTATGGATGGCATTCTTTGACAGTGCTCTTCCAGTTGGGCAATTATTATTGACTGATTATTGGCAATTGACATCAGATGTTGGTACTTGTGCTCTAAGTCTTTGTATTTGTTTGCAAGCTGCAACATATCAGCAGTTTGGTTCAAAATCTTATTCTCAAGTTGAGAAAGTTCTAAGGCATTGTCACGTTTTCGGATAATTTCATGTAGTAACTGCATATAGAGTTGTGTGACACGAGAATTCATATTTCTGCTCTCTTTTCTTAAGAGTTTAACCTCATTAACAATCCCACCATCCACCTCTACCAGTTGCTGGAGAGTTTCTATTTGTCTCTTTTGTTTAAGAAGTTCATTGTTAAGTAACTGTAATTCTTGTTTATTTACCCTGTTTTCAAGTAGAACTTCAGGCTCCTTAGAATTAACACAAATGGCACCTGTCACTCTCTGTTGAGGTACAATAAAGGTGTAAGTGCATTTGTCCTGTACGTCACTGGAACGCTTATATCTGTTCATATAAATGAATTCTTGTTCTGTTTCCTCGTCATTGCCTTCAAATTCCTGTGTTTTGCTTGCAGCAGCTCCCACAACAGCTATTAGCATTAAACAGATGAATCTTGTTGTCGTCATGATCCTCTAGTTCTGGTCAAATATTCTTCTGCAAAGAACTTTTTAAAATCTGTTTTAAAATAAATTTAACAGTAAGTAATGAATAGGAAATCAATGCAAACTTACAACTGATAATATGTTCTAAAACTTACAAAATATTACGTAGTAACTAGTATGTCTGTGTGCAAATGAGAGATTTTTCTTGTCCAGCATGAACTTAGGTTGGCTAAAGGGGACATCGTGGGGAATAGTTGTATCATTCTGTGGCTAGAACTGTAGTTCCTAGTTGCTAGTTTATCTAAAGCCTGTCAAGAACCACAAGAAGCTAAGTAATAAATACTGGGATTTGAAGAGTCCTTTCTTCCAGGCAAGTACAACAAAAGATTCCAACATTGGTGTTTTCATTTAAATATGAATTACATTTTCATTTCTTACAGTTACAAATATAACCCTTAAATGTAAATAGAATGTAAGTTAATGTGCTGTTAGAAGTTGTAAAAATACAAAATAGCTCATTTGCAGTATTTTATAACTGCATGTCTATTGCAGGTGATATAGCTTAGATGAAATGTAACAATTTTACTTTAGTCAGCAGTATTGAACCTCATAGGTTTTTTTTTAAAAAAAGGAAAAACTTCCTCTACATTAGTCCTTAATAATTATAAACTAATAACTCTACTGCCCAAATATCATAGGCAGTAAAATCTGGGTTTTTTCCAGACTAGTAGAAAATATTTATCGTGACTCTCACTGGAGACATTGTCTTTACACTCAAGAGTGGTCATTTTACTTCATAGTCCCTTCTCAGAAGGGTAAAAACACATGCATATGTGCCCAGTGGACAAAGATGATGCCCAGCTATTAAAATTAGCTATTAGTGTTTATTGACCTACTGCAACGGTACCCTTTTGGTGAAATGACGCTAACTTAGTTCTCAAAGCAGATTCATATTCAAGGTGGAAATTTGAGGCCATCACAATCTCTTAAAACATAAGTCAATACCAGAACTTTATGGGCAACAGTCATCTTGGAAACAACTTAGCATTGTCACTACTGCCACAAATACCCTTGTCACAGATCACTCTTTTATCAGCTGCTTGAACAGCACTTTGATATTGTGTATTTCTAACAGCTTTTTGTTGTTGAATTTTAATAGGCGTGTGTATATATAACCTAGTTTTCTTAAATAAAATGGGAGGAAAAAATGCAGTATGGAGCTTTTTCAGTGTATAACGCCTGCTTGATACTTTTTAAAACCAAGGTGGTGTTACCATCATATTTTTCTTTGCTTGTAAAATATTTCACATGGAATTAAACTATTCAGCGTTTAAATAACTGTCACCTTACTGCTTGGTCATCTTTAGTACAATGAAATTTTTTAAATGACATGAAATGATGATAGTAACAGCTGTGAGAAACTGGAATGAGTCCAGCTGAGTGCAACCAACATGGATAGCTGGACGCTGGCAGACATGATGTATGAGGAGCAGCAGAAAGAGCTAGGTTTGTTTAGCCTCCAGAAGAGAAGGTGAAGGAGACATCTTAACTGCTATCTTTAACTGCTTAATGGGTGTTTGTAGAGAAGATGGATTCTTTTTGGAAATGCACAGTGAAAGTATAATGGTCAATGGATACAAATTGCCTCAGGAAAAATTCATTTTGGGTTTTAGAAAAAAAGAATTTCACAATGAGGGTGACCAAGGACTGAAGCAGTCACCCAAAGACATAGTGGAATTTCCATTCCTGGAAATATGTAAGGTTTTGATTTAGGCAAGGCTCTGAGCAGTCTGATTTAATGTTGAAATTAGCCTTGCTTTGTAAGATGAAGGTGAGGTCCCATCCAGTCTGAATTGTTCTATGATTCTAGGCAGCTACTAACTTTTAAGAAATCACTCTTAAGAGTTTCAAGATAATGATGGATATGAATGCTTAAATAATTATTCATACTGAGAAGAGATACGGTTGTCAGTCAATCACATTCTGTTGTTTTGAAATAAACCATAGAAGTTTCTGTAAATGCTTCTGTAAGTGATTCAAACAAATGTGACGAGGACTTGATCCTTCTTAAAGTTTTTTGGATATACATTGTTGCCTCAGTTTCTTATTTGGAATAAACTCCTTTTCATTTTGCAAACAGAAAGGAATTGTGTTTTACAGAACTTGTTAAGAATCTTGAAAACTTGTCAGATAAAAGTTTGGAGTTTGACATGGTTTCTGTAAGTAAAGGAATGTTATTTGGAGCCCTGGAAAACAGGGAACATAAATTCACCCCAGACAGCTTTAACTTGCATAATCAGCATTTGCACAGCAGGTCACACTTGGAAAACCCTGGCAGTTTTCCAGGCCTCATATTTCTGCACAGATGCACTGTTTTTGCAAATGCCTCTTGCATATAGGTGTAAAATGGGTTTTATTTCACTGTTTGAATTGAAATATCTTTTTTTTTCCCCTTCAAAACCTGTAATTATTGTGACCACTGAAAAGAAACTAATTTTTTCCTCCGAGTTCACTTGTATCTTTGTTACAGCATCTCATGTCTTTAATTGAGCACAGGATTTGGGGTGCACATTCTTTTCCAGGTTGAAGAAATACAGAGCAACATGTAACAGTTTGATTTTTCCCTGATTTTTTTTTTTTTTAAGACCTGTTTAAGAAAAAAGTGGAATGGAGTTCATCAACCTCATCTTAACATATCAGTTCAAACATCTTTCAAAATAGAATAGTATAGACTATTTCAGTTGGAAGGGACATACAACGATCATCTAGTCCAACTGCCCGATCAATTCGGGGCTGAGCAAGTTAAAGCCTGTTATTAAGGGCATTGTCCAATTGCCTTTTAAACACTGACAGGCTTGGGGCATCAAGCACCTCTCTAGGAAGCCTGTTCCAGTGTTTGACCACTGTTTTCAGAAGGTAAGCCATCAGTGAATGACAGCAGCATGATTAGACTGTGCTGAAATGCTTTTCTCTTGTGATCTTGCCTGCATGTCACCTTTTTCTAAGGTGTTCTTCCTAGAAGAAAAAACATTGGAAGGAAAAGTACATTGGTAAGAGAATGCTCTTGTGCAAACAGAAACAAGAACCATAATGTCTTCAGATGTCCTTCTTCCTGCAGAGTCTGTTTATGAAGTGATCTCTTAAGTCTTCTATTGTCTGCACTTGTTCAGTTCAAAAAAAAAAAAAGTGTTCAGTATGAGGCCTATTTGTTGCATATTGTGATGGACTACATAGCATAAATGGCATTTCTTCTTTTCTGCAGTTGGATTAAAATGAAGTTCATAACCAACACGCTTGTTTGAACAACTCAATGATTAATCTTTCAGAGAGAAAAAAAGCGTGAGGGGGGAAGCCAGAGAAACAATTTTAAGGAAGGATTTAATGCTTCTTAATACCTTCCTTTCTTTTTGAGTAGGAGAACATCAGAATTCCTTCCCATGGGAGAGGAAGATCTTATTTATTTGATGTCTAGCACACTAGCTTTCTCTTTTCTTCTGTTTGCACTTTTGCCAAGTAATTGCTCATACCCTTTGTACTGAACTAGTGCCATTGCTTGCTGATCACTCACTTCTTCCTGTTTCTCTGGCTCAGCCCCTCTTCCTCTCTCCCTCTCCCAGTAGCTCTTCTGCAGTTGACTGGGAGGGAACTGTATTACTGGGGCCATATTTGTCTCCAGTGCAAAATTCCACTTAGGTAGCTGTAGACTTTTCAACCTCTCCATTGCACAAAACTACATTATATAAAAGCATGCTTGCAGATTTGGTGCAATTTTTCTTAATTACTGGAAATGCAGCATGTCTGTCTTTTATCCTTGTGCACACTGACAAAACTTCAACAAACAAACATACAAACAAAAAATGGGAGAAGTGAAAGAAGCACACTTAAGAAGATATGTGTCATTTTAATTAAAAATCAAATAGATCCTCTAATTAGAAAAAGTATGGAAGTTTGACGTAATTTCATTTCTAGATTCTGGCTGTTCAAGACTTGTGTACTCATAAAAGCACTTTTCAGGGGAGTTCAGTTGGGACAAACTTGCCCTAGTGCAGATGCACATACGCCCAATTTTGTGTATGTTTACCCTACTCGGCAGTATATATTACTTTATTCAGGCAAAATAATATTTTTTTTTTCTGTTTGTTTTTTGCCAGTATAACTGCATCTGTATGAAAACTTTTGGCAGCATTGTTGTGTGGGTTATAATCATAGTATTTTTCATAGTCCTAGCCAGCATAAGCACTTTCGTTAAAATTTCAGTTTGTAGACCAAATGTTGGCCTATCTATGTATATAACTGCAAGTAGGTAATAAGTTGGTTTGTTTGCTCATTCATTGTTTGCCCAGCTGAGGATGTTCCCATGATCTGGTGAAAAAAGAGGAAATAAACTTTATGAAAGGGATATCAGATGTTTCAGCATTTGATTGTTTCTTCCTGTCCCTGAAAGGGAAAAAGTAAATAAAAATCTTTCTTCAGCTTTGCTTTGACATATTTTTCTGTCCAATACTCTGTCATGCCTATATGGGACTCTTGGTTAGTCAAAATACCTTACCTTTTGATTGTTACGAATATCTTGAAACTTACACGTGATATTTCAACAAGATTTGAGTATTTTACCATCTAAAATTATGCAGGTGTTTCACATCCTATAGTTTAATCACTGTCATGATTCTGAAATGATAAAGGTAAAAATAATTCTATGTGCAAAGTATTACTATTTGGCAAATGTTCACTTTTTTAATCTGCTTACCTTAAGAGGAAGCATTAAAGGCAGAAATTTCAGCACTATGGCATTATTTTTATTTTTAAGCTACTTATAACAAAATGCACATTTCATTGTGGATATTCCAACATATATACTTTTTTTCATTATTTGTTGGTTCTGATGCCATGCTTCAGAGGATCTCATTTTTACAAAATAGACTGTTAACTATCTCTTTCAGGTTTTATGAAATATTTTACCTATCCTTGGGATTTTTGTATACAAAAGCGAACAAAGGTATGTTTCCATCAGAGGAAAAATACGACTTGTAACAACGTAAAAAAAGTATCATTAAGCTTATTTGAAAATGCTACCAGTAGCCTTTCAATGCTATGGCTGTTTTTTGTTGGATGAAATTTGTTCATAAAATAGACATTTGCATTATTACTCTGGAAAGAAAGGTGTTTATGAAAACCTGAGTATATACTGTCAACACTGTTCTGTCTAGATCTAAAGTGGTTTTGGAATGTTGAGTCTTTCAACCATTGAGAGATTGGCATTTTGTCTCTGGGAGTTTATACTATGTTCTTTTTACACCTACACTTTTCACTGACTGCAAAAAAAAAAAAAAAAAAAAAAAAAAAAAGAGCTGAGACTGTAGGAAGACCACTGGATGGTGACTGAGCACTGAACTTTATTATGCTTTACTTTGGATTCCAAGTCAGTTCAAGGAGGAAATGTTTTGGCATTTAAGGAAGACATGACTTATACTATAGCATTTTGGAGAAATACAAAAGCAAAATAATGATCTGTGTAAATCTCATGTGGAAAACCTTAACTAAGACAAATGTGGAAAATAATTGCCTGGATTTCGTACCAGAATATAAATTTTGTATCTTACATTGCATTGGTATGGGTTACTCCTACAGATAAGGATCATAAAAGAACCCAGTAGGTAAAAGCAGAATTGCTTCTTGCTGCTGTTCTTGTTTTTCTATATATAGTAAACTGATATTAAGCCAGAGGACTGTAGGTATGAAAGTGTGATGCACTAAGCTATGTAAATGCAGCTTTTGTACAAGTGATATATGACACTGTGTCTATCCTTGGAGACTGCTTTATAGTGAAGGCAATTTTTTGTGCTAAAGCTAGGATGTTATACAAGGGGATTTCTGGGGACTTCACTAACTATTTGAATTGCATCATAGTTTAATTTATTGCAAAGATAAACTAATTAAGAAAAAACACTACCAATTTGGTTTGAGGAGCTAATACATCAGAACCTGGTATATGACGAAGATACCAGCAATTCTCACTTCAAAAGGTTGGAATAGATTTTTAGTGGCTTCTATGTTGCAGCTTAGGAACTAAGGAGGCATTTTTAGTTTGTCGGGCTTCAGTTATGGTAATCACTGTAAACAAGGTGAAGGCGTAGGTTTCCTATGTGACTTTTTACACTTAAGCAGGAGTGCTCAGTAAGCTGTCAAAATAAAATCGGATTCTCCATTTAAGTCATTGTATCTTTGGGATAACAACTGTTGTTTTTACAACAAACTGCTGTCACTTTCTGTCACTGTCACTCAGCCTCCCCAAAAAGGCTCCCAGACTATTGCATCCCGTAGAAACTTAATTCCAGAATTTGGGGGGTTATTTTTTTATTATTTCACTCTATTTTCTGCATATGGTTTTATTTATGTGTCATATTTTCATTTTTTTGGTAATAGGTGACTTTCATTTCATTAAAGAGTGGATAGACAAGGTCCAATGCTCACAATTTATTCTCATCCTTGTAAATTGCTCTGCCTCAAGGGTTTATAGTCTAGAGGCTGAATTAGTAAGAGTGTGTGCAGGTCTAATATGCCAGAATTTGAATGCACCAGAATTAAACTGATACTTCAGAGCCTTTTTGAAATACCCAGATAGGTGGAAAAAACCACATATAAGGATGAGGTACACACTTTTTGCACAAGACAGATATTTTCTGACATTTCCCTGTACGGTTGTTTTTACTTAGAGGAAAAAAGTAGCAGTGGTATCCTACATACAGATGAGTTCATTTTGCTACACTAAATCGCTCTGTTACAAAAGTCAGTTCTGGGAGTTAATCAGTTCTTGTGTGCTGGTCATGTCTAATATAATGAGGCTAGCAGTCATTTGATGGGCTGGCTTTTCCTTCCATGCTGTGGTACCTTTTGTGCAGATTCCTCAAGCATTTAGACTTCACAAAAGGCATAGTGCTAGCTATTACAGCATTTATTCTTGAAAAGATAAACTATTTTATTTGATTGTGAATTCACACATAGTTTGATAATTGTTCATTCTAAAGAAGAAACATTAAAAACTAGCAGCAAATCTTCACTGTTTCTTTAATACTTTTGTCCCTGGTTTTAAAAGGTGTTTTTAGATTAGTGCAGTTTCACATTTTAATTGGATTGTAAAAGCAAATGGAGGAAGGGTGTCGAAAATGTAAAATCCTACTATAAAAGGATCAGAGGGTTTGGGTTTGGTTTTTTGTTAACAAACATTAGTTTTTGCTTCTGCAGAGTCCTTTGACAGTCAGTGTTCGTGGACTTTACAGTTAGCTGGCATGTTCCAGGCACCAGGCCAGTAATACGATCTGGATTTCACAACACCATTGTGATAAGATAGATAAGCATGAATTTTCTGAAGCTGCTTTCTTTCTTACTCCCTGCGCCTTTTCTCAGAGCTCTGCTCTTACCTCTTCTCCCATTCTCTTACATGGAATTACATTAATCCACGCTCTCAATTTTTCAGGTAGTCTTCATATTCAGTGTGATTTATTAATTTTTGCTCTTTTCTAAGGAGAGGGACTTCTGCTGGTACAGGTTTTCTTCTAGAATTAACTCATGTAGTTTGATTTTTAGATGAAGAGTACTGTTGTGAAAAAAACTGAACGCTCATTTTTTTCAGTTTTGTAAAAGGAAACAGCAGTTCACGGTGAAAACACAGCACAGCCATTTGCAAGTCACATGTATTAGGAAAAGCTTTAAAGTTTTGTTTGAACCTTTAAAGTAAATATAATAGGGGATAGGGAAGGGCTGACACATAATAGCGTGCAGTTTCAGTTATGAAAACATGATGTAAAACTAAGTTGGAAAATTTAACTCCATGGTTACGGGGGGAATGATTTTTGGTTTTTTGCCACTAGTTACTTGATTCCGTTGTAAGCAGTGCCACACTGACAGAAAAAAATTAATTGCTTTAGATACTTTTATTATAATGCATTCTATACTCAGCTATTCTGTCGACTTAAAATTGTCGTGAAATTTTGGTTCAAGCACTAGTTCATTCTTAAAAGGAAATACTTTTTTCACTGAGGGGAATGGATGACTAAAGCAACACTTCAAAATGAGAGTATCTTAATTAGCTCTTGGAGAACTTCTGTTTTTAAATACTATCAAGTGCTGCAAGAAGCTTCAAAAGATTGTGTCTTTTGGTGCCATGTAACATTTTTTCAAGTTTTGGTAAAAGACAGCTTTTTTTAGTTACAAGAAGTGCAAATTTTCTTTCTGGATTACTAAGGATTTTAGTCTTATTGTTTGTGGATTGTTCTTTGTGCTTTACTAAAGTTCTGTCATAGATGTGGAATGTAATTATTGAAAGAGAGTACTGCTTTTGTTGTTACTTCCCTTAACAGCGGCCTCGCCTTATTTTCACTTAATCCAATCATTACCAAAAAGCGCTCATACTGTGTGTGTTTATATTTGTGCGTGCACATTGTACATAATAGCCCTTAAACAGATTCACGTTTTAATAAATGTGACTCATTTTGCCCATGAAAAATAGTAGTTAGATCATATACTAAATAGTTAATGCTTACACAAAGGTACTCATAAATGTAGGCTCTTTTTTAAATGAAATTCTTACAAAATCGTTCAAATATTTATTTTACAGACTCTATTAAAAGTTCCAGGAACTTTTATGTCTCCTTGATCAGGCATGAGCGTAAGAAAGACTGAATGGAGATTTCATAATTTTTAATACAGGTAGTGTTTTAGAAAAGTTACCATAGAAATTAGTCTGTCATAGAAAGTTGTTTGAAAGGCATATGCATTTTCAGCGAGTTTGAGGAGGCATGAAGCCCAAAGTTACATGCAGAAGTAAATAAGATTAAAAAAAAAAAAAATTCATTAAAATAATGACAAGAAGGCTTTTCACTGGCTGGCATCATAAAATGTCTCAACTATCTTTACAACTATATTTTAATATGTTTGGGTGGGTTGCCTTTTTTTTTTTTTTTTTTAAGGAAAAAAACAGGCTTGCTGCTTTATATTAGGGAGCAGTAATATCTTTGACAGGCTTACATTCCCTCATATGATAGTCTGGCTGGCTGGCTTCACAAACCAGTCAGTCTTTGGACCCTGGACATACAAAACCAGCTTCATACTTTAAATGCAATCCATCTGTACTATCCATTCTTACCCTGTCTCCTTTGGCTTCTTTCTTCAGTCCTTAGCGTGCTTTCATCAAAAGTTTTCAGAACAGCTCGTCCATGGGAGTTGTGACATATCACTTAGCTGATGGTATCAAAAGCGTAACTCTTCAGTGACCTGACGTGTACAGCTGGGTATCTTTGTATGCTATACTGGAGTTAGGCAAGGAAATAACTAGGTGATCTACAAAATTATTTCTTTTCTTTTTTCTCCGTTTTTCTTCAAGATTTTTCACAGTTTGGCTACCCAGGCTAAGCCACACATCCGCACCGTGCTACTGTGGAGGCACAGTAAGACTTTCTCTTGGTGAAAGAGGAGAACTCGGCATTCCGGTTTTAAAGCTCGGAATCCATCATTTCATGCGAGGCTAAAGCAAGCCTTATTTGAACTTCAGCTCCTTTGTGGTAGACTTACATCCTGGTAGGGGAAAAAAAAAAAAGAAAAAGAAAAAAAAAAAAAAAGCCTGCAACAAGCTGACAAGTTCTGGTTGGGTAAGCTTTCTTCCTCCTCCCACAAGCCCCGGGGATCCACCAGCGACAGACGCCCTCGGGCCCCCCGCCGCAGGCCGCGGGGCTGGCCCGGCCCGCCTGCGCGCCGTGACCTCACGGCTGGCGGCGCGGGTGGGGGCGGCGGCGGCGCGGGCTGGGCTTCTCTCTGCGCGTTTCGTAACGTATTTATTGTATTGAGGTGCAGTTTTGTTCGTTGGTTTCTCTAACGGAAACTTCTTCATCGTGAGCCGTGAGCTCTCGTTCGTGGTACTACAAACGCGTAAAAACTCGACCCAGCTGAACAGTTGTGCTGCTGTTGATTCAGTAATTAGTGATGATCCAGAATGAAAGCTATTTATCTGTTACGTGTAAAAACGCTAATCTTAAGTGTTAGGAGGAAACTGGAGACTCTGTTTGAGGAATGTGGGTTTGTTTTTTTAGATCAAATGAGATGTTGGAATGTGTAAGTGCATAGGATTCGTCCCCAAAATGTCGGGGGGGGGGGGGGGGGCGGGCGGGGGGGCGCTACTTCCTGCTTAATCTTTTCACAGTGTGCTTACTGATGTAGACACATGGAATATTTTTCATCATAGACATTAAAGTAGTCTCTACTAGTTTTTACTGACTGGTCCTCTTTAATATTAAAAGAGAGAAATAAGGCTGCTTTATGCAGAGTAGCACTGATGTTCTCCATTTTTATCTCCTCCTAGGTCATTTCTATCAGGAAACAGCATGTTCCCAGAAATAAAGGAAAATAGTCTAAATTCAAGCAAGCTCTTAAAATAATCTAATGCATCATACAAATGAATGTCTTACTATGTCAGAAAAAAAACACATCTAAATATATTACACTAGTAATTCAGTATGCCTTAGGCTTTTTAAGTTCCTTGTACCTTTACTGTATGGCCTGGGATTCCTGCAGGGAATATCAGTGCCCCTTATTTAGTTACTGTTGTTAACGTTATCATTATTTTCTAATTTAACTCAAAAGCTTACTCCTTTCCATATCTGAAGAGAGAGGACACAAAACCAGGGACTGAAGTGGCCATTTCAGTGCTATTAAGTAACATAGTCTGGATACTTGGGATTAAAGCAGTCCAAAGCTTTTCCAGTGCACTAGTTTTATACTGAAAAAGCTTGTTTGATTGAACCAGAATGTGATAATTCCATTAATTTTTGACAGATTCAGCAATAAGCCCATTAAATTTTCTTCCAACTTGAATATGATTCACACTCCATTTCCAAGATGCCTTTTCAGCCTACAGATACACAGAGCTTCTCAAGGGAGGGAAGTGGGGAGCAGGAAGAGTGAAGGGAGTGGGTTGCCATGAGCGTTTTCCAAGATATTGAGGTGGGTATTTCCTGTGCTGATCAATTTCTCAAATTCCTGACTACTTAACGAGCTAGGAAGGGGATTCCCTACCTAGATTACTTCTTGAGTTGAGTATTTAATTTTCATTTAAAAATGAACATTTTCAGATTCTTTGCTTTTGTAGAAAAATACAGGTTTCTCACTTGCTGTTATGCCCCGGAGCACCAAGGTTCTTAGAAATACAAGATTTCCCAAGGATTTATTTAGGACCATATTTATAAATCGTCCATAACCACTTTTAAGCTCTTTAACGTATACTTAAGCTCCATTGATTTTAGGGCACTTAAATAAGTGCAATTAAGTGCCTAAAAATTTTACCCAATGAAGGAGACTAAATAGAGACTTCTCTTGTGATGTGTTTTTTAGTCATTAATGTTCTGTTACAGATAATTGTGTTATAGATATTTAAAAGATCAAAAATGGCCAAACCTATTTATTTGATCATCCTCTTTTCTGAATAAGAAACAACATATTATTACACAAATCAACCTTCTGATTAAGTGCTGAGTGCTTTTTTGTCTTTTTAAAACTGTCTAAATAGCCTGTCCCTTTTGTATATGGGTCATTCCAAGTTGCATATGACAAAGCCGCCTTATTTCTTCAGTGTGTTGCAGTTTTTGTTTTATTGGGAAAAATAAAGATGGGCCAACTTCATAGGTGACCGGGAGCTTTTATTTGCATGTGCCAAGTGTTCATAGGATATCTGAATTGTTTGGATAACACTAGGTGTTTGCCCTTTGGGAGGGATTGAAGAGAAAAATGGAATTAGCGTTCATTTGAGCAGTCTGCTTGGACCAAATGGGAATGCCTTTTCCTTGGATTTGTAATACTATGAAGTGGAGTTCATTGCTTTTGTTAAAGGCTTTAGGCTGAATGACATGATTTTCAAAACATTTCATAGTTGTTCCATTTGCTTTTCATACTGAGAATCTCAGCGATCAGCTTATATTTAAATCCATGATTGAATAACAACAGATCCTACTAATAGCAGGATACTAATAGCCAGTTATTTCTGGCTGTGAAAGCTGACAGTTGTCTTCACCAGAGTTATTCAATCAGCAAGGAGTGACCTAACGTTAGATTTGGCTTTGAGAACTAGTGAAAATACTGTAAAACAGCGGATCATACAAGTTAACTTTGAGTCAGTGATCAGAAGCTTAAGGTAAACAAAATAGATAAGAATGTGCCAATCTTAAAAAGGCAATCTTTGAGAAATCAAACTGATTAGTTTTTCAGACAGCGTGTTGTTCAATTGCTAAATTCATTTGCCACAAGAGCTTTTGAAACCAGAAATGAAAAAAAGTGTGTATGGAGGAATAGCAGGAAAAAGTGAACAGACAGATTCAGAAAAGAAACGTTATAAAGAAAAAATACCACCCAGACTTAAACACAAAAGTGTTTATACAAGATCTGTCTCAGGAAGTCCCTAAACCACAGCTCACTGCTGACAGGAAGCTACATCTGGAAAACAACTATTGTACCTTTGCCTGTTTCCTATATTCTTTTTCAAAGCATTCTCTGTTTTATGACACTGGATAACATGTTCAAAAACTTTGAAACGAATCAGTATTACAATATTTAATCATTTGTAATATTTTTTTCTTGATTCATGGGAAAAGCATTAGGAAATAGTTGGGTTTTGAGGAAAAATGAACAAAAAAATTGGCAGTACTCTTGAGAAAATCTGATTTGTTCAGAGGGAAAGCTTTGCTAGGAAGCTCCAGACAGGTTCAAAATTTTTTTAGACTGTTTCAGTGGATAAGAGAATGATTTGCACCAGTCAGAGGTGATATTGGGCATAAATTCCTGAACATAATTCCAGCTGGATTACTGGTAACTTTTTGTTTCACACACTGATATCTTATTTTGAAAGTTGCTTGGTTTAAGCTGCACTTATTTGTCTGTTTTTCTGTATTAGGCTTCATTGCTACAGTGACATAGGTGGAATGATTAATTCTAGTGATCCCTTAGAGTGAGGTTATTCAGGAAACACTATGGGATTGTTTCCCTCTTAGTTTTGGGATGGCTAAGTAGGAAGAAATGATAATATTTTATTTCTTGCATTAAACATAGATGAGAGGAATGGCTGAAAGTGAGTTAGTTGAGTTAAACAGGTTTCTTTGGTGTTCTAGGGGATAGTGACTTTCTGAGAAGTCTCAAATGTTTACAGACACTCTTGAGTGGCCTTTTGGATTAGCAGCCCTGCTTCTAAAAGATTTTCTTTTGAGGTCACCAGTGTGCTTGAGTGAAGAAGAGCAAAACTTTATATAGATCAGTGACAGTCTTTGTTTGCATGAGGTGCAACATGATGTTAGGCTGCTCAGTTCAGGATTTGACATATCAAAAGGTAAGAAAGAATGTCTTTTAGGATTTTTTTTTTTTCTCTGAAGCACATTAACTCAGCTGTCAAACTGAAAAGTCAGTTCACTTAAATTGTATTATTTTAATTTTCCTTTAAAAATTGTGAATTTTTAACCATGCTGAAATGTCACTGCAGAAGCCCTAGTATTTCCAGCTGTCTCTGCCAAGCTTTAGTAGAAAATGCTTGTCACATTGAGTCACTGTTATATTCTTTGTATTCCTAACGGGACTGATGTTACCCATTAGTTTAGTTTAAAGTCTCTTTGGAGAACAGGACTCTATACAAATAAATGGTGCTATGGTAGACCTGAGAAACCATGGGAAGGTTAATGAAGTTTGAAAAGTCTAGTCTATATCTGTAACACTCATAGAAGTAATACCACTGCAATTAAAAGCATTGGTACTTTTGTTAGTGATGTATCTTCTGTCACAGAAAGGCTATTTCTTTTCCTTTATTTCTAGAAAAAAAATCCAAAACTGTATAGAACAATGTTAGATATGAAAAATGAAGTGCAATTTAATGGTTTAAGTTAGCAGAGTGCTCTGCCTGAGGTAATGTTTCAGTGTTGAGCTTTTGATTAAAGAAGCAAATGACAATTATTCTTCTGACCAGCAAATGAAGCTCAGGAAAATAAAAACTTCCATCCAAAACTACTCAGTGAATTAAACTCAATTCACAAGTAATCTGGGGAAGACTAAAACCACATTTTATACTAATTTATTATTTGGTGAAAAATAATTAACTCCAAGCCAACTCTTTCTTATTTAATGGTTGTTAATATTTAAAAGAATTGAAGAGTTAGATTGAACAGTTTGAGACACGTACTTATGTTGTGCTTTGGGTTTGCTCTTAATCTTTGTTCTTATGACTCAGGACAGAAAATAGATATGACTGAGAAGGAAAAATGTAAGCATTATATAGTCACATTTGTGGATAGAGCTATAATAAGGAACAGGCCATTGTCACACACTTGGACCAGGGAAAAGACTGGTTCTTTCTAAACTCATCCAAGAACTGGAATGCTCACAGCTTCCAGTTTACCAGCTTTCTCAGAGAAAATGTCAGTGAAAAAAAGTTTGGGTTTTTTTTTTTCCCCTCTGTTTTATACATCCAGTGAATCTTCAGTAACCTGCCTTATATTTATTTTCCCTTCTTCTGTTTATTTATCACAATCTTTCACTTTTAACATATCATAACATTGCAGTATAGTGTCTAGTTTAAGATACTTTTGAATGTCTCAAAATAATGAAAGATCTGCATTTCAGAATGTACAGATGTATGCAGGTTGTTAGGGTAGACTGAACAACCAAAAATGCTTAGTAGAAAGGAAGCAAGCTATTATATGGCCTGGAAAGGATTTTTGTGTTTTAACTGTGAATCTTTTGTTAATAGAGTTTTCTAAAGACTGATTTACTTATTAAAAATACTTAATTATAGAGGTAATAACAGACAAGAAAACAGTTCTTCTTGTACTAATGACTATATGAAACAGATGTGGGCTTCAGGCTTAAATATCAGATGGCTGTGTGAATATTTCCTCATTTCTTACCGCTCTCATTAATGGGACAGTTCTAACTCGGGAACTGAGTTAGGTCTAGATACATGATAGACTTTGTGTGGCCGTAGTAAGACCAGAAACAATTTGATTAACCAACCACATGAGTTGCTCGAGGAAGCAGTCTTGGTAAAATGTATTCTTACTGATTTTGATGCATCTTTTTTGTTTATGTAAGTCTCTGTTAAATGTTGGTTTTCATTGATACTGGTTACAGCTTTTCTGTAACAAGACACATGCACTTTATTACAAGATGCACACTTTGACTCTGAAAACTGAGAGGGAAGTTTAGTGTGGGATTGGATTTTGACTAACCTAGACTCTAGAGCAAAAGGGGTAGACTAGTATTTAATTTCCTACTTAGGTTCTTTTTAGTGCTGTTCCTGTAAATTTTGTGAAAATAATTTTGATTCCTCTTTGATGCACACATCAAAAGTAAGATTAATTTCACTGTATTAAGAAAGAATATGTTGTACTGTGCAGCTATTTTGTTTGCATATGCTGGAATGATTCCCCACAGCATACTTACGTTTTACCTAAATATACATTTTACAAATAGCATTTTTCACCTTCATATTACTGTAAAAAGTATAGTATTTAGTAAGGGCATAATCTGCTAAAATATCTGTCACAATTGCTATTCTCTATCGTGATTTCTGTCAGCATGCATATAGTACAGTACACAGGCCAGTTCCATAGCCACATCAGCAAGTTACAGGGGATAGGAAAAAATCACATAGAAAACGGGGCCTCTGGAGGTCATCTGGTTCAACCTCCTACTCAGTGGAGGACTAACTTAAGAATTGGATTAGGTTACTCAAGACCTTGTCCAGCTGAGTTTTGTAAAACTCCAGAGATGGAGATTCACAGCCTTTCTGGGCAATCGGTGTAGTGCTTGACCCCTCTTAAAGTGATTTTTGGGGGAGTGGTGGTTTGTTTGGGGGTTTTTTTGGGTTTTTTTTGTTTTTTTTTCTTTTCCCTATTCTGATTGGAATTTCCATTGCTGCAGCTTGCATCAGTTGCTTCTTGTCCTGTCACAGTGCATCTCTGAGAAAAAGCTGTCTCTGTTCTCTACAACTCCCCAACACACTCCTTTTTGTTAGGGAAATAACTGCAGTTACTTTCTGCGCCTCTGGCCCCGTCTCTTCTCCAGGCTATGGAAGCCGAGTTCTTTAGGCCTGTCCTCATCTGTCAAGTGCTTCTGCTCCCAGGCCATTTTAGTGGTCCTGTGCTGGCTCCTCTCCAGTTCAACATCTGTCTTGTGCAGAGGTGCAGCAGGACTGTGCTGCAGTATTCCAGATTGGCCTCACCGCTGCCAAGTAGATATACAAAACTTATCTTTAAAACCTTTTTGTAAATGAACTGTATTCTGTTTGGTCGCCACCTCTGTGCACGTAGTAACATTGAATTTTATAAGAAGGCACGCTACGAAGCAACATTTCCTGCAAACTGCATGTTATAATCTACCTTAAAAATAAAGTTAAGTTTGTAGTGTTGCTTTCTTAAAAGTCGTAGGTGGCTAGAGGGTTACTTTTCTCCTTGTAGGTCAGATCAGGGATATCTAAACAATTGATGTATTCAAGCTAGTAGCTAAGGCTTAAATAGGTGTTGCACCTTCTGAGAAGGCAGTGTGATCTGAACCCTTTCTCTTTTTCTGGTGCTGGTGATCATTATTTCTTTTTCTAGATATAGAAGCAGCCAAAAGAAACAGGACAGTATAGGAGATGTTCTTGGCAGAGGGTGGAATTAAAAGTTGTATCAGTGCTGGAATTTTGTTTTGATTTTTGTCAAATGAATGCTTTATTTTAAAGATGCTCATGCCTTTCAAGGGACTTGTTTAGGAATAATGTAGTTGCTCATTATATCCCATTGTTGAAGCTATTGCTTGTGAGTGGAACTACTTTTGTGCTCATGCACATACTACAATATTGACAGTGTAGTTTCCATTAGTATTGTTACCCATTTTTAAAAATGTATTTGCCATTACTGTAAGTGTCAGTTGGAACAAATCTTTTAATATTTTAGATTGTGTTCTGACAGAGGTATAAGACTACAACTATTTTTACTTTTTGTTTTACTAATTGTACATAATACCATTTGTTGTTTACAATTACATCTTGTTTGCCATGAAGTAAAATAATTTTTAGAATATTCACTGCAATTATTGAATTATGTGGGGGTTTGTGTTTGATTAATGGAGTTGTATATTAGAGGTATGCTATGCATAGGTGTTACATTGACACAATTTTTGAACCCATGGAGTACATTTGCCTGAATGATCCCTAAGCTTTATTCAGGTGAATGCTGTCTACACTGAAGAAAACTTACTGAAGTAGTTATTCCAGTGAATGTCTCAATTTGGATGTGATAATTCTGGAGGAATGCTGTGCCTGCTGTTCCAGAGTAAATATTCCAAAATAGTTTGTCTATGCTTTCTAGGCATAGACAAGCCCAGAGTGGTAATGTGGCCTCCAGTACTGTTTTCTGGTTCTGAAACCAGAAAAGAGAGAAATTGATGTTTGTATAGTAAGCATATGCATGATTATTTGTATGAGAAGAAGTTAGTTTGTGATGTTGCTGAGGTTGATTGAGCCAAAATAAGGTGCTCCCTCTAGCTGTACACTTTTATAAGGTCAATTTTGCATATATCTCATGATAAAAGAGATTACTTGAAGTACTTGCTTTATTTGCAGTTAAAATCAGTGTCAGTTGTCTGCTTGTACATGCATAGCCTTGCTACAGCAATATAACTGCCATACTCCAAACTGTCCTACAATAATAGATGTGTAGGCATATGCTAGCACATTTATCACATCTATCATAGAATAATAGAGTCGTGGCTGGAAGGGACCCCTGGAGATCATCTGGTCAAACCTTCTGTTGAAAGCAGGGCCATAGGTTAGGTTATCCAGGGTCCTATCAAGCCAAATCTTGAATATTTCCAGCAAGGGAAGCTGCACTCCTTCTCTGCGGAAGCTATTCCAATATTTAATTGTTCTCACAGTGAAGAATTTTTGCTTATATGCAGACAGAATTTCCCCCATCGCCTCGTGTCCTGTTGTTGTGTATCACTCTGAAGAGAGTATTTCCATCTTCTCTATAACTGCCTTTTAGGCACTGGAAGACTGGTTAGATCCCCTTCCTGCACCTTCACTTCTCTAGGCTGAACAAACCCAATTCCTTTAAGATTTCTTCCTATGACAAGTTTTTCAACCCTGTAGTCATCTTGATGGCCATCCATGGGACCATCTCGTAATTGTTTAATGTCTCTCTTGAGACATTTTATCATGAATACACTTCAGTGTGCTAACAGAAACAATAAGTAAGATAGATTTAGTTCAATCTACGTTTTAGTGTTGGTAGTATTAGTGTGGATTTTGCCAAGCAGCTTTGCTGTCCTAATGAGAAAATGTAGACAGAGGCTATACTCTAAATCCTTTTCAATGAAGTCGCACCAGGGAACAGTTTTGAGATTCTGATTTAAATATACATATGCAAATCTGCATCTGCCTCCCTATTGAAAGTGTAAATAATAAGCAGAGGTTCTCAAGCCTATCAAGAGCTGAAAAGTTAATTGATTGTATAGTTTACAGGTTCAAAATGAAAACAGTTGTGGCCCATATTTTCATGTCAAGCTATTTCTGGCAACTCTCATTGTAGCAACCATCAGTAAAATGCTTTAAAGCAATTTAATTATTTAAAGCTCTAATTAATATATTTGTAATTCATTTAAGAGAGGCATCTATATTTTAAAGTTTCCCTTTTTCCTTATATGAGGATTTTTATAAGGAAAATTCTCTTGATATGTTTTTAAGATGCTTCTCATTACTCTCTTTGAAAGACAGAAGTCATGTGGTTTAAAGCCATAATTGTTTTCCCTTTCATGTAGATGAATGTTCACAAAACAACAACAAGAAGACTGGCAAATACAGAAAATGTATCTTTCAATTAATCTTTGTGTTGAAGAAATAATGTTCCAGAACACAGTCATATTAGCTGCTTCCCCTCTTGGTGACTTAACTGGCAATATCGTTAAAGATACTGCTTTTACCTGTGTTTTTGGAAAAAAGCTTTTGTGGTATTGTGAGTATTCACACTCTCATTAGACTAATGATATGCAAGGGAAGCTGCCAGAGAATGGCAAGAATGGCTGTTTTGGAATTTGGAACTGTGTAAGTAAAAATTATACAAATCTTTTTAATTGAGAACATTTTTTGTCTTTTTGACTGGGCCTCATTGCAGTTCTGCATTTGTGCGTGTGTGATACTGATGCTATGTTCTGGCTAGCCGTCATCAGATAGAAGTGATAAACCTGGTCGTAATCCCACCTTTACTTCCCTCTGAGTGATCCTGTTCACTTGGCCACTGTGCCAGCAATATGTATTAAAAATCGCATGTTGTTGCCTTGGCAAAGATTTGTCTTCAGTTGTTTCTAAGAGTACTCTAAGTCCTACCAAGGTTAACCAGTATATATATTTGGTTTTGTAGAAAAATTTTCCAGCCCTTAGTCCATGGAAAATATCCAGTCGTCTTGAAACCAATGATACCACAAAACTGTTGGCTTTTCTGACTATGAGCTAATCGCCTAAGAATGGTGTCTTTGGTTTTACAGACTGCTGACTGTAGTGATTTGGACTTTCTACCACTTAGTTAATTGATAAGTTGCTTTCTCTCTGTCCTCTGCTTTATTTAGTATCATACAACCACACTACTGTATGTGGGAAAAGACTTTCATAAATATAGCTGACTATGAATTGGAAACAGTTTTGTCTCTTCTGGTTTTCCTATCAAACCAGTGTCATTACTCAACCTTTGGGGAGAAAAAAGGAAAAATAATTACTTTTCATAGGTTCCCTTCTGTTATGCATGCCAGTTACTGCGTGTCTTGTAGGCACTACTACTTGTACTAAAGGAATGCTCTATACCTAGATATCCATGTTACATTGCAGCATATGTGCATTCAGGGGCTTCTGGGTTGTGAATATCTTTAGAAAGTGTATGTGATGGTAAGTAGGGAACTAAATTGTTCATCAAAACATTTAACTGTTTTTTTTCTCTCTTCTTATAGCATGTGTTTGTGGTTGTCACAGTAACAGTACAATTTACCAAACAAATATGGAAGATTATTATAGTACTTGATCAAAATGTTAAGTAAGAATAACAAATTGAAGTCCCCAGGCTAATCTGAAATACTTCCCCATCAGCCAATTATTCTTTGTTCCAAAGCAGTGAATATCTGACTAACAAAAACACCATACAGTAGCTGTTTCCTAACTTACTTGCATTTGCAGAATTGCACGGACCCTTAGCAGAGCACTATGCACTATATGTCAAGTATACAGTAGTGGTGTGCTTTAACCATTTAATTTTGGGTTTGTTAGCCCTACTATTTCACAGGGTAGTTTTATATCAATCATTTAAAAAAAAAAAAAAGTAAAGACACAATTGAGTGATGCAAGTTTTCAGTCTTTATCTGCACTGTTTTTTTACAGTCAGTTTTGAAACAGTGTGTATTTGTGAGACAATTTTAGGTACTGTAAATTTTGGATTACACCTTGTGCCTGCAAATTGTCATAAACCCCCAAAAGAGATTTGAAATTCTGAGTTGTTGAGAATAAATGGTGCTGCTGCTTCTACAGGCTGCACATCATTACATATTTTCTATAAGGAATTTAAAGCCCACTTTTGTTAAGTCTTCCTGGTCATAATATTTATTTTCATGAGGTCTTTCTGACAGGGAAATGCTATCTCTCTCACTGAACTCTTGGAAAATAGAGGGTAACAATAACTTGCCCAGGTGAAAGAAATCTGTGACAGAACAGAAAATTTGAATCCAGGTTTTCTGACGTCTAGGTAAATGCCTTAAAAAACAGATTTCCATTTGTTTCTGCTACTGCAGTTTAAAGTAATACCATCCCAGCTTTTCTCATTGGTGTAACTTTGTACCTGTGATTTACTGGACTGAAAGTATTTTGTCTTTCATAGCACGTTATGTCAGTCTTTCTTAATGAGGAACAAATCACACACCATAGCTGTTCATGAAAATTTTAAAGCTTATATGCTTGAGCTGAGGTTCATCAGAATTGGGTGAAGCTGAATAACCACTGATTTCAGAAGGCTACTACATTTCAAGGTCACTTTTTTGTTGTACTTCAGTTTCCTGGTCTTTAAACTGTCAGTTATGTTACTGCTTTGTTTCAGCTCTGCAATAAAAATTTAAGAGCTAGGTATTATAGTTCTCTTTGCCAATTTAAAAATAATCAGTCCCCTTTACACAGTGTAATTTCCATTGATAATTTTAGTCCTGGATTATTTGACCCTGCTTTTCCTTAGTCTGTGTTATTATTTCCATAATACCATAAACTAATGAATACTATGTTGTCTGCATACAATATCCAGCTGCAAAATTAGTTCTAGTAACAATGGAGAAAAGTCAGTATCACTGGAAAATGTTTTGCCTGTGGAAGCAGCTGCCCATGAGCTCACCCTCTGGAAAATATCCTGATGGCTTCACATCTTAGAGAGCTTTTTTCAGTGCACAGTAGCACAAATGTAAGCCAAGGTTTGAAAAGCTAGTGCTGTGTGTTTTCTTTGGCATATGGCAACCCTGAGCCTTCCCTTTGAGAAGCAGGTCTTAAAGTCTTTTGCTGAAGGGAATAATTTTGTGATTCCTCTGAGCAAAATAAACTGATTCTCATCTCTTCTTGTTACCACGTCATATATATAGAAAAGTTTGAAATGCCACTGCCCATATGAAGGCTGGTAACACTAAAAAAATAACCCATAACAAACTAATTATCCTTCTTGCTTTAAAAGGAGCAAGGGAAAGGAACACCATTGAAAAGGTGTCACTTGATGTGTATTTACAAAGAGTATGTTCTGTTACATTCCAGCATGTTACATTCAGTTTAATTTTCTTTTTATTGGTATCAATCAGTTTGGTTTCTTTCTTCCTGCACACCACTACCCACAAAAAGCCCATTTCCTTTTATCTGGAATTTACAGGACCTATGGTAACCCCCCCCTCATCCTTTTTGTTGCTCATGCATCTTGTTGGTCCTCATCTATATATTGTCCTGGAAAATTTACTGTTTGTCCTGAAGAAATGCTTACGACTACTGATACATATAGAGCAGGTGTTTATACCCTTGATACCAATGAGAATAGCTGCAAACTTGCTCAAAATAGCTAGAAAGTAGCCTTGAACCAGGCTGCCATAAGGCATGTTGCAGATAGAGGCTCTGAGCAAATAGAATTTTTACAGCCTTTACTCTAACTACATTTTGGTGTGCCACTTGACAAGAGGGGACAGTGAAGAGCTGCTATATGGGATCTAAATCTAGGTAGGATCTCCAGGTCATGGAGGAATCTTGGTGACTCAATCTGGTTTTACTCAGCATCAAGACTGCTGCAGAGCCATTCCAATACTGGAGAAATTTGGGATCTTTCCTTCATTCTGATGTGTAAGGTGCCCGGTCCATGCTGGCAGTGTGTAAATGTTAGTAACTCTTGTGTGTTGGATGATGGCTGAAGCACCTCCCAGTATGGTTGGACGCTTTCTAATAGGTAAGTTCAGAAGAGCTGAAAACAGGAATTGAGGTTTGGGTTGTTGTTCCGCCCCCCCAATGTGAGTAAGACTGGGATATGGAAACAAAGCAGATAGAAGCAGGACCAGGGTGCTATTTATGTTTATCTAGTTGTTTCCCTAGTATGACCTGAAATCTAATATGAGGTGTAAGCTCTACTATAAGATATGATAAAATAGTATGTGTACCCATAACTTTCACGAGAGTGAGAGAGGACAAAGGAAGAGCAGGTGTTGCTGATCTTGACAAACCTGTGGGAAATTGTCTTCTAAACAGATGAATTTTTTTCTTTTTTTTCCTTTTTTTTTTTTCCCCCCTCTGCTTTTGTATATACTTTGTTAATCCAGGCATTCTTATAAACAGCAAAGTCCAGTCAAATCCAAACCAAGAAACAAGAAAGGAGAGTGAGAGAATGGAATGAGCATACAGAAGAGGGACAAGGTGTGTTCAGGCCACACTAGGGAAAACCTTGTGCCCAAAGGAGAGATGATTTCTTCTAGGTTATTTTTTCAACAGTCAAGCTCAGGTCATTCAATAGGTTACTTACGAAGTAAATAGATATACATGCAGTTCACTGGCTTACTTGGCAGAGACTGCTAGTCTTAGAATCATAGAATAATAGAATTGTTAAGGTTGGAAAAGACCCTTAAGATCATCAAGTCCAACTGTTAACCTAACACTGTCAAGTCCACCACTGAACAGTGTCCCTAAGCACCACATCTCCCCGTCTTTTAAATACCTCCAGGGATGGGGACTCAACCACTTCCCTGGGCAGCCTGTGCCAGTGCCCAACTACTCTTTCAGTGAAGAAGTTTTTCCTAATATCCAACCTAAATCTGCCCTGGCGCAGCTTGAGGCCGTTTCCTCTTGTCCTATCACTTGTTACTTGGGAGAAGAGACTGACCCCCACCTCACTACAACCTCCTTTCAAGTAGTTGTAGAACCTGATAAGGGGATGTGGAAGCTAGGCAACATGTAAGGAGTGATAATGGAAAGAAGAATGCTGTAGGATTTTTAACATAAAGGTGGCAGCAAGCGCCAACAACCATCAGAAATAACTCACTATAGTTATCAGTAGGCAATCTATTGGGGAATTGACTGTGATCTCTCAGATTTAAAATATTGTCCATGATAATGTATAAATGGACAAAACTAACCATGCTGGCCTTTTCAGCTAATATTCTTAAGTGAAAATCTAATTTTCTGTGGTTTCCAAGCATGTGAACACAGAGACAAAAATATACTGCTATAGGTACGTTAACAGAGCTGTACTCAAAGCATACCAAGAAAGCAAACTCAATTACTCTGTTGTGGTTTAGCCTCAGCCAGCAACTAAACACCACATAGCCACTTGCTCACTCCCTCCTCCCCAGTGGGGTGGGGGAGAGAATCAGAAGAGTAAAAGTGAGAAAACTCATGGGTTGAGATAAGAACAATTTAATAATTGAAATAAAATAATGTAAAATGGTAGTAGTAATAGTAATAATAATATACAAAGCAAGTGATGCACAATGCAGTTGCTCACCACCTGCCAACCGATGCCCAGCCCATCCCCGAGCAGTGATTGCTGCCCCTGGGCCAACTCCCCCCCAGTTTATAAACGGAGCACATTGTCATATGGTATGGAATAGCCCTTTGGCCAGTCTGGGTCAGCTGTCCCGGCTGTGCCCCCTCCCAGCTTCTTGTGCACCTGGCAGAACATGGGAAGCTGAAAAGGCCTTGACCAGTATAAACACTGCTTAGCAACAACTAAAACATCAGTGTGTGATCAACATTATTCTCATCCTTAATCCAAAACACAGCACTATACCAGCTACTAGGAAGAAAATTAACTATACCCCAACCAAAACCAGGACATGCTCCCTCTTCCTTTAAACGTCACTCATCTTTTGGCTTGGGATATTATTGTAGTTGAGAGAAGTAGAAGCATATCAGCATACTTAATCCATAGGTCCAGAACCCCAGACTACTAATACAGATTACAAAAATGGAGGCTGTTTTTGTTAGAAAATAGAACAAATAAAACAGTTATTGAAAACATACATAACTTTTAATGATAGACAGTTCTGTCTGTCTAGAGATAGAAGTGTGTAGAGATGGAAATGAAGACAAGTTCAGAATGGTTTTTTTTAGAACGTATTAAACCCCAGATTGCTCTTAAGCTAAAAGCGTTAAGATGGTCTGAGTCATATGAACCTCTCCTTAATTAACTATACACTTATCTGTGAGATATATTACTTCTTCAAGAAAGAGTATTTTTAATATGGGAAGAAAATTTTTAATGGACTGGTCTGGGCCAGTGAAGGAAGTTAAACTAGACTGTAAAACTTTACCTGATTTCTAAGCATCTTTTTTCTTTGTTTTCACTCCAGTGTGACTGGAAATTCCACTTGGCTTATATGTTGTTCTGTTGTTAATCCAACTCTATTCCACTCATTTATAAGGTCTAAACATCCTTTTTGGTTTTGGTGGGGTTATCAAATCATACTTTGGCCACTCTCTTATCTATCATGTCAATGGTTCTGAAAGGGATATGGTTCTTTCTTAGTCCAGATTCACAGATTGGTGGGGGCTTGAGAGACAGGTTAGTTGTGGCCTTATGGTTTCCTAGCAAAACATTAACAGTTCATAACGAACTGAGTTTGTTCTTGCTTATCACTGCCTCTATGTCTGTGTCTTCATTTTTCAATGACAGTTCATGAAATTTCTTCACCCATTCCTCCCTAAGCAGTGGAAGGATTTTCCAGAATGCACGAATGAATACGCTAAAAACTAAAGAAATCGGGTAGGCACTTTCAGCCTGGCTAATGCTGGACATAATCCAGTGTGACCCAGTGAGCCATTTATTTGTTAAAGTGGCAGAGATCTGAAGAAACAGATACGTAGGAAGCACAGCACTAACGAGAAAAAGCCTTGTGAGGGATTTCCATAAAGTATTCCTAAGTCTGAGAGCAGAAACATCAATGGAAATCTTCCAGACAGCATTTGAGATATGCAAAATTCTACAGCAAGACTGAATCTGAGCCATAAAACTATGTAATAGTGAAGTATGGGATGTACTCAACATGTGAGTGAGATTTTGCTCATGCAGATACTCAATACTACTAAAATCTAACAAAATTGCCTGGTCTGCCTTTTTTTTTTTTCCATAAGCTGTAAAGAAGAAAACCTTAGTAAGCCGCATGGCTTTTCTTAAATTTGCTAGACTATTGCTGGTGGTCTGTAACTTACAGCTCTACATAATGAGACATGACTAGAGAACACATAACAACATTTTAATTTCAGGAAAGAATTTATATTTTCCCAGATGGAAATCTTATTTCCAGTGGTTTGTTGTTTGGGGTTTTTTTTGTTTGTTTTTTGGGGTTTTTTTTAATCTGAGTAAGTTTGAGGCATACTTACTACCAGGAGATTACATGAAAATAATTTGTTTTCACTGCACAAACTTAATACGCTTCCAAAGATCTGATTATTATCAGTAATTAATGCAGGCATACTGAAATTCTCTCAGGAGTGTGTGGCTTAGGTGTGGTCCATGCATTTCACTCTAGTAGCTTTCCTTCCCTTTTAAAAAATTGCGCTTGACTAGCGTAGTTGCATTTCCTGTTGTTTTAATAGCTGGAATTTATTGAGAAAATTTAACATTCTAAAGCTAGAAGAGTGAAACTGAGCCAGCTAGCTATTTTCCTGAAACTAAGAGTGCTCTTTTCAAGGCAGGGCAAGAAAGCAAGGGGCAGAGGGGGAGTCATTAATTATAAACATGCTCAAAAAACAGTATGGAAAATTCATGTGGAAATATGGTAGATTTTTATGCTGCACAAGTTATTTTCCTGCTCCAAAGAGCGTTCCTTTCTTTGTTATGCAAAAAGGAAGCACTAACTTCCCTGCGCAGCTCATAGAATAGTTCAGGAATATATAAATTAAAGTCTGCCTTTTAGCTGACCCTAAATGTTTGAGCAGTCCTTTAAAGAAAAATCAGACTGAGATAATGTTTTTGAGACACTATAGCAATAGCTGCAGTGATCCCGGAATGGAGCATGTACAGTGATTTCTATTCAGTCTATTTGAATACAGCGTTCACAGCAGACTCAGTACCTTTTGTACAGCATTTTCTCCCTGCATTCGTAAAGAATTTCCCTTCCAGGGCCACTGAGGTCAGTAAGATTTTTGTGAATGACTTCTGAGACTAGGAGATTATTCTGTTTGTCTTTTTAACTAAATTACAGAGCCAAAAAGTAGCAGCACTTAACCAGGCAAAGATGCCTGTGATGCTTGTTTTTTCTACTGCATGTCATCTTATAGTGAATTTTATGAATACTGACTCCTGAAAAATATTTAATCTGTATATCATTCATGCTTTCAAAAGATACTGCATTTGCTAACCTTCCTTCTCAAGCTTTGGAAGTAAGAATTCTCTCTTTCAAGGAAAGAATTTGGAATTTATATATTAGAAGCTTCAGGCTGGCTTCAATAGAGGTGGAAGAGCAAATAGCACAGGAATATCAAGTCTCTGAGACCTCTTGGCAGTCAGGTACTGGGAATATGAGTCCCAAGACTTGGACAATTTATAATAACTTGCAGTCTGAGTAAAATGCACTTACACAAAAATCTTTTTTCTAACGGGTATTTTATTTTGGGCTGCTTGCTAACTTAAGAGGAACTAAAAACTTGCAATGCTTTTGTACTCAGCACTTACATAAATGGTAAAAAGATGTTCCTGAAAAGCTATGGTGGTTTTTGGAAAGGATAAAATGGTCAAGTCCCATCCTCCCTGCAGAGCTTCACAGGCAGATTCTGTGTCTGAGACCATCCTGGACATGTCTATGAGATGCACTGAAATGCTGTGCTGTTACTACAGGTTATAGCACAGTTCTCCTATAGAGCTGCAATTTTATCATGCGATCCTGAGGAGGTTCTCAGCTGAGTTTGATGGGTGGAATGGAAAACAAGAGTAAACAATCGGGAAGATACCAGTAGTGCTCTTACTTGTGCCAGAGAATTTTGGTAGTAGGTTGCTTACATTCACCTGATAACTCATTTGCTGAAAAGCCAGAAATGTTAGCATATGTCGAGTTCTCAGGCTGACTTACCTTTTTCTTCTTGAAAAGGTTTTGTGAAGCTGATTTAATTTTCTATTTTATGTTGTTGTTTAGAACATGCAATTTTTCTGTTCTTACTCACTTTTTTAAACTGGTAATTTTAATGCTGTAGAAGAACCTGTGTGAGGTTCTAAATTTCACCCATTAATCAGATGAGAAATTTTTGCTTTGTGCATATGAGTGTGCTAGTGCATTTACTTCTGTGCAATAGAATTTCCCATTTGTGAATCTCTTAATTTTATTTGGTAGCAAAATGAAGGACAGTTCTCCAGCCCTGTAGGTCAAATTCATTGTTTTTACTATGCATTTTGTTGTTGGGGAGGGGTGGCTTATAAAGAAGACAGGCCATAATCTTCTTGGAGGTGCACAGCAAAGGGATAAGAGGCAATAGTCACAAGTTGTAACATGGGAAATTGCAACTGGATATAAACAGAAAGAAAAAATACTGTTGGAATGCTTAAGGAGCACTGGATTAAGTTGATCAGTCTCCATCCCTAAACTTATAAGGCTCTTAGCAACCTTTTCCAACTTTGATGTAGCCCTGCTTTGAGCAGGAGATTGGACTAGATTGACCTTCTGAACTAAGTTATCCTGTGCTGCCAGCACAAAGCGTGCATAAAATACCACCAGATTGGAATTCCAAGATTCTAATTCTTCTCTAAAAGAATACCATTGTACTGCTATAAAAAGGTTTTAGAGTGTTTATAGATCTGATACGTTTTTACAAACATTTATCTCGTCATTCTTCTTTTCTGAGTTTTAATTTCACCCACCTTCTTTGCAGACTGAGATCAGAAAAGGAATTATGTATGTGAACTAATAATAGTATGAAGAAAAAATAAATGATATTGGGATAGAACTTTAATTTGGGGAATTCTGGGAATGTTTTCAAAAATCATTATATCTGATTAGTCCAGAAAGAGGGAAGTTCTCACTCACAGGAAATACTGGTTTTTATCTGAAACAATTCATATTTGTGTAATATTTATCTAATAGTAAAACAGTATCTTCCACAGATGACTTAGTAACTCCTAGTACATAAGGTGGTTTGCAAACACGTAGAGCACACTCCTTAACCCAATCCCTAACACATACTTGGGGGATTAATATAGTCTTTTGTTTCTTTAATCTACTTCTTTTCTTCTACCAGTTGAATTCACACCCAAAAAGCTCTATAAAACCAAGACACATATCAGGTTAGTTTTCTGGGATCACAATACTGTGTTTGGGCTTTTAGAGCTTTTAGTTTGATTTTGATTTCTTCTGCGATTTGGAGGAAGGTGTTTCAGGGGATATTCTGGGAGGCTGCGGATGTTGAGTCAGACTTCTGTGACACTGTTCATAGCTATTGTAATATTTTAGTTAATGTATGTGTTCTGTGATGTATTAAGAGATTTTTCCAGAGTTCACAGGAATTGAAAAGTATAAATCTTAGTTTATTGTGGCAAGTGGTCAGAAAGCATATTCTGACAGTGCTGTTACTGAACTATTAGAAGAATATGTGAATTAAATGATAAGGTGAAATGTTGAAAAAGCTGCAGTTTACAAAGCTGTCTCAAGGGCTTGTGCATGACAATTGCCATGTGCTATTGTTTCCAGTGGATTCTGCCTCAGTACAAACTTTACAGTGTATTTTCAGAATGATTCTATTTCAGATCTAACAGAAGATTAGAATATTTCTACTTAGCTTGTTTTTAAATAAAATTGTTCTTGATCATAGAATGATAGGTTGGATTGGGTTAGGTTGGAGAAGACCCTTAAGATCATCACGTCCAACTGATAACCTAGCACTGCAAAGTCCACCACTAAACTATGTCCCTAAGCACCACATCTCCCCGCTTTTAAATACCTCCAGGGATGGGGACTCAACCACTTCCCTGGACAGCCTGTGCCAGTGCCTCACTACCCTTTCGGTGAAGAAAGTTTTCCTAATATCCCATCTAAACCTCCCCTGGAGTAAATTGAGGCCATTTCCTCTTGTCGTGTCACTTGCTACTTGGGAAAAGAGACCAACCCTACCTCGCTACAGCCTCCTTTCAGGTAGTTGTAGAGAGTGATAAGGTCTCCCCCCAGCCTCCTTTTCTCCAGGCTAAACAACCCCAGCTCCCTCAGCCGCTCCATGTAAGACTTGTGCTCTAGACCCTTCACCAGCTTCGTTGCCCTTCTTTGGACATGCTCCAGCACCTCAATGTCCTTCTTGTAGTGAGGGGCCCAAAACTGAACACAGGATTTGAGGTACGGCCTCACCAGTGCTGAGTACACGGGGACGATCACTTCCCTAGTCCTGCTGGCCACACTATTTCTGATACAAGCCAGGATGCTATCGGCCACCTTGGCCACCTGGGCACACTGCTGGCTCATATTCAGCCAGCTGTCAACCACCACCCCCAGGTCCTTTTCCGCCAGGTAGCTCTGCAGCCACTCCTCCCCAAGCCTGTAGCATTGCATGGGGTTGTTGTGACCCGAGTGCAGGACCCAGCACTGAGCCTTGTTGAACCTCATACAGTTGGCCTCAGCCCATTGATCCAGCGTGTCCAGATCCCTCTGTAGGGCCTTCCTGACCTCCAGCAGATCAACGCTCCCACCCAGCTTGGTGTCGTCTCCAAACTTACCAAGGGTGCAGTCGATCCCTTCATCCAGATGATTGATACAGATACTAAACAGAACTGGCCCCAGTACTGAGCCCTGGGGAGCACCACTTGTGACTGGCTGCCAACTGGATTTAACTCCCTTCACCACAACTCTTTGGGCTCAGCCATCCAGCCAGTTTTTACCCGGTGAAGAATACACCTGTCCAAGCCATGAGCAGCCAGTTTCTGCAGGGGAGTGCTGTGGGGAAACGGTGTCAAAGGCTTTACTGAAGTCCAGGCAGACAACATCCACAGCCTTTCCCTCATCCACTAAGTGGGTCACCTTGTCATAGAAGGAGATCAGGTAAGTCAAGCAGGACCTGCCTTTCATAAACCCATGCTGATTCCCTGGTTGTCCCGTATGTGCCATGTGATGGCACTCAGGATGATCTGCTCCATAGCCTTCCCCGGCATCGAGGTCCGGCTGACAGGCCTGCAGTTCCCCGGATCTTCCTTCTGGCCTTCCTTGTAGATGGGTGTCACATTTGCCAACTTGTAGTCAGCTGGGACCTCCCCGGTTAGGCAGGACTGCTGAGAGATGATTGAAAGATCACGATGGACCATGAACTGTTGCTAACCAACGCTCGACATCGATAGCTATGAGGCTTCAAGATAAGCAGAGAAAGGAGCTGATGAGAGTGTATTTTAATAGAGCCTTGTCTCAAAACAGTTAAATAGTAAGTAGCTACAAAATATAGTTTGACCATGTTTGTATCAACTCAAAAAAATTGATTAATGTGTCTCTACCTTTAGCTAGCAGTTGTCTCTATACGATGTGCGAAAATCAGATAAAGGACTACTGCTTTGAGCTGCCTCCATTGGTCCAAGCTTTCATGCAGTCTGGAGTGCTTAGTAGAATCATAGCAAGTGACGCACATCATTGTGCACAGTTTTGTTGTTTTTTTTTTTTTTTTTTTTTTTTTTTAATTCATACATAATCATTACGTTTTGAGATGCAAAAAGATTGATTTAATCCTGCTAGAACTTAGCTATATTTTGCTCTAAGTTCACTGTATAAACTGTGGTTTCCTCTTTGAAATGCACATCCAGCAGAATCTGATCTGCACTTCATTTTATCAGTAGAAGAAAGAATATTGAAGACTGTATATAAAAGATTTCTCTTCTAAGTGGTATTACAGTATTTGGGTTGCATCCACTTCATTATTGTTTATCACTACTGGCAATGGCTTTCTATTTGCGTAAATTTTGTATAAATTGCTCATAAACCTGTGTTCAATGTTATATGATTACAAATCTAAGCACTTTGTATTTCCTGCAAATTGAGTGTGCAGTTATGGGATTTTTTAATAAGAAAAAGTAAAACCTATGTTAAGAATGGATGAAGCTGCACTTTCTTTCTTGTATTGTCTGGTTTGGGTATGTCTGGCTGTCACATGGCTCCATGAAGAGGCAAAAGAGCAGCAAGTCTCCTTTATACAGTGATTGCCCTCACTCATTTCAGGAGGTCTTAGTCACAGAGTGACCATGTGGCCAAGGACACACTGGAGATGACGAAGTGTATCGTTACAACTCTGTCTTAGCAGACTAACTATTCCACTTCCCTAAGAGATGAAGCGCTGTGCATTACAACTGGGTTCCTTCCTATGATCTGGACCAAAGGCCTGATCAACAGACAGCATAACTAGAAGTCCTAAAAGAAATTAATTTTACACACACGCTCAGAGCCTCTGTACTCCTTCCCTGCATTCATACAATTGAAATACTAAAACTGATTAAAGTATTCTCAGAAAAGGCAAGAGTGTTACTCTTCCTCATCTTTATTTAAATGCATTCAATTAGTTACTGAAGCAAACAGATGATTCTTGCTTTATGCTTTCATAGTAGCTTTCATGAGTTTTGCAAAACTGTTGCAGAATTATCTTTAGTTTTCCAGAGTTAAAAACTAAAACTTTCTAGGCAATCTCAGTGATGATTCAGTTTTCTCAAACTTGATGATTGTATATTGTATGTACTTCCCAGTCAGTAGTTTTCCCTTTGTGATTGCTTTCTAACTGTTCTAGGGCTGTAAAAGAAGCCCGCTACAAATCATAATGGTATGTGTGAAACTGAATGGCATGTGTTGATAAAAAGCAGTTGGCGCCATGCAACAAATGTTATGCTGTATCATGAATTAATTTCAGACTTAAGCCTGCCTTTTTCTTTCTTATGTAATTTGTAAAGGTAAAAGTTCTGTACAACAGAGGCTAACTGTGCAAAATACCTGCTTACTAAACATTGGACATAGGTATATTTTTGATGATGAAGATAGCTGACATCTTGCCACACACAACTTCTGTATATGCTTCTTTACCAACCAAAAATGACACTTTGTCTAGTCAGCCAGTGCTTTGGAAAAGTGCAATACAAATAAGAACAATCAGCACTTTTGGCAACTACAATAATCACCATCTTTCTGTATTTACTGAGAAGTCCAGGCCTAGGCAAATAACTATGCCATTTTTTCAATTAAGAAATTAATCAATAAAAACCTTTTCTTTTATGCTTTTTTAAATCATCACATAATCAAAACTTGAATTTCATTTCCTGTTGTCTTCTAGCAAATGCAGCCTGGATCCTCAGCCAAAACATGCACTAATATCTTAATGTAGTGAATAGTGGCAGACCTAGAAGGCACTACAGTGCAGTGCTAAACTCTGTTCACTGTGGCCAGAGGCTGTTGTGCTTGCTGTCAGCTCCACGCAGGCTGCCTGTACCGTCATCAGCAGTTCATGGCAGCTGTCACTCTCTTTTTTTTAGTGTCCTTGCTATGGTCCTGCAAATTGCTCATAGTAGACATTAGCCTATATAAGCGCACATGAGGAAAATCTTTTTGGTCTTTTTTTAAGAGGTGTCATAGAACTCAAGCGCTAGTTATGAAATTTTTTCAACATGCAAATCCCAAGCTCTCCTTTGTTTAATGGCCCCAGACCACAGTAGGGGTGAATAGTTGCTGGCTGTTATGTTCGTTAAAAATTATGCAACTATTTCTGTTTGAAACATTAGATCAGTTGATTGATTGGTTTGTTTGTTTCAGGAATTTATCTCTTGGATTTAATCTACATTGATTCTGCATATCCCGCTTCAGGCAGCATTATGGAGAATGAACAAAGATCCAATCAAATGAACAATATTCTCCGAATAATAGCTGATCTGCAAGACTCCTGTAACTATGGTTGGTAAATTTTGTTATACCTATTAAGCCTTAACTAAACTTTGTTTAGTACAACATTGTGAAAGCAGGTTTTGGCCCTCTGTAAAGGCAACACAAGAGGCTAACATCGGTAGAGTTGAACACTAAGTGATGTAGCTTCCGCTTCTGTGCAGTTTCAGTCTTACTAGTAAATTATGCAAATAAGCATGTATTCTAAATTGTAAGAGCTATAACAGAAGTTATGCATTTACTGCAACATGTGGACTACAAATGATATACTTTTCAAGTACAGCTATTGCATTTGGGATATATTCTGTTTCCACCAGAGGCAGTCAGAGTGAATTATCTTAATATCTTTCCTTTCCTTTGCAGTAGATGTGATGTCTTTGGAGTGCAGAATGTGTTAATTTCATTATAATTTTATTGTTAGTATCCTGATGATATGTCTGCAAAACAAAATACAAATATTTCAATCTATACGACAGTTGTTAAATTGTGTGTTAAGCTTTTCCACATACCTCACTTGTTGATGAAGTGAGGAACATGAGGGGGATGCTTGTTTTTGTTAACAAGATTTTACTCTAAAATTCATTTCTGCAATTCTAGCCTGTTAGTGAACCCTTATGTCAAGAAACTGCTGGGTTTGGGGTCTTGACAAATACTCAGCGTATTGTTGGTGACTTAGCATGACTTTTTATTATTTAAACATGAAACAAGCTGGAAAACCTTGAGAGCAGCTGTACAATTAGATAAATTCAGAACATTTAAATGCTACAGCTCTGGAGCGTTTTGAATGGAAAAAAATTAAATGTTAGATTGCGAGAAATTACTTGTGTATGCTTAAGTATCCAGCGCTTGTCCTTTGTTGTCAGCTTCAGTATTATAAAGTATTTAAAGGTAGGGACTAGGCATAATAATGTATGATTCTGAATAGCTAGATTATGCAGTTCTCATGTTCTTATTGTGAGTTTCGTTTTTGTCTTTGAATACTTTGAATGACAAAGAAACCTCATTTCACTGACCCTTTCCTTTTTACAGTTTTCACGGCTTCCTGCATTGCTATGCATTAATTTTGAGTGCTTTTTTTTAAATCAGAATGAAAATTAAAGTATGGCCTTGAAGAAACAATATTCTGGAATAATGGGTGCCTTTAAAACAGTTGTCTTTACGAGAGCATGAAAGTTAAGTTAGATACTACAAGGCATGTTCCTGTCCATGCAGCATGCATCAAAGGATTTTTCTGTCATTCTGAACTTAGTGTCTGTCTTTCTCGGTATTCAGCATTGTAATTTTTAAGTCTCTTCGCTTCATGTTCATGCGAGAATCACTAACAGCCATGGCTGGAGGCTTTAATTTTCCCAGAAGAGTGAGCACAAAATTCAAGCAGGGTTTGCAGCAAATACCTTTTTTCCACTTGTGAGATAGCATACAATAAAATCCACTAGATTTCATGATGATGAAATGCATCTATGTTTTAACGATTGAGCATCACTTTTGCTCAATCAAATCTTTAACATCTTCTTCAAGTCAAAGTAATATTTCTGCCTGATTTATTCTGTTTCCAGTAAGACAGCCATAGGAACCAGAAAAGAATAACCTGAAAGAGTAATTAATTTTGGATGGTGTAAATGTTCATCTTTTTTTGTTTGAACATTCCACAGATCATCTTACAACACTACCCCATGTGCAAAAGTATTTGAAGTCTGTCCGTTACATTGAAGAACTTCAGAAATTTGTAGAAGATGACAATTATAAGTAAGTGCTATTCTTTTCTTCAGATTTTGGGGAATTTAATGGAAAGATCGCTTGGCCATTAGTTTGATTAAGAGTTGACTAAAAAGCCATTGTCTGAAGATGCTTTGGGGTTTGTCTGGTGTTCTTAATATTTTATTAATGGATCTCATAATACCAGGATGCCTGAGTAAAATCCAGAATGACAGTCTTCCTTTATGACTCTAACCAGATTTCCAAAATGAAATGTCTTTATAAAAGTTGAAAGAAGATGAAAATCTAGTCTTTATTCTATTACATAATGGTTGTATTCTGGGAATTTTGTTAAGGAACCTTAAAGCCATCTCCAAGATGTCTGGGATTGACTCTGTGCTATTGTAAATAATATATTCAAAACATCTTCCAGTTTCAAATTATTATTTTTAATAAACTGGTATTTAAGATATAAACCTGACAATTTTGGGGCTTTAAGCCTGTTAAAGCAATGCTTACAAAAGAGGTGAAGAAGAGCTAACCCACGCAATGGTGTGAAATAGACACCATAGAGCACATTGGTCAGTATGTGAATGTGCTCCAGTTAAAGGAGGTGGTAATCCCTGGCCAATAATTCTGAAAGAACTAGCACATTCAATCATAGGTCTAGTGGCCGAGGTTTTAAATAACTCAACCAAGGCAGATGCAATGCTATATAATTAGCCATTGACAAATATAGTACCTCTATTTAGGTGAACAAAATTAAAAGTATTTAACCAGATGTTCAGTAATACAATGGTGGTATGAAAGATTTTAAAATATGTTTTGGAGAGCAAGGTTGCTAATGAACTTCTTTAAAACCAGTCTTGTTACCAGTTTTATTAAATACTTTAGTTAAGAACTTTGTCTCAGAATTTGTGTGTACTTAGACCATATGCTAATAAAACAGTGTTGGAAGGGTTCATCAAAGTAGATGATGATTTGGATATCACAAAGGATCAGATGGCCTGATGACTAAAATGATAGTGACACACAAATCAAAATGTTATATATTTATTCTAAAAATAATTTATGGTGTTGTTCAGTAGATGTCTGTCAGAAGTGAGATAGAGCCATGAAAAGACAAATTCATCCCTACTCCCTATCAAAAATTTATCAAAGCTGGACGTGAGCTGGCAATGTGCTCTCGCAGCCCAGAAAGCCAACCGTATCCTGGGCTACATCAAAAGAAGCATGGCCAGCAGGTTGAGGGAGGTGATTCTGCCCCTCTGCTCTGCTCTCGTGAGACCCCACCTGGAATACTGCATCCAGCTCTGAGGTCCTCAGCACAGGAAAGACATGGACCTGTGGGAGCGGGTCCAGAGGAGGCCACAAAAATGATCAGAGGGCTGGAACACCTCTCCTATGAGGAAAGGCTGAGAGAGCTGGGGTTGTTCAGCCTGGAGAAGAGAAGGCTGTGGGGAGACCTTATTGCAGCCTTCCAATATTTAAAGGGGGCTTATAAGAAAAATGGGGACAGACTTTTTAGCAAGGCCTGCTGCGACAGGACAAGGGGTAATGGTTTTAAACTGAAGGAGGGTAGATTTAGACTAAACACAAGAAAAAAAAATGTTCACTGTGAGAGTGGTGAAACACTGGAACAGGTTGCCCAGAGAGGTGGTAGATGCCCTATCCAAGGACAGGCTGGATGGGGCTCTGAGCAACCTGATCTAGTTGAAGATGTCCCTTCTCATTGCAGGGGGGATGGACTAGATGACCTTTAAAGGTCCTTTCCATCCCATAGCATTCTATGATTCTATGAAAACTGGACTGAAGTCACGAGAGGTATTAAAAAGAGGGAAAAATTTGATTCTTAGCATAGTAAAGTTGCTGCAGTTTGTATACATTGGAGAACTTTGGCCTTTTTCTACCGTGTTTGTTTCATCAGAATAAAGCTTTAAATTAAAGTCTGTATTCATCAAAACTCATCACAACTACCCTTAAAGAGAACTCTCATTCCTCTTCCATCTTTGTATTTGATAAGAAGTTTTTGGATTTTGTTTTCAACATTTGATTTCACATTTTCTTTGCAGTTTTCCCTAATGGATCTTCAGTTTTATAGCATTTTCTAGTCCCATGCCAGAAGAAACTGTAAGCCTTAAAAAGGCAGAGAGTGCTAAGTTTTTATAGGGGGAAAGAATCTCCTCTGTCTTTCTCTTTCCAGTGACCACTCTTTTTGAGCCAGGGACTGCATTAGTGTATGCTGAAGAGATGTATGCTTGACCTTTGGCAGGGAGAACAGTACCAGGCTGTCAGGGAGAGAAACTTAGATAGTTGCCCCAAAATGTATTGGCAGGATCCCAACACACGTTTCACCAAATGAGAACCTCAGTTACACTGAAAAGGAAAATTTGGCAGCCACTTTATATAAACAAAGCTTTTCTCTGCAATTTCTTGTGCCAGTCCAATTGCTTGCTTTAGGTTCGTGCTTGTCAGCAAGTAGGAACACTCCAGAAAACCCCTGACAATTATGTCATATCCTAAAAATAATAGATCTGTCTTGCTCAGCCCATATACTGTTGTCTGCAGAAGTTGAGAAATTATAACATTTGCTAGTTACAAGACTAAAGGGACAGAAATAGGACCTAAAGCATCAGGATTCCTTCCAGTTATACCCAAAATGTATTGCTAATCATTGTTATCTCAGGGCATCACTGGCAGCCAATGGGCTTCAGAGATACCACGATGCAGCTGCTGCAGGATATTTTTCCTCCTCCAGGAGTGTAAGAAGTGATCTGAGGAGCGTGCTTGTCCCCAAATATGCAGTTTTTCCCTGAGCTAGACAGTGCTATCCAAACATTGTGGCACCATGCTGCATCCTTTCCTAACCTGCCATGCCTTGCAGCGGTTCCAAAACAAATTTTTTGCTGACCTTTTGGTATCATTAGGTCAGGCCTGGGGTGCTCCACAGTTGTTCTTGGTCTAAATTGGCCTTGGTATTCTCCACAGTTGTTCCTTGAGTAAAGCCAGTTTGAAGACTGTTATTTGTACTACAATGTTATCTGGACAGGACAATCAGGATTGGAATCCCATTCTGTAGGCTGCTATCTATACATGTAATTCAGTTCTTTAGAGCATATTAGTCAAGACACTGATATTCCAATATACTAGCAAGATGATTTACAGAAAAATCAGTTCAAATTTAGATTCAGATAGGCAGGATGCTATGGGAAAGCATCCAAGAGAAATTAATAGGCAATTAAAATATTATACTGACTCCTGACAATGATATTGCTATAAAAGTGCCAGCTGCACCATATTGGTTTTAGTCTTATGGTAACAGGAATTGTATGGCAGGTGCTTAAAAATATTAGTACTTATAACAGTGAACCTTGGCCACAGTCCATCTTAAATAGGCCTCCTAGGCAGCTATATTCCTTGGACCTTTTCCACCAAGAATTGCTGTCAAAGGCAGGGGTAGGGGGAAACCTTCAGTGTTAGTCTTGAGATTTCTAGTGATCCAGTGGCCATATGGATCAATAGCTATAGTTGTGACTTGGCTGTCTCTTCCACAGCACATTCTCAGGGACAGTGAAGTTTCCAGAAACTGTTGAACCTACTGTTTAAGTGCTACACAGGCAGCCCAAAATGTTCCAGATATGTCAGACCCATTTTGCTTCATACACAAATACTGGTCAGAAATGCTCTGAGTGACAGCTTTGAGGACTGCACTGCCTTATTGCAACTTAGATCTTCTTTGTCTCAAGACAGATGAATAAGTTTTGTTCAGCCTCCTCATGGAGCAGCTAAATTTCTTGCTCAAGTAAGGCTATTCTCTGTCTTCATTCACTTGCTTAATATTAGGAGAATTGAGTAAAAGTAGCTTTACTGTCTTAGCAGTAGTTTCATCCTGTACTGGAGAGCATACTCCCATGAAACAGAACTATGTTCAAGACTGGCTACCTGTTTTATTTTCTGCATTATGTTAGGTTCTTCTTTTCCTGCTAATTGGGAAGGTTACTCTTAAATGAGCTATATGGCAGCACTCAGTAGCAGAGTGTTATTTAAGGCTAGGTTGGGATAGAGGTCCAGTTTACTTTACAGAGCATACCAGCCGTAACACGTTCCAGAAAATATTTTGAGTATCAGGCTTTTAAAAAAAAAAAAATTGTTTACATCATCTTTTTACTATCCAAGAACAAAGCCTTCACATACTCTCCCTATGCCTTGTTCTTTAAAGCTTTGTCTTGATTCCCAAAGGTAAATTGGTGGTTTGTTAATTCAGTAAATCTCTATGCTGATTTTTTTCCTAGAGATTTTACTTCTAGTTTTTGTTTCACCTTAGATTGTTAATACTAACTCCTCAGTTTTGGAATTTCAGTTTCTAATGGGCAGTTTCTGAGGTTGATATCTAGGATCTATCCTGGCATGTCTCTTGCTGAACTCTTGCTGTATAATTTTGGAATGTTGAAATTTCATATGTCAGCACTTAGACCTTGCACTAAGACTAGGCTTCCTGACCGTGGTAAAGCAAAGATTTTAGTTTTGAAAAAAATTCCTGAAAAAAACTAATTCCAACAGTGCTGTGATATTGGATGAATATAGTGACTTGTAAGATGAATTTCTGATCATATACAGGTGCAAACACAAAAAAGATAATGTCGTTATGAGTGGTTTATTAGGCATGCTGGAACAAAGGTAGTTTTTTAATTGTAGTAATACTAGTGAGTATCATTGGGGACAGTGAGCTGTGAGAATATAATTTGGTACGTGATGGATATGAATGATGAATGTTGGTTGTAAGCACACCAGGTGTCAAGTCTGCACAGACCTATTGATAGTATCACACTAAACCTACAAGGGGCCAAAGATTCTGACTCTCTGAGTGCTGTTTGGGAGACATTGCTCATGCTGCTGGCATAACTATATGCACATGTGGTGAGGTGAGAGCAGATGAGCATGCGTGCACATGCATGTAACCTGTGCTTCTCAGTGGAAAATGCAGCCTCAGAGGAATTGCAAAAATGAATTTGGGTGGAGACAAACAAGCCAAGACTGGTTGAAACTGCACTGACTGTCAGTATCACTTCTTTGAAATAAAAATGGTTTTGATTGTTTCCAGCCTTCTGGTGGAGAGAGGGAAGAGGAGAGAAGGTGGTCCAGGAATGACATCTCATTGTCAGAATATATTCCCTTTTCTCACAGTTTATTTTAAATATTTTGTTAAACATGTCGGCATGAGTATTTTACATTTACCAAAACTCAAATTTAGGCTCATATTTATTTGCTGTTCTTTTAATACATCCTGTGTTTTCCAAAGTTGAATAGCTAAATTGCATTTTTGTCATTTTGAAAACATTGCAGAATTCTGGCATTGTTGAAGTCAATGACCAAACTATCAGAGACTTAGCAAGGGCTAAGATTTCAGACTGTACTTTAACATAACCAAACAGATAAACAACATTATCTAGCTTTACGTTTTCTAGAGAGATGACCAGTGGAGAGTGATGTAATCTCATTTTATAGCACTAAAGGCTCACTTGTTGCTCTGTCAGTGAACTTCTAAGTGCAGCACACCACAAGTGCTTTCTTGATTGTCTAATGATACCACACCTCTTTCTAAAACCTTGTTAAAAGCATAAAGGTGTTAAGTCTTACTTTCTGCTGTTATCGTCCCCTTTTCTTCTTTACAAGAATATTTTTAAACAGAGAGAAATAATATATAGTGCAAGTAGTTGCATGGAAGTTGATCTTACTTGCTTTTGTCAGATGTTCTGATAACTAAAGAAGGTATAAGAATGCTCTTCCCTTAAATCTGATAGCAGGTCATGGCACTTCCCCTTATGTACATATTCATAGGCAGTATTTCACCTGTGCTGTTTTTCAAACATGTAAGAGTTGTACTGGGTCTTGGAGCTTGATACATAGTAAGCTAATTAAGTTGATAAAAAATGTAAAGTTGGATAAGTGATTTGTGGCCTCCTCAGGTATGTGAGGTAGTCCTGCCACAATTGCTCTGAAAAATACCTAATTCTGTAAATAGTTGTCTGAAATGATAGACTGGACCTGCTTAATTAGCAGGATTCAGTTCAGCATGCTTAAGAATAAGAGTCTAGTCTGTAATCCTTACATGTAAATTTAAATTCCTTTTAGTCTTAACAAAACAAGAAATTTTCAGGAGGAATGCATTACAAATCACATTATTGTAAAAGGGAGAGCTTACATGGACTGAATTGCAGTCATATCTTCTTGTAATGGGCTTATTAGACAAATGTTTCCACAGTGACCAAATAAATTGTGGGTGTTGCCACAGGGGGCTAATAAAACTGAGTAATCTGTTTGATAACAGGACAAGGAAAGAGCATCAGAGATGAGTTCCTCAAAGCTGCCAGAAACTAAAACATGCAGTTATCATGTGTGGGGAAGGATGGGTAACAGCTCCCTTGTACAGACAGAAATAGAAGAAAGAAATTAGCAATTGTGGAACAGTGGCGTGTTAGCAGGAGAAGGGTTGTCTGCTTCTGTTTGGAGAACAACTGCTATGTGAAACAAGTTGAAATGAGTGTTCTGTTTTGCATAAGGACTTTGATTTGTCAAATATGAGCTAACACTATAATGAGCTTAATACCCAAATTTCTCAATATCTGTAAATAGCACAGTTCTGCAGGAGAGTCTTAAAACCAAATTTTTTTTTAAAAAGCTTTCTGCGCAAAAATCAAGCATGGAAACAATAAGCCCCTAATATAGTGAGGAGCAGATCAGCCTTAAAAATGAACAAAGGAGTAACTACTGTGCAAGGGATGCAACTGGAACATTTCTGCAGACACGGAAGATAAATTCACACAATAGGGCCCTATTTACAGGGAAGGACTTCATTAAGTTTTTTTGCCATTTTTCTATACTGCAAGGAATTCCCATATTATTAACATTTGAATTGTGCACTGAGTTATATTATTGTAACTTTCTCATTGTTGGCTTCTAGGAGAGGCATGTTGCCACTTCCTGGTCACGGAAATCATGTTGACAGAAAGAAAAAGTAGTCTAGAAAGGAATGATTCATTACTGACTTGAAATACATTACACTGGATAGTTAAAAGAACCTAGTACTATCAGAAGAATAGAAATCCTAAAACATGAAAGGGGACCATAGGTTCGTTAACTTAGTTCACACTAAAACATAGTTGACAATGTTTAAATACTGTCAAGAATGGACTGGAAGGTATTACCCATAAAACTCTGTGTACATGAAAGACAAGGTAGTAAGGAAAGTGATAGATAAGCCGTGAAATGCTGTTATAGGTTCCTCCCCCCCTGCCCTTTTGCATGTTTTTATCTGAAGTTAAAAAGACACTCACTGGTGTTTGAATACAGCGGAGTACTGCAGTCTGTAGCTTGAAACATTCATAACACTTTTGCGTGTTTAATGCTGTGCAATGACAGCAGTTATTTCCTTTGGTTTTATGCCTGTTTTAAAATTTACTTAACATTGTAGTCCTCCATACTTTTTTGTCAAACTGGTACAGAACAAAGGACCTGTGAATGTCAAGTTAAGAGTGCATAAACTTGACAGGTGACAGAAGTAATACGCACTGGAAGATTAAAACGTGTTGGAGTGCTGAGATAAGGCAGCAGTGAGTGCATAATAACACACTTGGAGTGAGGCAGAGGGGCATATAATATTGTAACTTTCTTCTAATTATCTTCTTTTACTATCAAGTGTTGGTCACTTTACCCACTTATGCTCCTTTTCTATAAGTCATAGCAACTAATATTTCTAAATAGCTATTTCTGAGTGCACATTTCCACATGGTAACAGAATAAATTCACTTTTCATGCACAGAGGGAATGAAATGTTTGCTATTAGGTTTGAGGTTTGTGTCTAAACGTACTAACTTTTGGAGGTTTTTTTCCTAGGTGAAAGACTATATGAACTTACGTTTTTCCACTGATAGGGAGTATAAAATATCGATTTCCATTTCTGTTTTCATAGACTTCCCTCACCGTTTCTTTCTTGGATGTAACAAGTAGTGATTTACTTTAAAAAATTTATTGTTTTGTTACATAACAAAATTAACTACACTTCCAACAAAGTAAAATTCCTGCTTACTGCTGCGAAAATAATTACTTTCTTCAGTTTCTTTCAACTTTTATTGAGAAATTTTTTTTGTTAATTTCTCCGAAATCTTGTTTTTCCAGATTATCATTAAGAATTGAGCCAGGTAACAGCTCTCCTCGACTGGTTTCCTCCAAAGAAGATCTTGCAGGTATAAAACTTCATTTGAAAATTTGAGTAAGGAAATAAATTTAATTACATAAATCCTCCACTGAAGTATATGGGAAAACCCATTTTATGCCAGAGGGTTTTTGAAGGAATTAATCAGTTTCAAATATGGGCTTTTGTTATCTTGTAAGGACTGTCAGAGAATTGATCACTTTCCATGCATATGCCCAGTTTCAGAACGTCCTTGGTCCAGAACACCACTCCTCTGATAGTTGTAAAAGATCTGATTTTTATTACAAATTTCTACATAGCCAGCTTATACTTGGGTTAGCACTGTCCTTTGTCTTAAAATAATTCTCTTCTTTTATGATATTCACCCTCAGAGGTTCTTACAGTAACAAATTATATCCCACATATCAAGATGGATTTCACACGTATCAGCATTCATTTGACTAGGCAAAACAAATCCATTGATCTTCAATGAAGGAAAAGAATTTGATTTCAGAAGTAAAACTTAATTTGCAGAGATTGTAGAGGAGGGATGTACTGTTATTTGCCTTTCTGGAGAACAGGTTTACCTGGATGGCAAAGAGGAGGAGTTTTAAGATGATTTATTAGTAGGTTTCACATTTTTAATAGGTAGTATAAAACCTATTGGACTTTCCTCTGCTGAGATTAAAAACCCAGCTACAGCATAGTATGTCTAAAATTGATCCCTGGAATTGACCAGTGCAAATTGCCAAGGTTGTCAGTACCGATACTAAGTCTTCCACTAACCTTGTTACCATATCAGAGTCTACTGAGAGACCATGATTCCCAGTAGTATTGCTGTGAGCTTCTTTGTCCAGAAGCCAGACCTGGTAATTCAGAGGTATTATCAGTAGCATGAGTCATCAATAAAGATTGCTGACTTGTATATTAATAATTGCAGTTCGAGGGATAACACAGGGTGTTTGTTATCATTGGAACAGAAATTGGATTGTGTGATTTTTTACAAATGCTTGCATTTTCATTATTATTTAAGTGAAGAAGGAAGAACACTCTTTCAGTACAAACGAATCAATGCAGTGAATAACATAGGAAATTCTCCTTTCAGGTTTCTGTGTGAACTAACACATAAATTTGAGACAATTTCGTTGTGTAAAGTGAGAGGACAAAAGATTTGTAATAGCTTTTAGCAACATCTAAAAAACTACAGTACCATCCATAAGTTGACAAAACCAAATCTGCTGTACCTACACAGTTTATTTCTATGAACAGACTAAACAAACATCAGACTATGTGAAATGTACTATAGGAGCCATTATCTCAAAAACTATTCTATTTTAATCTCTTAAACCAGAATGGCCAATTTTCTGTCTCATTATGTTAAACCATGTGTGAATGTAAAAAACCCAAGAGGTCCAGACCACATCTGACAAGAAATTTCGTTTGGCATTCAAAGTGTCTTTTCTTCTCACCAAATGAGAGACAGACAAAGTGAATGAAAGAGAGAAAGAAAAAGGAAAATAATAAATATGAAAGGAGAAAAATAAATACGTGTGGTTTTCCTTCACCTCCCAGCTCTTCATGTTGGCTGCTGTGAAACCCTTTCTAAGTGTCAAATGGCCAGTTATTTATAGGGAACCTCTCATTTGTCTCAGGGTCCTGAATGCTATTCCCAGAGTCAGATAAACGTTTGACCTGGTCTTCAGTTCATACAGTTTTAAGGAAAAAGAAATAGTAATTTGGAAGAAAATACTTCTTCAGGAAGGCGCGCTCCCCCTCTGCCCTCAACGCTCAGTATTATTAATTGCTGTGTAAAATATAAGGAAGTAGTTCACAGGAGGAAATTTTTTTTTTAACTAGGTAAGTTCAAAAGGAGTTCCTAATTAACACTTTCTTTTTACAGACATGTGTATTGGGTCTGGCTAGGATGGATTTATCTTTTCCCTTAGTAGCCCTCATAGTGCTGTGTTTTGTATTGGTAGGTAGAAAGCTGCTGATAACACACCAGTGTTCTGACTACTGCTGAGCAGTGCTCACAGCATCAAGTGTGTCTCTCCAAACCCACCCGCCCCCAAAAAGGCCAGTAGGCTAGGGGTGGGCAAGAGGTTGGGAGGGGACACAGCCAGGACAGCTGACCCAAACTGACCAAAGGGATGTTCGGTACCATATGATGTGCTCAGCAATAAAAGCTAAGAGAAGCCAGGGGGGCATTTGTTATTAAGGCATTTGTCTTCCAAAGCAACCACTGCAAGTGCTGAGGCCCTTCTTCCCAGGCAGTGGCTGGACATTGCCTGCTGATGGGAAGTAGAGGATAAATTCTTTTTTTTTTTTTCTTTGCTTCTGCACGCAGCCTTTGCTTTTCTTTATTAAACTGCCTTTTATTCGACCCACGAGGGTTTTTTTAATCTTATTTTCTTCCCCCGCTGTCCTGCGGAGAAGGGGAGTGATAGAGCAGCTTGGTGGGCACCTGGCAGCCAGCCAAGGTCAACCCACCACATTATGTAATATTTTATTTTGCTTTTGTGAGGATTTGCTTTTTCATACTTCAAACTTAAAACTAAGTCATTGCCTCTGATATGATTATATCTTACGTATGTAAAGCAGACATATGAATGAACTTCTTTGTTTTCTGGCTTTCACTTTTTATTGCTCAAGTTTAAATGCTTTACACTAGGGTTTTAATGTTAACATTTAGTTAGGATGATTGTGGAAGTTCTAACTTTGGTCGTAGCAGCATAGTATGTGATCATCACCAGTACTCTGTAATTCTTAATCAAGGCTTAGACTTTATTAGAGCTGTAATGGAAGGCAATTAAAAATACAGTTCCAAAGTTGGAAACAAGAACTTTGAACTCTCCTGAGCCAGGCAAGTAATATGGCTTTATACTGCAGTGAGCTCAGCTGGAGTCCACAAATACTGATCAGGACAATGTTCAGTAGTACCTACTCAATTGAATATGTAATCATATGGTACCTGGCAATTATTAGGAGAGGGTTAACTTTCCCCTCTGAATTTGCAGTGCCCCTATATGCTCTGTAAGGTTGCTTTAGTCAAAGTGAGAATTAATATGATGACTAGAAACCAAGTCTTGAGTCATTTTTATTACTCCATTCTTCTGTTAGTATTTCCTTCGAAAGCTTGACACACCTGTGGACTGCTGTATTTCTTGCTCAACCAGAGAGTTCTCACTTACTGCCAGTTAGACAATGAACGCCACCAGCATTTTGTAATACCCACATGCATTTTTCAGTGACGTGCACCTATGTGGCTGCAAAAATGCTACTGAAGGGAATCCAGTGTACTATATTGAAAAACCAAATTAATTCCTGGAGAAGGTTAGTTAAGTAAGTTAGCATGACTAACTAAATTTGACTAAGCATGAAGGCAATAATGTATTGTTTATTTTGCAACATTAATAAATAGAAATATAGCCATACATTAGTCTTGAATAATTCTGAGCTAAAATACTGAAATATCAGTTATGAGATGTTTGACCATGGAGAATTAAAAATAGCACATTCAAAGATATTCTAGTCAACTTTATTTGGATTCAATTGATAGTTTGAGATTATTTCCACTTCAGCCATTGTGTGCCAGGAGTAAATCTTTTGCAGTCAGCAAGCTATAATGATAAGAGATGATCTCAAAATAGGTTAGGCAGTAGTTTAATGTTCCAGTCAATAGTTTAAGGCATAGGAGTCTGAAAATAGAGATTTTAAGGTAAAATAAAGGTTCTTGGCCCATAAGGGCAGTCATCAGTTCAGTTCTTCTGATAGTCAGAAAGTTAATATGCTATTAATAGCAGTAAGTCTAGTTGAGTTCCGCATGTGACATACTGCCTTCTTATAGGTTGTGTGTTTCCAAATATGGAGAAAAAGCTCAATATCGTGGTAATAATTCCAAAGTCTATAACGGACTTAAGTGCAGGGAATAGTGTCTTTCATGTCCTGAAGTATAATTACTTGTGTTGATGATGGACATGGATTTTCCTTTCCCAGCATTGTGACTTTATCTTCTACTCAACTTCAGTTTTCTCTCTTTCAAAAGAAGATGAACAGTTTACTCTAGCCAGGGACATTGTGGGTTTCTTTTTTTCCCCTTAAAGTATCTTTATGAATGTGAGGCTCAATAAAAACAGTTAAATCCTTCAATATTTCTGTTTGCAAAGTACTGGAGAAAACCATGTGTCCATTTTCCGCTTAGGTTGCCAACTGGTTTTCCAGTAAATTGGAACAGGAGGCAGACATCTGATTAAAGTGAATGTCTCACAACAAGCTGTGTTTTGTATATTAGTGGCTAAGATGGTCTCATTTAATTACCAAATGCATATATAATTGTGAATAGAGCTTTCACAGGAAGATTTCATGCCTTCCATAACACTGCAGAGATTCTTGTCTCTTGCAAGTAGCATTTAAAAAGGAGCTTTAAACAGTTTAATTCTATGCTTTCAGGAACCGTGTGATTCACACAACTTCCTTGGCAGCGACTTAAGTCTGTTCATTCTGCCTTGCTATGGTTTGAGAGAGAGAATGTAGCTGGAGAGCTTATAGTATGCTAACTGTTCAGTTTCCAGTTGAATTAGCTGTAGAAGACATCTGTGTTCCTGCAGTGTTGGCTAGGAGGTGCCCAGCATTTATGGTACAGCTATTAGATTGTTTTGGAAGGTACAACTCAATACATTTTCCCGGAACAAAAGAAAAGATGTAATGTAATATATGGTAAATAAGTTTGCCTTCTAAGCAACTGAGGTTCCTCAGAGTTTCTGCACCAAGTGTGGCTCAGTATAGGAAACTTTATGCATGTTCTTTATCATCTTAATGTTATTTTGAAAAGTTCAGGGCTCAGTGCTAATCAGAATATAGAAAATGGTTACTTGTTCTCTGAAATATACCATGTTTATCCTGACTTGGAAAACAATATAAAAAGATAAAATAATGTTAAAACAATTACCGTATCCAGAAAATTATATCTAATACAAAGTGACTCAAAGACTGGTCTTCATGATTCTGTGATTTTTGACAAAATGCTTCATTAAAGTTAGCATTTAGAAGTCTTTTTTAGCAACAGCCAGGCCTTAGCTGTGGGCAGCCCTTATTTTGGGGTTTTCATGATGCAATAGTCAGTGATGGACCCTCACTCCCTCCTTTTTTTCTTTTTTTTGCAAGTAGGTCTTGATACAATTCTTGAGAGGAGAATAAGTAGACCAGAGGTTTTATGTTACTACCCTACCAGGAATCTGGAGAATTAATCTGAAACAGGTGTATTCTCTTTTTTGTTATTGGGGTAAAATTCAGCTCATTGTGCTGAGTCTATTCAGCTTTGAGAGTTGCTAAAGAAATTTTAATATTTATTTCCATTAATTAGAAACAGTAGATTTATTGGATGTAAAGTATGTGATATGTAGAAGTTAAAAATGTAGAAACTGAAGGAAGAAAGACTGGGATATTTGCACATTTGTAACCCTCTGAAAGTAGGTATACTACACTAGGGATGTCTGTACAGCAGTCCCAGCATTTTAGAGTAAAAAAACCCTCCACCGTCATTTTCCATGTAAACACTGAGTTTGACATTTAGTTTTGCCATTTGTTTTACTGGTTGCTTTGGCAACTAATAAATAGTTTGTGCTAAGTGCTTTAGCAGCCAGTCATTCTGTGGAAATGAGGATTGTCTAATCCTTCTGCAAGTGCTTGGTTATTGCTTCATATGCAGTGTCTGCTTTTCTTATGCTGTTCTTAAGGCAGAAATGGAAGAACTAAGTTTTCTTCACAAAAGTTTACAGACCATCCAGAAAACTTTGCTCTTTAGCTTCAAACATACTAATTTCCAATCTCTTCCTCTGTGATACTTTCCCTAAAAATTTTTACAACTCATTTGAGTATTTTTGAAAGAAATTAATACCAGACAAATGTGTGGGATTCACATGTTGTTATCAACCACTAAATCCAGCCAGAATCAGTGTGCTGTGTTTTTTTTCTTAACAGACCAAAGCTTCATAAAAATTGTAGAAGAATATTCTCTCAAAGCAAACAAAAATTTATCAGGGAGAGAATGATCGTGCTCAGTTTTTAACTTTATCACTTTCTATTACTTTCTGTGACTTCCTTACGAAACAAGTCTCTTTAATGTCTTAGTTTACTGATGCTAATTTTAACTACCAAGCTATTACTCCCTAGTACTGTTAAGAACATATAAAACAGCCAGAGGACAAGGGGCTTTTCTGCTCTGTTTTTTTTTTTTGTCTTCAGAGCAGTCACCTGAAATAATTTCTGCAAAAAAGGGGGTTTTTTTGATGGATTGGTTAATGTATTTTGTTGAACTTCAGTTTCCCTGCAGCTACGCTCTCACAATGGGTATGTCTTCACTGCCAATATGGATGTAATCCAAGCTCATGCACTACCCTGCAGACCCAGCTGCAAGAAATTCAGCAGTTTTGCTGAAGTATAAGTCAGGGTTTTGCACATTCCACTGGTGCAGTATAAGTAACACAAATGCTGACAATTAGTGATTGCATGAAAGTAACACCTGAAATTGAAATTATCACTTCTATTCAGGAAGCATTCGAAGGAAATACACTCAAGTGTGCTTACTGTGCAGTCAGAAGTACATTAGAAATATCGTTAGTAATACTTGATCTTGATAGAGTGGCACAGACAAAAGTGCCACAGTTCTATGGTGCACTTGTCTGGTTTGCTTTTGCTGTTGTCCTTGCTAACTATATTAAGCTTGTGATCTTGCCCATACTGTAATTTCATCTTTCACTACATTATTAACATATTTCTACAATCCTACTCTTGGAGATACTGGATTGAGTACTACTGGGCAAACTCCTCTCGGGTCCGTTTTGTACATTTTGACACTTCATATATTAACATCAACAAACCCCCCTCTGTGTCCACATCACTTAATTGGTCCCTTTCTGGCAATTATAGCAAAAAAAGTAAGCCAGAATTGAACGGTCCAAGAAGATTGAACTACTTCCTCATGCATGCACGCAGGTTTTTCATAACAGCAATGGAGACAGGGTGAACAGAGCTGCGCCTGCCTAAACTGTACTTGCCCATTAAGGGACATTAGTATCCTGAGATAACAACCCAGCATGATTCACTGTTATACTTAAATTTATGGGAAGAAAAAGTATAAGTTAATATGCTCATGTGATTGAAAGTTCTGTTTTTCATAATTGTTGTTATTGATAGACATTATGCAAGATCGACATACATGTCAGTGTTTATTCCCTTGCTGCAAACCATGCTTTTGGAATTAACCTTTAAATTAGTGGATTTTGTTAATGCAAATTTGAACATAAAGCAAAGACTACATCAAAGGACAACCAGGCTGTGTATCTGTTCTAAGCATTCTTGGCACTGGCAGGTGGTAGCACTTGTAAAAAACAAAAACAAACAAACAAAAAACCTGGGCCAAACTATTCGCGTTATAGATTTGAGGAGATATATATGAGACAATAAGGGCTATGAAGAAACATCTTCTAATAAATTGCCTAATAAGTATGTTCTGGAGTCCTGTAAACATAAAATGGGTTCTAAAAAACAAAACCTGGAAGTGAAGCAAAAGAATACCATGTACTCCATCTCTCTCTCTCTCTCTCAATGTCTCTTTTTTTTTTTTGTTCGCTTATTTAAGAAATGTGGGTTGGGAGGTTACTTGCACAAAGCAAATCAGTTGAGTTTGAGGGAGGAAGGAAATGACCATATCATGACTTTTTTGGATTTCTAAATGAATAAGTTTGTTGTTCGACTTCTTTAAGCTGTTTTCTGATTATTTAGGAAAGCAAACCTGCACATCTCACCTGAAAATCCACTAAAGGCTGTAATAAAGGAAGGATCATTGAGAAGCAGATGGGAATCAAGAAAAAAGAACAAGCTGTAGCTGGATAAGTGGAAGATAGAAATTAAAGAAACTGAGAATGATTTGAAGGAAAATGTAAACAGATAGCAAGGTGTTCTTTACACATATTAGAAGTAGAAGGCACTTGAGAAAATTGTGGTTCATCTGGACTCTCAGTGAAAGAAAAACACTTAGAGAAGGAAAGGGCAGTGCAGAGAAGCCAGACAGTTTATTTGCAGCGATCTTAGTCATGATTTCTACTGAATGTTTCCCTAGACTTAACATATTCTTCTTAAATGCAAAAAAATTAAAACAGAGTGAGGATTTGTGGAAGATGAAAAATATAAACTCTGGAATGAAACAGTGAATTAATCTTTTTCTTCCTATGATATTTCTAGAATTAGAAATTCTTGTTTGCCAATGTAGACAGACTAATATTCTGTGCCAGTTATTGTCCTTAGGGTAAAAAAAAAAAAAAAGGCACTGCAGAATAAGGTTTCCAAATTACTTTTTATAAATGTATCTGTACCTTTTGCTGTTACGTAGGGCAGGTGGAGATTAGAATAGGACGCTAATTACAGCAACAGGGTTCAGGTGGCAGAAATACAAAATCCTATTTATGTTCCCTTTACTCCCAGGGCATGGCATCTTGTTCTTAGTTTGCTCTTGTCTGAGAAGCAGTCATAACATACATGTCTCTTGCATGTTGTATGCATTAATAGGCTTTAGTTGAATTGTAAAGCAATACTCTGAAAATAAAACTACGCTTTTACAATAGCCATCATTCTAGGTAATTTTTTTGTGTCATTCTTGATTTGTGCACAAAATTCTTCTTAAGTTCTTTATTGTGTGTTTTGTAAGTAGGTCTTTCTATTTGAAAGTTTAATTATCACCCACTGACTTTGGTTACAATGGCAACAGAACAGTAAAAATTTACAGGGAAGATTGAACTAGAGAGTCTGTGGCTTGGAATGTCTTTATTAAGTTTTAGAAACAGAGCTGCTAAGTATCAGTTTTACTTCTTAGCTGGTCACCAAAAAATAGTAAATACTTGAGACTGTTTTATCTTCCTGAAAAATCACTCCCTGTTTTTCAGCATATAATATGCAACTCATTTTCAGTTTTCTGTTTGGATGCCTAGTGTTGGTTTATTGATAGATTTTTAGTGGAGAAAAATTGTGAACTGTAACTCCTTCACCCTGTTGCTTTTTTTAAAAGCTCTGGAGACTGTAAATGTTCACATGTTCTACTGAAGGATTGCAAAAGTAACATTCATTTATAACATTTGAAGGATTATTCATGGAAAAATTATGCAAAGGAAAAAACAGTGAGATCCTTTGGGATATGTGTAAACTTTTCCAAATGTTCTTGCCACAGATCTCTGAACAGCACTCAGCTCACTCTGATGAAGTTGTCTCACGTTCCTAACGCAAACAAATTTTTAATAATGTTTTAATATTTTTATACATTATTTTTGTGCATGTCAGCATAGTCTTGAAAATGATGCTGAGAAATAATGAAAACCAAACTAACCCTTGTTCATGCCAGCTGACTGGAAAATCCTACTAAGAGTGCTTTGTCTCCATGAAAGGCAAAATAACAGAATAGCAATCATGGTAACAGTATGCACTAGGAGTGGAGCCAGGAGAATAAAGAGGAGAGTTAGCAGTAGCAGATGACTTCACTTATTGGAAAAAAAGGGGCAAAATAACTCAATCTCAAATGAATTTAAATATTGGAATTTTGTTATCGGCGGTATCAGGCATAGCTTCCCCAGCTAATTGCTCAGCAGTCTGGTATGTCCATAAACATCCCTTGGTCTGTGCAGTTTTCATGAGTATCTCACCACTTACCCTCTTTGGCATCCTTCTCAGCACAGGCTCTCTTGTCTCTTACCCCTTTACAGAAATGAGGTCATCTCCCCTGTGCCCCATAATTCAAGCTGACACCCTCTGCACCCCAGACTTCATGCTGAACTGAGTATATCGGGCAGCACAGGTCCTGTCCAAAGAGAACTCTGAACTTCACAGCTCCTCTTCATAGACATTTGACAGCAGAGCAGATGTAAAGACTTTGTGATTCTTTTCACCTTAGCACAGGGTTAACAGAGCCAAACTGTGTATTTCCTTCTCTTGCCTTGGAGCTGAGGAAGATGCAGAACTACCTAGAAAATGGCCGCTCCAGACAGAGTAATACCAGCACAGCTGATACTTCTGTCTCCATCTTATCCCACAAAGCATTCTGTTTTCTGTCATCAGGATCTTTAGTGAAGACACCTAACTAGGAATTAGAATAAGTCCATCACCTCCTTTCACAGGACTGATGAAAGCAATTGTGATTGCCATGTATAATAGCAAGGAAGCCAGGCTGGAACTGTTGGCTGAAGTTGTATAGCTCTTATACCTATTTCCATAAATTCTGTCACCCTTGACACATCTTACCTTAGCCAGGCAGTATTTTAACCTGAACTGAAGTCTGATTCTGTAATCGTATTTTCAATCTGAGATATGCAGTCCTTTTAGACACATTACATCATTTGTTTCAGGTTTTTTTAACAAACTTTTTCTGTTCTGAAGCTGTCCAGATTTTAGCTCTTGCTAAAATCAAGTTATAATCATCAATCTTTAAATATTTTTCTGTTTTATTTGTATTAGTGCGAATTTCACTCCATGCTTCCTAAATGGGGGTCTAATTTCCAAAAAAAGGGAGTGTAGAGTGAAAACTCTCAAAGAGCTATTTTTGTTGGTAGACAATGTCTCTTATTTTTTGTAGATTTTGATAGCAGTAACATTTGAACCTATAAAAACTTTAAAATACCTGGAGTCAAATCCAGCTGACTTTGATTTTGTAATGGCTTGATGGTGTCAGCACAAGACTTGCTATTTTGTTGTTCTTTCTCTAGATAAAGTAGTTTTGGTGCCATCTCCATGATTTGTTTCAATGAACATTGTCTTAGAATCAAATTAATCAAACAGTCTTATTGCTTTCAGCTCTGTGACTCTCCACAGTGAGAAACTTAAACCTTTAAACTCTTATGTATTAGAAAATTTAACTGTTATTTTGACATGTGACAGTGTCTGTGTGAAAAAGCACTGCACCATACTGGTATTCATCTAGGGCTGTGCCTTGAGATTGCTACTCTTTCACAAGCTGTAGTTTCAACAGTTTGTTAAACATAATGCTTCAGTCGCTCTCAGTGAACTATAATTTCATCCGCTTAAAAGAACTTAATGTAAATCAGGATTTAGAACTGGCACCAGAGAGAAAGAGCTGAATAACACAACAGGAAGCAATAGGAAACTGAACCAATCGTGCAGCCAAATTAAGGGACAAGTAGTGACTTAATGCATTGCAAGGTGTGATGGTAACCTCAGCATGGCCACATTAACACTGAAGTTTATGCTGTTTCAGACTAAACTCTTGCTTACACATGTTCATAACTTTCAGGAAAATTCTCTCTCAGCTGCCACTATCTTCATACTGGGTCTCAGTTCCAATATATTTTAAGCTTCTTAGCAGGTAGTAAACACCTCAGTAGTCCTAACTATTTTACTGTTCACATGTTGAAAAATATCTGATGGAAGGGCACCACAAACAAAGCATGTAGAGAAAACTCCTTTTTGTGAACCTAATTCATCAGAAGGGCTGGAGGTTTAGAATAAAAGAACTTGTAATAATTTCTGAAACTTCTGAATGCATTTGGTTTGTCTCTTGCTGGTAATGCAACAGACAAGATTTTCAGACCTAGTGGTGAAATACGAATTCAAACAGTTTTTACACTAAACTAGTCACGACCTAATTGTGCTTAGATTCATACTTTTTATATTCTAACTTGTGCTTAGCCTTCACAGCAGAAGAGGAAGATGAACCCTTTTGTCTTCAGGGAAAAAGCTTCCAATGTCATCTTACAGCCCAAATGCAACAAAATTCTAATTGAAAATGCAGCAGGACATTGTACTCAGCCCTCTTCCAACTTCCCAGGCGTATGGTTCTGGTTGAATCTCTGGATCAAGTAATGATTAAAAGTGCATTTTTTTAAAACTTCATGTGGCCTGTCAGCATAAGACCTTCTCTGAAGCCACATACACCAGTAACTCATGCTACTGGTGTCATGTTTCACAAATTCTCAATTGTGTGATGGTAGCAAAGACAGGCAGGCAAAAATGCTGTCCTATATAAGATGGTATATAGCAATAAGGTAGAAAACAGGATTACAAACTGTTTTCTGTTTTTGTTCTCCCACTAAATTGATGATCCGATGAATGATATTACCAAAGGTTCCTCTAATGAACTCATTTCCCCTCTCTCTATTGCTAGAAGCAGTTTCCTCTTTCGTCTTGTCTTGAAACTCCTTTCATTGTTAATTAAACAGCACAGTGAACAATGTGCTCAAATGTGCAGAATGCTGTGTGGATGAGATTTTTCCCCTTACTGCTAGGGAAAAACCTTTGCAATTCTTTGTAGTAATGACCCAGTTCATAGTGAAATTCCTGAGTCTAGGCTATGGGGAAATAAACATACAAGTAATTTGGAATTAATTCCTATATTTCACACAATTTGATATAAGTCTATATTGCAGAGTCGGTATGGACAGTAAAGCATCTTGCATCTATTTGTATTATTTTTTGCTTCTTACTAGGACAAACTCATTCCTGGTTCTCCTGTTTTTCTTGTGTCTCATGAATCTCAAATCAAGGCAGAGGAACTTGATTAATAACTTCTGTGCTTGGGGAGAGATGGAGTAGCCTATATAACAGATAGAATCATAGAATATCTCAAGTTGGAAGGGACCCATAAGGATCATCAAGTCCAACTCCCTGCTCCTCGCAAGACTACCTAAATCTAAATTATATTACTAAGAGCGTTGTCCAGACACTCCTCGTACTCTGACAGGCTTGGTGCCGTGACCACTTCTGTGGGGAGCCTGTTCCAGTGACTAACCACCCTCTCAGAACCATTTCTGTTACAAGTGTACCTTCACATCCTGTTGGCAAACTGTGCCCTGGAATGTTGGGGTTTTGTTTGGGTTTTTTTTCTGTTTCTGTTTATCACTAATTTGAGGCTAGACACTTTTGTAAGGATTCTGATAATAGTTGTATGTGGTTTTTCACGTCACAAAGTTTCTGTCTCTGTCGACCTCTTAACAAGTGGGTTTAGGTTAGAGGCCAGAAGCTGACTAAGCTAAGGTTGCTGGAGCCTCTAAGAAGTGGTTCCTGTAACGTAGGGGGAAGTCGTTCTCTGCTACCTGAGCTGTACCAAGTCTGGAGATAGATAAGGGACAGATGCCTACTTTCATGAGCACTATTCCCACTTCTGTCGCAAGCATCAGTGCCACAACTAAATGTTTAAAAGTGAAATCTCAACTGTTTATTGTGAAGCCAAGAATAGCCTTGCATTCACTGAGGATGATGGTACGCCATGTTGTTCTCCACTGTATTGCAAAGTTCACTGCCAGCCTTTTGCAAACAGCATCAAGGAACTGGAACAAGAACACCTTGTCCACGTTTTCCATGAGGCCTCATAAAATCCGTAAAATGAGAGGAAGAATAATTGCAGTGAGACATCTCAAGCTCATAGATGATTGAGAAGTAACGCATCTGTCTGGCCATTAGATAGATGAAAAGCCCCTGCTTTCTCTTACATGCTCAAGCTGTGAGTCAGTATGAGCAGATTGTTTACAGTTTATTCACAACATGGAGTTGTGAACAAAATTCAAAACATGTGTGAGCATTCCTGCTCACACCCGAAGTACAAACTGACTTTATGGCTCTGCATGTTACACTTTGGCACATCCAGCTGTTACAAGGGTGCCAAGACTTTTTGTAGGAGTTCATTGTTAAAAGTATATGTAAAGCTGTTTTAAAAATTACTTCCAGACACTTCAAGGATATAGAGATGAATTCGTGACAGAAATGGATGGTGTAACCCTAATGCACAAGAAACAGTTCTTCAGAAATGGTGCCTTTTGGTTATCTGTAACTATTCATTTTAATCAGTGGCTAAACACACCAGCCCATGAAATTTCTGGGTTTTGCATCAGTTCAGTGCTAAATGATCTCTGTCTTTTAGGTCCATCTGACGTGTCAGCAATTATGAAATTCAGCAGGAGACCCACGTGTCCTGATGCCTCAGTAGCAGCAAGTCTACCTACACCTCCTGTACCAAGGCACAGGAAGAGTCACAGCCTGGGAAACAAGTGGGTACTTCAGGCTATCTCACGTTCCAGCAATTTCATGCATCACAAAGGTTTAAGATAGCAGCAGAACACTCTGGTATTTGAGAACACTGTGGTATTTGTCGCTTCCATTTCTTGTATTGCAAGAGTGCTTCAGGCTTTACTGTGTGTTCTCTAGGTTTTCTCTTGACACTTTGTTATTTTTGCTGACTCTGTTCTCTGCTAGTGCCAGCCATTGGCAGTACTTGAAAGCTGTGTATCCACTTTGATCTATGGATTCCTGGTGTGCATAACTGATTTTTTTTTTCTTTTGTTTTTTAAACATCTTGCTAATACATTTAAGGAAACTTACTAGCTGCTTGGCACACCTTATCATTCAGGAAAGTTGTGACCTTTTGCACTGTTTGACCTGGGTAATATGGATTAGAAACATTTTTCTCTGCCGTTTACCCGGCTAAGTGAGAGCACTTGCTCCCCAGTTAAGTTTTCAGCATCTACCAAATTTCACAATTAATGGCTTAGGGAAAAAGAAGTTCATGTGACTTGTCCAAGGTCATAAAGTGTTGATGTGTTACTTCAGCTTAGTGAAGGACCACTAAGCAGTAGCTTAGCTGGGGTCTTCTTTTTCTGGTTTTCTACCTTTGCCTCCACCCAGGATGTTCAGGTTTTGTATGGAGAAAAAAAAAAACTTCCCATCTGCAGAAATTTAATAATTGTTAGTTACAAAGACCACTAAAATCTGAAACTTGTTTTGGTAGTCAAGGAGCATATGTACGGTAGAGGGAAAGTGTGAGCAGTACTGTTTAATTGCCTGCTACTTAATAACCTATTGATAAGGCAAAGTCTGAGTGGAAATATCAGGAGCCAAGGATTGCAATTAGATGACGTAAGAGGGGTTTTGCATTTTTCTCTTTCCAATTTTCCAGCATGATGTGTCAGTTCAGTGTAGTGGAGAGCAAAAGCGCCACCTTCCCGACGGAGAAGCCGCGCCACCTCCTGGATGACAGCGTCCTGGAGTCGCACAGCCCAGCCCGCAGCCACGCGCTGAACTCGCTTTTCACGAATGGCCTTTCCATAGGTAGAGTCTGTGTGGGCAACTGACATTCCCGCTTTTCTGTCCCAGTGCTCTGGAAACTAGGAAAATAGGGAATTAGGAAGATCATCAGCTCCTGTGCAAAGATTGGTCCCTTCCATGGAAGAAAGTAGATCAGAACTGCTACTCAGCTACCTAGTCAACTTCATCTCAGCTTTCCTCAGTTACCTACTGATGGTTTTGGTAAAGGTGGCATGAAGGAAGATTCTCTCTGTATATGCTTTGTATGTGACACAGAGCGTTTGTCAGCTTTCACCAGGAAAAAAAAAAGTGCTACTGAAAAGTGGATATCTATTTTGAAAGCTACTCTTTCACAAAGAAAACTTTAATTTTAACGATATATTTTAGAAGATGGGAGAATAGTTTAGCTGTGCTCTCTGAGACCTCAAAAGAAACACAAAATGAACTTGTGAAAGAGGATGATGACAATTACATTATGGCATTATAATTAATAAAATTATTATAATAAAAGCAAAGTGATCAAGAATCTGTATTCTAAGCAGGAGAAAGCCACCTTTTAAGTGACGCAGACTATTTCTAAAATAGGAAGTAGACTGTGTGAAGGATAGCTGGTAACTTGACCAAAAAGAGTTTGACACTGAGATGATCTTTGAACTTCTGAAAATACAGGCACAGCTCACTGTGTTATACTAAGCATTAGAAGATCAGTCCTGGGCAAATTAAAACTGTGAGCTAAATAGCTGTGCCAGGGAAGGAGGTACAAATCGGTCATGGGCTTGGAGGAGAAATAGGGACTATCATTGTGAAAACCATCATATTGATTTGTTCTGGCTCCTAGCAGCAGCATACAGCTGGCATATGCTCTGTTACAGGCGTGCTTGCTTTGTGCATGTCTAATAACTTTAATTGACTTACATATGTTGTGGTAGAAATACTGTGTTACAATAACTGGATTTTGTGTTCTTGAAGTGCTCAGCTTTTGAAGGAAAAGCAGCATAATGAAAATTAAAGTAACATGTAGATGTCTGGTATTTAAACACAGCAGTAACAATGACTTTGTTCATCAGTGAGGTATAAATGGGAAGGCTCATTTAAGCCTCTTCCAATTTTCGATTTTACCATGAGCTCTGAAGACTTCAACTTTGAAACATGATTTGAGTAAGCAATTTCCATGGTACTATATAAAGATTATTCTGGTGGTCCACATATATTGGCTTTGTATTTTCCCTTGGGTGGTTTTCTTACTCCTTCTCTGTACTACTCTTTTTCTAGAGAGCAGTGAAAGCTCAGAATTTAGTGAGGAGCTGCCGTCAGGGCTTGAAAGGTGAGTTAGTCTTCATGTACACTCACTGAGCACTTTACAGACTTAGCTAAGAAATTCATGAATGATCCCTAACATAGGTAAGCCCTAAATCAATAGTTATTTTTATCAAATTATTGATTATTTAGGAAAAAATGGCAAACTTTTTGAAATAAAGCACTGTACAGTTATTGTGTTTTTTCTTCCCATGGACCTGAAGAGATTGGGAACTGTCTCTGTCGTGTTTACCAAACCCTAACCATTGAAGTCTCAGACTAGAATTTCCCTCACCAGATATTTGCATTTACAAACAGGGGTCGTTTATATGCCACGCTGGGGCCTAACTGGAGGGTACCGATCCGGAATTCTCCTAGGAGTCGAAGCTGTGTATACAGGTACAGTTCAGGGTCTGCCTTGCTCAGTTGATGGTGCTAAACTTGCCTTTGGGTCTCTATGCTTTCCTGGCATTATGTATTTTGTGTCCAAACATATCCTTGTATGACCATATCAACTCACGGAAGTCTTCCCCTCCTGCTTGTAAAAATTCCTGTTAATGCTAAAGCAGGGGTATGGCCCATTCAGATGAAATTCAGTTTAGCTATTGATTTAACTAATTATATCTGGCTTCCATATTGCAGAAAATTAGTGGTTACTTTGGGGTCTATGACATTATAGAAGCAGGTTTGTCATGAAGGCCATCTTTGCCTTCTGCAACAAATAATGATGTTAGAAGGATACCTTCTGGACCCTTTCTCACAATTTATTTCCTGATTTGCAGGACAGCTATCCATAACATCTGTTTGTGTCAGAGAGCTATAGTATGATGTGTTGGTTTTGTACAGTAAAGAGGTGTTACCTTGGACCCCGAGTAAGAGAGGGAACATCTGCAATGACATATGTAGCAGGCTCTCCCAGTGTTGCTAGTCACTAAGACATGGACTTTTCAGAAACAGGTAATCCATTTACAGCCCAAAGAGAGGTAATGTGGAAAATTGTATATAGTTAGAGGGATAAAAAGCATTCATTGCATCCATACGTGACCTGGACTTCATAAATTCTGTGGTAGTGGGAAGTGAAGAAGTATATATGGACAGTAAAGAAAATAGGGCCCTGAAACAGTATTCTGCAAATACTGAGATTTAGTTGGAGTTTCAATCCAGTCAGTTTTTATTTTATATGAATTAATTTGCTTCAGCTGTTGTAGAAATGTTGATATAATGTGTAAATGTAAGTACAGCCATATTACTTGAGCTAGTGAGATCTGATAGCAGCACAAGTCAGAAGTTAGACAGGAATAAAAATGCATACATTGTGAATAAGTAAAGGAATAAATTTTGGAACAATATTTCAGCTATTATACCTGCTTCTGGAAAATACTCTCTTAACTTGTCCATGGTAGATTTGTTTCAGAAATGTATACAAGCTAGAAATACAAAATATAAGAAGATAAAAATGTGAAAAAGCCTATTAAATCAACAAAGAATTATTCCCTAAAATACATTTCTCAGGTTTATCCACCGTCAAGTAATTCTAATGCTTGCATTCATTCTTCCTTTTTTGGAATCTTCTACTGCTTCTATCAGAAAACTAGAATTGGCAAGAACACACATAAGCACAGACAAGGCAATTCCATTTAATCGAAGAAGATGCACCTGCCAGTTTGAAGTACTGTTCTTGCATAGGTGGTGTTGCTGTGTATATCGTTTTCACCAATGTGTGTTTATATGACACCATCATACTTGTTCATAGACAGAATAGTGTTCCTTTCACAACTGAATGGTAGATCATACACATGTCCTTTTCCTGGTGTTCATTATTAGACGTGATTTAGTTGTCTCTGGTAAACTTCATTGGCCCTTATAAGAATATCAGGGCTGTGATCACATGGCAATGAAGAGAGGTTAGAAGCAGATAATTCTAACAGATCATCACCTACCAGTCAATCTTTGGTTGTTACGTTCTTAGTGGCTGTTTACATTTCTAACTTAGCCTGTACTTGGGTTCTTTCAGTTGTAGCACTTTTTCACAGTTGTATGTGGGAAGCTCTATGTTCGTCCTGGGAAAGGAAAAAATATTTTAATCACTGTATAATAAATGATTTGGCATTGTATATAACAATAGTTTTCCTAAATTTTTTCCCAATTAGCCAAGGTAATTTCCTACATTCTTTTTTGATAGCTGAAGTTTATTTTAAGATAAAATTACATTTGTGGGAGCTCTTATTGCCAAAATTTTAAGCCATAAGTTTCCAGAAATCCAGATAATTTCTGTAATTTACCAGAATAAAATATAAATTTGCCTGTTTTCCCTTTGACTTTGGCCCTCAATATTTATTATGTTTTGGTTTATTTTTTTCATGCCTAAGCCCCCAGAATAGAATCTTTTGTTGATTTGCTGTTTTTCAAAGATGCTGGTTCCTATTTGATATCTAGGTCTGGAAAATACATATTATAGAGTCAAGTGTCAGATTATATGTAAGGCAGTGCAGGAAAAATATATTTAGAGCTAAATTGTATTGCTTACTTCTTGTCCTTATTTGTCTGCTCAAATACATATGTCAATGTTTTGTCTCTCCAGCCCAACAGGGGCCTGCAGCTGCACATTAGGTAGTTCCACAGGAGTCATTACCATGGAAGGGCCATTAAGAAGAAAAACATTGCTCAAAGAAGGCAAGAAACCTACTGTAAGTGATTCTAATTCTAATTCTTCCTGTGATTCTAATTCAGCAGTGGCTGTTTTAATTTCCAGGATTTGATTAAACCTGCAGCTTGATACCACACAAAACAATGTTCCTTGTTATTATCAATTGTAAAATCATTTTCTGTTCGAAGTTTTAACTGGGTTATAACAAGGTTGTAACCTTTGTATGTCATTTGATCTACAGCAGTTCTGCTTCTTCCTGCATTTGCAAGTAATATTTCTAGGTTGTGACAGCAGAGCAAGAGTAAAGCAGCTCTATAAATCAGCATGCGTTTCTGTGAGGGCAAAAATTCCCGTGGTGAAATGGGAACGCTGCAGGGCATCCACCCATAGCACTGAAGTCACAGTAATTCATACTTAACCTAAATTCACAGGTTTCACATTATTCTGGTCCTACGCATTTGGTAATTTTTTGTTTTCTGTAGAGTTCATTGATATTTTTATGTGCAGCCCTACTGTTAAGTGCTAAAAGATTTGAAGAACTACAGAGATGTCATCTCAATAAATTTTATTGATCAAATGCAGAAGCCTAAGATCTGTCCAGTAGAAGGCAGCATGCTATTTTGCTGTGAAGCAGTCAGTCCTGATATTTTTATGAGATACCCAAGTAAGATGGATTGTGTTCACAGCCATCCATCCAAATTTAGGTAGCTGGGCTGATTTACACCAGGAGACAGTCTTTATCTAAATCTCCATTCCTTGCTTCTGAAATCAGCTTTGGTAGCACTTGGACTTACTTATGAATAGATTTTTGAAATGTTGCAGATATGCAGAATTTTTTTTGCTAATATTTTTTCCTTTCTGATTCAGCTCTCCTCATGGACTAGATACTGGGTTATGCTTTCAGGATCAACTCTTCTTTACTTTGGAGCAAAATCTTTAAGAGGCACTGAAAGAAAACATGTAAGCTTTAAATTTGTTCTAAAACCAATAACGTATTCATAGGCAGATCTGGAAGGGTGTTTGAAGTGTACTTACTGTTCCAGGCTAAGCCATATGTCTGCACAACTTTTACAGTCAAAAGTTTATCCCTAGTACAGTCTCAGCTGTGACTGATTTGTATGTCTCTTCCAGTATAAATCTACACCTGGGAAAAAAGTCTCCATTGTGGGCTGGATGGTGGCACTGCCTGACGACCCTGAGCATCCTGATATTTTCCAGCTAAATAACCCTGACAAAGGTAGATTGCAGGATGGACGTTGTCTGCATTATATTTCTGTGACAGGAAGTAGATTAATCTCTATTAATGAGTTTGTAGATTACAGAACTTGCAGTGGCACTCATTTGAAAGACTGAAGAGGGAGATTTTCAATCTAAAATTTTCAAGGGAGGGTACAAATGAAATTAAACATATTTCTACAATATGCTGTGGTGCTTCTGTGGTGCCTACAGAGGTGTTGCTGTATCTTGACAGTTACTGTAAGTTTTGCAGGAATTGCCCAACCAGTATGGGATTGCTGCATGTCCATGTGCCTGCATACCCTGATCTCCACGTTTCCGAATAGCTTTCTTAAAATTGGTCAATATCAAATCTTGACTTGCTCTGAGGCCAATCAACATATTATGAAAATTCTTCAAGCATCAAACCATTTACCAAAAAAAGCCTTTTAAGTAATTATTAATTACTTTTTCATAATTAATTTTGAAGTGCCATAACTCTTCTGCCTTGATTAAACTTCAGAAACCTCAAAAGATCAGAAAGCCCCTGGAGTTATTTTGCATTTTGAGTGGTTACAGAAAGATTTTTGAGGCTTCCTTTACTTTCCACGTTTTCAACTTTGGTGCTGGACATGGATTTGCATCTAGTGTGTGAAGTGCATCTCTTGGGTGTTGAGTAAAATGCACAAAGTAATTGATTGCAAGAAACAATTTAGAAAATAACGAGGCACAGAAGAAACTCATAATAGGACATTGAAGAAAACTAAGTTCACAAGTACCAAAAACCTTCATAAGAAGTTTGGCAGTAACCACAACAGTCTTAATTGGCATCTCTGCCTTTACACTCCTCTTAGCTTTGCGGGCCACGTATGTTCTCATACTCCCTTCACCCAAGGATTGTTGGACAACATGCCTCATGTGGTCTCTATTATGTGAGCAACATCCTGTTTGAGGATTTGAGGTGCAAATTAATTTAACAGTTTACTTCAGGACTTTGGCTTCTGCAAAGAAATTAGAATACCTTGAAACTACATGTCTGTCTGCAAATTTAGTGCCTTCGATTTTCTTATTTTTGTAGGCAATGTTTACAAGTTCCAGACTGGTTCAAGATTTCATGCAATATTATGGCATAAGCATTTGGATGATGCATGCAAAAGCAACAAGCCTCAGGTAAGGTTGTGAAACCTATTTCTACTCACTTTCATATTTTCCAGAAAATCCTTACTAGAAAAGATACCTCTTTTCAGTTTGTGTGCACACGCAGTCCTGTGAGGACAGACACAATTCCTTATTTTGTACATTCATCCAGTCTTTCAATAGGAGGAATGAAAATTATTTAAAACTACAGAATTCCCACCAAATCAGGTTTTTTGCAGGTCTAGCTATAGGTTTGGTTACCTTAACAGCATATAACCTGTACACTCACTGCTTCAAGTGAGGTAACCCCATCTCTACTTCAGAAGGGGCTTTCTCATGGACAAAGAAAGCAAACAGGCTAGCATTTACTCCAGTGACTGGGTCTATAAGTGACATTGAAGACAGTGTCCTATAAAATGCTATGTTTGTCCTTTATATAGCAGCCTCATTCTTCTCTTGAGGAAAATGTTCATTCTTAAAAGGATTTCCAAAGGTTATATTAATAGGATGCTGATTCATATGGGAGCTAAACCAGGATGCAGCTTGAGAATCTTCTTTGCACACACACATACCCCTGCCATGCATACTGGTGACTTCTTGGAATACTTTGACTGGATTTGGTCCATGAGTAGAAAAAATTATTTGAGTCTTTATGTTCCTTTCAGTTATGAGGTTAGCCCTCTTTTGGGCCTGTTTGGGACTGATTACACTTTTCACATTGGATAATAAATGATCAGCCCACTCTATTTTGTAACCTTGCGGTTTCCCAGTGCCCTAATAGGCTCAGGAGCATTATACTGCTGAAAAATTTACCTTCTCTTCCAGGTACCTGCTAATCTAATGTCATTCGAATAATTTGCTCTCCTACTTGGTGCGACTTCATGTGCCAAACTGAAGAAACAGGCTATTGTTCTCTAAGGAGGAAGGGGAGAATGGTTTTCCTGACATGAGCCAGCCACAAATATTTCAGCACTTTCCTATGTAACTTGAAAGTGATTCTGACACAGCTTTTAAAAGCAGAAAGTGAATGTTGTCCTTAGGACCAGACATAGGCTCATGCACTGAGTGAAAGCAGACAAGTTAGATGGACAGAAGATTAATCCTGACTCCTACAGGATCTAGAGCCCTCAACTTTTTGTGGTCAGAGACTGCCATGAACTGATGTTTGACCACGAACTGAGCCTCGTATCTTCTGCCTATTCTTTTTTAAACGGTTCTTTTTATTGTTAAGCTGCTTTGTGTGACTGAAGAATATTTGGCCCATGTTGGGTTTCAGTTCTTTCTAATGCACAGAATGATTGACAGTGTTAACTTGCTGCAAAGTGTCAATTAGAATAGAAAATTGTGGAACAACATTTTTATAATCTAAGTGCACTGAGTTGCTTGGCAATGTGGCTGCCTCAGATTTTGTATCAAATCTCTGGACAATTCTGCTGTTCACATTTGAACTATTTGGGAAAAATGTATTTTGGCACAGGACAGTTAGTTTTCTTTTCATTCAGTTATGTTACTCAGGAATGCCTTGACAATGGATTTAAGGCTGTTGAAATTTATGTTGTGCTAAAGGTTGTCTTTCATTCTCTTACTAGTGGCATAGTTGCTTACAAGTTTGTTTTTTTCCTTCAGTCTGAATGTTGCTCGTCTTAAATCCCTTGGTACAGGGAAGCAGGTAATCAGGTGTTATGTATCACATGGCCCTGGCTCCTCAGAATGATTCCATATCATTGTTTCTGCTCTGTCTTTCTGTGGATGACTCAGCTCCACTCAATTCCAGTACATGATCCACCTTTATGACATATAGTAACTGGCACATGGTACTGCTATTATGAAATCATGATGGCAATGAAAGCTAGGCAAGACTGAAAAAAAAAGAACGTAACTGAGAACTCTCTCTACATACAGGATACATAGCTGTATCCTGCTATGCCCTAGCACTCCTGTGGCCAGAGTTTTTTTCTGTTCCCATGCTAAGTTCAGCATTTTTTTTGCCATAAGGCATCAGTATTCAGACTTAATCAATCACTGGAAAACCGCTTCTGAGTTTCCTAAGATTGCACAGAGGAGAAATTTGCAAGAAAACCTCTAGCTTACAAACCATGAAAAAAATGGAAGTCAGTTTAATTGAACAGAACCTGTATGAGAACAAGCTCCCTGGCATTAGGAGTATTTATTCTGTGGACTTGCATGATTTTCTAAATTTTGATTTTGAAACTTCTCTAACAACAACAAAAAAATACCTGTATTGTTAAATGTAGGTCAACTGTAACTTTTGTGTTATTTTAAGTGTTCATGTTACAATCCTGAGAATGAAGCTCAATATATACCAGCTTTTCAAGAAAAACAGATCCTGATGGCAATGGCATTTAGATCTTGGGACATGTGAAAATGTATGTAAAGTTGACAAAGTTTCTTTGATAGCTCAGGAGTTGTGTGAAAAGAGTGGTAATGCAAAATTTATTTATACCTTTTTTTCTTCTTTTTTGCTAAATTAAGACAACTTTGAACTAGGAAAAACATCAGTATCTGCAAGGGCAGAGCATCCAATGCCACTAGAGACAGTGTAGAAGCTTTTGAATGTGGTAAAATCCTTTCACCAGTAAGTGAGTTCAGACTGTTAGAATATGTTAAAATCTGAATTATTCTGCACCTGTGGACTTTTGTGATTAGTTATCAATGAGATTATTCATGAAGATGCAAGTGTTACGTGGACTGTCATTTTAATGAATGTGCCACCTATGAGCATGTGTATTGTGTGTTATTAGCATTCATAGGGTTTGAACTATGTGCAGAACGGTGACCGAAATGATGACACCCTAACCAAACCACAACTGTTCAAGTCAAGAGTTTTTTTTAAAGTTACTTTATTAGTAGCCCTTTCCCCTTAAAAGGGAATAACCTGATCTGTCTTAAATATAAGCTAAATTAAAATGGAACATTTATTGGCATGATATGTAGATACATTAGAAGCATGTAAATACCTACTCATTTCCAATGTGATGTGAAAGTGAATACCAGTGAGGACTCATGACATTTTTCCCAGCATATTGCAATTGAGATAAACTAATGGATGTTGTAACAACTTTCAGTTATGTGTAACAAGCCTCCCTTGGAAAGAACAATAACTGCTGACTGATACAGTAGCAATACAATGAGCCTGTACACACTCACAATTTAATAGCTTTTAGAATTTAAGGGTCTCTTAAGTGTTATGTGTGTTATTGTATGTACAAGAGGTAGCGTGTTCTAGCCTTCAAAAATACACTTTTATTCAAAATTATGAGCCATAGAGCCTGTTGGAGAAGTTACAAAAGGGTCCGTTTTCACTTGCTTGTAAAACAGATTCCCAACTAGAAAGGAAGCATCTTTGCCAGAAACCATGATGGGCCCCAAAACAGTGTGGCATGAATGAAAGGCAATATTAATGAATGATTCTTATACCCAGTCATTTGTCACTGACAGAAGATGAATCTGGAGAAATTAAACCCTTCAATCCTGCTCAATCCTCAAACTCAAACCCTACTCAAAACCTTGGAATTTGGAAATATGTCAAAAGTAACTTGAATTCCCGCACACTACTATCTATCATTTGAATGTAAAAGGCATTATATAGATGAAAGATGAACATAGCAAATAATAGTTTTACACAATAGTCAGGTAAACATCTTTTCAGTATAGCACAATTGTGAAATTGCTGCACAATATTAAAAAATTCAGAGTGATGGCAGTGTAAGAATACTATTAAAATATCTTAAACCAATTTTAAATGAGTTTTTAAGTATTAAACAGTTTGTAGCTGCTGATTTGAGTTTTTACGCTGTCATTTGGTACCATTTGCCGTCATCTGGTACTTCTAATGTGAATTGAAACCTGCTGTTGAAATGCAACATATTGCATATCAGTACTGATTAATAAAGCATTTTCACAAAAATATCACAAACCATACAAGTTTTCATCCATCAAAGAGAATAACTGCGATGGTTGTGTAAAATAAACATCTCACAATTACTATTTTCAGAATTGTGAAGATATAAGATGTATGTGGCAATATTATTAATTTATTAATGTGCAATTTTGATGTAATTCAGTGCCAAAATGCATGTTTTTCCAAATAGCACTAAAACGAGGCAGAGAAAGTAGTTTTCAAATTGCAACTTACTTGTCACATTATAATGTAAACCAATTTCAACATTTTGGTTTGGTTTGTGTGAAAACTGTTGCACTATTTTTGGCTGTATTTTCCAGCAGTCCACTGCATGCCATTTGTGTAAGGATTCTTTCTATAATTCTTGTGAACTGTCTCACCCATAATAACCCTGGCGTTGGAATCTAGGTTTTTGGCAAAGTATTTTGTTACCTCAGTCTTGTATCAAGTTGCTGTATTTTTCAGTTTGTTACATTGATGATTGTTTCACTAATTAAATACTTTAATGTAAAAAAAAAGTTTGTTTACTTCAACAGCAATTGCATTTGGTTGTAAGTTTAAAAATGTGCAGAGTATGTACGCTGTTAACAATAAAATGTTCTGAAAAAGAATAGTAGAGGTATAGAAGGAACATTTTAGCTCAAAGGCAGCAAGCATGTTTTATTTGTGAATGAATGGTAATACAGTTGAACAGACTTTATAGTGTGTAGCCAGTTAATAGTATAAATGCAACAGAATCCAAATTTCTAACAGAAAATTGAAAAACGCTCCAAATTTGCAGTTCTTTCAAGTGGGATTTGTAAAGTCCAAAGAAGTAGAGACAAACCTATCCTATTGTTTTCCTAAGAAATGTATTTTATCACTGCCAAACTTGCATGTTGACTTGGATAGCAAGGTAAATTTCTTTGCACTTATGATTAAAGTTTATTTACACACTTGGATACCCACTGAAATCAACAGGAAAAAATATTTCATCCACTAATAAAATGATCTGCCCTGCATCACACAGTATGTCAATGTAGACGTGTAATAATATCTTCTTGCTATCAAAATCAGAAATTTCCTTTCTGATTTCAGTCATGAAATCAAGGTTCAGTCAGATCCTTGAAACGCTGACATGGATAGCCTAGCGATCAGATGTTCAGTAGAACTTTCTCTTGGAAAAGATCAACATGAAAATGTTGACTAGTGTCCATCTTCTTTGATAACTTCTTACATGTATCATATTTCTCTCGAAGAAAGATGTGTAAGAAATCAGGAAAGGAAGACAAGAGACCAGCATGGATGAGTCAAGACCTGCTGGTCAAACTGAAGGGCAAGAAGGAAATGCATAGGCAGTGGAAACAGGGACAGGTATCCTGGAAAGAGTATAGGGACGCTGCCCGGTTGTGTAGGGATGGGGTCAGGAAGGCCAAGGCGCAGCTGGAGCTGAACTTGGCAAGGGACACAAAGAATAACAAGAAGGGCTTCTATAGGTATGTCAGCCAGAAAAGGAAGGTCAAAGAAAGTGTACACCCTGATGAACACGACTGGCAAACTGGCAACAATAGACAAGGAGAAGGCTGAGGTACTCAGCAACTTCTTTGCCTCACTCTTCACTGGCAGCCTCTCTTCCCACACCTCTCAAGTGGATGGACCTCAAGGCAGGGACTGGGGGAGCAAAGTCCCTCCCACTGTAAGAGAAGATCAGGTTCGAGACCACCCGAGGAACCCGAACATATATAAGTCTATGGGACGCAATGAGATGCAGCTCAGAGTCCTGAGGGAATTGGCTGATGTAGTTGCCACACCACTCTCCATGATATTTGAAAAGTCATGGCAATCAGGTGAAGTCCCCACAGACTGGAAAAAGGGAAACATTGCACCCATTTTTAAAAAGGGTAGAAAGGAAGACCCTGAGAACTACCGATCTGTCAGCCTCACCACTGCCTGGGAAGATTGTGGAACAGATCCTCCTAGAAGTTATGTGAAGGCACATGGAGGACAGGGAGGCGATTTGAGACAGCCAGCATGGCTTCACCAAGAGCAAGTCTTGCCTTATCAACCTAGTGGCCTTCTATGATGGAGTGACTACATCAATGGACAAGGGAAGAGCTACGGATGTCATCTATCTGGACTCCTGTAAGGCCTTTGACACGGTCCTCTGCAATATCCTTCTCTCTAAATTGGAGAGATCTGGATTTGATGGATGGACTGTTCAGTGGATAAGGAATTGGCTGGATGGTTGCATCCAGAGAGCAGTGGTCAGCAGCTTAATGTCCAGATGGAGATCAGTGACAAGTGGTGTCCCTCATCCATATTGGGACCAGTACTGCTTAATATCTTCATCAATGCCATAGATAGTGAGATCGAGCACACCCTCAGCAGATTTGCAGACAACACCGAGCTGAGTGGTGTGGTTGACATGCCTGAGGGACAGGATACCATTCAAAGGGACCTGGACAAGCTCGAGAAGTGGGCCCATGTGAACCTCCTGAGGTTCAACAAGGCCAAGTGCAAGGTCCTGCACCTGGGTGTGGGCAACCCCCAGTATCGATACAGACTGGAGGATGAAGGGATTGAGAGCAGCCCTGTAGAGATGGACTTGGGGGTACTGGTGAATGAAAAGCTGGACGTGAGCTGGCAGTGTGCGCTCACAGCCCAGAAAGCCAACCGTATCCTGGGCTGCATCAAAAGAAGTGTGGCCAGCAGGTCAAGAGAGGTGATTCTGCCCCTCTACTCCACTCTGGTGAGACCCCACCTGGAATACTGCATCCAGCTCTGGATTCCTCAGCACAGGAAAGACATGGACCTGTGGGAGCGGGTCCAGAGGAGGCCACAAAAATGGTCAGAGGGCTGGAACACCTCTCCTATGAGGAAAGGCTGAGAGAGTTGGGGTTGTTCAGCCTGGAGAAAAGAAGGCTCTGGGAAGACCTTATTGCAGCCTTCCAGTACTTAAAGGGGGCTTATAAGACAGATGGGGACAGACTTTTTAATAGGGCCTGCAGCGACAAGATAAGGGGTGATGGTTTTGAACTAAAAGAGGGTAGATTCAGACTAGGTATAAGGAAGACATTTTTTACAATGAGGGTGGTGAAACACTGGCACAGGTCGCCCAGAGGGGTGGTAGATGCCCCATCCCTGCAAACACTCAAGGTCAGGTTAGACAGGGCTCTGAGCAACCTGATCTAGTTGAAGATGTCCCTGCTCATTGCAGGGGGGTTGGACTAGATGACCTTTTAAGGTCATCTTTTTAAGAACCCTTCCAATCCAAACCATTCTATGATTCTGTGATTCCCCATTCAAGGTAAATAAACTCCACATTATCTCTGGCAAAGAAGGTGCTTTAATTTCTGCAGAAATAAAATTTCGTGAGCAGTTGCCTGAGAGATGTTAAATGTTACCTAATGTGAAGGTAGAGCAAAACAAGCTCATATAAAATGGCGACTTTTAGAGCTGAAAAAGAAAGCACATATCTCTTTCCTGAAATGGACTCCTTTTCCTGTTATCCCTGAGAACTGTTTCAAGACTTTATTACTTTGTAGTTTTGGAAATCACTTGGATCTATACAATTTTCCTCCAGGGTCATGTCCAGTGTTTCATTGTAAATATTTTATAAAGGAACATCAGTAAGTGTCTATCTACCAAATGGTTCTTTTCACTGATAGCGTCAGTTTAAATGGGAAAATTGATTGGAATTCCTCTCCTCCCCCTAGGCAACAGGATAGAAAATAAACAAAGTGAGCACATTAGGAAGGAAAAGCAACAATCACTATATTCCAGATTGCCATTATTATTGTTACAGAGGCAAATTGCAGGGGAGAAATAGGAATACTTTCTGCATTACAGTATTTTACTGTAAGGTAACATGCTTTTGTGATACAACACCCAAAGATGAGTACCGAAGAGTTCATTAAATGCTCATTATGTCCAAGCCTCTTGTTTTGTAACCAGGGAGAGAAAAAACAGAATGAAATAATAATAAGTTTAATAAGTTTAATAAGTTTGTTCCTACTTTAGATGTCAGGCTGTGCTAGATGTGGAAGTGATGGCACTGGTAAATTGCATTAATTTTTCTTCTGAAATCGTTAATAGTTGTTGTGGTATTTCCATAACTGTGATATATTACTATGAACATTTGTTTATCAAATTCTGAAAATATACCAGACCTTTCCTTAGGGGGAGTGTAAAGAAAAAAGGAAAGAAGTCAAAGTTTACATGTCTCAGTAGAATTCAGATGTGAGAGCAAGTCAGCTAAGCATATTAGGAAGGATGAAAATACCCATTTTGCGTCAACTAAAATACAGTTGTGCATAAGAAGGTGCAGATAGTAATGAATTGGAGGAAGTATGCTTTGTATTTCTGGACTTTGTCTGTAGCCATGCTCTTACTGCCAGTACTCGGCTTTACAGCTTTAAGGAAGAGTAGATTGTGTTCCAAGTGATAACTTGCTTCAGGTGATTCATGCTCTGGGTTTGCAAGCATGATGTAACTGAATATAAATCAAACAAGGAAGGTCAGAAAACAAATAGTGTATGCATGGAGAAAAGTCTGTTCAGTTCTGCAGAATAAGAAAGTAAACAACCAGCTAGATAAATTATTATACATATGATTTTTTAATTGATACCACGGTCTTAATAAAAGAAATGTAATTTTTCAATACACAGGAACATCCTAGAACTCTGGAAACACTGGGAGTTAGTTGTAGCAAAATGGTTACCGTTTCTTGTAATAATACAAAACTCTTGATGTGAACCTGTTTGACATGAACACAATGAACTATGTACTGAACCCCTCCACGACCAGAGAGAGGTTGCTATGTCCTAGAGCAATACAAACAAGGATGTTCACGTTGAGATTTGTCATTAATTTCTTAAGAACTAACAGGAGATGACAAGGACAGTAATGTAATGTACCGTTAAATTCCTCTTTCAGTAATTAAGTTTCTGGAGTAGTCTCCAGATAGAAGAGGATAGTGGTTGCTCACCTCTAACAAAGTAGGTTGAGCACATTCATACAGTTCTGAATTTGTATCATGGGAACAATGCAGTTGTCTTCCCCCAAGATTAGAGGCAGGAGCTTGCTAGTGTTAATAAAAGCCCTACAGGTAGCAGAGAGACTGTTCTCAGTATAGCATAGCATAGCATAGCATAGCATAGCCTAGCCTAGCATAGCATAGCCTAGCCTAGCCTAGCCTAGCCTGACCTGAGGCTGCCCTTGGCACTGCTCTTGTCTTAATATGAAGCCTGATTCCATGCTCATGCAATCTCTTACGGGCATGCTCCATCTCCAGAGTGCAAAAGACTGTGAATCTAATGGGATAATTACATTCAATTAGCAGTACAATGGGAAATGTTAAGAGAAGATCTAGCAATTCCCAAGCAGTGAATGTGCTGATTAACCGTTAGGGGAAGCATCTGTGGAGCATATGTGGCTATCCAGTTCTTTAGACATCTTTTGAGATCAAGCTGCCTCTGTCTTGCTGCCCACTGTGTGCTCTGAGGAGGCAAAGAAAGGGGGAGATCTTTTAATGTCAGAGCTACCAACTTCTGCACCAACTCCTGACTCATGGCTACTGTACAGCAGGAACACATTTGTTTCAGTCAAATGTTTCACTTTGGAGTGAGGACAACATAGCACGCTGCAACATCATAAAAGGTAGGATACAAAAAAAGGATTGATGCTAAGGTACGGTATATATGACCCAGGGTGAACTCAGATGATTGATAGCTGATTAAACCAAGGCTGTCAGTTAATACTTAAGATCACTCTATAAAACTGAGATCATTCTAATGGTGGTTGAAACCAGCATGCTGATATCTTGCAGTTTCCCCTGCAGCTACGTAAGCTTGCTGAGCATCTGTCTCAGTGATGAATTGTTTTACGACAGCTACGCCTTCACTGTAACCTGTTAGCTTTATGATATATAGGCAGTCTAGATGAAGGTGTTTGCAAACTGATTTTTTTTTTCCCCTGACTTCTTCCGTGCCTGAGATTGTATTAGTGGTTAGAGAAGATTGGGTTTGGGCTTGTGTGAGTTTTGCTCTACTAAATGCTTATGATTTAATTCATGTCTCTTGAGATTGATTTAATTTTTGCTGTTACTTAGATTTCTGATGGTGGCTGGTTCCTTAGATAGTTTTGTTTCTGTTTAATCTTTACAACGTAGAGAGGCTGGTATTTGTACTCCTTTTTTTTTTTTCTTTTCATTTTTCTTTTCCTGACTTTTTTTTTTCTTCTAGGGCTGAAGGTCAAAAAAATAATTTGCTTTTCTCTGTTTCTTTTCCTTACCATTCAAGGAGTGTTATACTGCATAGATTGAGCTTTATTATTGGACGAGGATTTTTTACCCAAAATTCTGGTGCAAAAGTATGGCAAAGTGGTAGCACAGTTCTTGACTTACTAAATCTTGAGAACCTGATAAGTTTTCAGCTGGTGATAACTACATGTGGAAGATCACAGAAATCCTGTTCTAGTTCTTCAAAAAAAAGTTCAGGAAGTCCTGTACCCATTCTTAGAACATGGACAACAACAGTGTCTGGGTGAAAAGCAATCTTGGTGGTGTCTGATAGCCCATCTTCATTAGTGACTGGGCTCAGCTGCCTTCTAAGACGCAGCAAGAAATCCTGTACCTGCTATTAGGCACTATTCAAACTGCAAAATAATGCTGTCCTGTCCTGTTGTCTGGTGCCCATCTGAAGCTTTGCAGGAGACTGAAGAGTTTTTTTCATAATTTATCTTTGCTACATAAATTATTAATGAAAGTGTATCTTAATCTCAAAGGTATATTGCGGTCAAGCGTTCTGCAAATTTTTGTAATGGTTGCAGGAGTTGTAGATAATGCATTTCAAGGTGGTTCAGGTGTTATATCAAAAAACTATTGGACAAAACCAAACCAGAAACAGCAAGGCAAAATGAGTGGCGTGGCAAGAATGTACCGTAAAAGCAAAGCATTTGTGGATATGTGCATGGCTTTTAGTCGGCTCTCTTTGCTTGACCTTTCTATTCTTTAGCATTCATATATCCATTCATATTTAAAAGTATAAGGAACATATGTATACTGAGAGACAAGAATGTGGTCTGTAGCAAGCTTACGCTGTGCAGATTACAATTCCAATATCCATATATATTCTCTGGTTACACACATCCACATTGAGTCTTAACACACCGTAGGTTAAGGTTACTTTGCAGTGTCTCGTATATTTTGCAGTTTATAACAGGACTTTAAACTGCTGGTTGCAATTGTTTTAAGTCTCTAGCATAGTGGCCTGCTAAAGCAATATGTTTGGGGTTTTTTTGCCTGTATATATTTATGGAAAGGGGGAGGTGATGTGGGGCATACACAGACAGTGAACACAATTCAGACTCGGGCTTATGCCCAACTGCCAACCTTGGCATGCACAATGAGGGGCATAGACCTCCATCAGCCCTAAAGAGATCACCAAGTGATGATTATGCCTGAGTTTAAAAATTTCTAAATTTGCTGAATTTTTGAACTGAGAAAAGGGGGAATGAGAGAAGAATGGGCCTTAAGGGTTTTTTTGTTGTTGTTGTTTTTATTTTTCTCCTCCACATGTTATTTTGTAAATCTTTCTCATGAGCAAATTTCTTTGCCTATGTTTAAGGTAAATGGGTCAAGTGATTCCTTTGTGTCTTTAAGTGAACCCTTTAGTCTCCGTTCTTACCTGTCACTGAAGTTCGTTGTTTCTCTCTTACCTTTTACTAGGCAGAATAAACAGAAATTCTCAGTGAGCTTTCCGTTTCCACAGAAACACGGAAACTTGTCAATGTATTTCAGGATGTTTGTTAACGTGTTCAAACATTCCCCTCTCTCTAGTTCATTAACGATTAATGTAGCCATCAAGGAAAGCTGTGTCAGGAAAGAGGGACATATTGGTACAAAGTCCAATTGACAACAGCCTGGTTCCTCCTGCTGGTTATTTACGCAAAGTCACAAAGGATTAGACTGAGAGACACGCTTCTTGCTGACTGCCACTTTTCCTTCACCTTAGCAATTTCCTGACATCACAATAGGGGCCAGGAGAAGAGAGATTTCACGGAAGAAACTGGAAGTCAAAGGTAAGTATAGAAGTTTGGAGTCACCTGCCATCTATGAGGTGACACAGTTCCTTTAGAAAAGGAAGACTCCAGGCATGAGCACAAGCGCTTTGGAAAACCCATAATGCCCAGGGCAAACTGATGCAGCTCTTGTGTTGTGGTACAGTTCCATGAAAGTAAATGTGAAGTCTTAAAGATTAAAGGCTCTCTTTCTAATAATTTTTTGCTTTGTCATGGTGCTGGTGGTTTGGTGTGTTTTTTTAAGTAACTGGTCTATATGATGAGCATATATGTTGAGTTCTTGTACCTTAGCTAAAAAGGAAGTACCTTTCTAAAGCATTCTGTCAGGGCCCTGTGGGTACAAATTGCCCTAATGGCCCTGACCAGCCCCACCTGGGCCCCCCACCCATGGGCCCAGGAGCCCATTCAAGCTCAGCTCTGGGCCCTCAGCCCCTGCCTGGGCTATGCTGTAGGAGGCTCAGGCCCATGCCCTATAGACCTTGTGGATCCAGCCAGAGGCTGCCTTCCTGGCTTGGGCTTGGCTTTGGTCCTGCCTTGTCCCCGTGGACCTGCCCAGCAGCCACTGGACCTGACCTGTGGGTTGGATTCCCAGCTTGGCCTCAGACCTGTCTCATCCCATGGACTTGCTGGGTGGTCTGGATGGGGGGGCTGAACCTGGCTGTGGTCCTGAGCATGGCCAGCCCTGCTTGCTTTACGTGGGTACCGAGGGACTGGGCCCTGGCTGCTGAGGCCCCTACCCAGCCAGCTGTCTTTTCCCCCTCAGGTCCCAGCTGCTTGTCGCTTCCAGAGCTGCCAGCCCTCACTGCTCTCTGACACATTCTGTGTGATTGTTTCTACACTGAGAAATGGAGGCATCCACAGCTGCTCTGAATGCTAGGCCCAGTTTATGCCTTTTCTGAAGGATTGAAAAAAAAGAAAAAAAAAAGAGGAGGAGGGAAGCAGAAATGTGTGTTTCCCCCTAACAAAAAACTAAACATTTCTAAAGCTGCAGAGTGGCATAGGAGGATTTTGCAAGAACAGATGTGTGGGGAGATAGGATGAGGAAAGAGTGGGCTGTTGTTATGTACAGGAAGAGAAAACAATGACAAAATGGTGATAAGAGGTTGCTTAACTGTCTGAAACAGGTTGTTTAGCAAGAAAAGTCACACTTCTTTGTTTCAATAAAAGGGAAAAAAAAAAAAGAAAAAGAGAATGAAGCTGCTGCCCAGCTGTGTTACTTCATTCATTTTGACAATTTTGTACAATACAAATATAAACTAATTTCACTTCTGTTTCTGCCAAGGTTTCCTCTCTAGTTCATATGTATTGGTTGCAGTCACCAAAGAAGAAAGTGCCACTAGTGTTATAAATTCCGTTGTCCCTATCACCTAAAGAACTTTTAGTACAATTAAATAAAATGCACAAGAAGTGCAAGATAGTATAACACACAATAGAGTGGATAAGATAGTGCCAAGTATTTAATTTCCTTTTGAATTATGGAAGTGCAAATTATTAGTGTAAGGAAATTACTAAAATTTGATGATTATTAAAACACAGTTGGCAGTCAAATATAACTGACAAAATTCTGTCAGCTCTGCTGGCCAAAGGTGGCTCCTAAGCACTCTTACACACTTGATCAATAGTTACAGGACAGTTGTTACTGTGGCATTTCTTATTTTATCAGCAAGGGAGAGTTATCCCCCTTACACGGTCATTCTATTTCTGGTGTTCCTGGTCCCAGACAGCTTAACCCGTTCAGCAGTTAGGCCACCTTGCCCTCCATGCCAGGTTGTTCCTTAGTCATGAATTACCATTGCTGCATAGTTACAATTTGAATTTCCCCTTCAAAATACTTCAGCTATAATCAAGCCACCTTTGCAATTTCCCTTTTTCCCTCTAAGAGAGCTGAAGATGTGTGTCTTTCCATAGAAATGAAAGTTCTTTAAAACAAAAATTGCAAGCACCACACTCCTATTAAGAGGAAGAGAGAGGTTTTCTCTCTAAATAGTTAATACAGCAGGCAAATCCAGTCTGCCCCCCCAAAATAAATTGTTCTATTCTTTTACGTGTGTCCCCACCCAGTCTACTCCACCCATTTAAGTTAGTGTTTATGTTAACTATTAATACAGCTCCACCGGACAATCAAGTGTTGACTCAAGTTATATCCACCTACTATTTCAGACACGTGCTGTGGTAGATTAAAGGCTGATGTGATTAAATACTAAGTTCTATTTTCTGGTCTCACAACTGTGCGCACAATTGCTCTGTTGATTTTTGTGTCATTATAAAGTGAAAGAGATAATTGTAACAGAGGACTAAGCTTACCCAAAAGCTCCTCTGAAAAACACAGTGGACTATTTAAAATTAGACTGTTGAAACACAGTTACAGTTGATCTAATGGGAAGTATTTAAATCCTGATCTAGATAAAACTCCAAGAACATACACACAGACACCATAAATAGAGGAAAATTATCATCTATCATTCTCCCAGTTAACAAATACGACTGTCGAGAGGCTGAGATGGTATTAAACATCAAGTGAATAATGTGTCATTCAATTAAGTCAAAGTTGTTTATCTGAGAAAATGACAGATCAGAAAGCAAACCGATTTGGTGAACAGGAAGCTAACCAAGTCACGGGATTTCCCACAGACAGTCAAAAGTACAAGTACAATTGTAGAGGAAGCAGATGTTGGGGAACAAGCAAGGTTGAAGGGTCTCGCATTTCAGTGGGAGCATAAGGCAGAATTGCAGCACTGGAAAGCATGAAGTGCTAGACACAGAGGCTTGAAACTGTGAGTAAATACACTTTTGTTTGATTCCTTTTACGTTCAGGAGGGCATGATTTTGCGCGTTCTGGTGAAGTATCAAGACTGCACATAATAAACATAGACTCCATTATTTTCTCTTTACGTAACAACTGAGAAATGCTGAGGTGTTGTCTAACTTTTCCAGGCAAAATGGGTGACAGTGTTTTACAAAGCTTCACTAAAACAGTTATTAAAAGCAAGGCTCTTATTTGTGTGAGTAAGTTTCTTGAACTTTGTTGATATAACATACCTGCAGTAAAATGTCGTCTTCCGGTTTCTTCTCTGTACTGCAAGTGATACTAACCTAAACAGGCAGAGAAGGTCCAGACTTGCTAACATATTTTAAAACTCCTCTTTTAAAGGGGAGGGATATTTTTCAGTTTCAGAGCACATAAAATATTTTCTTCAGTAACAGAGACCATAGTGATATCAGACATGGTGAAACTCGTCATTTGCTCAACACTGGAATGCCATCTTACATGAAGCGATGCTTTGCCAACATATGTTCATTTGAACAAAGGACAGTACAAAGCAGTATAAGTATCTTTTAGTAACTCCACATTTATAATCATTTTTCAGAATGACAGTGGCTATTTCTGGTCAGAAATTATTGCCCTGACAATAGTTGAGATCCTGCATTTTTTTAATGATCCCATCCCAGCTAGAAAAAGAGAAACTTGGCGTTTTTAGTCACCTAGTTCAGTGGACGTCAGCTAATGGTTGCAACCTGTGGATTCCAAAAGAGGTGGCACAAGCTTGAACCCAAAATCATATTTCATATTTAGGAACTGATGCCATCCTTTCTTGGAAAATTCGTGTAATCTCCCTTTGAGCAGGTCAAGATGAAAGACAGAAATGGGATGAAGGTTAGCAACCACTGGAGATTTCCAGAAACTACACAGTTCTTTGAGGAGAAAACAGTAGGTTATTTAAACAGACTATATAGAACTCTATGTGTCTCTACAGTTTTTTATAGACTTCTTTATGTAAAAGGGACTTACTTGTTTCTTTATTGTCTCTGTCTGTAAAGTTTTACTCACAGTCACTGTGCATGCCCTAGGAGACCTCTGGTTTCTAATAAGAATGCTAGTTTACTTTTTTTCCAGATCAAGTGGTTAATAATGCTTTTGGCATACTAAAACCACTCGTTCTTGTTAGTCTAAAAATAAGCTGTTAGGATGAATTTGTATTGCCCAAATTGGGTAATGTATGCATACAAAATTTGTGAAGAGAAACGATATCAAAAGTTTGTTTGCACATAGTTAAAAACAGACAACAGATTGTTTCACCTAGAAGAGGTGAGATGCAAGGGGACATTTGAGTGAACTTCCTGCTTTGTGTAACTTGCATGTAAAACTAAGATGGAGACTTCTGTGCAGCGGGATATTCAGGAATTGCTCTCTTTTTACATTGGCTAGAAAGTAGTGGTGTTCCAAAAGGAAGAGGGGGTAAATGAAAGTACTTGCCATGAGTGGATTTTAACATTAGGTCTTTATTGCAGGAAGAAACTATTAATTTTCTAATATTTCTTAAATCTTAAAAAATGCAATTTTCATGTAAATTTCCCAAGCCTAATTTAACAGGAAATTTTTAAGGTGTATTGCTGCCTGGTGTAAGAAAGACTGACAGTTGAAAACATATTTCACCAGAACAGTGTAATGATTTTTGCACTTTGCATCTGTATCAAAAAAAAATTCTGTAAATAAACGTGACAGACATTAACGATGAGGAACTTTATTAGCGCTTTGTTTCATCTCACCCTTTTGTAAATTTGTCCCATCTCTTATGCAGTAAATCATCCTCCCCAGAAAAGTTTATATCAGGACTCTGATTTTCTTTACCTTCCTCAGTCACTTTATTGTTCTCTTGGATGGGAAGATTGGACCCATAAACTACTTTTACAACTTCACTGAAGCTTCTGTCCTCTGTCCTTGTTACATGCCTCTCGATCTTCAGACCTACTCCCTAAAAAAAAAAAAAAAAAAAAAAGGGGGAAAATAAAAGCAATTGTGGTTAAAACCCAAGAACTAGAACTTGAACTGACTATTCTTCCATGTTGTTGTTGGCTTCTTTTTATTTTGTGTTTTTGTTTTTCCCCTGAAGTTTTCTGTAAGCATGTTTCAATCCCACTTCCCAATTAATACTTATGAAAAAACCCACTTCACTCTAAAATATTTTCTCTTAGTTTTCTAATAGACAGCATGTTAGTAATTGTAAACGGTTTCTAATCCCAAAATAGGAATAACAATAGGTATTTGAAGAACTTTGGTGCAAGCTGATAACTGATGATGCAACCCTACTTTTATACATAGTGTCATCTTTTCTATGCAAATATCACTTGCAAGGTCCTGCTTAGCTACTAGTGAGCTAATGACAAAAACATAGAATGTCCTGAGTTGGAAGGGACCCACAAGGATCATTGAGTCCAACTCCTGTCCCTGCATAGGACAACCCCAAAATTCACACCATATGTCTGAGGGCATTGTCCAAATGCTTCTTAAATATTGTCAGGGTTGGCACTGTGACTACCTGTCAGGGTAGCCTGTCCCAGTGCTTCACCACCCTCTGGGTGAAGAACCTTTTCCTAATGCCCAACCTAAACCTCCCCTGGCATATCTTCCTGCCGTTCCCTCGGGTCTCATCATTGGTCGTCAGGGAGAAGAGATGAGCGCCTGCCCCTCCTCTTCCCCTTGTGAGGAAGCTGTAGACCACGATGAGATCTCCCCTCAGTCTCCTCTTCTCCAATGCATATTGCATATTTGCAAAATAAAATAAATGCATATTTGAATTTTATCGGTTAATTGAAGAGGCAATATTAGAAGTATTTAAAGCAGATGAGGAGACATCTGCAGAACTGAGTGACTTTAATCTTTGTCAGCATATTAGAAAAACTATTCTGCACATGCAGTGTAATCTTAAAATTGGTCAATACCATTACTTGCATGAAAGGGGAAGATGTACAACTTAGAGAGCAACACAAAATTTTAACTTTAGAGAATGGGTCATTATACATAATTCAAAATAACTTATATTTTTTGAGGTCAAAAATGAAAAAGAACAGTTGAGCAACATCTTGGATTTGCAAATTACACCAGGCAGCAGTGCTTTCATCGTGGTGTTCAAACCTAGTACTCTGAAGTCAGAATAGAGCTGTAACTAAAGTGGCAATTCTGTGCATAATTAGAAAGTGGTTGTCATTCAGCTGAGATTCAATGTATACAAAAGAGGACAGAAAAAAGGTACAGATAATGGCTAATTGTTCTGATGTGTTCTTGTGATGTGTCACATTATATGACACCCTCATGGCTGCTCATAGAATAAAGCGAGGTTTGGTTTAGTTTGGTTTTGTTTTAATTTGCCTTCCATCTGCTTGATGGTTTAAGCATGTGTAAATACCAAGCTGTGATTGTATACTGAAAATCTTCACTTTGTAGTCTGATTTGGTAACATCTTGGAGGACTTGAAGCTTCCATGGCATGGTTAAAAAGTTCAGTAGTGCATGTGGTCCCGATGAAGGGACACAATATTAACCCAAAGTCCTACTGAAATCAACTGCCGATTTAGAACTGTGGTCTAAGACTTGGCAACTTAAATGGCAAAAGCAATTTACATTTAAGGTAATCTCAGCCACCTGAACAAGTGAAAAGGTCATTCTTTTCAAACCTCTTTTCCTAGGTAATATGTTGAATACCATAGGATCCTACTAAGCTCTGACAACACACTAGGCTCTGAAAACATTTTCGTTATGACTTGGGCATCAGAACAATGAGACACTATGACAGGATTAATCCTACCCAATAGAAAAGAATGCAGTTTGAATTTACGTTCACAGCACCTTTTTTAGGAAGAAGAGGGGAAGGAGAACTCTATAGTTTTACAAGCTTCTCAGAATATCAAAAGATAAAGAATGTGGGTTTTCAGTAACATAAAATTTCTTCCAGGCCTCAAAGTGATTCAAATTACACTATATTACCATTACTGTATACCAAAACAGCTGAAACTGTTGCACTGGGCCCAATTGTAGAGTAAAATATAATAGAGTTAGGAATGAGAAGGTGTAAAAGAATCTTTCCATTTTTTCCAAACCTGTATGAAAAGTCAGGTCTTCATACTAAAGTTTGAAGTATCACAACAGTAACTATTGCATTTAAGATAATATAGTTCAATACAAAACATTACTTCTTTTTGGCAAATCACTGAAAGAGTGCTTTTTTGTGTGTTTGTTTTGTTTTAGAGAAAGTGAATAGACGACTGAGTGTAAATGTCTGTTAAGTTCCAAATTGTGAAATTCAGCAATGATGCACTGTGGAAAAAAACATATTTTTGCTGTTGTTGCATGCATTCTTTTTTTTGCAAGCTTTTTAATCTGCTCCTGGAAAGATCCTCAGCTACAGAATAACATAACTAGAAAAATCTTCCCCCAGGCAACAACTGCCAGTCCGGCAGCGCAGCTTTGTAAGGGAAAACCTGTTCAAAATGCCATAACACCATTGGAAGATAACAGAACTTTTATTATATCCCCATACTTTGATGACAGAGAGAGCAAAGTCACTCGTGTGATTGGGATTGTTCACCATGAAGATGTAAAACAACTATACTGCTGGTTCTGCTGTCAGCCCGATGGAAAGATATATGTATCAAAAGCAAACATTGATGTTCACTCAGATAGATTTGGATTCCCTTATGGTGCAACAGATATAGTTTGTTTGGAACCCGAAAACTGCGATCCAACACATGTATCGATTCATCAGTCTCCACATGGAGATACTGACCAGCTGCCAAGGTTTGAAATTAAAAACCGCAAGGCTGAGACCTTTTCTGTTGACTTCACTGTATGCATCTCTGCCATGTTTGGAAATTACAACAACGTCTTGCAGTTTATACAGAGTATGGAAATGTACAAGATTCTTGGGGCACAGAAAGTGGTGATCTATAAGAACAACTGCAGCCATCTGATGGAGAAAGTCTTGAAGTTTTATATGGAAGAAGGAACTGTAGAGATAATTCCCTGGCCAATAAACTCACACCTCAAGGTTTCCTCTAAATGGCACTTTTCTATGGATGCAAAAGACATTGGCTACTATGGACAAATCACAGCTCTAAATGACTGTATATACCGTAACATGCAGAGGAGCAAGTTTGTGGTTCTTAACGATGCTGATGAAATAATTCTTCCCCTTAAGCACCTGGACTGGAAAACAATGATGAGCAGTCTTCAGGAGCAAAACCCAGGGACTGGCGTTTTCCTCTTTGAGAACCATATCTTCCCCAAAACCGTATCTACTCACGTGTTCAACATTTCGTCCTGGAATACTGTGCCGGGTGTTAATATATTACAGCACGTTCACAGAGAGCCTGACAGGAAAAACGTTTTCAATCCCAGGAAAATGATAATTGATCCTCGAAAGGTGATACAGACTTCAGTCCACTCTGTCCTACGTGCTTATGGGAACAGTGTGAATGTTCCCATGGATGTTGCCCTCATCTATCACTGTCGGGTGCCCCTTCAAGGAAACCTTCCCAGAGAATCCCTCATCAGGGATACAACACTGTGGAGATATAATTCATCATTAATCATGAATGTTAACAAGGTGCTATATCAAACTGTACTGTAAGCTCAAAATGAAACCTCTGTTTTAAGGAGGGAAAGTGGAGAGCTACCCGTATTGTGGGGAGGCAGAGGATATCATTTAAAGATCATATTAAAATCACTTCCAGATGAAGTTTACATCTTATGAAGATTTAGGAGAACAGCCCTTTAATGTATTGTACAAAGGTAAATGCATTTCATTTGTGAACTGAATCAAGGTATCCAGGGAAGAGAGTTTCAAAACTGAAAAAATTATATGATCCAAGAAGGGTGGTTGAGGCCTCAGTCCACTGTTTTCTAGAGATGTTTGCACACGGTTGGGAAGAGCCATTGTCATGTATCTTTGCAGGAAATTGGTGTGACATAGCTCCTGTCAGGGATACATCCCTTTGGAGATATACATCTTTGGCTCTGAAAGTTAACTGTGTTGGGTGTGCTACAATTTTAAGTGCAGTAATGAAAGTTAAAGGTGTTGCAATAGGAATTTAATGCTATGTTCTCCCCAACAATAAATGCACTGGATATTTAAGATAATCTATTACTCACAGGAATAAAAAGGCCTGTAATTTATGGCCTTCACCACTAGAAAAAATCCCACCACAGAACCCTTACAAATGCCGACATTGTATTTTGTTGCAAGACTGATTCAGCTAGCAGTTGCTGCCTGTAAAAAGTGTAAATGGTCTAAATGACTGGAACTTATCATTATGCAATTATCAAATTTCTCTTTGCTGTTTTTAAATGTATTTACTTTTTGAAAAGATAATGGCTTGCTTGTGTTTCTCCATTTTACACAATTTAATTAGACGAACTGACAGTTAAACTTTGGGGTCGAATCCCGAGACCTCCTCCAGCAAGGTGCAGCAAGGCACAGCTCTACTGGGGTCTGTCTTTTGCACTTGTGCTGTCTGTGCTGCCCATTCCCGGGATGTCGTGTGCGGAAGGCCCTCTCCGGGACACGGCACGGGGAGCAGGCCGAACGGCACCCGTGGAGCCGCCGGGGTCCTGGTCAAGCGCGGGCTGGGCGGGCCCCGCTCCCCAAATGGCTCTGCGGGCCCGCCGGGGCAGAGCGGCGGCCCACCGCCACGCCCCTCCCCGCTGCTGGCCTGCCACAAGGCCCCGCCTGCCTCAGCGGCCCGGCACCGGCCGCCGCGTCGCCCCACCTGGCGGCCTTCGCGGGGCCTCCCCGACAGATGCCCCGGGGAACCCGCGACGGTGGCGGGAGCGACCGCAATTCGCCTGGAGCGGCCAGAGCCGCGGGCAGTGCGGCGGGAAGGGCCGCGGCCGCGCGCTCCGGAAGAGCGGCCGGTCCTGGGGAGTGCGGCTCACTGCGGGCTTCCCGCCGCCCCCGGCCGACGCCCGCCGTTCGCCGGACAGCTTCCTGGGGCCGCGCTCCCGGCGCCGTGTGCAGCGAGCCGCTGGGGCGGCACCAGAGCGGCCCGCTGCGCTGAGGTTGCGGCCCGCGCGAGCGGTGCGTGGGTGTGTGCGAACGGCTCCACCCGGATCGGCGCGGGGGGCCCCTCCTGGACGCACGGCCCGGGCGAGGGCCCGCAGGTTTCCCTGCGCCGCTCGCTCTCCCGCCCGCAGCTGCCGCCACCTTTCCAGGCGGCAGGTGACAGGGTCGAGCGTCTCCGCCTTTGCCCGGGCCGCAGCGGCAGACGGCCTGGCGTAGCCGGCACAGGGGTGGCCTTGCGGCTTCGGTGCCGCCGACGGAGCCGGGGAGGGGGCGCGAGGGCCCCGGTAGCTTTCGCCGTCGTGCCTGCACGGGGCTCCGGCGGCGGAGGAGTCGCTGCCCCGCTGGCCTCCCCCGCGCCGGGAGAGGCGAGCCCACGGGACGGAGGGCCGGGGGGAGCAGGGAGACGGGCGCGCTGTTGTCGGCGTGTTCGTCTGGTCAGGCTGCTGGGACCACGGAGGGTGTCAGGCTGCGGCTCCTGCTTAGGATCCTGTAACTGGCATCGCTTGTAGAAGAGGCTCGGCAGGCTCGGGATTTTATTTCCACTCAAGAGATAGCAAATAAGATGGTGGTCAGCTGTAGCATTATTTTTCGGTACTGGTGCTAACCACTTAACGGTAAGTTAAAGGTATATATTAATTGTACAACGCAATTTTTTGAAGTCTCCATCTGAATACTCTCCAAGCCTGGAGTTTGATTTTAGATTTAAAGAATGCATAAGTCCTCGAAAGGCTGGTTTTAGCGCTTGTTGTGGGTTAACCCTGGTAGGCAGCTAAGCACCACACAGCCACTCACTCTCCCCCGCAGTGGGATGGGGAAGAGAATCGGACGGACAAAAGTGAGAAAACTTGTGGGTTGAGATAAGAACAATTTAAGAGGTAAAGCAAAGCTGCGTGCACAAACAAAGCAGAATAAGGAATTAATTCAGTACTTCCCATCAGCAGGCAGGTTTTTAGCCATTTCCAGGAAAGCAGGGCTTCATCACATTTAACAGTGACTTGGGAAGACAAATGCCATAATGCCGCATGTCTTCCCCTTCCTTCTTCCCCCAGCTTTTATTGCTGTGCATGACATCGTATGGTATGGGATATCCCTTTGGTCAGTTTGGTTCAGCAGTCCTGGCTGTGTCCCCTGCAAACTTCTTGTGCCACCCTACTGCTGGGATGGTTAGGGGGGAACAGCATGAGAAATGGAAGGCTTTGATGCTGTGTAAGCACTGTTCAATGACAGCTAAAACATCAGTGTGTTTTAAATACTGTTTGGGTCACGAATCCAAGACACAGCACCCTGCAAGCTACTGTGAAGAAAATTAACTCTGTCCCAGCTAAAACAAGTACAGTGTGAAAGACAAAAAGTTGAAATAACAATCTTTTAAATGTTGTCATGCAATTTTTTATTTTGCCTGATCTATTTCTTTTCAAAGGATACAAAGTCTAGTTGTTTACAATAGGACAAATTTGTCTTAGGGATGTATAGCAGATTATAACTGAGAAGTTTTTGAGTGTACAGGGAAATGCGTGGTTTATCAATTCTAATGGCACAAATTAAGTATATGGCAACACTGTATATTGGTCTGGATTACTTGCTTTGTATTTAGAATAGAAATGGCCATCTTAATATTTTTAGAGCAATATTTTACAAATAGTGGAATAATACTGCCTGCAGTTTAATCCTTCAAATAATATTCTTCTGACTTTGGATCATATAAGAGAGGAAGGACACTGGTGTTTCAAAGAGTCTTTCTGAAAAAGATAAGCTATCAAAAGATGTGCAATAGACAATCTAGATGAAGATGGTAACTGATTGTTAGTCTTTGGAATTTTTATTTTTATCTAAGTACCAGTGGTTTGTGTTGTTACTTTTGGCAAAAATGATAATGCAGAGGATAAAGAATAACTTTCTCCAAAAACAATAAATCAATAAGGCTATTTGTTAGTGGTGGCTTTTTACTTAGACCCTGGATAAACCAAGGATTAGGCTGTCTGTTGTTCCAATACTACTGAATGTAATACTGCGACTGAAACTTTGCAGTCACCTCTTGTCAGTTGCCCCCTATCCCCAGCCTAGATCAGGAGATAAAGTAATAAGCTAAGAGTTATCAAAAATTAAACTCAATGTACACATTGCGAAGATACTGAAATGAGCAGCATAAAAGGTCTTCAGCTGCCTCAATGCAAATCAAACAAATTACAAAGGAAGGCCACAATGCAGAGAACATGTGGGGGAGATTAATAATGACCTAGGAATGGCTCTTGAACTAAATTAGCACTTTGTTCCACCTTTTAGTAAGGGCAGTGCTAATTGTAGAGAGTTAAAGAAAGATGATGGAAAAGAAGGTCGGAAAATAGAAGTTGTACAGCAAAGGTAAAAACAACATTCCAGTTGGAAGGTGATACTGAATAATTTCCATTCCAAAATTCTAAGAATTTACTCTTCCCTGGATAAAAAAACTGGCTGGATGGCCGAGCCCAAAGAGTGGTGGTGAAGGGAGTTAAATCCAGTTGGCAGCCAGTCACAAGTGGTGCTCCCCAGGGCTCAGTACTGGGGCCAGTTCTGTTTAGTATTTGTATCAATCATCTGGATGAAGGGATCGACTGCACCCTCGGTAAGTTTGGAGACGACACCAAGCTGGGTGGGAGTGTTGATCTGCTGGAGGTCAGGAAGGCCCTACAGAGGGATCTGGACAGGCTGGATCAATGGGCTGAGGCCAACTGTATGAGGTTCAACGAGGCTCGGTGCTGGGTCCTGCACTCGGGTCACAACAACCCCATGCAATGCTACAGGCTTGGGGAGGAGTGGCTGCAGAGCTACCTGGCGGAAAAGGACCTGGGGGTGGTGGTTGACAGCTGGCTGAATATGAGCCAGCAGTGTGCCCAGGTGGCCAGGAGGGGCAATGGTATCATGGCTTGTATCAGAAATAGTGTGGCCAGCAGGACTAGGGAAGTGATCGTCCCCATGTACTCAGCACTGGTGAGGCCGTACCTCAAATCCTGTGTTCAGTTTTGGGCCCCTCACTACAAGAAGGACATTGAGGTGCTGGAGTGTGTCCAAAGAAGGGCAACGAAGCTGGTGAAGGGTCTAGAGCACAAGTCTTACATGGAGCGGCTGAGGGAGCTGGGGTTGTTTAGCCTGGAGAAAAGGAGGCTGAGGGGAGACCTTATCACTCTCTACAACTACCTGAAAGGAGGCTGTGGCGAGGTAGGGTTGGTCTCTTTTCCCAAGTAGCAAGTGACACGACAAGAGGAAATGGCTTCAATTTACTCCAGGGGAGGTTTAGATTTGATACTAGGAAAACTTTCTTCACCAAAAGGGTAGTGAGGCACTGGCACAGGCTGCCCAGGGAAGTGGTTGAGTCCCCATCCCTGGAGGAATTTAAAAGCAGGGGAGATGTGGTGCTTAGGGACATGGTTTAGTGGTGGACTTTGCAGTGCTAGGTTAATGGTTGGACGTGATGATCTTGAAGGTCTTTTCCAACCGAAATGATTCTATGATTCTAAGTTTGTAAGTGCAACCTTGGTCACATACAAGGTTTTAGAGTAGATTTTAGAAGGACTATGACAAAAGAAATGAGGAGAAATGTGATTAATTTGAGCAACCTGATCTAGTGAATGATGTCCCTGCCTACAGCAGGGAGGTTGGAACTAGATGATCTTTGAAGGTCCTGTCCAACCCAAACCATTCACTGATTCTATGATTCTAACTGGGACAAGAGTTTTTTCTTATGACCTTGATGCAGAGGAAAACACATTGTGTAACTGCACCTGGCTGAAAGATTGGGTAGATGTATTAATCTTCGGCTAATGACAAGCTCAGATGTATCTGTGCAATGTGATGCATCTGCAAAAAATATAATCCTAGCATATGTTAAGAAAATTTCCAGCAATGATGAGGGCTTATCACTGTCGTGTACAAATGGACAAGGAACAGAGATTTCTAGTCTCCTGTGCTAGAGATTAATTGAAACTGGGCCAACTGCACAGAAGGAACACCTAGTCAAGGAAGAGTGTTTCTTATGAGGTGGTATTAGAACAACCTGTTGTGTTTAATGAAAAAGTAGCAAATATGAAGACTAGGAGGTGAAATGACTGCAGTCCATAAATGCAATAGGGAGGACGAAAGTCTCTTTACTATTAAGAGGAATACTGAAAAAGAACAAACTGGTGCAAAGTAGCCATTGATACTATTAGCTAAATTTAGTATTAAAGCAAGTCTGCATAATTTCTATCATGTTCTACTTGAATAGTAATTGGAATTAAAAGACACAAAACCAAAATGAATTATTGTTGTTATTTTTATTATAAAATAAACTCTTTTAAATATGCTGGAAGCAGATTTTTTAAGTTAAAATTGCCAAGTACTTTCTATAGTGAGGAAATATAAATGTAATGTTCCTAATTAATCTGACTTCATATATTTTCTGACTACATATATGTGCTGTTAATTTCAGGAGATCAAAATTCATGAGTCACGTGTTGGGAAAACCATGAATTTCACTCCTTAAATAATTACATATTTCTTTTCTTTAAGATTCTGTGTTCTGGTGTGTCTTGAGTTCTGTATTTTGCTCTTTTTCTCTGCTTCTAGAACCTGCTGTTGTTTCAGATCTCTCTCACAGTTCCTCATCAGAGTCTGTATTTACCTATTTTAATTAGGCCTATAGTATGTTACTAAACAAATGATTGCTCAAGGAATACAGATAGATAGTATACTTTTCTAGTTCTCTTTAAGTATGTGTGTGAACTGCAGATATATCAAGACGCAGGATTAATTTCCAGAAGGAAACTTAAGTAGCCTTAAAAAAATCACCCGAGTGCCTAGGTTTGATTTGCTTCAACAACTCCACACTCAAGTTTGTAATTAAGTTCTTGGGAGGCAACTGTATGCTTTGCGCAAGAGAAGGAAAACTTGTTTTTCTGGTAGGTGTGGCTGCTGTTACTGACATTAAAGAACACCAGCCATCTGAAATAAAATGTGTCGGCGAGTGTCTTAGATATCCTACCAGCATTTTTTCCTCAGTATTGTTCTGTATTGAACAATTCTTGCAATTTATCTTAAAGTATTTAAGTGTTTATCTGGTTAGAATAAACAATTTGTAGATTATACCTTAGCAAAAAATAAATGGAGGACTGAAGAGAACTTCACTCAGCTATCTGCTTTAAGAGGTACTTTTTCCTTTCTGATATTCACTGTTCAAAACACAGTTGAAAAGTTTTGTTTTTTTTTTTAATTGTTCATTATTTATAGCTAGCAAAAGCAGAAGGAATAACAGGTAATAAATTTATGTATATGTAATGTTGACATGTTTTGATATTTCTTTAGTAAAAACTATTTATTCTTTAAGACTGAAGAATATATGAAGTCATAAATAGGTAAGACCAAGGGAAAAATGTTAAATGTGACCTACTCTATGTTGTAAGAATGCTAAAGTGTATAACAACCTGGGAATAAGAATGCTCAGGGGAAACTTTTTGTCTGACTTTAGAATGTTTGATAAAAAGACTTAAAAAATTTGAGTTGTTCTCAGTCACAAATCTCCAGCAGAAAGTTGTATGACAGTAGCAGGCTCTTGCCATGTATTTGCAGTTATGCTCTAAATTGTAAGGACTTCTGGGGGGGACTCTCCATTTCAAAGACAGAAGAGTCAGTGCTGTCTGCTGCTGCTATTCTGCTTTGTGCCTCTTGTGATGTAGTGAGATTTCTGGTGCCCTATGACTGTTCAGGTCTGTAAAGCAATTTCTTGGTAGCTAGGAAAGGCTGCTATAAATCATATCAGCCTTGGCACATGGGGCATTTTAAGCGATATGTTATGACCATAGTTCTCCTTACTTTGCTTTTTCAGGAAAGAGCAATTGTGAAAATATTGCATGTTATTCTGAAGGCATGGGCAGTTATTTTTTGCCTAAAATCAGTTGAGATTCAGAAGCTAGATTGCTGTATTCAGAAGCTAGATTTTACTGGTTGGAAAATACTATGTTTAAGCAGAAAACCAGACCCTAGGGGAATTTTTCAAGCCAAGCAGTGAAGTTGCCAGTGAATTTAGGCATTTCCAAAGTTATGAAGCTGCTGAGTATGATATTTGGATCAAAAATACGGATTTAGGTTCTTTCTAGTTTTGTATCTTTCTTACTTTTCTTGGAAAATGCTAGTTTTCTGTTCTATCACAAAACAGTATTGAGACAGAGGCTCTCAAAATAGCTTTACACAATGTGTGAAATGTGAAAAAAGTATGAAATATTAGGTTTACTTATTATTTCAGAATAGACTGAGTAATATGCTTTGGAAAAAATATTGTTAGATGTTTAGCATGTGCATACTCTCTGAAGATACTTAGATTACTAAGTACTTAAGCAAGTGATTTTATTACGAGTCTTGAGAAGTAAATGAAAGGACAAGAAACATGAGAATTTTCCAATATCTGCTACACCTATGACATTGTTATCTGTTTTAGCTATAAAATACATACTTAGAAATCAGGGTCTTTTAATAGTATGATTTTTTTTTTTCTCAGCAGCTGGCTTTGTGCAGCAATGACATGCTTACTAGAAACATTTTCTTCATCTTGTGTGATAGGATCAGTTTATTCCATCTTGGCATTTTACCCCATGCTTCTTGCTGGCAGTCGGGGATACTGTCTTCTACCAGTCCAATTTTCTGATCTAACATGAATTTGATTAATCTGGGGCACTCTTCTTCCAAGAATCTCTGTAGTACAGGCAGGCCTTTGAAGAGACTTGCTGTCACCGTACTGTTTATGGATCATATCTGGATGCCTAAAGATGAATTTGTAGAGGAAACTCATCTGCACTTTTAGTGCACTAATCTGCACTAATTACTGCTTGAGAGTGCCATGAGCTCCCTGTAAGGCATTAACACTTGCAAGCACGAGTGCTGCTAAAGACTTTGGCCATCCAGGTACTCAGGGATGCCTCTCTATTCCTGCAGCAGCACTCTGTGATTGATTTTTCATAAAAGCACAGTAGCTGGGTCTCTGATTAAGTCAGTGCACAATGATAGAGGTTTGCCCCCCATCTTGTTTGTGAAATTCTTGAGCAATGATCATCACTCAGTATTATCTCATACTACATGTTTTCTTTTCTGCAGATGCGGCAGCATAAAGTTCAAGGACAAAGACATTTGCATCCACACTTAGATACATTCAAAATGTTGTGTGGTGGGAAAAAATCTTACTTTGCTGCTGCTGTGTGCATTATTACTCTAACTTCAGTGGTCACAATTTCTTATCTTAGGCTACAGAGACTTTCTCACCTGCCAAAAATAATTCAAGAAGATAGCAGATGTAGAGGGAAAATTACCAATAGCACAATAACAGCATTAAAAGATAACAGAACTTTTATTATATCCCCATACTTTGATGACAGAGAGAGCAAAGTCACTCGTGTGATTGGGATTGTTCACCATGAAGATGTAAAACAACTATACTGCTGGTTCTGCTGTCAGCCCGATGGAAAGATATATGTATCAAAAGCAAACATTGATGTTCACTCAGATAGATTTGGATTCCCTTATGGTGCAACAGATATAGTTTGTTTGGAACCCGAAAACTGCGATCCAACACATGTATCGATTCATCAGTCTCCACATGGAGATACTGACCAGCTGCCAAGGTTTGAAATTAAAAACCGCAAGGCTGAGACCTTTTCTGTTGACTTCACTGTATGCATCTCTGCCATGTTTGGAAATTACAACAACGTCTTGCAGTTTATACAGAGTATGGAAATGTACAAGATTCTTGGGGCACAGAAAGTAGTGATCTATAAGAACAACTGCAGCCATCTGATGGAGAAAGTCTTGAAGTTTTATATGGAAGAAGGAACTGTAGAGATAATTCCCTGGCCAATAAACTCACACCTCAAGGTTTCCTCTAAATGGCACTTCATGCAAGATGGAACACACATTGGCTACTATGGACAAATCACAGCTCTAAATGACTGTATATACCGTAACATGCAGAGGAGCAAGTTTGTGGTTCTTAACGATGCTGATGAAATAATTCTTCCCCTTAAGCACCTGGACTGGAAAACAATGATGAGCAGTCTTCAGGAGCAAAACCCAGGGACTGGCGTTTTCCTCTTTGAGAACCATATCTTCCCCAAAACCGTATCTACTCACGTGTTCAACATTTCGTCCTGGAATACTGTGCCGGGTGTTAATATATTACAGCACGTTCACAGAGAGCCTGACAGGAAAGATGTAATCAATCCCAAGAAAATGATAATTGATCCTCGAAAGGTGATACAGACTTCAGTCCACTCTGTCCTACGTGCTTATGGGAACAGTGTGAATGTTCCCATGGATGTTGCCCTCATCTATCACTGTCGGGTGCCCCTTCAAGGAAACCTTCCCAGAGAATCCCTCATCAGGGATACAACACTGTGGAGATATAATTCATCATTAATCATGAATGTTAACAAGGTGCTATATCAAACTGTACTGTAAGCTCAAAATGAAACCTCTGTTTTAAGGAGGGAAAGTGAAGAGCTACTCATATTGTGGGGAGGCAGAGGATATCATTTAAAGATCATATTAAAATCACTTCCAGATGAAGTTTACATCTTATGGAGATTTAGGAGAACAGCCCTTTAATGTATTGTACAAAGGTAAATGTATTTCATTTGTGAACTGAGACATGTACCTTGTAAGAGTCCACAGTGATCGAGAGCTGGTTAAGAAATGGGTTCCTCAGGTAAAGTCTCTACTGCAACTTTGTAAGATGTGAGAGCTCAGGCATAGTGAGAAGATAGCTCTTTTACGTTCCTATAACTATGTAAGGGCATTATTCAAGGCCTAGGAAGTTAATGTACTGATTTCCAGCTTTCTCTCTTTTTGTTTTCCCATCTTCATATATGTTTTAGCTAGCACAATGAACCTGTAAACTACCTGAAGAAGGAATGAATTGATTTTTGGTTATTTGTATCTCTGAAGTACTTGGTGGATAAAAAAATACAGCTGTGCTTAGTGGTGCCTATTAAAAGATCGCTTGGGACAGCATCTTGCAGATGAAGAGCTGCATTGGCATTAACACTGTAACTCATTATAATCACAGAGTCAGGATAAGAAAAGACACCAGCTGTAGCACTGAGCTGTCACGTATTAGAGGCATTTCTTAAGGGAAACAGGAATTTGTAGCAGAACCATGAGTCAATTAATGATACCAAGGATCAATGCAGATGGTATTCTTCTGGAAAATGTAAAATGAGATTATCTTAAATTAAAAACAATCAATATTTCTCAACCGATTCAAATAATGTAAAAGCGTATAGACGGTTTCCACCTATGTACAAAAAAATACAACTACAGTCATTAGTATTAAAGGCAACATTGCGTAATTCTTGCAGTTTGTATGTTACTGTTTGGATACAAAATTTGTATGTACCAAGTTGAGTGAAAGGGAAACAAATACATTGTGAAAATAATTGAGCAAAATCTACCAGTTTCAATTGTAAAAAAAAATGAACCCCTTAATTCTTGGAAATAGTGTTTGTTAAAGCGGTGATGTAACACTAAACATAGCTGTTGGAGTTTTGCTGATCCAAATGACTGTTCAGCTGTGTTTTTGAGACACATAAGTTTAAGAAGAAGGGTGACCCCTCTTTTGTTACCCATAGCTGTTCTGAATTACTTAAGTAGTAAGTGCTGAGTTGTGTTGGAAAGCTTTAAAACAGAGGCAAGGGATACAGATTGATGTTGAAGAAAAAGAGACTATTGTGAACAGAAAAGAAGGCTATTTCCAGGTGGAAAGATGGGTGGACAAACAACTACTTATGATACATAATAGGTTTTCATTGGGGTTTTTTTTTTTTTTTTGGGACCTTGAAGCCTCATAACAAACTGTTCCTTCGTTCACAAGAATTAGACATCAGGTGGATTTTAGTCCTTTATGTGATGGGTAAGTTGAATTCTGTTGCTTCCTTATATAGGTGTAAGCGTACAGAAGCTGCATCTTTTCCAACCTCTGTCTAAAAGTAGTGCCAAGTAGTTATTAACTTCTGCTGAAGGGTCAGATGGAAAGCAAAGCAAGCAAAAAAACATTTGCTCACTGTAGTTTCACAATTTCAGTCATATTTTTTCTGTTTGCTAAGCCCCCAAAGCTGTGTGCATTGTACTGATGTGCAAATGTATTAGAACCTTCCTATGAAGGGACATCTGGGGGCAGTGATAGTCTGACACTTCAGTGTGTGACAGAGATGTGTGTGAGAGCAGGTATGCTTTTTTTAATTTCTACACCAGTGTCATGTTTTCATTACTTCATCTGTTTTGTGGTGGCACATACCTATGCCCTTAAGGAGCTCTGTCATTAGTGGATTAGAATCATTAGCTAGCAAATGTCCGGGTGGAACTTTTACTTGGAAGTCTTCAAGAGACAGTCTGTAAATAACTGTTTGCTAATTGTGTTTATAATAATCATCAGTTGCTATGTAACAGGATAAAACTTCATTTATAAAACTAAAAAAGAGCAGTGTAATGTGTACTGGATGCTTCTCATCATGCTTTTCTGCTTGCGTACTCTGGGACAATGTAGAAAAGGAGAATTTAGAGTTCTTAATTTGTTTAAAATTTTCTGCAACTCGTGAAATACTTGTGGCAGAATCCCTTCCCAACTCCCACTTCACAACTTTTAACAAACCATAGTATTTGCTTCACAGTGGCAGCAGCATCTCCGAAAGTCTGTATCAACAAACTCTGGCAGTTGTATTAACATCAAAGGTGCCTGCTGCAGCGGTACTCTCTTGCTTGGCAAGAGATCCATTTAGAATTTTAGACTCATGTAGTTTAGAAGGGGCATCTGGAAGTCCAGCTCCCTGCTCAAAGCAGGGTAAAGTAGCGTGGTTTGCTCAGGACTTTTTGTCTAGGTGAGCTGGATACACAGTCTTTCTGGGCAACCTGTTCCAGTCTTAAACTGCCCTCACAGCAGAGAAGAGCTGGTTGGAATTTCTCGTTGCAGTTTGTGACCATTGGCCCTTGTCCTGCTGCATGATGCTGAGATGAGTCTGACTTTGTCTTCTCTATACCTTCTTATTAGGTAGCTGGAGACAGTAGCAGTGCCTCTCCACCCCATGCCCACCGCCACCTTCCTTTCCCCCACCATTCTCTCTGGAAGGCTAAACTGGGCTCTCAGTTTCTCAGAAATCTTGTGCTCCACCTCCTCGTCCATCTCTCTGGCCTCTCACAGGACTTGCTCCAGTGTGTTAGTCTGTTTTGTACTGGGGAACTCAACATTGGACTTGGATGTGGCCTTGAGCACAGAACAGAGGTGAAGAATCCCTTCCCTTGAACTCCTAGCTATGTACTTGTTAGTGCAGCTCAGTATACAGTTGGCCTTCTTTGTCACAAGGGCATATTGCTGAATCCTGCTCAATTTGCTGTGCAACAGCATTCCCATGTCCTTTCCTGTAAAGCTGCTTTCCATCTAACTGGCTCCAGCCTGCCTGTTGTGTGGGGTGATTGTGTCTGAGGTGCAGGATGGTGCATTTGCTTTTGTTACAGCCCACTGGTCCAGTTTGTCGAGGACCTTCAGAATAGCATTCCCTGTTCTCTTGCATATTGACTGCTTCCCCTTCCTATGGTTTCCCCTTCCCGTCCAAATTAGTATTGTTGGAAACCTGCTGAGAGTGGACTCTGCATCATAAAGGTCACTAATAAAGTAGTTAACCAATTCTAGCCCCTGAAGAATGCTTCTACTAACTGGTTACCAGTTAGATTTTTGTATCACTGATGACCACTCTTTCAGCTTGGCAGGCCAGCCCATTTCACACTCATCTTGCAGTCCAAATATTCACTCCATATTTCACTGATTTGGGTACAAGGACCTTTCTGGCATGTTCCTGTCTTAACTCCTGCTATGAAGTAATCTTTCAAAGATATAATGCAATGTTTTACACGTGACCTATCATCACGTGGCTTCTTTAGAGTGAGCTAAGTTACTGCACACATCATACACAGAATAGTTACTTCCACATTAAGAATGATGAGAACTGGGTTTCAAGACAAGTTATTGAAAGGTTTCTGTTTCATGTAAGTTTTCTTCACCTTTGAGTGAGACAATAAAAGCTCTAAGAGATCATCATTTGTGCCCTAGTCAGTGTGGTTTGAATTGAGAGCTGCAAATTTGGCTTGCAATTGATAAAATCCTTGACTACAAACACATTTTCAAAGTAGGTTTGTGTGAATAAAGGTGGAAAACAGAGTACTTAAGACTCTAACCTTGTACTCGAGAGACACTACGACTGCATGCAATTCCTACTACATCACTCAAATACTGACTCTTGCATACAAAAACTCCTCCTCCATTGGTGTAATTCATACTGCATGCATTTGGGAACCTTGGCCTTTATTCAGTACTAAGTATGAAATTAGGTCTCTCTGGATAGTGGGAAGGAAAAAAAAAATCATACTAACAACAGTAATGCTAGGCAGTTTTATCTTTTCAAGGATGTGAGCCAAGCTTCATGAAAACTCATGTTTTCAAGTTGTGTAAAAAAAAAAGAAAAAAAGAAAAAAAAAGTAGACATTAAGGGGAGATTTTATTGTAAGGGAGGAGGGGGAACCAACCTAAAGCATTTCTAAAGCATGTGATGTCACAGATACAGTTTTTAAGTACATGTCAAATACCACAAAAGTATGTGGATAGGTATTTGCTACTCAATAGTTAATTTGTGTACATTAGGTGTCCTACGATGATCAAACCTTTTTCTACTCCTATGCTTTTCTTCAGACTTTTGGGTTGTTTTTTTTTTTCCCCCAGAGATGTAGCATTCTCACTGTTATTTGCCCCTGCTTTCCAAATCTAGATGTAGCAACTACTTTAAGTGCATGATTATATTAACTGCAACTTTTGGAAAAAGTGAGTGGCTGCTAGACATCATTTAATGTAAGAGAGTGACTCTTGCTGTAGAGATTGAACATCATCTTCCCACTCATTATATTTCTACCTACCTGTGAACTAAGTTACATTCTCACACAAACTATAGGAAATATGGACTATAAAATACTGATCAAGCTATTCTGAGTTACCATCAGCAAATATGATAGGTACTGTCAGAGGTGCTCTAAGGTTAATTGCGATGGCAAGCTTTATCAGATAGATGAAAAGTTGGCTTATTCTCGCTGAGGAGAGTTCATATTGACATGTTCCTGAACTTCAATTATTATTGTTAGCATCTGATCCTAGTTAAAGGACTCATTTGATTCTTCTATTTCAAAGGCTAAGTATTTAAAGCTATCATAAGGAAAAAACATTTTGAAGAGAATGGTACTGGAGAGAGAAAGGGTTTGCTATTGTCTCATTTGAGTTAAGAAGCCATGCACTGTAACAAGTATTTGCTGGTACGTGTACAAAAGCATATGGTTCTAAAACAGTAGCTTCACCTTCTGTTTCAACAACAAAAAATAGGTCACAAGTCAGGTCAAGCACTACTTCATTTCAGACTTGATGGTGGATTTGAATGGTTTAAATGTTACAAGCTATGCTTCAGAGCCCAAACAGGTATGCTTAAACATGAGTACAGACAAAATTCTGTGGTGAATACTGTTAGCATGCTGTATTGCATTATGTCCAGAACAACCCATTCCCAAATGCCCAAATAAAAGTAAATGATTGTGCATTGCAGGATGATACCATTAGGTGTGCAACTTTGGTTCATGCAAAGTCTCATTTTATGGACACACTGCTGACAGTCCATATATTCCTGAAGATTCTGCATATGTGAGCATTTCAGCCATGTTCTTTCCATAACACCAAATGGATACTATGGTCTGGCATACTGGTGGCAAACACCAAGCCCATATCATTTTGGCCATTTAGTCCGTTTAACCAAGACATTTCACCAGCCAAAAAGCTTGAACCTCTCTTTGACTTTCTATACTCTGGTAGAGGCCAGCGGCTTATCAGTTTTTCTGTCCTCAAGTCCATTATATACAGGTATCTGTTATCAAACAGTAGAGCAAATATCTCTCCAAAGCCCAGCAAGGACACATTTGAGAAGTCAGGCGGTTTGATAACCCTGGAAGACAAGACGACATTGTTAGAAACTCTGTCACAATGTAGTTGTGAACCTGCATTAGTAAAACAAATCCTTATGTGTCTATAGAAAATAAGTCTCTAAACTCATCATTCTGAAAGGATTTAGAAAGAACTGGATGGAAATTTTGCAAATTAAGCAACTGAACACTTAGCTTCAGTCAGGCCTGTGGTTTCAGGTCTGGCTTTGTGCATTCAGGACAGACCCTTCTGAACGTAAGTAAAGGTTAGGGTTTGAAAGGGATTCTGCAGAGCACAAGGAAAAAAAAAGTCTTGTTTCCAGATACACACAAGAGAGCAAATGTACTTGTGTTTTACAGTAAATTTTCATAGGGATTTCATGCCTCAATACCTTTAAATTAAGAGTTAAAAGCTCTTATTATTCTTTTGACCACTCTCTTAAAAGCTGGAAATAAAACACAGAAATGCCTTCTTGTGATAAGAAGATAAGATGAATCATTCAAGATTGGTCCTTAACAGAATGCTGTTTTACTGATGTTTAGCGTAAGTTAAGCATTTTCATCTTAGGGAGAAATAAAAGTATTTGTTAGTTCCCCTACACCTTTAGGATATTTTTGCCTTAATAAATAAAACTTGGAACAGAAATTGAAGAGATTAAGTTTTCCACAACTGACTGAGCATTTGATCAGGAAGATGGGAGGGTAAACTAAGAGGTGAAATTACTCAGTTATTCTTACTGATAAGAAGCACTTCTTTTGGAGTACATCTTCCTATGGTAGATACTCTACAAATATTCAGGCCATTTCAATTAAGAGTCTGCTAACAGTTCTAAAATGCAATTTTTTCTTTAATAAGTTACAATCTTTGATGCCACCATTTCTAACAGATACAGCCTTATTCTTTTTATGGAAACAGAATGCGATCCTGTTTGATCCCTTACTACAGACGGATAGATTTCACTATCATTCCACAGTGTTATTGAGAATGACAGATCAGTAGTGCTATAAGGAAAAATAGTCTTTTTGATTTCTTGTCTCATCAAAGGACCCCCAGAAATGGCCGCCTGGTTCTCTATAGAGCAGTCTCCGTGGCAACATTAACTTCCAGTCGCTACAGTTTCACATTCACAACTACAGCACTGCAATCTGATTTAAGTCTATATTGAAACTCTTCAGCTTATGGCATGAAAATATGAAAGAGGACTGCCTGTGGCCAGAAACCAAAACAGCAATCAAATGATTTGTATTAACAGATGATAAACTAGAATTAAATCTGGCAATATGTGTAAAGTAAGATGTTTACAGAATTTTTATCAAGATTCTTTTGGCCTACATCTAAAAAGTAAGTTACTAAAACTAGTATGTTCTACTTCTTACTTATTTAGAGAAGACTAAGTCTTAAACTGAAAGATTTACCTGAGAATATCATAGCTGGCAAAGTCCCACTGGTATAATCCTAGTGCTGAACTGCACACTATATATTTACCATCAAAGTGTAGTCTGGGCTGTAGGGAGATGCTGCGATCTTCAGAAACAGACAATGTTTTTAAGCACTTGCAGTTTATTTCCCTTCCAATAGGCCAAATCTACAATTAAAACACATTTTAAGACAATAAAACATTCACATTATAAACCATTACACAAATAGAGCAAGCCTCCCTTTCAGCACTGGGTATGTGTGCATGTTTTTTCAGAAATATTTATCTCCCTTAGGTAGGAACATCAATTCTGTAAGTAAGTGACTTGTCTTACAGTATTGTTGCAGCATGCATTGTTTCTAGCCTAAAAAATCCCAGTGAAAATGGGTGCTTCAAAGAATGGCAAAAAAAATCAACCATCCAAATTGGACAGAAATATAACAATGTTTCAGGTATGAAGCAGTTCCATAGCCACAAACTATTTACAGCATTCTCCAACCCAAAAGTCCCCAACAGTACTTGCAGTTAAGTGCTTCACTGTCAAGCTAGCACATTAGACATGCACCGAAAGCACTTATTTTTTGCATTACCATTCATGTAGAGCTATCATTTAAATCTAAACATGAAGGAAAGCATTGAAAAGTTAGCTTCCAAAGAGTTGCATGTCTTGTATGCAACTTTACAAGCAGGGAATATGTGAGAAAATAAAGTCTTATATTTATTTGTAAACTTCAGTGAAGCATTCAAGCATTTTATTTCCCTGGGTACCAAAATGATAGATGTATGATACATGGTACATACCTTGATTTCATACTTGTCTGCACTTAGAAGAATATAATCCCCAGGACTATGCATAAGAGATTTGACTTTGCACTTCTGCAAAACTACCTGTAATTGAGGGATGTAAGGATTTATGTTGATGCTATTAAATAACCAAACTTTCGTTTGCATTTTTCACTTCATTGACAACCTGCATACTGTACTCTTGTATAAAGGCAATACAAATACTTGTTGCAACTGAAGGGAAACTAGAGTTTACACTTTTCTTGTTCCTACTAGTGACAACTTACTGTATTAATAAGCAGAGATATGTACTTCACCTCTAGAATTACCCCCCTACCTTCCAAGTTCTGAAATACTCATAAGAAGGATACTGTTTCTTGACTTCAGAATGCTTTTCATGCTCAGATTTTGGTTATCAATATCATTAGTTTTTCTACATAATTTTTAAAGTAGCTTTCTTTCAGAACCATTGTTTTTATTCAGTCTTTGAATCAAACACTGACTCCTAATATTATTCCAGCTGCTCTGGAATAGAAATATCTTCAGTGGTCTGAAAGGTTTAATTATAGTTTCTTTACGTATTTTCTTCTGCCGAAATGTTATTTTGCAGTATTTCCTGATGGTCTTCAGATTCTACACTTAGGTGCAGGGTTAGGAGTAGGAAATAGAACATGTTACAAACTTATTGCAAGTAAGTGTTTTGCAAGATTAATTCAAAAATCAATATTCCCACCTTAGTGACCCATTCTGTGTGTCCAGTAAGGGTATTCAGGCACGTTCCTGTTGATAAGGCCCATACTTTCACAGTGAAGTCTGCAGAGCCACTGACCAGAATATCAAGTTCATCGTTGTAATCCACACTAAAAACTACAAGCAAAGAGGGTACTAAATGAGGAATACCAGTCTCTATGCACGCGTTTTTCTGTGAGACACTAACTAGATCATATAGCCTCTAAATTCATATGCTACTGTAGCTTTCACTGTTGTTCTTGAACTGTATACGTGAATCGTTGCTCTGGATTCCTAAGCTTACACTGCAAAATTACTGATTTTTGTCCAAATTAAGAGCATGTACATCAGTGGTTCCTTTATGGTTTGATTATGGCAAAGCGTAACTTAAGCTAGTTCCTATTTTAGCATTTTTAGTAAGTCAATTCCAGCAGGATTAGTACCTTTGATATATCTCATTACTCACAGGGGAACAGACCTATAGCTGAATTGAGGATACTTTGCAGTAGAGGACAGAGAAGTTAATTATGAGGGAAATGCAAATACAGATTCCCAGGTCCTACTGTGCTCTTTGCTGTAAGCCCATCTCCAGTCTGACGATATAAAGAACTGCTATTGCCATGTGCTCCCTGCTACCTAGGGTTTGCATCTTTTTGGTAGACTCAAAAGTACTGAATAACCATGGCATTATTTCCATGCAACTGCAAAACACTACATGGCTAAGCTTTGGCATTATTCAAGGGCAGACAAATCTAGATCTGTTCTGGCCACTCCCCACCCCCCTCCAAGGTGACTTGGGATAGAGCCTAAAAAAAATAAGCTATCACGCAAAGAGCTAACTTAAATTATAATTTGTTTGATGATGATGTATGTTACTTGACTGGTGAAATTACAAATGGAAAAGTTCAGCATACCTGCACCAGTATGTCCTCTAAAATGCTGTGTCTTTGCCCCAGAGCTCCATTCCCAACAGGCTACTGTGTTATCAAAAGATCCTGTTACAAGCTTTTGTTCATCAAACTTCACTGCAGCACAAGTGTGTGTCTGGATACCATATATGCACTGACCTGTGCTTACATCCCACAGTTTTGCAGACAAGTCATCTGATCCTAGAATATAAAAGAACAGGGTAATTGGAAGCAAAGAGTAAATTATATTTCCAATCCTATACTCGTCTTCCATGTTTGTCTTAAATATAGTATTGTCATGGAATCACAGAATGATCATGGTTGGAAGGGACCTCTGGAGGTCAACTCTTCCAGCCCTCCTACTTGAGCAGGGCCACCTACAGCTGGTTGCCCAGGACCACAACCAGACAGCTTTTGAGTATGTCTAAGGATGGATGCTCGACAATCTCCCTGGGCAACCTGCGCTCAATCACTCCCATGGTAAAAAATTGTTTTAGAGGGAACCTCCTGTGCTTCAGTTTCTGTCCACTGCCTCTTGTCCTGCCACTGGGCACCACTGAAAAGAGCCTGGCTCCATCTTCTTTGCACCCTCACTTCAGATATTTATGTACATCGATAAGGTCCTCCCTGAGCCCTCTCTTCTTTAGGATAAAAAGTCCCAGCTGTCTCAGCCTTTCTTCATATGAGAGATGCTCCAGTCCCTTCATCATCATGGCCCTTCATTGGACTCTCCAGTGTGTCCGTGTCTCTCTTGTACTGAGGAGCCCAGCACTGGACACAGTACCCCAGGTGTGGCCTCACCAGTGCTGAGTGGAGGGGAAAGAGCCCCTCCCTAACCTACTGGCAACACTCCTCCTACAGCAGCCCAGGATACTGTTAGCTTTCTTTGCAGCAAGGGCACATTGGTGGCTCATGTTCACCAGGACCCCCAGGTCCTTTTCTGCCAAGCTGCTTTCCAGCTGGGTGGCATCCAGCATACACTGGTGCGATGGAGTTGTTCCTCCTCAGGTGCAGAGCTTTGCATTTCCCCTTGTTGAGCTTTTTCTCATTAAATAGTACTTTCAAGCTGCTTGAATGGGGAATAAGCCCTAGTTTTAAGTCTCAGCACTACAGCAAAGCCTCTTGTTTTCATGTTAGTTAAGCTACTAGATGTCTGGCCTTCCAGTTTCCTCATACCCTTTCAGCACCTTCCATAGATTCCAGCACTGCCTCTGACTGACAGCATCTACTGAAACAGATGCATGGAAATTTTACATGATACATCACTCTCAGGTTTGCAGAGCCACTGACTATACTGCAAGCTTTAGTTTGTTTCAGGTAGGAAAGGAATCCACCAAATCTTGAAAGACAGCAGACGAATACCAGGCCCCATCACCTGCCAGTTTCCTTTCTCTCCCCAAAGTTGTTGGGTTTGGTTTGGATTTTGTTTGTTTGTTTGGTTTGGTGTTTTTTTTTTTTTTTTTTAACTCAGAATTCCAGCCTGCTGGCTTTGGAGAGCAGAATAAAACCCCCAGCCCTTACACCTGTTGTTTCTCCTGGTGGTTCCATCACAAAAGTGTGCCACTTCTCAGAAAGTTTTGACAATGCTGCTTCCTGTGTATTTACATTCCCTGCTGAGCAGGGAAGTGAAAGACTGGCTAGAGTCTAGTTGTTGGTTTCTGGTAACCATCTTAACATACCAACAAATGTGGGAATACTTAGCCAGTATTCCCAACTTATTCTACAGCATTGTCATCTCAAGTGATGGGGAAAACCTTGGAATATGCTCTGACAGCAGTTCATTGTAACTTTGTTACTATTCTTTCATACTTAAGGTTTCATATTTGTTCTGGCTGTATTTTTAAGTTCAAACTAAAAACTTGAAGTCTGCAGTCTTCAGGGAGGAACCTGAAATTATCATTACAATGTGCAAGTCAGACTAGTAGCAAGGTTAAATCTAGTTTACGTTAAGAACTGAGAGTACTTACAGACTGTATCAGAAAAATGGTCTTGTTTCAAGGAAGACGACAGGCTTTTCCTGTCACACCTTGGGAGACTGCAGTGATCACATAGCCCAGACAAGGTCCCTTTAACTGGAACATATCTGTACTTCTCAAATGGGCTTACTAATCTGAAGCATGATACCTGCTGTTACTGGGTTTTTTAACTGACAAAGAAATTGGTCTCCTTGTTTTCCTATTAAAGTGACTAATGAGTTCATTAGTGTGCCAGGTGTTTCAGAAATTGAAAAAAAAAAGAAGTAATTTTGAATCATCTTAAATTGCATTAGCGCTATGAAAATAATCTGTCTGGTAAAGGAAAAGCAAACTGCTGTTAATCATATTGGGGGCAGGGGGCAGAGGAGGGGAAAGAATTGTAAGACTCCAAGTTTTCTGTCCTTCATACCTGTACACAGAAGTCCATCTTTATAGTAAAGTGCATATACTCTGGCACTGTGTCCAATTAAAGAGGATGTCTCAAAGGCTTCGTGGTCCTTCAGTTGCTTCATCCTTAAAATAGCCTTTAGGTAAACCTTCTTCCAATGTAGAGGATCCTGAACAGAGTCATCTATTTGCCAACCCAAATTCTTACATGCAGTCTGCCACACCTCTGTACAGGCACTTATAACCTTATTCCACTGCTTAGAGACGAGGCAACATGTGAGTAAGGTCTGAGGATCAAGCCATTTTAACAGATAAAAACTAAGTTCCAATGGAAGAAGTTTGAGGAAGTCCCTCTTGAGGAGAATCTCTAGATTATTGGAGAGGTGCCTGAGCTGGACTGCTCCACTCAAGCTAATCAGGTGATCCAGAGTTTCATTTTTCTGCAAGTCCGTCAGAGAAAGAAATGTAATAGAAATGTTATCAAGCCATGCTTCAAAGTCCTTTTTCTCCATAAGGTTATGGAAAAATTTACCTGTGATACATCAAAATACTGTATTAGTTCCGTTCAGAAAACAAGGTAAGCATCACATCTTTATTACTGGTACATCAGTATTTGAAATGGCATGTTAACACATAGACAGAAGTGACCAAATACATTTTAAAATATTCATTAGGTTAGGACTAAGGATTTTCATGCACTTTTAACTATCACTTGTCCTGCATCAGACTTAGAAGTGAACTGTGTGGAACTAGTGAATGTTAGCATTCATTATGAATGTTAGCATCTTTCTTGTTCTAGGTTAAGGCTTTCAAATTCTGAATCCAATAAGCTAAGGGTTAGTTTAAGTTTTAAACCTATTATAGCAAATAAACATTGTCTTACAGTTTACTCATGGATTGTACTGATAAAGGGAAGAAACCAAAGCATATAAACAGAGTGATAAGCTAGTTACTAACAGAACTTACTCATACCTTTGTCCTGGACTATTTTTAAACACAAAGCAGGTAGCTATAGGGTTTTTTTAAGGAAGATACAGAGAGATGTCTGAAAAATTCTGTTGAAGGACACGTTAGCCTTCTTTCTATTTGACTTGTGTAAGGACTGTAGATTGTGCTAGTCTAGTATCAGTTTTGACATGTTTGCACTGCTTTGACCTAAACACTTTTTTTTTTTTTAATTCCTGTTTTTTTTTTTCTATTTTCTCAGTTTATTTCCAATGAAAACAATTAACTGTGAAATTGAATTGCCTCCTGAATTATGTGATCTGTATGCATTTATACGATCCTGCGGCATCTCAAGTTCCTCCAATAAGCTCAGACAAGTGATTAACAAGGTAAACATCAGGCAAACAGTTAAAAAGCCATAATTATTTATTTTCTCTGGAAGATCTAATTCCATTCATTAGACAACTGGCTGAATTTAATTCATGGAAGCTCCCAAACCCAAAGAATTGAGGAATCTGAGTGGGAGTCAATAACGTGTTTATTTCTATACAGACATTTTACCTTCATAGAATAAGATCTTAGAGTACACCTCTTAACATGGCATAGTAGTACAGAAAAGTACAGTCTTCACTATGAAAGGCTGCACATGGCATGCAATTGTTGATAAAAACACAAGAAAGTACGGGGTGTCAAATGCAGAAACAGCTGCTCCTATCAAGTCACAAGTTCATACAGTAACGTTTACTGCTGACAGCACTTACCAGCTTTCCTCAGCACATATGGCAGAGGATATATTTGTTGTTCTAACGGGCATGTGTTCTCTTTAAAAGAAACAAAAATTTCTAACAGGGTCCCTATGAATAAAAAATAGGTGAGCTCTAACGCGTTTGTTGTATTTAATACATGAATATAATACTGAAATCAAGGGCTGCTGTGAGGCCCCGAAACCGGTGCTCAGTGCTACGTGCACGAGGTTCTTTCCTAGGTGTTACCCAGCAAGCGCGATCCACTCCCCCCGCCCGCTCCCATATACCTCCGCACGCAAAAAGCACGGCGAGGACCGGAGACTTTCAGCGCCGCTGCTGCCGACAGCTGCCGGTGCCGCTCGCCCGAGTCCCGTGGGCCGCGGCGCTCACCTCAGGTAGCGGCCAGGCGCGAAGCGTTCTTCGGCAGGCAGCCGCCACGGCTCGCGCGGCCCCCCAGAGTCCGGCATGGGCTGGGGCTTCCCTGCGGCCATCGCTCCTACAGGAGGACAGGCTCCCAGCACTTCCGCGGCCCGCACCACAGCCTGAGGGCACTCGCAGCAGGAGGTCGCCCTCGGACAGGACTGGGCGCCTCAGCCACGCCCGGCGCAGGGGCCGCGGCGCGGGGCTCACCCTGCCCTTCCCGCGCCGGGCGAACCGGCCGGCACCCGGAGGGAAGGCGCTCCCCAGAAGCAGCCGCTCTCCGTAGTCAGGCAGCTTCCGGCGCACCCCCTAGACGTCATCGCTCCCCGCTGCCACACGCTAGCCGTTTCCGTCCGGACTGGACTCAGAGCGCCGTGGCAGGCGCTGCGGAGAGGGCCCAGCCTGGCCTGGCCTCAGCGCGGCCCGCCGCCGCTGCCCGCACAGCCTGGACGGAGGCCGCGGCCCGTAGCGGCTGCCCGTGGAGCAGTGGCTGGGGCTGCCCGCGCTGAGGCGCTCCCCGCAGGCGGGGCATGGCTGCAGAGGAGTCTCGCTATCTGCTGGGTTACCCTGCTTCGGACTCTTACCTGAGGTGAGCGCGGGCGCCGCGACCTGTCGCTCTGGCGGGCTCAGGGACAGCGCTGACTGCCCTGGAGCTCGGCCGCGGCCGATAGCGGGGGGCGGCCGAGGCGAGCTCGGGGTCGAGCCCTCTGGCAGGCCCCCCCGAGCATTACCGGCCCTGGTAAGGGGCCGGAGGTGGGGGGGGCGTGATCCTTGTCGGCCTCTTCTGCCTCAGAGTGCAGAACAAGAAGCTGTACCTGGCCACGTTCGCTGCTGTCCTGGGACCGCTTAGCTTTGGCTTCGTGCTAGGCTATAGCTCACCTGTTATTCCAGAGCTGAGGAATATCAACGATCCTGAATTAAAATTGGACAGCAATCAAGCCTCGTGGTTTGGGGTAAGTCCGTATGATGCATTACCATTATGCGATTTCACTTGAAAGCATAGGTCAAGAAGTTGCTGCTTATATGATGAGGTCTTACTTCTCTTAAGAATGAGGGTAAATGCAGATCTTAATAATGAAATCCATTTTTTTTTTCCTAAACTCAGTGATTGAAATTTTTCCTGAGCAACAGTGCTGTTAGGCTCTGATAACACTCAGCATATATTAATAAATGCCCCTATTATGCGAACTTATTTTTGGTGCTAAAATGTCTTCTAACCATTGTTATGTTTCTCAACTGAACGTGTTAAGGGATCACAGAAAATAAACTTCTTAGTAAGTTAGTGCAATCCATCAACATGAGGAATATTTACTTTTTGGATACAGGCTGGACTTCAGGTTAGTCAAGATAACACAATCTTCAGGCCTTTAAAACAGTTTGAAAGGCCTGTTTGTGAATGGGCAGCTTTGTAGACAGATTAAGAAACAGTTACTGCTGGTTTTTTTTTCTTCATTGAAAGAGCTTTGTATGTAATATGAAAATTACTTGCTGTTCAATTGTGGTGAGTAGTGCTTCTTGACTGTTTTGATTAAGAAGTTAATGCTTATTTTGATTTTCAAAACACCTGCATACTCTTGCGCATTTTTTTAAAGGCTGCTATTTACTTTTCAGGATTTTAAAAGAAATTGCTGTCTGTTATTTATTTTTATATTTATTTTTATATATGTATAACAATTTTTTTTTTACTTGTTTTTTTGAAGTCATTAGTAACATTAGGAGCTGCTGCTGGAGGAATACTAGGAGGCTATCTTGTGGATAAAGTTGGGAGAAAGCTGAGTCTAATGCTGTGCTCAGTACCATATGTTTTTGGATATATAGTTATTATATCTGCTCAGAATGTTTGGATGCTTTATTTTGGACGAATGCTGACAGGCTTAGCTAGTGGAATTACTTCACTTGTTGTTCCGGTAAGTAAGATGTTTTTCTGGGGGTGTGTGCATGTGTGGTTGCTTTTTTGTTTGTTTGTGGGTTTTTTGTTTCTTTTTCCATAGCAGCATTATAGGTGGCTCAGGTGAAGTAACTGAATAACTGCAGCCAAGGCAGTCTGTGGATTTAGAAGAAACTGATTTTTATAGAATCATATTTTGCTTGGTTTTAATCATGAAGAAAATATAAATAAAACAAATTTTATTTCTTCTGGTGGCACTTCTGTACTATGCATTCCTGATACAGTGATGTGATCTTTCAGGTTATTAGTCCTTTATTTGATTGCTTCTGTTTATGTTCTACTGTAGTAATATTTATCTCTTCAAATTCCTCATATATAACATTGGGGGGGGCGTTCCCCCCCACATTAACAGCTGCTTCTAATAGTGTTATATTTCACCAAACATCTTGGTTTTGCAAATAAGCTATGGCTGCTCGCTCATCCTGGAGTAATGCCAAATAGTGCCTTCTGATTCCATTTAGCTGTTATCTTCTGAATATTAACTTTTCCCATGCGTTCAGGAATATATGTGCAGTAGGGAAACACAGATAATTCATTCTGTTGTTGTCTGTCTTCTCTGGTATTATTTGGCCTTTTGCATCTAGCTGAATAGGTAGTAGTGTGAAATAAACCATCTAGAATTCAAGTTTGTTTCTTTCCTGGTGGTTCCAGCATTTCTAGCTTTTGAAGTGAGATGCAAACTAAAAATCAAATTGTAAGAAGTACTCTTAATGAAGTATGGAATAAACGCTCATTCTTTATCAATGTAGATGGTTATGAAAATAAAATCTAAAAAGGATTCAGGGTGGTAGGGTCTAAATGATAATCTTGTGCAACTTTCTCTTGTTGGAAGCGTGGTTGCTTAGTCTGTTTTGTTGATGTCTTTGCAGGAATTCTGTCTGCTTTACAAATGACTGCTTTCTCTTTATTTCATGGAGCTGAGCTCTAAGTTCCCGTATGTAAGGGCCTTAACCCACAGCCAACAGTAAAAGATCTGTGTGACTGCAGTGATGACGGAGGAGAGTGTCATGTGTAATACCAAGTTTTTGTAGCTCTAAATTATTCTTGAAAAAAGGATTACTTTATTTCCTTCCAGAAAAAGTAATCCAAAATTGGATAGAAGTAATTATTAGATGTTTTCTCCCTATGTTTTAGGTGTATATATCTGAAGTATCTCATCCTAAAGTCCGTGGTATGCTTGGCTCTTGTGTTCAGTTGATGGTGGTGACTGGCATACTGGGAGCCTACGTTGCAGGTATTGGGCTTAGTGCTCTAGGTTACAAAAAAGAATTAGTACATGTAATGAAACAACTACACCAAAGAATTGAAAGTAAATGTTCATTTTTTGTACAACTAATTGATGTTCATAGTCCTCTTTCTTTTTGTTACCCAGGAATAAGACTAAAATGGCGCTGGCTGGCAGTGTTGTGTTCTTTTCCATCCTGCATAATGCTATTGTTCATGTCCTTCATGCCTGAAACACCAAGATTTCTGCTGAATCAGAACAAACGCTCGGAAGCCATAGCTTCTTTGCGCTTTCTGCGGGGACCATATGTGGACCATGAATGGGAATGTAGGCAGATTGAAGCTAGTGTTCAGGAAGAGGTGATGAGAATCTGATTTACTCTTAAAAAACTTTTTGTATGGAGTTAACATCTGAAAGCATATAGATGGGTTTTACCCAAGCTTACCAAAGCTTAGTTAATAACCTTTTCTACAAAGGGTGGCCCAAACCTGTTCCCTTATACAAATGATACTCAAGAAGCTAGTGAGATTCTTTGAATCTCTTTCCTCTGCCTTTCAGCTGCAACTGCTATCACCACTGGCTGCCATCAGTGTACATGAGTAGCAGTCATGCTCGTGATCTTGTTAATTATATGGCACCTATCTATTTTTTTGCTTTATTTAGCAACTTTGTAGAATTGTTCAATACCCCTAACACTAATTTCCTATTGTTTGTGTTGTATGAATGCATTTTCTCTTGCACCTCTAAAAGCAGCATTTAGCCTCTTGTGAGATGTGTGCTTAAATAGGCAGGTCTAGTCATTGAAGTTTGGTTTCTGCAAACTATGGATTCATTCATGTTAACTTTCTCTACAAAGTACTGTCAATTTCTGTCTCTAGAACCTGAGAAAAGGGGAGTTCTCAGATACTTCAAATGTAAACATTTTTACTGCTGAGGCACTTAGTTTTGCTAAAGGGAGGGTGGGAAACTTACTGAGTTTGAACAGATTGAAATGTTCTGAAGAAGTTTTGTTGTTGTTGTTGTTGATGTTCTTTGATTTAAAAGATGAAATTTTTCACCAAATCATTGCTTAATCTTTTTAACAGGGACTGAATTTCTCTGAATTTAAGAACCCCTCAATCTACAGGCCAATTCTTATTGGTGTGGCTCTAATGTTCTTCCAGCAAGTAACAGGCATTAATGCAGTTATGTTTTATGCAGAAACTATCTTTGAAGATGCAAACTTCAAGGTAATTGGGGTGTGTTTCCAAACTGACAAATGTCTATAATAGTTTCAGCTTAGTCAGTGCTATAGTAAGTCTGAAACATGTAACAAACTGAGTTGATAGTGATCCTGCCTGTGTCATAAATAACAGGGTTTGCGTTTTAGAGGGCTTTTTTGGTTTGGATTCTAGATACCCTCTTGACTGTGTTACATTGGCATACCTGAATGTTCTGGGTTTTTTTGGGGGAAGCATGTTATGTTTTGCTGTTCTGAAACTTCGATATTGATAGAAATTTCTATTATAGTCATTTCCTATATAAATTTTTTTAGTAGAGTTGCAGATGCAGTGCTTCAGAGAAAGTGAAACTATAGGAAAAAGTTGTGGTTTATTTTAAAGTTTATTAAGAGACCAGTATGTTGTGTTAATTGGTGATCTCTCCCCCCCCCCCCCCCCCCCCCCCGCCTTGTCTCCCCCCACCATTAATTTCTGTGGCATAGTTTGTATTCTTTCAGATTCAAGAAACAAATGCATTTGTAATGCTTGATAAATGATCCTCTTATCAGGCTAAAAAAGCAAATTCTCCTTACCTCTTTATTTCAGGACAGCAGAATGGCTTCTGTTGTTGTGGGTTCCATACAAGTATGTTTCACTGCTGTGGCTGCACTTATCATAGATAAAACTGGACGAAAAGTGCTGCTTTACATATCTGGTAAAACATGTTATTGAATTTTGTTCAGTAAGAAAAATTACTATATATAGTACCAAAAAGTGTCTTAACTGTTGGGGGAATTAAGTATTGCAATTTATGTATTTTTAAGTGTTTTGCTTTATATTTATAGTTTGCTATAACTATAGACTTAAACTCATAAGAGGAAACTATTGTGTTGTATATACATGTTGTAGGTGGAACCCTTGAAACTACATATGGCTATCTTTTTGTCTTTTTACCAGGCCAGTTTTGATTTTGAAATAGCTATGTCACTGAGACAGTTCTTACTACTGTGATAATTTTTCTGCTTAATAAGTCACTGTCATGATACAGTCTCATACCCAAGTTGTCAACAAGTGGCTATTTCAAAGTAATTTCTTTGTGGCTGCTGCTACTTTCATGGCACATTGTGGTGTTTAGTTATACAAGACTACAGTTAAAATTTTTAACTTTACAAGTAAATGTGCTAAAGAAAACTAATTCTGTTTGATACACTTGTTGTGCTGCATACTCAATAGTAATGACTGCTGTCAAGACTATAGTTTAGTCTAAACACAAGCTAGTGTTTAGAATGCTTGTCTAGCATCTTTCACTCCTGTCAAGGCCAGTGTTTATTTCCAAGAACAGTATTGTTTAGGAAACACTTCTGTGAGGGCCAGCATATCTTATATTTGGCTGACCAACTATGTTCTGTCTCTCAGAAGAATACCCAAGTGGCAATCAGTGACAACTTGGTTATTGCTTACTTTTCAGGGATAATCATGGCTCTCAGTACTGCATTATTTGGGCTTTACTTTAAAATGGTCCTTCCAAATCAAAACAACTCACCAAATCCTGATGTATGGTTCACTCTAAATTCAGCATCCCCAGGAACCGAAAGCAGCATATCCTGGCTTGCAGTAGTGAGCCTAGGGCTCTTTGTTGCTGGTAAGTGGAACAGACTTCTGAGTAGCCATTACACAGAACTCGGACTTTTTGATGAATGTGACGATTTTGTTCCATTTTATCACATTATTGATGAATGGAAATGAGTTATGTCTTTTGACAGACCTTTTCAGTGTATAACGCAAAGTTGGGCTGCGTGTTCACAACCCTGGTGATAGAGCTAGCAGCTTAGTTAAGCCAATTCCCTGAAAAATGAATTTATACCTCCTTATGCTAATAGTAAGTAGTAATTGCTCAGGTTTTACAGTCATTAATGGAAAAAACAGTCTTTGTTAGTGTCTGAGCCACACTGAATTCTGTGATGGTACAAAGCAGCAGCAGTTAGAAATGAGGTCAGTTCTTAAGCTTACCAGTTCAGAGACTTAGTGGCAAGAAGTTCTGCTTGTTGAGAATATTCTTGTAATTAATTTGATGTAAAATGCACTAGCGTTTATCATGCTGCCCTAAAATAACTTATTCTCTTTCCTTCTGGTAGAGGTACTGTTTTACTGGAATCATCCAAGAATCCAGAGTGAAAATTGCATCTCCCTTACTTGACTAACTGGGGCATCATTCAGTCTTCCCTTTAATACGTACTTGCATTTATTCTCTTCTGTTTGTAATTGCAGGTTTTGCCCTTGGCTGGGGTCCTGTTCCATGGCTGGTGATATCTGAAATCTTCCCACTTAAAGCTAGAGGCATATCGAGTGGTGCTTGTGTGTTAACAAACTGGATTATGGCCTTCTTGGTAACCAAAGAATTTCATGATTTTATAGTAAGCATTGTAAATTACAACCTGTATTTTCTTTTCATATGGAAATTTATTAAAGATGCTCCTGGGAGAGCCTTGAGCCACAGTCTTTTCTGGCAATATGGATCTGTAGTTGTAATACTGTGTTTTCTGTTGTTTCCCCTCCCTCAGGGTTTCTTAACATCCTATGGCACGTTCTGGCTTTTCTCTGCCTTCTGCTGCCTCAGTGTAACTTTTACAGCCTTTTATGTTCCTGAAACAAAAGGACAGACCCTGGAACAAATAGAGGCCTACTTCAGAAGATCCTAAGCCTAAGGCTTTTTATATTGATATGAAACCTTCACATCATGAATTATAGTGCTATGGTTGAAACTAACTGCATCACATGGCAGACATCTCAGTTACTAAACTTGCTATTGGATCATTTTAATGAATTTTGTAAAATCTGTTTTTTTGTTTGTTTGTTTGTTTTTAAAAAAAGTCTATAGGGATCTGCATACTCTCTGTAGTAAATCTCCCTTGTGTGGGTCTTGGACATATTCTTTTTCTTCAATTCCTGTGTTCTTTTCACCTGGTGCAGACTGACTGTAATGACCAAGTAAGAATGTTAAATGTATTGGCCAGTGTCTTTTTTCTAAAGATGTAAATTAAGCTCTAATTTTGTAAATAAATAAATTAAATTTCCTTGCTCCACTTTACCTTTCCCTTATGGCACATGTTACAGTGAAGAAATGAATGATGTAGCCTGGCTAATGCAGTATTTCACCTTTGTGTTGCTGCTACTATTTCTGGGATGCCTGGCCATGGAATAAGTCTGCTTGAATATGAATGCTTGGCTTTTATGGGTGTTAGTGTTAAGCTGGTGTTATTTTTTCCTATTGCTGTCAAGTTGGCTAGGAATGCATTTAAAGCACAAGATGAGTTGCAGCTCTTAGGAGGATGTATTTTAGAATTCAGGAAAGAGCACTGCTCTTTCAAAAGGAATTACAGGGTCTTAGAGACAGCGAGAATATACTCTTAGCCAGAAAAGGAGAAAAATTATCTTTTGTTGTGTTAATTTAAGGGGTAAAGATCTCCAACTGGAGCAGGTCTCTGAAAGTCTAAAAGATGCCTGGAAACACAAACCAATGTTGGATTATAGTTCTTGTCAAAGATGGGTAACGCTTAAGACACAAACACCAATCTTACAAGTATGCTATAGCACTTAAATGAATGACATCTCTGAAACAAAATTTCTAGAGAGCTCAAATGGAAACAGTAATCCAGAGCTGTCTGCAATAGTGTACTACCTCTTGTCTTTAATTTCTTGTCTGATGAACCAAATTTGGAAAAACTGTTAGTTCTGCATGTATGAAAGAAAGAAGTGAAGTCAAATTTATGGTTTATTACATATGAAGGAATAAATCATCTGTTACTCCTTCACAAAGGTGATAAATGGCACTTAAAACAGTTCCAGCTGCAACAGGACTGTTTCTATTTGGATGTCACATCAAAAACATGAACCATACACACTATCACATGACATTAAAAACAATGGTAATACATTGCCATTTAAGACAAGTGGTAGATAAAGTTTTTCATCACAAATGTAGCAACAGTCTTAACAATATGCAGTTACTAAATTACAAAGCAGTCTGCTAACATTCAAAGACTTAGTTAAAACTGACATTCCAGGTCGATAACACTTTTTGCATAAACCTTTATAGAGACGTAACATTTTCCATTCAACTGGATAAATACCTAATAGAGCTATAAACAAATATGCAGAAAATGATCTCTTAAATGTTCTCTCCAAATCATGTGCTAATAGCATGATTTCCAGTAGCAAACAGGAGTTAGTTGCAGGTCAGCAACAAAGCAAAGCAACTAGGCAGTATACAGGCTTTGCTGTGCTCAACTAGTAAGAGTAAAAATACTTTCTAACCTGCATGCAAGTACAGATGTTTGCTGCATACTGTCATATGAGCTTTCCTGTATTGTTAATATGCGGTTCTCAGGGTGAAATTTATTCCTCCACAAAATCAGGCTGAGCCTATCTAAGAAAATACTGCTTTAACAGAATTAGCAAGTACTATGCGTATGAACCATGACATCAAATTGTTAATAATGACAATAGTGTGGTACTCATTTTCACACACAGAAGTCAACAAAAATGATTCTGAAATACGTTATCACTTGCAGATGGGATTCTGCCCCCCCCGTCCCCCTTCCCTGTAAGATCACGTTATTTTAGATTCCTGTATATGCTTAGGACTTTTAATCCCTTAAAACTTGCGGTAAAGATTACAAATATACACACATATATATATGTATATACATAAATATGTGTATATATATTAAAAAACAAATTAAAACCCAAAGGATTCTATATCTCAAATGCGAACTAGGCCAACAGCTCTGGGAAAGCTGCTGCATCTGCAAGCACAAGTTACAGATCCACACTTCTAGGAAAACATGCATGAGCTTGAATCCATAGTGGCAAATATACGTAGAACAGCAGAAAGTAAATGTCAGGAGCAGCAACCTTGACCATGTATAACTGGTTATGTAATAGCATTACACTTCATGTGAGTGCTACCTGTCCCCTGCCCTATTAAGAACTGTTTAAATATTTATTCAGTTGACTGGCCTAGTACTAAAAAAAAAAAAACCAAAAAAAAAACCCCCAACACCCAAACAAAAAAACCCCTGTATTTTAATTTTAGTCTACCAAGCAATTACAAATGCTTGCACATATATAGAAACAGTCACATGAAGGCAGACAGCAAGCCTGCTATTCATTCTGGGTGCCACTTGCATCCTCTATGTTATGCATCGCAAAAAAACAACCAACAAAAAAATACCAAGAAAGCAAACCAAAAAAAAAACCAAAAACACAACACCCCACCCCAGCCCCAAACCAGGAAAGGACTGTAATCAGAACAGGTTCTATTTGTTCGTTGCAAACTAGGAACCTGAAAGTAACCATACATCTATTCAACGTAGAGTCCAGATCTCTCGCTACCATGAATAGCACCTAGCTCTTTCAAATTGCATGTGGGTCTTTATCTCTCCTTAGAAGTGTTTGTTTTGTTCCTTTCAAACATTTATAAAATTTATGTGTACTGCGTTGCCACTAGAAGAAAGAGCTGGACAAAAATGATTATTAGTCTGCAACAGTTCCTGAAGCCCTAACTGTATAGACCTTGGGAAGGACTCATCAAAGCCTTAGCCTTAAGAGCTGCATATTGTGTGTGTGTATGTGTGTGAAAGAATTAACTTAGCTTGTGTGTCTCGGGGCTCTTGAATCCTGTAATCCTGACTGTAATGCAAATGCAGGACAAAGATGATGAGTAGCTCAAAAATGTTGCATCCCCATTTTGAACAGACTCAAAATGCAACAACATGGCACTGAACAACCTGACACTGATGCTGTTCTGAATGGAGGGGTGTGGGTACTGGACTAGGTGAGCTGCAGTGGTCCCTTCTCAACTATTCTATGATTCCATGTGTCATTACCTGTGCTGGCAAGGAGGCAGAGTACATTCTGAATTAACTGCCTGTACAGTCTAGTGCTTGCCCCTAAGTAAATGACATTCCTATAATTTAGTCAGACTAAGGCACAGTGCTGAAGTGATGACAATACCAGAAGGGGTTAAGAGCCCCACTTCCTTCAACAAATCCAGCATGTTGGGACAGAAAACATTTCTTGCAGAATCAAGAATGGGCCTTCAGTTGAGCTTAGCTTGATAGCAAGTGTTCCACTTGGTAACAATTCTGCCTTCACAGAAAGAATTTCTTCCATCTTTCTGTAGGAAGACTTTTCACTATTCCTCTCTATTAGAACACCACCCATCTTACAGAGCTGTAGATTCAAAGATCATCTTTTCTCTCATCCATGAGATGGACAGCCACACCAGGAATGCAGGCTAAAGGCAGCTTTAACACAAGATGTGAAAGTAGGAATGCTTGTGCTTAGGGTGGACATGGCTACAATTTGCGCTCAGGACTGCTTTCTAAGTTTTAATGAGTAGATGCATGCACATGCTGGAAAAGCAGAAGGGAAACAACATGGCTCTAAGGCTGGAGTGAATGACAATATAGCTGTGTACATCCTAGTAGCCTTCCAACAAGCCCTGTCATCTGACACCTGTCTGAAGTAGGAGGGGTTGCATAGATGTATAAAAACCTTGCCCTTTATAAATAATGCACAAGAGCTTATGTATCAATAGCACTGGTTGACTTTTGTTTTGATTTTAATTAGCAGTTTGAATAGTATGGACCTAACACAATATTTTGAGAGGAACAATGGCTAGAAGCTAGTTCAGAGGATGCCAACTCATCATACCAAGAGGCATGTAAGTCATGGCAGTCTGATGAGACTGTTAAGGGCCCACAGAAACTACATCCTTGTACAGTGGATATTTGTCCAGTTGTGCCAGCAATTTCACATTATTGTGTGATTGTCCTGGTTTCGGCTGGGATAGAGTTGATTTTCTTCTTAGTAGCTGGTATAGTGCTGTGTTTTGGATTTAGTAGGAGAATAATGTTGAGCACACACTGATGTTTCAGTTGTTGCTGAGTAGAGTTTACATTAGTCAAGGACTTTTCAGCTTCCCATGCTCTGCCAGGTGCACAAAAAGCTGGGAGGGGGCACAGCCAGGACAGCTGACCCAGACTGGCCAAAGGGCTATTCCATACCACATGACGTCATACTCAGTATATAAAGCTGGGGGAAGAAGAAGGAAAGGGGGGACATTCAGAGTGATGGTGTTTGTCTTCCCAAGTAACTGTTATGCCTGATGGAGCCCTGCTTTCCTGGAGATGGCTGAACACCTGCCTGACGATGTGGAAGCAGTTGCTGGGCTTCCCTCTTCAAACTATACCAACATCGTGTTCCAGATAAGCACCATGAAGCTACTCTGAGCTGGTTTTGTCGAGCTTAAGCAATCAAGTGAATGAAGGCCTTGTTTTGCTTTGCTTGCGTGTGCGGCTTTTGCTTTAGCTATTAAACTGTCTTTATCTCAACTCACAAGTTTTATCACTTCTACTCTTCAGATTCTCTCTCCCATCCCACCAGGTGGGGGAGTGAGCGAGCAGCCGTGTGGTGCTTATTTGCTGGCTGGGGTTAAACCATGACAGTGATATTTTGTCTTTTGATACAATAAACGTGATAAAGATCTTCACAGAATTTGGTTCTTGTGGCTTGTGTCAAACAAAATTGGAACATTATTACCATGTCCTCTGCCTTCTACCTATACTCTGGGCTGCTCTCCTACAGTAAGTAGGTAGTAAACTACATATATATGACCCTAAAGCCTCAGCTACCATCTCTAGGTGTCCTATAAAACAAATGTTGCCTGGTCCCTTCCAACTTCTTTGCTAGGTCTAATATTATCCCTACATCCCTGCAAGACATGCCGACTAATTACAGAAGCAAAAACTCGAGAAGTGGCAGCCTTGTTATGGCACTTACTGCATACATTAGGAATGAAGACAGGTAATTTTTTTCCAGGGTTCAGATTGTTCCTGTCCTATATAAGTAATAGTCTGTAGATCTGGTAGTTCCCATTGTGACCTGCATAACAGCTTGCACCTGACCCATTAAGTCAAGCTATAGCATAAAATTCAGGGGTGGAGTGGGGGAGGCAGTTGCTGGGCTTCCCTCTTCAAACTATACCAACATCGTGTTCCAGATAAGCACCATGAAGCTACTCTGAGCTGGTTTTGTTGAGCTTAAGCAATCAAATTTATCTGTACTCCTTACAGTTCTTCTGCTGTTTGTTAGTATTTGCTAGATGTCATCAATGCTGTGATTACAGGCAGACCTTCGAAGGTTCTCACACACACACTCTCTCTCTCTCTCTCTCTCTTGCTCTCGCTCTTTACGGCAATACTTTATAGCCACTGCTGTGGTTCTGGTTAAAGAAGGTAACTCTTGCTTTATGGCCCCTCTTTCTATAATCACATCTTGGTTATGATCCAAATGCCACATCTATATGCATCCTGACTACCATCATAGCCAGTGGTCAAGCTTTCCTTATTCTTGATCTCCCTAGTGCTCCATCTCTAAGGCTTGTCTTTCAGGACACCTAAATATGTTTGTTCAGGTTCTTCAAAACAAGTTTTAAAATCTCCATATATTGCTTCAACTGCTATCAAACTATTTAGTCATGTTAAATCATGCTAGAATAGCACAGGTGAACATCTGCAATATATTTAAAATCTGATATTCTAACAGTGCAAAGCAAAGTTTCCAGCTAAAATTCCATTTTAAGTAAAGCCCCAGTTTGGCAACACACTGGTACAGTCTTCAAATGAACACCGACATAACAGAAATTAAATACTATATTGAGAAATCCGCCTTTGGAAAAAGGTGGTGCTTTTGCTTTCTAAAAATATCTAAGTGCAAGCAGTGCTCCCCAAAGTGGATTTAGTTAAGTCCACAGAAGTGTTTACAACTTCCAGGAGAATAAGCACCATGTGATACTTTCAGATTGATTTTTTTTTTTTTAAACCTTAGCTGCCCAGATAAATAGGACAGGGTAAATTAACACAATCTCTGGAAACAACATTCTCAAAAAGAATTACAAGCTCTTGCAAAGACTTTGAGCTGGCACTTCCTTTTAGATGCTTATTAAGGTTCACCCCATGCATCTATGGGTGCAAAAATACTAAAATAATAGTAGCCACTGGTTAATATTGCTTCTGCTCCTAGATTAATTACTGTTGAAAATAATTGCTTCTTTCCTTGATTAGCCACTCCAGTTGAGAGTAAGAAATGATCCTTTCAGATAAGGCCTTGCATATTTTCTTAGGTGGAGCAATTAAGCCATTATATACAATAAACTGGGCAAAAAAATACTTTGCAAAAACAGTTTTACACTCAGACAGACTGAAGCAAAAGGCACACATCTCCAGATGGTCATGCTTGGACAGAAAGTGAAATCATGACACACGAATGGTATTATGAAATAAAATCAAGGATACAGAAGTATTTCTACATATAAAACAAGACATACTTGCTAATAAAGCTAAAATCTTCATATATAAAAAGCCTGGAAGCATCACGCTTTCATGAAAAACAACAACAACAAAACCCAAACAAAACAAAACCCTTTCAAAATACTGTTTAAAATTGATTTTTGGCATAGAGGAAAGGGTTAAAAAATAATCAAGCTTTAAACATGAAACCCTGTCCTTTAACATAACGAAAGATCTAAGATGACTATTTCATCACAGAAAACTAGCTTCTTAGCAGTGAAATTTCAGTCTGGATCCAGTTAGAAAAAATATTATTATCTGGAATAATGACTTATACTGTTGCTGCAGGAGCAGACAACAGCCAATGCTGATGCCTGCACAGGAATCTTTGTGTAGTCAGAAAGAAAATGAGGGGTTGGGTCTTCTCCCTGTAATGGGAAAATCTGTAGGTGGACTACAATAACAGTTTTCCAGTAGATGGAGAAATACAGTTAGGTTTGGGTGTTGGGTTTTTTTTTTTTTGAGCTTGCAATCGTTAAGGAATATTTTGAAAGTTTGTGTTTTCTATAAAAAGTCTCTCTGCTCAAGGATTCTTAATGCCAAAACAGTTTTCAAGTTTCTCTAAAAAATGTGCATGGACAGGCCAGAGCAAAGAAAGCAGCATCTTCATATCTTACCTGACCTTTATAGAACATCCTTGATTCTTCAGTGAGCATACCACTGCTGCATCATTTCAAGGACAGACTGCACTGTTTGGAAAGACCTTGCCTGCAAGCCTTTTTTTTGTTGTTTTGTTTTGTTTGTTTTTTAAAGACTGAAAAACCAAGAGGAGTGATTTATGTTATAAAATTCCTCTTCCCACATGACACACACTGTTGTAAAACAACTCATGATAGTAATAAGAGCGATTAACTTCGCTGAATGTCATTCAGGTACTTCAAATTATAAGAAACTCAGAACAAGTAATACTTTTTATTTACTTCAGTTTCAGCCTAAATCTCTCATTGATTACCTACTCTGTTAGAATGCCACAAAAAGTAATCGTTCACTAACTGAGAAAAGAAAACATACCTATGTCAGAAGATATAAGCATCACCAAATCAGGCTGAGCTAGCTAGAACAACATGGGTTCTATAAAGATTAATCACCAATACTTCCAGCCACATTTTACCACTAGAAGCAGTGTTTGTGACATTCCCATAGAGCTCACAGAGTTGTAAGAAAATGTGAAGTAAGGAAGAAAGGTTTTAAGACTGTCTTCACTTCAAGTCAACGATGTCTTCATCATATAAAGAAATCAGCTGAAATGGATAGCTAGATGGTGAGCTCTCCTCCCTGTTTGCTAAAGTATCAGGATCTGAACTAGTGGAAAGATGACGTCCTTCAGAATAGCTTTCAGAAGAGCCTGAGATTATCCTGCAAAGAGGAAGAGAAAAGTTACTAAAAAAATACAGAGATCAGGGCAAGCAGGATCAATGGCTACTTCTAGATTCAATCAAGTTATCCTAAAGACCGAGACAGACCATTAAAACTGGTTTCTCTCTGTTTTACTCTACTGAAAATCATCAAAAGGCAATGCTAATGAAGCCCCCTGCCCAAATAACTATCAAATAGTGAAATAAATGAAATATGGTTATATATTGCAGCAGATTTTTTGTTTGTTTTGTTAATCTTAGTCTACTGTATCTTGGCTGAATTCTGCCACTACTCTACACAAACATAGGTTATGAAAACAGTGAAAACAAGAGAACGGCAGTGGGGTCAGATAAGCAGAGCCAAACAGACAAATGCAATGGTGTTTCTTCACAAAATTTATTCTGGAAATAGCAACACAAGAGCATATGAAGAAAACAGCAAGCGAGCCTGCACAGTGCAGATCTAGTAGTCCAAATCCTAATGACAGGCTCAACTGCAGCAGGTCTCCACAAAATCCCATTTATAGTCTTGCTTTGCTCATTCACATGTCTTTAGCAAAAAGTATAATTGTTTCAGTACTTACAGTATTCAGATACTCTAACAAACACATTAGCATGAAATTCACATTGGTATACAAAGGTCTCAGTCAGCCCCACGCCAACTGAGATAAGCAGGAACAGATTGAAAAACAATCAATTCTGAAAACATTTACAGTCTAACTTAGGTTCTTTTCTAAAGCCAGTATATTTACCTGTCACTACTAGTCGATCTTACTGCTCCCTGCTTGGGGTCTGACTGTCTTCGAGGAATCTTTTTTTGCTTCTGTGCACTTTCTGTCTTGGGTATAGGCTCATCCAAGAGGCCTCAATAAAGGAATAAAAGACTTAATACTCTCAACAGAAAATAAAGCATTCATGAAAATGTTAAGGTATCTGTCGCTGGTTTCCATTATTAACTAAATAGTTTCTACCTGGCTTAGAATATGGTCACCTCAAATGTGATCAGATGCTGGCTAGACTATTTGCAAATAATGTTTTCTCACAGTTTCATTTGTTTGTTTATACTACTTATTTATGAATACTGGTTGCATGTTACAAATCTGACTGTGATGGTCCAAAGATTAGAAATTATATACTTGGCAACTGATATGTACACTGAAGAATGAGGAGAATTTACCCAGCAATTCTTTACGTGTTCTGCTTGCAATTTCTTTAATTTCCATACGAGATAAGGATAGTGAGTGAGTAACTGCAAGAGAGGCAATGCCACTGGATGTTGTAGTAGTGATGACCTTGGGAGCCAAAGGTGACTTCAGAGGTCGTTCAATGCTTCGCCCAACCAGATTACTGAGAGGAATTTTGTACAGGTTTTTGCACGGAACTAAATCTGAAACACAGAAGAAAAAAGAATCTTACACTTTCACAATAGAATCAGCTCCAAACGAAAAGTTATACAGAAAAGTTATACTCGTGCTGGGTGCTTTTTAACCCAAATAACAAAGATCTTTCTTGCCCCAGAGATCTTTCAATATCAATAGGCTAGGAGGAGGAAGAAATACAACCACATTGTGGAGACTTGCAATTTGACTTAGAGAGAAAAAGAAGATAGACTCTTGGCGATATGATGAATCAGCAGTGAAACCAGGAAGTAAATTTACATGTCCTGAGGCTGGTATTCTGACTATTACACCATGACTCTGCACTCTGTGCAATATTCCCCATGTATTTTAATATGTTGCAAGTATGTTGGAGCCTGGATCCCAAGTGGTTTAAATTATGGCTCCTCTTCTTAGGTGACATAAAATACCATATGTTTTCCTAATTCTCAGAAAAAAAAAAACCCACCAACTTACCATCAAATATCACTGCCTTTTAAAAACTGAAATTGTGATTCCTTTCTCCTTTCCCCTTCTGCCAACAGTGCAGCAGCAGATTTAAGTGAGGAAGATATACATACATCTTGCATTATCTAGTTGATGTTCCCTTGTTTCTCCATTATTTTTCCCCTATAGACTGACTGTTTGCAGATCATGTTACAGTAAATTGACTATGCAAACTCCAGGCTAGACCTTCTTCTTACTTTTGGTTCACAAAAGAGCTTCAACCATCCAGCGGTAGTCTAGCTTTTCTTAAATGAAATGAATGGCTTATGTGAAATCTCAAGTTTTCCCACCATTTTATACCTCTTTTTGCATTATTAGTCTTGACCATATTGCCAAAGATTCATCAAGCTACTGAAGCTTAATTTCTCCCCTCCTACAGAAATGATTTCTTCAAAACAGTGCTACTATGCATTCAGAAGAGATACTATGGGGCAAAAGCTCAGCCAAGTGCTTCAGATCTGTGGATAAACAGAAAATCTCTATCTTCCAGGTTCTCAGCTAGGAACTCAAAATCTTTTACCTGATCAATTTCATCTTACCAGAGATCAGCTGCACTGAGATGTGATAGCTGTTGAAGGATCAGAGATCGTTATTCAAGCTGCCTGGAAACAATGTTACCTTCTAGAGAAGAAAGAGGACACTCTGGCATTTCATAAGCTGTTGGTGTTTCAGGAGAACTCCTTGAACTCATTTCCTTAGAGCTGCTGTTGGATGATCCACTTACTGCAGCAGTAGCTTTAAAATAAATATCTGACTGAAATAACAAATAACTCATTATTAGTACAGTGAGACTTTCTTAACCATCTTCTAAGTAAGAGCTCAAATGTTTGTCCGCTATGTTCTATTGCCACTGTTGCTGTATTGCTGCTAAGTCAACTAGGTTTGGTTGTGGAAAGGTTATCCCACTGTAAGTGGGGGGAACACCTGTGATGTTGAGGATAGCATTTGCCCCATAAATAGTCAAATATCTCAGATCTGCATTACCTTGAGCAATAAAGGACAGCAAGATCAATTCTGATTCTCTTTGTACTTGATATAAACTAAGAGCACACAGATGAACAGTTACCACAGATCAATTAGCACATTTCAGTTCTGGTTCGTTTGTTTTTTGGCTGCAGCAACTTTTTATGTGAATGAGATCCCAACATATCACAGAAATAGTCAAGTGTGATTTTCCTGTGTCTTACCCTTGATGCTACAAGTTGAAGCTCAGGCACAACTGCTGTGTGGACTAAGTTCCCATTCACCACTAATCGGATCTCAATGGAATCAGTAGTGAAGGCAAGGATATAAGGGAAAGCACAGACTGCAATGAAACAAAAGTTATTTGGCAAGGAAACATGGTTAATGTAAATGTTTCTTGGATGCCCCATGAAAACTGTTCTTGAGTATCTGACCTCTTCTGGCATCTCCCTTTCCTATGAAAAGAGTTGTCTAAAATACTGATGGACATTGAGCTAAATCAAGTCTGAAGAAAACTTCACTCTCCATACCTGGTAGAACGTAGACTGAATGGAAAACGAAAAACAGAAAAAAGAGAAAGGAAAAAAGTTCAGCAAAGGAAGAACTTGGCACCAAGGCTCCACCTTTTAAAATGAGCTAAAGTGGCATCATGAATGTAACATGCTTCTTCCTAGCACACATACTGTAATTCCACTAACAGCCAAGTGAAAGCCTAAAAGGTAACAAAAAAACCCAGCCATCTAGTAAAAAGAGATATTTTCTTACCAACAGCATAAGGAACTTGATTCCAGCTGAAGTGGAAGTCATAAGCTGATGGCTGGATCAGTGGAGAACCTCCATTGAAAGGATATACCTTTCTGTATTGGCAAACATCTGTAACAAAAAAGAAAAAAGAAGCATGCATCATCTTACACTGCAAGTGACAAACACCAGCTTTACAGGCAGATTTTGCAGAAGTGTGGGCATTATATACATAATCAAACATTTATGTAGAAGTCCCTCTACATCTAAACAGATAAGGGAAATGTGCTTCCTCTGTGAACACAGCATTTGAAAGATCAAAGACCAACGTTTTAATAAGTTGTCATATTTCAAAAAGTAAGTATTACTCTGTTTCAACAGTTATCAGTTCCTTACCTTGTCCACAGACAGAGGAATAGGCAAGAAAATTTCAGAAAGCAGTGTCAGCAGAACCTCTGCCCTTCAAGCAGCCATATGCTAGCACAGTTTACGTTCTTTGAAGATTTATACACATGGGATATTACAGACACCAAGATTTCATTAATCATATAACTTGTGAACCTACTTCTTAGCTGCTGTAAGTCCACTGATACTGAAATTAACAGTCTTGCTATGAGTCAGACATGAATGCTGGCTTATACAGCTTCTTACTGGCAATGTAATTCTGAATTTTTAATTTGGTAGATCTAGATAATGGGGAACTTAACCTTCCACTACCAACGGATTTTCCTTTGAACACATGCACTAGTGCTGATCAAACATCTATTAAATCTATTAAAGTTCAGGACTTGAGAAGTCACATCAGCAAACAGTAAGAAAGCTTAAAGACGAGATGCAATTGCAATCATCTTTTTTTCTTGACAAGCTCATATGAGTGTACTGAGTGCTCCAGGTAAGCATCTATGACCCTCTCAAATATGTGCTGCTTCCAGCTTTTTTCTATTTTTTAGGCAAAATTCTGTTTTTTTCCTGTAATTGATGTCCTTAGACTGAATCAAAGTTTATATCCAGAAATGTATTATGGGCCTTTTTCTAAATACAAACTTAGGACACTGCCAAATCCTGTGTTTTCATATTTGTTCCATGATGATACTTTCAGAGTTATAAAACTCTCTAAAGAACAAATGTAGGTTTCTCAGTGACACTGTCCTAGAAATAGGAATTCAAGTTGCTGCAAGTTTGTGCAGCACCTTTATTGTAACTTCAAGATCAGCTAAGTTTGTTAGCTTTGGCTCAGCAATGGGTCTACTAGAGGGGAACTGATTCTGCGCAGAAATATAGGTGGGACTTCACTGTGCTCTGTCACATGGCTTTTTAGTTCTGAAGCGGTGCTAAGTGAACCAGAGCCAGGTAGGATCTGGCAAGCTACCAGAACCAATAATGCCTCACAGAGCATAGAAAGATACAGTTTAGAGACACTTAAAACTTGCTCTGTGGTACCAATCTGATAGCCAGTGTTGAAACATAGGTGTACTTATCCTGCCTCCATCAATGTTCACTTTGGAGATGCAAATAGGACATGCCTTCTGCAACAGAGAAAGCCGTGCCTTGACCTTCAGCATTGCCTCATAAAGGCTGCTTCATGCTAAGAGCTTCAATTTTCATGAGGATCGGAAGAAAAAGTACCTGTGTACTGCAGAGAAGGGCACATGCATGTTATATCCAAGGCCATTTTATAAAAAGAGATTGAGAGAATTATAATGAAATAATGCAACAGTGCCAAGAAGTAGGAAGAAGAAAAAGCACAAAGACAGAATGGGACAGCACACAGAGGAAAAAGGGGTGGAATGCTAAATTGTACATGTCTGGAAAACACCTAGTAAGTGTGTAACTACCTAGAGAATGAGCTAGATCTGAAGAAATAGGACTTCTGTGAGTAAGGTGGTAACATCTATAAATATATAGATACACATCTGTATACCTGAAATTAAAACCTAACAAGCTAAATTCAACATACTGTGCAATAAAATAATACTTCAATTTCTAGTCTCTCTAACGCACATTTAAATTCAAAAGAATGTATATTGAAAAACTTTCCATGAAACACTGAAATTCATTTTAAAATACAGATCTAGACTCCAATGAAAAATGAATTACACATGCAGATTGAGGTATTACCATTTTCGGTCTTCCCTAAACACTTACAATTATAACACAACAGTAGACCAGCTTCACCATCTTCATACACATCAATAGCTGCAACAAAATTAACCTGCAATGATAATGGGAAAGGGTAATGAACAGGCAGAGGATACTGAGGTTATTACAACCAGGTTTTGGCTAACAAGCAATACAATCAGTTGGATGAGTGCACAACTACAGGTAAAAAAAAAAAGGAAGAAGGGAGGAAGGGAGGAAGGGAGGAAGGGAGGAAGGGAGGAAGGGAGGAAGGGAGGAAGGGAGGAAGGGAGGAAGGGAGGAAGGGAGGAAGGGAGGAAGGGAGGAAGGGAGGAAGGGAGGAAGGGAGGAAGGGAGGAAGGGAGGAAAAAGAGGGGAGGGGGGAGGGGAATTAAAAAAAATTAAAAAAAATAAAAAAAGTAATTTATCAAACGCAGCCTCTTTTGTGATTAATTTTCAGGATGCTCTCAGGATGGAAATCAATTTCTTTTGTATTCAGTTCTGTACAATACTGAATATTCAATACTACACCCTAAGTATAAAGCAATAAAAACTTACATAACTTATTTGGCAATACAAAGTCTGGGAAATAGGGTGATTTCAGGACAGCTGTGAATCGACATGATATGCTAAAAATAACAAATCTTTTCAAAAAGTAAAATCCAAAAAGCTCCACTGCACATCATGACTAGCAGAAAGATCAGATGCACCAAGTACTTGTTCAAAACCACTAACGCCTACAGAGGTCGATAGGGATGTACTTAAGGATTACTGAACAGGCTGAATTTAGAAACTGAGAACGAATGCTGGATGAACCACAGTATTTTTTACATAGCACAGGCTATATAAGTTCTCCTATTTCAACTCTGTATGTCTTTTACAGTTAGATTAAAAAGCCCAAAACAGCCATAAAAACTAGGGTATCTGTTCAGGAAATGAGACCTTATTAATGAAATATGTAAGATAACATTAGACAAACGCTTCCCAGACCACAACACTTACTACTTGGGTACGGAGAGGGGTTGGAGACTGATTCCATGAACAGCAGTTCTTTGACTTTCCTTTGTACAATAAGCTAAATGTTCACCTCTTGATTTGAGATTGTTGTATAGGTCAAGAACTGTTAAACAGACCTGGAAGTTTATGTATCTATACCAAATGCATTTTGACCCATCCTTTGTAGTGACTGAAAGCCATTTTTGCTCTGTTACCCGTGGAAATAATTTGGTGTCCCATTTCAACATCACAAAAATTACTGGCTCAGCTCATATTAATTGTCTGCTTTGTTTGTGTTCTCAAAGCAAATAAGGACTCCTGGGGAGAAGAGGAACGGGGCGGGGGGTGAGGGGGTGGTGGTGGTGTACTTCTCCATCCCCATTCTTTACTTGTAGTTCCTCCTCATCCAGCTTAAGACAGATTTCCAGTGCTGTGGAGAAGCTTACACTGTATCGCCCATGCTAGGAGTACCAAACCTCTTCATCATCAGATCTGAATAAAAATACAGATGATTTAAAAAGAAAATAACCTCTCAACAAGAACCATCAAATGAAAAGAGTAGTCCCTTATCTTATTATGAGGAAAACAGTCAGTTAAAAACAACAACAAAAAAGATTAACTGTACAAAATCTTCTCTTTATTTTTTTTGTCTAAAGCTATACGTCCACATCCATATTTAGAAAAAATTAAAATTATCAGATTATCAGAGATGCTGAAAATCATTATCTTCCCAGCAGCAGGAAATACTGGAGCTTTTTTCTGAAAATCAGGACATTTGCTTAAATCCCAACTCTTCAGTTAATTTACTAGTTGACTGGGCAGCAGTTTCTTATGATTAAAAGCTATGTGTAAATATTTTATCCTTAGTACATGTAAATAGGCAAATCTGAATGAGATACCGGTGGCCAACAACCGAAGTTATTTTGCTGCAATTTCTTAAACAATAAAACACTAAGACCACAAAGAAAAAGCAAAATATTGACTAAGAAAGGAGAAAAATTAATTTATGCTGACAGTGATATTCCAGAGCCTGAAACACAGGCTCTTTCCTAATGTGTCATACCCTATTAACTACCTCTCTCGGGAGTGATTATTATCACATATCCCAAAAGGAACAAATATCTCAGAGTGCCCTAAAGCAGAGGTTATAGAAGCGAAAAGTAAGAGACGTGAGGATCTCCATAAATTACACTCCCAGGAGGTCAGCACAGAATGCACTGAGTCTGCAAGAAATTATGTTCAGTGTGGTTCTGCAAGAACATAGTTTCAATGATGAAAACTTACCTTGTTTGTTTCAACATGATGCAATCTATAGGACTCCCCAGTACTCTCATTAACTAAATCAAACTGATGCCGATATGCTACACAGATCATATTGTCACTGTCTCCAGTAGGTCCATCCACCAGCGTCATAACCACTGGAGGGTCAGAAAGGCATATTTCCTATAATGTAAATAACAGAATTATTCTCTTTTTCAAGCTCCTACTGTGGGTGCTGCAGGTACTCCATGAATTTAAAGGGATGTGCTCTAAGCACAGAAACATCATAAAGAACAAGCAGAAACTTAATTAAAAAAATCTGAAAGATTTCTTTGGCATATATATGATGGAACTCTATCATATGGCTTCTCACTTTTCTTTGTCTGGAGGTTCAGGAAGATAAAAATGCATGCTCTTTGTCTTCTCCCCTCCCCCCCACTAGTTGAGTGCTGCCCAGTCTGTTAAGGTAATTAGTGATTAGATTACACATACCCGGATGTACTGGAACTCCTCTACTGGAGATTCAGATGACGATAGCAGAGAGCTGCTGGTTAAACTGTTGCGTGGATTATATTTCTTTGTGACGAGAAGTAGTTTGTTTCGAATAGCCACAACAATCCTCAGTTCACTGCCATGGTGAGTATTAATGGCATACAAATGGCAGCCTGAGGAAATAATGCTCTAGATTGTAAGTGTTTGGAGTAGGGTCTGGTTCTTTTGTTCTGTATTTGTATGACGATTAGTACAATGGGGCTCAACACAGAATTACAAACCTCCCAATAGGATAACATTAACTTCTAGAAAAAGACAAAAGGCTATGGACTCTCTTGAAATCTATTTTTCCCCTTACTCCTTTTGTGAGTAAAGACTAAATGCATGGATTTTCACTATTCTGCAGGTTCCAGCTTTCCAAAGCAGCTTGCTTCTAAAGACCAGAAAAATGTTTATGACTACTAAAATAATCAGCAACACCCAAACTAATCTAAGCACCCCTATTTAACGGAGATTTGCCAGTGTTCCTCCACCTTAAAATGCCCTTTATTTCAGTCTCACATCCCTGCATAATTCTTCTCATACCCCTCAATCCTGAAAGCAACATATCTATTTTTGTCTAGAGCTCTTCATCAGTAGTGATTGTCAAGTAACATGGTGTTTTTACAAAGTTCTAAAATGTCATGACTATACCAGACTTATTTTCATATAAAAGCTTAACAAAGTCTGAATTGACTGTCCAGACAAAAAGCTAAAGATGAATACCTACAACTGCCTCAAGGGAGCTAATAAGCCCCTGGCAACTACAGGCATCATACCACACTGGATGTTTTTAACACAGGATAATAAAATCACCTTTTGTTCTCTCCAGTTTATTTTCTCTGCAGTCATATTTGCTTCTTATCATTTGCTTTGTTTTTATATCTTTTTGGACAGCACTGAGTCTGAAGACAAGGAGACGAGAGTCTTTCCCTGAAGGATGAAGAGAGCCAGGAAAAAAGAATTTAGAAAAAAGATGGTGGCAGTTTGAAATTAATACTTCCAAAGAGAAGCAGCACCTAACAAACAGAGCAAAGATAAACAAAGCATAGTGCTTCTCTGGGGATGAGCCGCAACATCATACAAGACTGCTTATGAACTCTCTAGGCTTTACAATTCTAGTAACCAATCCCTTCAGTTCAGTTCAGATAGCAAAAATATAATAGATATAAACTACAGGGCAAGGGTAAAAAGGTTAACTTTAAAAGCTGGAACCATCCAGCTGAGCAGCTGATAACCAGATCCTTAATAGAGTTTGAAACCCTTCGGTATGCGGACTGGTTTTGCTTATTGGTTCTTCAAAGGTAGGCAAGTTAGGTTCAAGGCATATTCCAACTGCAAAAATAATACCGTATCTACTTCCATGGCTAAATCTGTTTCCCATGAAGATAGATATGAGTGGAATCGACAACCCCTAAATTTAAAACAAATAAATAAGTGATGCATTACTACCTGCAGTTGGGAAATAAGCGACCTAAGAGTAGTTCCTCATCTAAGAAACCAAGTTTCTTAAAATGCAAGCAAGGCAAGATTTTCTGACAAAGGTGAACTCTTTTACTAGACTAGCTGGTATGGCTGGAAAAATTTAAGCATGCTTTCTTAATACACAGTTGATGTGGATCCCACCATAAAGGCAAAAGCAAAATCATGGGTGCTGCCTTCAATTCTGAAAGAACAGCAACATGAATCAGGACATCTGGCCCCTGCATGACCTTTTCCCATAGCAAGTGTAAGAGAAGAAAAGATGCAACGCCTCCTTAAGTCTGCCACAATTTCAAACATTGAGTAATCCAACTCAGCATATTCTTACTGTCAACACTGACAAAAGGAAAATAAAATATATGCACTCCCTCTCTTTTCAAGAACGTGTGTGCAAAAGAATCTGTGCTTCCATGAACGAGTTCATGGAAGAAGAATAACAAGCAACATTCACAGTCTTTTGGAGGAAAGGCCAAAAAACATGAGCTAAGTCAAATGTTCAAGGACAGTGTTACTGCTCTCATCAGTTCAGTCTCTCTTTGGACTTACTCCTGCCTTTGGTGTTCAGTTAGTTATTCCAAACATAACAACCTGAAGAATCCGGCATCAGAATCTGGCAATTCCTCAAACAAGCAAAGATTGTAAATATCGTTTTCTGTGGTGGGGACAAATCTTACTAGTCAGACAAACATTAAGGCATAGAAAACAGACATCTTACGTTTGTATTGTCAAACAAGGTGCCAAAAGTTAAACTACACTGTAGACTTAGAGCAAGTCAACTAGTCCATGCTTTAAGTCCCTTAATACTAGGCTGTTCTTTTCCAAAGCCTTTCTCCTTTTGATGAGTAAGGCTGCCTATAAGGTGTTTCCTACTCTATTCGAGAATCTCCTCGACTTCTCTGAAACCATCCTTGCCCATGGCACTTGACCAGCTAACATCTTCCATGCTAGATGCAATAATTTTGAGCCTGGCTAGTGATGACCATCTGATAGTCACATGGCAAAATCTGAGCTAGATAGCTGCAGAGTCAACTGAATGGGCCTCTATAGCAATCTGTAATCCAAAATTTTCTCAGTAAACAAGAGCATCCCACAGGACTAGGGAAATCAACATAAAAACATATAGGATGCTCTGATTTCACTTCAGAAAAGGCGTAAGGCAGAGTCAGTATTAGAAACACGACACTCGGTGAACATTGTATCATGAGAGTTTTCTGTTAACTGAGTACTAGCCCTGCAATCACCCTTTGCAATAACTGCTTATGATTATGTGATAACTGCTCAGAAAGTCTCACACCTTGTTGCCAACTCTTGGAAAGTGCAAATTATAATCCCATGCCCAAAACTGGACGGCTGTGGTTGCTGCCTAGCAACTAATTAATCGCTTTTGTCAATCTAAAGTCTCTAACAAGTTTGTGGCATCTTTATTTAGGACAGGAATCAAAAGTGGCTCTCAAATTCATGGAACATTTTAATGCTATGAAACGACAAATGTAATCAAGGACTTGCATGTTCACCCACTGTTTTATAACTACTGCACAATTCTTGGTGCTGCTTTAAACACCATCACATACATAAAAACCTACGCATGACGAAACACCTTAAAAAGCTCTTCCATTTCTACCAACTTTGATTTTAAGCTAAAGCAAGCTGAAGGAAGGCCATCTTATTGACACAAGCTGAAGGAAGGCCATCTTTCCTGATCTAGAATCAGCTGTAATTCTTATGACTACCATCCCTTGAACTGAGATCAGAGATTGTTTTTAGTGCAGCCATTCAAGACTGAAAAAAGTTTATTCTAAATTTATTACCATTTTCTCCTAGATTCTGCCTCTGATTAAGTAGTTGCCCCTCCAGTGATAACTGTAGTGTTCAGTCTTTGCACCTGAGCTACTATTTCAGCTAGGTATTTTACAAACATTCTTGGTTATGCAGACAATTCTGAAATGCTACAACTGTGTACCCATAGCAAAACTCAAGAACTCTTTCTGGCCAATGTGAATGTCTGCATTCTTCAAATCAAGAAATGGTTGTTAACAGGCAGACATAGAGGGGAGCAAGTAATACCACCTAAATGAAGCACTTTTGGTTTTGGAGGTTATGCCCAACTTCAGAAGACTTTTTATGCTTCCATCAAACATGCCCTATTTACCTCTGTGAAGATGCTATGTGTGTGCAGCAAAGAATAACACACACGATAACTTCTTTCCCAGGCAGGCATTTCACTATGAAGGCAGAACAATGGCCGCTGCCTTCACTGAAATTAGTCTGATATGCTTTTAAAAAGGAATTGGGGTTTAAATCCCCATATGCCACGAGATGTGCACCCCACAGGTTGACAGTAAGCCTGCCTTTCAGCAGACATAAATCTTTACCTTTCCTAATTGTTTAAAATAACTCTGGCTCTTTGACCAGTGTGTCCTCTACGATGCATCACTCCTCTTTCACAATACTAGTTCTTTTGCAGGTGTTCCAAACAACCCCACCATAGTGTTAGATTTATCTGTGGCTGCCTATAAAAGTGACTATCATCCGAGCTTTTTTAGTTCTCCTTAACCTCCTACAGACTTGATTCTTCCAAGCAAAGCAGCTCTTCCTCATTGCCCCTCACCCTCGTGTCTAGGCATTTCACAAAATTAAGCTAGAACAAAAAAAAAAAATGTGTTTGAAGGACAAAACAGATCCATTTCTGTGCCTTACCTCTCATTACTAGGACAAATGTAACCAGCAGATGTCCCAAACACCAAACCACCCCACTGTAGTGTTAGATGTAACTGTGTCTGCATTAGAACAGAGGCCATCGCTACCAAAGCAATTTGTGTTGCTGGCATTAATACCTGCCGTATTGGCGCCTTCTTCAACACCTTCTCTTGGAATGCTGACCTGAATAAGCTCTTGCTGACAGTTAAGCTTAAAAAGTTAACCTTGCAGCATATAACATTTTATCCAAAAAACCCACAGTCTTTGAACCCAGTTTATGAGCCCAGTATGAGCATGCTTTTGCTCATGTAACTCGTTATTTTCTCATTTTTGCTGCTGAGGTGTAGCCTGAAAGTGAAAGGCAAGTATGATTTTTCTTCCATCCCTGATCTTTATTTCAATATGGTATGCAAATACAGAATAGGAGGCCAGAATTCTAGCGAGTATGAAAGAATTTTCTCCTAAATGCTTCAGAAAGCATCCATATCAAGAATTAAAAATCTCTGCAATTTTTTTACATGAGTAAGACTTTATCAGACTATGTCTGAAGTGTCATGAACTGATGCCAGTAATACTTTGTTCTGTTACCTCGAAATGCCTGCTTACAGCTCTCTCTTCAGGTTTAACCAAACAGTACCATGTTTTGACAATTAAGTGTAATCTTTTCTAGAAGTTTCACAAATTAAACTTCAGATACAACCTCCCTTTTCAGATCTTCAGAAACATCACCCACCCTCCAGGTGTCTTGAGAGAGACCTGCAAATGGCTCTCAGGTAGTTTGAGCCAGTTCTGTAAGGTCCTAGGGTGAATTTCATCAAGCTAAATTGGGCAACACCCAATGATACAAAAGGAACCATGTTTTACCCTAAGTTCGGGTAAATACAACTTCAGCCAATACATAATGTGGTAAAACCCAATAAAGCAATCATATTTATAATTCTTTTCTCTGTGTTACACATACAGATCCTGTTCTTACTTTGTGTATGTTCATTTTGTCAAATGCAAATTACAGACTACAGGGTAAAAAGTACCTCATTGAAAAAGTGCACATTTTATGCACATTTAATGCTTTCAAATGAGGTTAAAAAGGAAACACTGTCAGTCCAAACAACATTTAAGTTCTTTTACACCAGAACCTTCAAGAAAATACATTTTATAGCACTACGATGTGGTGACAGTTAACAGAATAAATACCAATAAAACACATTTGGTCAAACAGTGACAGCATAAGTAATTTCACCCACATTTTTGCGCAACTGAATAAACATATAATTCAGTCAAGGAGATTTCCAAAGAGTGTCAAGTTCCAATAGTGGCTGAAGAAAGACCATATGACCAGTTTCAGGCTTGCCTTGAAGGAAGCATGAATGAGCATTTAGGGATTTCCACCCCACCCAGCCTTTTAGAAAATAACAGCAGTTGCTGTACATGCTCCCTTATTCTAAATGAGGCATCTAATATACTTGCCCCATGAGACATATATACCCAGCACCAGCCACATTCATATCAGAATCAAAGAACAGTGTCCTCTCCTACCTTTGTCTGTTCGCGCAATCAAAAGATCCAGAGCTTCCAACACATGCATCTGCTTTATTTGGAGAGTTTTATCAAATACTTGCACTGACGGTTGACCATCTAAAAAAGAAACACAAATATTTATGCAAAATCCTGCTAAAATTTCCTAGTCACTGGTTTTGACCTATTTCTTTCTTGTAATAAAAGCCTCGGTTTTTTTCTTATGAAAATTAAAAAACCTGCACAAAGCTGCTACATATACCACAGCATCATAGCCAATACTTCCTCACAGGAGAGTTTTATCATTGCCATGGATCAGATTACGCAACTGAAGCCTAAAAGGGACCTTCCTTTGGAAGGTTTGAGAATTATCAACGAGAACTAACTTCATTCCCTCAGTCCCGCTGGCTTTATGTGGCACACAGAAGATAAGGGGTCAAACTAGCAATATTGTTGCTATGGAAGAAGCAGGCTTTCATTGTCACATAAGCCTTTCTTAGCCATCAAGGGCTAAGAAATCCAGACAAGCCATTTAAACACCCCTTGACCTTGGATGTGACTTCATAAGTCTTTTCAGATGGTCAAGAAAACAACAGCTGAAATAACAAAACACTCAGAAATCTGCATTAACATTGGCTCCCCAATATGGCTTGATTCTGGTGCAGAGAAAGTTTTTGCAACTAGGTTACAGAAATGTAATAAATTCACTTGGATTAGTAACTATCCCTGTAGGTGAAGACCTACCAACACCTGAACAGAGCTTATGAACATACATTTTCAAGAAAATGGTCAGATACATAAAAATTGACACAAACACACTGGATTATTTACTAACCGTCTATTAACAAGATGCCAGCATCTGTAGAAACCAGCAAGGACTGGCCCCAAGAATCTGCACAGACAACCTCATGAGGAAAATTACTGCAGAAAGATTGAGATTCCCACGGCTATGAAGTAACATAAGGGATACGTATTAAGTACACTAAGAAATACAGATCATAGACACAGAATTTGATGGACAATGGCATGTAATTAACATGTAAATGCTTTTGGCAGGATCTGTTTCCAAACAGTATATTTTTTTAATTTGAAATATCAAAATTTATTTAATTTTCTTGCAGAGGAAATACTCTTCGTATTAATTGAGTTTGGACTCAATAAGTGTAAGACATTTCTGAAACACTGGAATTAAAACACATGCGGCTAATACTCAGTGCAACCCTGGAAATACTCAACATGTATGTTATTTAAAAAAAAAAGAGCTATAGACTTAAAACATACGTACCACCATGCTTATGCAATTTGCTTACATTTTATGGTTCAGTTTGTGATGTTTAGTCACTAGCACATGGTACAGTTAAAACTGCCTTTCTGCCAAATTGTTCTTTCGTCATGTGTTCTCTGTACTTACCTCCCAGAGTCTGCCCCTCCTCCCCCAATTTAAATATTAGCTGAAGTCTCTGAAATTCTAGAAGCGCTTCTGAAGCTTCTGTATATAAGATGCATGCTGAAGAGTGTGGTTTGCATCTTTCACTCCCTAATGCCCTTGAACAAAATCTGGTACTACAGGAAATAAAAACACAACTAAATTTTGTTTTAAACTTGATGCATAAGTTAAAATAAAAGATGATTGCGTATGGAAAATGGCATTTTCGTCAAATATTCTCAGATATAAAAATATCCACACTTGCTTTAACTTGAGAAGTGCTTCTGCCTCCAAGTTCATCCTTTATTAATTTGATATTGGCTGCAGAATCACTTTGATAGTATACATTTCATCTTTGCTGTTACAGCATCTAATTACAAAAGTAAATAAACACAATGCAGAACTGATACGCAATGCCATACTTGATAGCATCTAATTCTGTCGTAACTCTCCTCAGACAGATGGGTTCACTCACCTCCTTTTTACAAAAGCTTGTGGTTGCCAAGTTAGCTGTGGCATCCCCTTTCACAGTGGTTTTCAATTTCAATGCCTAATACAAACAGATGTTTTATTTAAATTGAGTTTTTGTCAGCAATACCCAAGCTAAAGACTATAAAGAAAGGACAATTTAGGATTACAAAGTAACTCCAGTTTGGAATTCCTATCACATTTTAAGTAATTAGGAAAGAAGCAGAATTCTGTATGTCCTGAACAAAGTCTGCATGAATCACTAGAGGGCTGCTAGGTATCTTCTCAGCCAAAACGTATGTTGGTTGGGATTTTGGGGGGTTGGTTTCTTTGTTTTTAAATGGAAACTCAAAATCAGAAAAGTGTCAAACCTAGTAACAGAGAAAAGCCTCCACCTCAAATCATACAAGCTAGTCATCTACACAACTCATTCTATAAGCTAGCTGGATAGAGGATCCTTATTAATTATTCAAGCTGGCCTTTCACTTGCAAAACTTCATAACAAACCACTAAGTCAAACTATATATATATACACATTGCCAGGGGTGCCAAGGACACACAGTCACAGTATCACAAATTCTTCAACTAGAAGTAACTAGAAGTAAGCTGATTCTGAAAAGGCTAAGAACTCTAGAGAAATACCGTATAAACATAATTTCAGTGAGATACACAATAAGTTTAAGGTATCCGATATACCTTCATTGCTAACCTTTACAGCAGTGTTCCTATAAAGTGATCACACATGGAACTGTCACAGCATTCTTTAATGCAAAGTTTAGAAATTACCTAAACCAATTTTACTGCCCTAAAGTTTGCCTAACATCATGCATGGTCTCTGTGAAGTGGCAGTTATCAGCTGCATGCACCATCTGCACATTTGCATTAAGCAAGGCTGTTGGCTTACAGAGACGCACGAAATACTTCATTGCATTAACATTTTAATTTCATCCCACCAGTCAGTAGAGATCACCTTGACAATAAATAAATTATTTAAATATACTGCCGAGCCAGTCATCAGTGAGTTTTGTTTACCATCTAAAAACTCAACTGACTATAACTAAGGGACAGACACATTCATAGAGTTTGGCAAGAATGATTAAGAGCTACTTGGAAGGCATCTTGAAATGTGTTCAAGCCTACAGTTTGTAGCTTAGAGAAAAGTTCTTTAGGGAAGGGACAGATTTAAATGTGAAAAGAACCTCCAAGAAAAACACAAACAAGCAGATATCTATGAGTTTTTAACCCACATATTAGGTTTCCCTTCGATGAAGACCATGCTGGGGATCAAATTCCTGTTGAAGAAATGGGTCCAAACTAGATTCGTTACATGAGTGTCTTATCAGAGTTTAACGCGGGGGAGGTGGAGGGGATCAAGGTTATAGGTTTCTATACTTTCAATAACCATGTTTCCATGTTTTTCTTTAACTTCTGTAAAGTAATCAGTAAACTTGGGAATAAATCATTCGTTATTTTTGTCTGAGTATCACAAACACTTTTTTTTTTTTTTTTAAACACCTTCCTAGAGTGACTAGCTATTTCAAGGTGTTTGGGAAAATGGTGGGCAAAGCACAGAGGAATAGACTTTGCAGCCCTGCCAATGCAAGCTCTAACAGCCCTAAGATTCTTTTGCACTAGCTCTCAACCACCTGGCTCCATTCTCTACCTTTAACCAGATCTGGAACTTCTCAGACTCTTCCACTCTTTAGCTTACTAAATCAGATAAAAAAAATGGGAGGGAAGGAAGGAGGCCTCAGTTTTGTTGGTGGTGTGGGGTTTTTGTTTGTTTGTTTTGTTTCTTTTTTTTAATGTTTTGGTTTCCAGCTCTGTTATCTCCTGCTGAGTTAAATCAGCTCAGAAAAGAGGTATTCTTAAGATAAGCAGCAGAACCACGTCACCAGTCCAGAATCAAGAAGAGACAAGCGGGAAGGGACACGGGAACTGAGCATAGACACTGTCTTTTTTTTCTGCTGCAATGAACTGTCAGATGAAAACAGACTAAATCATCAGGAAGTTTTACTCCTCGCTGAATCAAAATGTCAATAAGCCCACAGAAGATTGGACTTAGCGTCTAGTATGTTCAAAGATGTGTGGCAACCTCTGATTTAGAAGAAAGACTGTTGAAACTTCTTTCTGGCTAAAGTAGGGTAAATAATTCCCGAGAAACTCAATCTTAATAAAACATATAGAGGAAATCCATTAAAAAGCATGTTTCTCCAAAGCACAGAAAAAGACAGAGCACTCTTCTGCTGGGAGGCAGAAAGCATCTGCTGCACGAAGTAGGGAAAGACCTTTTAGGTTTGATCCGAAGGTGTGATTTTTCCAACCTTCCTTTAGCTTATGTATTTTATAAATATTTGTAATTGTGTTGTGTACCTCAGGTGTCACAGATAAATACTTCTATTCATATTTTACCTCAACGTAGCTTAAACTAATGCAATACTACAAAACTACTTCTGATCAGAGAACTGCATTAAGTCCTGACATAACTCTGCAAGCTAATCAAATCCTAACAAAAGGGGTGACACAAGCTTTGTAAACATAGGTGCATACCTCCTAAATTGATCCTACCTGACCAAGTCGGACAAACTCTGCTTGGCGAGCTTCCTCTTTTTTCCGTGTTGATTTTGGGGAGTCTGGTAACACATCACTGAAGGACCTTCTATTGAGCATGTTCTGAAACAGAAAACGTTTCTTTTTCTTTTTTTAAACCTAACCAAAAATTTTCGTAATTTTTTAATATGAGTTAACTTCATGTGATATCATTTAAATTTTCTGACTTTTTTTTTTTTTAAATTTTCCTGTAATGATGAATCTAACTGTATAGCTTCTCAGAGAACAGAAATTGCAACCCTTTCAATCCTTGAGTGCTTTACTTCCAACTTGTCACAGTTTACCACTGTCATGTTCTATACAATCATAACAAAGACAGCAGACATGAATATATGGACAAAAAAGTTTAAGCAGATCTATTTAGCTAAGAGAAATAAACAGCAGGAAAAAAATAGCACCTTGCTAATTTTAGAAGTATTGAACTTCTTTTTAGTTAGTTAAGAATCACCTTAAGAATAAGTCTTCACCATCTAAAATGAAGTTATCTCATTGTTACCCAAGGGTAAAAATGATCCATATTTATACATAATGGAATGAGTAAGTGCAGTTTTTATGGTGACGAGACTAATGCCTGTATTCACAGAGCCTAAATTTCCTATTCCCTTGCTGCAGGTAAGCTTACACAAAGTACAACATTGCTATGCTTCTCCTCACACCTGGTTCAAACAAATGCATGAAGAGTCCTATCCTGAAAGACCGTCTGTCAGCTTTCATATAACTGTAAAACAAATTATGCGACAATTGGTATTTAGCCTAGTGTATGCAATTCAGTGCTCATTAGGATTATAGTCTTTTAAAGCACCAGAACATTCAGTCTACTAGTGAGAACAGGAGAGTACATGTGAGAGATGCAGAGACTTCTGACTTACGTTTACCTTGTGTAGATCAGGCACCAGGTCTTGGTATAAAGAGCGGATCAACATGTCTAGAGTGCGTTGACGTTTCTGAGAAAATGTTGGCGTTTCCAAGGTGGCTTTTTCCCCATTTATTACTAAAATATTACGGAAAAGAAGGTAGATTACCTAAATGAACTTTGACAACTTCCACTGACTCTAGTTTGCCTTTGTACAAAAATACCTGTTTTCCCCTTAGTAAGTTAGAGTTGCCTCCTTTTTGCATGTTTTTTAGTGAATAATGATCCCTTAAGCTTAAAAGAGAAAAGTTAGTAACAGGAGAATTCTACAAGTCATCCCAATAACCTCCTAACTAATAAAAAAAATTAAAGACAAACTGCTAATCACTTTAAGTACTAAATCAATTTAAATATGCGAAATGAGTTATTAGTCAAGTTCCTGTCAGGTAAGCATCTAATTGTAATCATCACGATCAGTTCTCAAGGATTTCTTTCTCACTGATTTAGAGGGGCAAGTAAGGGTCAATGAAAACTGCAGCTGAATCATTACAGAATTAAAAAGTTCTTAAAGGTGCTGAAAGGCACCTATGCAGTGTGCATTCAGAAAAGCTTATATTCTCAAGTTTTCAGAGCTGCTAACCTAACACCTTCTATTGCTAAATATCAAACAGCGTTACAAATTCCTTCAGATCTCCAAGTGCTTTAAGAAAATGCAAAGCTAAATACGGCTGCACATTCTGCAAATGTAAAAGTCATTTTGCATCTAATAGCCTGAGAAGCATAATTGCATAGAAATTCAGTTTTTTGTTAATCTGACCGGAACAGTTTGACAGAACTGACGTCCCACCTACACTATAGATCTGAAAAAAGAACTCTATACAGAACAGCAGCATACACAAGAAAATGTGTTTACATTTTAAGCATCATGAATTTCAATTTATTAAAGCACTTTTTTAATAAAGTGTTTCTAGCAAAAGAAAAACTGACTTACATTTCACTAACACAAAATCCCTGAATTCCTGGTGATTTGTAAACACAGGTGGGGATGGAAGGGGAGGCCCAAAGAGAGGAACGCTTTCTTCTGAAAATATTTTCAGCCTGTTGAAAGAAAAAATCTTGATCTATATTGAAAGTCCTATTCAAAACCCACCGTTTTTATAGACACTATTCAAAACAGAAGAAAGAACTGGAAACTGTTACCTGGGTATGTCTCAGGTAAGAACTCCCACAGGTCTAAAAAAAACCGTTCACTTGGAATTGTTCATTAGAGCAAAATTCCGCTTCCTTTACACAAACTAACACCGGCACACTAACAATTACAACAGAACTTCGCAGTTCTACTCATAGAGCAATGCTTTCAGTGGCACTAGCAAAATCTAGTCCTTTTCAAAAAAGCTGTAGAAGAACAGTTCTTTGCCTACAAAATATGTTCTCCTTATAGGTTTCCACCTTACCTATGTATTCACCACATGCATGAAATATTTGATTCTTTCTGAATAACAATGGCTTACTACAGCTGAATCTGCATCTCAGGAAGAGCAAATTCATTTTCATGGAGAAAGAAAGAGTCAGAATGACTTCCATGACAGCTGGACCTGCTGAGTTCTTTTGATCCATAAGGAATCCAGCACGGCAAGGATGAACGGCAGGTACAAAAACCATGCATACATCACGTTCAGCAAGTCGTAGCTTCTTTAAGGTAAGTAATCATTCCTTGGTATTTCAGGTGACAGTCTGCACAATTTTCTTCACTGTAAGATAGCAGTCAGACAAAGATCTTCCAAGTGGCATGTGCAGCTGACACAGGTCGCAGCAAGTTAAGTGGTAAAATTATAGATTCAACCCATCTCTACTGTTATACAAACCAGTCAGAATCTGCCTGCTCAAAAAAACAGCAGTGACTGACTGGTATTGAGTCAAATGGATTCTAATGGATTCATCCAGTCTTTTTTCATGAAAGTTTAGAAATTGCACAGACAATCTGAAATGCAGTATTACATTTGCATGAATACTGATCATTCTAATACCAGTTTCACAGATTCGAGACACAATTTCAGAGATGCCTGTGTCTACCTGATTCCATCCAGGTAAAAAAAAATAATCATTTATCACCACACAGGGTGTGAAATATTCCTTGGCTAGAGCAGAATGAGTTAAGATGGGGAAAACCACAACAAAACTGACCAAAGCAATAGACTTCTTGAGTGACATAAAATATAAAGTCATTCTAAGCAGAAATTCAGTGTCAGACCTCACAGTGGCGTTGCATATGAAACAAGGAAAATTTGTCTCGCAAGCCTAGAATATCCCCTGTTTCTTTTGACTGGAATTTTGGCCACCTGGAAGACCATCTTCACAAAAAAACAACAGAAGGAACAAGAGTCCCATGCAGGCCTAAGGTGAAGGGACAGAAAGAAATGTAATTAAGGCAAGCTGAAATAATGCATTAAGCCTGTCATATAGCATAAAAATACTGCATGGTATGCACTATGGGAAGATATGTTAAGACTGGCAGAATGAAGCAACTAAGGGATAAGATGGACTGATTTAGTAAAGGCAGTCAGTTATTCAGAGTGAGAGAGACAAATTTATCTTATTTACAGCTACTCATTTTTTTACCAAATAAACAGCAATGTAAAAACATTTACCACAGCTAGCCCATCTACTGACTATTACCTTACAATTAGGAAAACATTCACTTCTTAAAGGCTAATGAGGGATGTATGCCCAGGTTTCTGTCCCAAAACAAGAAGAAAAGGAGGAAACAAGTAACTGAGCTTTCACTGCATATTGGAATCATGTTTTGCGCCTCTCACAAACTTGGGAATGCTGAAAAACAGAATCCATGAGGACAATGAATTGAAAAAAAAATTGCAAGAAAGTGCTCACAAAATCTTAGAGCAAAATAAAACTACTCTTTTTTTAAACTGCACTACAGACATTCTCCAAAACAAACCTTAGCTATAAATGGGGGGTGGGGAGGAGGAAATCCCACATATACAAACTGAAGTATTATGCTGTTGGATTCTTCTCTGGAGCTAGATTTAATGGAATGTTAGAGAAACATAGTAATACAAATCTCTCTTATCTTACTGAATCAAGATTTAAGTTTCTTAGCTATACTGAAAAAGAAAGCTATTTCTAGTGAAAAATTCTTTTGAGATGTACTATGTCCATACATATATATATATATATATATGTATCCCCTGTGGATAGACATGCACCTCAAGCACCCAAGTTTGTAGACTTTCAACTCCTGCACCTATTTGGCATATACATGTTTTGTCTCACCTCATACTCCACATCAAGAGCAACAAGGATGGTATGAACCTTCTCCTCCAGCATGCCCCAAAATAATAACTCCCAAATATTAAAGGACTCAAAGAAAAAGATAAGTTAGGAGAAAGCACACATATTTATCAGTGTCCTGGTTCAAGCTCTTCTTTCAGCTCTCTTGAAGAAATCTAGTTAATATGAATCCATCTTCTTGCTTTCACATTCTTGTGCATTTCCACATTTGCACTGCAGATGATTTCAAGTAGCATTCATAAACGAGTAGGTGGAGTTGCAGTTGCACAAGAAGCACAAACTCTTACTGCTAACAATCAAATTTTGAAGCTAAGCAAGAAGACTTAGTCAGTCTTGTATCTTTGAGATACAAAAAGTTCCAGTAACTTATACTGCAGCAAGAAGAACAGATTCTTAGATGACTGTGAAGATTGCTCAGCCTATGAAGCACAAAAGCTTCCAAAGCACGCCAGAATTTATGTATGTTGGAATGGTTGGAACCATGTGATTGGATATGAGCAGCAGCTTCTGAAACCATGGACCATGGCTGGTATCAGTGGTCTGTATTGCGCACTGAGGAAGAGGCCAAAAAAATGCCTTCTACACTTGTACTATATTTTTTAGCTGTCAAAGTGATATGTCGTTAAAAAAAAAAAAAAAAAGCACTAGTGCCAGGTAATCAGTGACATTGCTGGTCTCTTTCACAATCTGCCTGAGTCCTCAGAGTTATGGAATTGTCAAGGAAGGAGAAAGCAAAACTAATCTACCTAAGGACCCTGTATTCCTGGAAGCCATTTCCAAGTTCAGTTTCTTTCTTTCCACTACAAGCTAACTAGTAGTTCACCTCAAAGGAGCAGACCCAATGCTGTCAACCTGTCATCCTGCAAATGTGGGGTAGAATGATTTGCAAACAGTTTAAAATTTTGCTAAATCATAAGTAATGTCATGCAGGCTTACACAGCCATTAGAAATTTGCATTCAAAGCCTAACACATTGACTTCATCCTTCCATCTTGCAAAGTTTTTAGCTTTGAGTGTTGTAGACATACACAAACATATTCCAGTTTGAGGCTTAATTTTACTTCCGTGCCCTGAAATTTCCTTTCTAGTGCTGGATAAACCAAACATTCTGGTTTCCTAATATAAATTCTTTAGCCATGACAGACTTCAGCATCTGAGCTGGCCGTGATTTCAAACCTAACCAATCCTCTCCTCAGGCACATATCCAAAAGAGAACACAATTCTCCCATTTCTTTTTGACCTCATCTAAGTAGTAAATGACTTAGCATATTTTTCAATAGAAGAGGGATCCCTACAGACATTGCTAGTACTTTGTAAAGGAGAAGTAACAGTGGCAAGTCTACAGCCTACACTGAGAACTGCAGCACACACTGTTAGCTAAAGTGTGGCTCTTTTATTTCTCTTCACTGCTTACTTGGAATCTCTTCCATGGGCTCGCACAATGACATCCCACTGCCACTCTGCTTTTTCAAGACTGACAGATACCCCTGGCATCTCACCATTAATCTCAAGAGAATAGTTGGGATTAACTATTTGGTTAAAGCCACTTTGTTCATTAAAGCCTAGATATGAGGCTGCAGAAATGCTTGCTTTTCAGATTCTGGTGAGACCTAACAGACAGACTTGGACAGCATATGCCTCCAAATGTGAGGGTCCCAGGGCTAACTGAAAAACAGATGAAGAACACATTATTTACCAGCAAAATTCCACTAGGTTTTTACCACTAGGTTTTAAGTATGCGATGTCCAACTGTACAAGTACTCTATTAAGATCCCTAAAAATAAACTGGTTTGCCTAGCTACAACCGAACCCAGACCTCTAAGGATCCACAGTCCATGGCTATCACAACATCACATCTAATTAACTTTCATCACACATGTAGTTCACTATGTCATTGATCTCACCAGGTCAGAATGTTCCAGGCATATCTTCCATCATTTTGTTACATTTCATCTAAAAAGTGGTTTTACTTTGCTCCCTTATCTTATGCCTGTTCCAGAATTTCATTTTTCTGATGGTTAGAAACATACAACTTATTCATAGTCAGTTTACAGCCATCTGCATCCAGGTCCATGTTGCTCTTCAATTTCCTAAGTTCGTTTGGCTTCCTGGCATACACAGGCGAACGATATAAAATGTTTTCCCATAATCTCTAAACCATCAGAAATTCAGTGTAAAGTTATTTGTTACAATCAGCACCTACCTGTAACTATCATTCTGCTTATTGTATCTCACTAAGGCAAAAATATCTGCCATGCAGTTAAGGAAGTTAATCCAGTACTAATGAAGCTCACATGTATTTTAATGCACGTTTTTTTCCTGCAGCAGGTCACAGATTTAATAAAGATAAAATATATTAATCAATGTAAATATATAAAATATTCTAGACTATACACATTTTACTGTTTATAAAGGAGGTCCCATACAAAATTCTATTGTTTGATCAACAGTTTTAAAAATTGAGCTAGTACCACAGACTTCTTGCTGCTACATGAAGCGTAAAACATGCTATATAGTTTTGTGTTTTGTCTGTGTGTTTGATAGACTTGTGATTAAAAATTCTTTTAGTTGATAAAAAAGTAGTGATTCTGCACTTCGCTTATACCAAAACTTCCACTGAACAAAAGATTCCAATGAAATAATTTAGCTAACAGAATTATAATAACATAGAGAGGAGGATTTAAAGTGCAAGTACACAAAAATGTATTACCAGTCTTAATTCATAACTTTGGGCAAATCTGGGGGCGGGGGGAAATCAGAGAAATCCTTATGGTTGCCTTGCAAGATATTTTTGTGGACTCAATTAGAGGCTTCTTGCTTTGATAGATTTTCTTAACACCATCTGTAAGTTTTTTCCTTCGGCTGGGGCTGCACGGCTAGAAGGCGCGTCCCCTGGGTGGTGGATAGGGGATCCCTCTCTGGAAGGTGCACCGGATAAAATTGAAGAAGGTGCCGTGAACCAACGCAGCCTAAGGGAAGGCCACCCTGACAGAAAAACCACTGGCCCTCCAAGTCATGGGGGTTGGGCAGGAGGCCAACTACCTCCTCCCGGAAAAAAAAAAAAAAAAAAACCAAAAACAAAAGTTGCAGAAACGACGAGCATCAACTTGGAGATGGAGAAAATCAGTAATGAAGTGAGGAGGAGGAGGAGATGGAACTGGATCGGTCATGTCTTGAGGAAAAAACCAACAGAAGACTGCACTGTGGCCCTTGGGACTCCAGAGCACGCAGCCACAGACCGATCAAAGTGGAAGAACGATGTTCGCGCCTTGTGTGCCTCCTGGCACTGAGAGAATTCAGATCAGATCTGTAAGTTTTCAGTCCTTATAAACAGTGTCAAAGAAACCTTAAGTTTGAGTAACTTCATTGGCTGTATGGGTTTGTTCCAGATAGAATGAAGAGACCTTTGCCAATAGCTGTGATCAGCACTATCAGAGACTGCACAATAAAAAAGACTTACGATGGGATTTAATTATTTCAACGTAAGCATCCAGTGCTATTTAAGATGCTTGAGAGTGCATTGCCTGGTCTCCAACTGCTATTCCAAAAGGGGCACAGATCTTGTGTAGGCCCTGAATCATATCTGCTAGACCTGTACAGACATTTCAGGTATGTTGGGACATCTAAATTGGCGCTGGATGCCTTTATTTGGGTAACTCAGTCCTACCCCACAGGTGACACATGGCAAACCCTTACAGCAGCTATCATTGCTGTATAGGACAGCACAGTGGGATATCTGTATGCTAATTTTTCCCATTGTAGAAGTAAGAAAAAAGGGGTGCTATAGGATGTAAGAAAGTGAGTATGAAGCACTGAGCTTTGAGGTTTACCACATTTGACATAGAGCAGTGTCAGCCCCCAGTTTTCTTGCAGACACCTTTATCCCTGGCTACTGTCAACTGAAAACATCAGGAAGGTGATATGATTCCATCGACCAGCTGTGGATTACTTAAAATTATCTAAATGATAACACATCCTTATGGAGTCGGGCACATCTGCCCCTCCAACTCATTATGACACCAAGGACAGCTGAACCTCAAAATGTTTGTAAAAAATGGAAAAGAGTGGGGTGTATCAATTACATCACAGCAAGTCCTCCTAACAGCAATAAGGGAAGAATTATTCCTTTTTCACTAATACTGACACCCTGATGAAGAGGTACATTGACTTGGTAAACATTTCTTATTAACAATATTTAGGTTCCTCTGATATCTAAAGATTTTTCTTTTAAACTGTGGAATTCTTTTTGTTCTAGTCACTTCTTCCATTTAGAGTAAAAGAGGTTAATATTAAGAGCTTAAATCCAGAAAGTACGACCAGCCATGGACGAAACTGGCAAGAAAGTTCTAACAACAGTTAGTCAGCCTGAGAACTAGGTTTAGAAGTCGTAAGCTTTGCAATCATTTTTAAAAAACTCAGCAACAGAGCATGGATAGAAATAAGAGTTTTCTTCTTTCCATCCATTTTTCTTCATTCCATCTAGCCTACGAGATGCCAGATTGGGATCTATGGACCAGTAGTGTGACCCCATGATAATCCCAAGCAATTGGCAGCTGGTTTTTGGAATCATATTGTCTTCACAATGTTTTCAACCAAAAGTCTGAAAAACAGGCTGCCAAAAATCCGGAGAATACGTGGTTTATGGTCTGAAATGTTTGAGAAACACTGATCTAAAATACATAAATACCTAAAATAAACAGCATCTAAACATTAAAAGGCAATATTCAGTAGTTAATGCCAAATTAATTCACATCACTAACAGAAATATTTTTATGAATTTATATTTCATGAAAACGTATGAAGTTTAATTTGTCAAGTGATCCAAATAAATGCCTTCAATAAAAACATGCTTTAAAAATCACATTCTTGCTTTGATCTTATCTTCTAAGTGGTTCAACATAAAAATTGTTTTATGAGGCAGACTTACAGACTCCTAGTCAAGCAGCTGAAGGTAAAGAATGCAAGAATGCAACTGTCTTTCTAGAATAGTTTTCACTTCCATAAACAGCATGCAGGAAGGACTTGGGGTAGAATTAAAAGTAACATTGATCTTTAAAAAAAAAAAAAAAAAAAAAAAAAAAAAAAAAATCACTAGAAAATATAAGTAAAAAGATACGTGTAAAATGAGAGCGAATCATGGATGGCTTGAATGCTGGAGAAGACTCTTCGCCTTCCTGAAATACGATAGTGACGATGTCATTTCCAATATGTCGCTTCCTTTCTACCTGGAAAAAAAAAAAAAAAAAAGAAAAGGAAAAAAAAAAGGGGTGGGGGGGAGACAGACACAATGAGTTAAAAGACATAAATAAATACCTTAACAATTCTGTGAGAGAATGGTAAAACAATATTCCTAAACTGCAAACATAAAAATTATGGTCAATATGATTGAAGCCAGTATGAAATTATTACTTAGCTATAAGCAAGTAAACCTAGCAAGGCCATGGAGCACACACAAGGCAGCTGCTAAAACAGCAGCTATTGCATAGTTTTAAGTCAGCAAAGCACTCATAATTTCCATAATTAATATTTGCAAATTGGCCATGGAACACCTAGCATTCCAAAAAAGCAAATCCGCCACTTGAAATAAAAGGAAAAAAACCCTGACACTGAGTTATTCTTTAAAAACAATAAATGTCCTGCTTGGCCTCTGGTTTCTGCTGCAATCTTGTCATCAATCCAAGGCAAAAGCATGAGAAAACTGACATGGAAATAAAAAAGGACAATATAATTATATCACCTAATTATCTTATTATAATAATACATAATATATAATTATTGCTTAAATAAGAAAATAGTAAAACAAGTAATTTGTGTGTAATTTTAGGTAAATCATTATGGATGTGTGATGTATAGCTAAATGCATGTTCTTATAAAGTAATTTTTTCATCATATAATACATAGAAAGGTTCAAGCAATGGATGACAGCACATTTGAACAACTACCCAAGAACCCACCTAGTCAATCCATGAGAGGGCAAGAGCAGTGCTTTAGAGCAAATGCACAAAGCTTGCCATTAACATGCTCACAAGGGGAATTTCTTTCAAGCTACACGAATTGCTACCTGAATATGAGTTGTGTGTTACATATGTGAGTACTCTGACAATTCACACACAAGTCTAATTTCCAGCCTTCCTAAATTCTTTGAGGTAATGATAATTGCAGCAGTGAAGCTCTACAAGTCATCTGAATAACAGAATACTCCATCGCTTCTCAGTCAATCAATTTTGACCTTCTTCGCAACTGTCTTTTGTACCTTAATAGAGATGATATGATGCATTATCTTCAAACAAACATCATGAAATTTTCAGCATTAGGTATAATATTGAGGAAAAAAATATAGCAAAAGTCTTAAGACTTACATTTCTAAAATATTAACAGGCAAGAAATCCCTTAGTTTCTTTTAAAGTTTTAGAGTTCATTATTTAATAAATAAAATTAAATTAAAAATTAAGAAAAAAAAAAAAAGGAGAGAGAGAGAACCATGTACCTGCTGCTTGTTCTCTCTAGAATATGGTAGCATGGTTGAAACATGGAACATAATTTCATGCCCTTGAAAAACTGTATAGATGGAACAGGTTCCTGTTGTATCATCTGCAAGGGAAGACAACATTCTCAGCAGGAATATGCCCTTTAAGTTTTCTAAACATCAAAAGATATTTCAGGTCCTTCCACCAAACATTCTTTAGTCTATCCTTTTTTCTGATCCATTTTAGAAAATGTCCACACTGCATGTTTAACCTGGGTCCAAACCCAAGTTTGCAACCTAATCTGCATATTCACACACTTGAAACCTATGACGTCCTTCACCTAGCCTCCTGAAATCATGCACGGTTCTTCAAGCCATGATGCCCTACTATCATGAAGCAAGTAACATGTCAGGTTATTCTTCACCCCATTCCAATGTAAAATGAAACCACTCACCTTGAAAATATAGGTTATATACATACTTTTCTTCAACTGCATTCCATACCAGTGATTTAAGCTAACCTGACTTTTTCCCTAGTGAAGCAGAGCATTTAGCATGCATATGAGGAAGTCTGTCTTAGGACTGTATTATTTCTACAATATATACAATATGCACATGCAATAAGCAAACACATTTATACTGCAGCCCCCCGACTTTTTTGCTTCAGATGAGTTCTTACTTTTAGTGTCCAGACCTCCTCTGTAGCCTGTCCAGCCTTTCAAAGTAATTGTGTCACCCAAGAGATGCAAAAATCTTTGAAAGCTTTCACTTCCGGCTTCTACTTGTGGAAGGGAGAAACATTACAACAGAAAAGCACGTGTAGTAATAGGACAAGTATAAAGAAAATAATCAAAATACAGGAACAGGTCCTGCTCCCAGGACACAAGGACCAAAGTTTCAGCTGAATTAGTTTCTCCTCATGTCATCCAAACTTTCTACCTTCACAGAAACAGCATCCCAGCCTTGCAGAATAGGCATCACCATGTGACATTAAACAGTGACCTCTCTTGCTAACTCCAAGACACTGTTCAAGTGCATAGAAGAATGTGATCATGCTGCAAAAACGTAAGAGTGAAAGAACTAGGAACAACAGTGACTTTTTGCAGGTAACATAAGTCGCCTCCTTCAACTGCTTCCTTTTTCTAAATCTTATGTTGTGTAGTCTACTTCTAGAAAAGAAATTTCAATATCTTCCAAGTTGTAATGGTAGGTTTCCTACAGCAGCCTTTTATAGAAATAGAAGATTCTACACTACAATTTTTCACCCAACACAAACATGAAAATCTAACAAAACTACTGTTCACATAACCATCACCTTCCTTCTGGCTTCCACATGTAGGCACTATCCTACATTCTTTTTTATTTGGATGAATAAAAAAATTAAGAAAAAGGTGAAAAGCTCACCATTGCTGAACATTTCATCATCTGTAAGCTGCCCATCCTTAGCATAAAGGACCCCAAATTTAAAATTCACAGATCCCTGAGAAATAAAACCAAATATTATATGATAAACAGGCAATCAAACAAAAGACCTAAAATAACGTTTTCTCTAAGGACTTTTATATACATACCTTTGTATACATCCTACACATGGGAATACACATTTCATGCCAACTCCATTACATGCTCAAGTAGCGGATATCTAATAATTTACCTTTGACCATAGATTATGAATTTTATGATATACTAAGTTGGTGATCTATTAATATGATATATTAAGTTGGTGCTTTAAATTATTTTTGATCTCATATGTTGCAAAGAAATACTACATTTTTTTACTGCAATAAGCAATTGATTTCTAAGTTGTCACAAGCATGTCAGTGCAAATATTTCAAATACAAAGCTGTATTCATTGAACAGATCCGTGAGCTAGGAGTGGTAAGTTTACATTTACCTCTTGCTCTTCAAGCACCAATAAATCCTGTAAACAAAACAGTATCTTTAGTATTAAAGACGACACAAATAAAACTGTAACATCCTCGTATATTTAAGTTTTGTTTTGAAGTGGCCAGTTCAACTGACAAAGACAGTTTACTTTGTAGTATCATGTAACCCTACTCATCGTTACTATCCTGCTACTGAAAGAAATAAACTAGTAGCATTTATACTTAATGGCTTATTTTTCCAGAAAATAATAAACAACCAAACAAAAAAAGAAGTCACCTCCTACCTTTTGTATCTCAGGATGAAAAATTTCCCTCGGGCTCTTCTCAAATTTGTCAAGACTCATAGCACTGAAATGCAAATGAAATACTGCTTTATAGAAGGGCAAGTATACATTTTAACATTAAACCACTAACTGTTCGCAGTTAGAACTGGTTACAAACGGAATTGTTCAAAGAGCCTCTCTTACATGGAATGTTTTGTGGAATAGCCATTACTTTCCCACAATACTAACCTCCAAGACTTCCTAAACTTCTTTTGGATTTTAAAACCAGAAATTAGTAAGACCCTGCAGGGAGATCAGGTTTAAATGTACTATATTTACTTATAAAGCACAGAGCTTTATTCATCACCCTTCACTTCAGCTTTACACATAACCATTGTGAGCATTTTAGGAGGGCTCAATAACCTATTCTATTTTGTAAGCTTTTCTTCTCTCTTCTAAAATAATTCAAGGCAAGTCAAATGAAAAACAAGCAGTTCAGCATCAAATTCACGTGCCAAAGATCCACAAACAGAACAGAAAAAAGTATTTAAATAAGAAGCAAGATCAACTGCCTCAATAAACAGAAATATCTAATTTATAGCATTTTTTTCCTAACTCATGTTTCTGCATTTACTATTATTTTTGCCCATTTTTTTTCCCCAGCATTAATTTATAGAACTGCGCAGCACGTCAGAGTGCCGAATGCAGTCTGGAATGCAGACTGTCTGGCACATAATGAACTAAGAGGGAGGTCAAATCTGATGCACCTTTCCATCATTGCTTATGTTAGATCACAATGCAGATAGGATTTGCTTTAGTTCCTTTTGAAAAAGATTAAAATGTTCCAATTAATTTAGAAAAAAAACAGGTTTATTAATGTTACCAAAATTCTTTGAGACAGTCTGTACCTAGATCCACACTGGCTGTGAACAGAGTGAAGTGTCAAAGGAATATCAATCAGGCCTGAGGGAAGGGCTCAAGAACCGTAAAAGCAAAAGAATAGTCAAGGAAGAGATTTTAAGCCAAGCCCAAGTGGGAAAAAGGAGATGACATTTATCCAGCTGATCGCAAGTGGCACAGACCCTGGAAGAAGTGGGGAACAAGGTCTGAAACAAGCCTGCATTTTCCTCTGTAAAATACTGGAGCACCACAGGATGGAACATGAGGGTGTTTCAGCAAAAGAGTCATGACCCTAGCTAACAGACAAAAAAGTTTCTCCACTCTGGGATGCCTGACCGAAAATGTAGATGCGGGTGAGAGTGGAGGGAGAGCCTGGGTTAGAAAAGGATGTTAGGAAGAGATATTGCAGCAACTGGTGGGCAGACATGGAAGATCAGGTGCTTATGCAGGTACAGCATACAGTACCGACAACTAGGAACACTATTCAAGCCAGTGCTGTAGGAGTTAGAAAAGGGGACTTAGCTCCTATCAATGAAGAAGATGAAAGAGATCTGAAGTGTTTTCAACTCACCATCTTGACACTGCAAACCAGAGCCACAGCCCCGGAAAGCAGAACCAAGAAGTGAGGGTCAATGGCCTGCTAGCCTCTCTGGCAAATTCAGTGGTCTAGGACCTCTCAGAAATCTTGTAGCTGTAGGAAAATCCAGATCTGGTGGTACTGACTTCACAACACATGCCCTGTTCCCAGAATTCTCTCACATCAGCACTGGCAGTGTTATCCAGTGGACCAGCTTCAACCAAGCAAGAGACATTTGCTCATACTCTGTACAGATCAAAGGTTTTGAAGACCTGCAGACTGCCCATTTATCTGGTACACACTACGTGTTCAGTCAACGAAGGCACTTTTTATGGGTTTCTAGAGAAGGTAAAATCCTTACAGAAGATGCATTTGAAGACATTGTCAGTGAGGTATTTGAGAAAACACACCACATGATTAGATCATAAAGACTGCAGATTAAATTTGACTGAACACTTTGCAAACAGATGCTCTGACATTTCAGCTGATTACAATGTTGAAAGAAATGGAAATGGTGTTGGGCTTGCTCACTTTATATTCTCTTCTGCCACAAAAGAGGCAGGACAGAGTACGAGCATGCCCGTACAGACTCTGGCTGGAGGAAGGAATTTTCTTGGCTTCACTGACAGTGTGTATAACGCACCCATAGTGAGATTTACATGGAGACAATCAACTGAAGAAATAATTCTTGGTTTCTTCCCTGTTTGCTTCCTCCTGATAGGGCCACATAATAACCACCTCTCTAGTCAAAATCTGCTGTTCCTTAGGTCTGTTTATTGTCTATCTAATTTAAAAAGATATTTCTTCTCAACCACTGCACTTCCACTTAGCACTTGCTTTCCAATTAACTTCAAAATAGTCCCTCTGCTGAAGAAAAAGTGCTAAGAATTTTTCTCCATTTTGTCACTTTGTCTATTCCAGAACAGGCTTTAAAATCACTTTTTGCTGCCTTCAATGATGAAGATTCATAAACCTGCTTTTACTATTTTTGTAAATCTATCATGAAAACCATACAATACAAGCCCTGACTTACAGGAAAAGGCATACAGACAAATATCTTAACTGGTAACTTATTTGTAAATACATACCTTAATATAGATTTCACTGATAATGTTTTTGTGGGACTATAAGGGAGACACATTTTCTGAGTACCCTAAAAAGAAAAAAAGCTAGGAGATATTACAGGACATACTGACTTTTTCTGTATATTCAAATAGGAATATTAATACAAACAATTAAATAAAAAAACAAAGAACAAAACCATGCTAGTTTTATTTAGCCATATTTACTACTGGTTTGGGGGACCAAAAAAAAAAAAAAAAAGGAAAAACTGAATGTGAGAAGTCATGGATGGTGCAAAAGTATTTTTTACTTAGTTTTGACTACCTTGGCATGTGGTATGAGGGCTGCTGAAACTAGCAGATGTTACAAACTATTTCTTTAAAAAAAAAAAAAAAAAAAAAAGTGAACCATGCATGTGTACAGGACATTTACAAGGAATTTTATCCAATTCCTTGGATAAAAGGCTCTTATGGAATGTTAAGTGAAAAAAAAAAATGCATTAAACAATACTAGTGAAACCAGTATCACACCTGCCTATTTTCTTAACGTTGTATACGAAAATCCTAAAAGCAGTACAAAGTCATTGCCTAAATGCATCACAGGACACAATCAAGAACCATTTAGGCAACATTTCTAAAAATAACACAGAGTTGCAGGTCAGAACAATTAAAAAATACCTGGCAACACAGATTTCTGTCAGAAAGTTTAGTATAATGTTATGTACAAAGCTAGTTTAGTTTTATCTGCTATAGTAGAATTATATGTTCTTACTGTAGAAAATGAAAAATATGTATTAAATACTGAAATTCTGAAGAAAGCAAAAAAGTGTATGAGAAACATATCCAAAGCAAACAAAAAAAAAAGTCAGAGCAGCAATTAAATATTTGTTTCTTACTGTTTTTCTCCAAAGTATTGAATGGTATTGAGGAACACGCTGATTATTTTGGTCAGACAGTACAACAGACAGAAAGAAAGGGTTCTTCTCTGCATCTGTACCTACATAATTTTGATGAACTGTTAGGGAAAAACAAGAAGCATTATCAACCGTAAAGAAGACACGCACACCCGCGCACAGAGACATGCGTATAGGTATATAAATATATGCATTCATATGTAAAAATATATACTTATCTACATAAATAACTATGTATTTACATACAGATGTGTTAAAAAAAAACACAAGAGATAGCTACAGCCTTCAAGGCCAAGAACGGTTTCAAAACACCCCTTTTTGGTAGCAGGGGTTCTGCTGCTTAGAGAAAGCCATCCTCTGTCTTCAGGTTAAAAATACATGAAACAAGAACTTGTTTTCTGTACAGGACAGAAAATGTATTAATAATAAATTAATACCATACTTTTTTCCATATTTAAATAGTAGCAATTCAAAGCCACATTGCATTTTCATTCATCAAAACTTCAATCCATTCACAAAAACATAATTACCTTTCCCTAAAAAATATTTGAAATACCATCTTGTATGATACTCTGGGTTTTCCAAATGCACATCCGTTCTGTGCCATGTACCTGGAGTGTAGTCTGTATTCTGAAATAGAATTGTAAGACTGTTAGATCAAATGCTGAGTGAAAAAAAAGGAGAACATAATATAGGCAAAAGCCAATCAAGATTGGCTGATGCACCAGAAGAGTTTTAGCTGTATACTGCTTTTTAAAAAACAAAGAATTATTCTGAAGTCAGTTGTTGTGCAGCTGAAATTAAAATTTCTCCCTCTCCTCTTCTTTTTTCCCCTCTTTTCCTTCTAAGTAACTACAGTCTTTTCCTATTGTACCACCATTACAGGTAATAGCTTAGTATTCCACTGACAAGAAGACATTTCAATGTGGAATTTGAAGACCAGTGTTTTTAAAACTTAAAAATAAATAAATTAATAAACAGAATTCTGCCTCCAGGTTTCATTTTCTCAGTTCTTCACAAAATAATTGTCAAGGACTCCTTGCTAGACCAGAGCATGCTCTGGAAGTTCTTCAGTGTTGTTTCTGCATAGGCTGGTTAAGGTAAATTCCCAAGCATCCCTCAAGTCCTTTTCCACTAAGAATTAACATATGCAGAGAAAAAGCCATTCTCCATATCCATTCACCATATGGCCATTCATCACCCACTCAGAGAATCTTTCTGTGATACAAGCTAATCAGCTTTTGAACTGCATGAAACTGAACTAAAAAAGACAGTGTACAGAACATGACCCCACAGACAATCTATGCAGAATAGTTAGATTGCTTTAAACTCTGCACTTAGTGCTGATGCAAACAGATGAACAGTAATAGTTTACTGTTAATATTTATTAGTTCAATACAAGCTTACAATATGAGGTCTTCTTTCTTTAAATATTAAGACAATATTTACAGCTGAAAAAGTTTTGCAAAGGAACATAAAAAATGAAGATAAGTAGAAACCTAAGTGTCACTGCAATGGCTGCAGGGACACACTGCGAGTTTAACAGCACAGGAATCTAGAGGGAATGACTCTCTCAGGCTCCACTCAGCTTCTTTATCTCTTATTTAAAGATAAGCATAGCTGCCAAAAGACAATTAAGGGCGGAAAAAATGAAGCTATAACCTCATTGCACCAAGGAATAAACTTAAAAGCATAAAGGTCAGCTTGAACATAGGAGTATCACCAGGACACCAATATAAAGTGATGAACTAGAGACTGTGAAGTGTTATTCAGAGGATAAGATAGGTATTTTTCTTCTAACATGATCAGGTGAGCAAAATGTTACCAAAACTGAACGAAATACCAGCTTTTCCCTCAAAAAATTAAATTGTCAGATTGCATATTCTTGAAAGAAGAGCTAAGCTAGACTTCGGGGGAAAAAAAAACCACCATCTTCCTCCTCTTAGATTTTTACATTATCATATTATTTAGCATTTTTCAAGTCCTCTTCCTTAGCAATTGACTGCAAATACATCTTTCAGTGGTGAAGAATAACTGAAGCTGAATTATTTTTTTCAGCTTTCTACAAGAATCTTTAGCCACTTACCTCACCAGAGGAGCCGTTTTCCACGCGGAACCGTCCAGCTCTTTGAATGGCTCCATCAGCATCACTAGATATAAGCTATGAGAGAGTTTAAAATAGAGGTTCTAGTTCCAAAAATGCCCATATGATCAGCAATCAAAGCTTACTACGTTTTCTTCTTCTCCCAGGCATCATATGACTACCCACAGAGAAGAGATCAGCACAGCTATTACTAATCTGAGTACAGGTTTGCAATGACCCAATTATAACTCTAAGGAGGCATGAGCAGGAGAGCCATTCACTCTTTTGGTAGATCCCAATACTAATCAGAAATTCTCCTGGCTCAGATTTTGGTTGCACCAACACGCAGAATGCCTACAGAGGGACTCGTCCGCTTTCCCGAAATTTATCTTGAAGCGTGCTCCTTTCAAAACAATAGGTCTTACAGACATGACGATTCTTGTCCTCTCAGCCTTGCAAAGTCTAAAACTCTACTTGTTTGTACATCAAAAGATAAAAAGACACACTTTCATAAAATACTAGCAGAATTTTAAGAAAAACAATCAAAAGACAAGACCTTTTCTGTGAGCTTACTGTGACTTTATAATTACCAATAAATTTTTCTTTTCCAGCAAAAGAATCTAAGTACTAGTAATGAAAGAGCCTCTTAGCAGAAAGCAGTGGAATATACGGAAAGAAAAAAAAAAAAAAAAAACAACCAAAAAACTGGTGTTCTGGCAATGCAACTTCCAGCAACTAAGCCACCAATTTACACCCAATTTACATATCTATTAATAAATACATTATCCAAGAACTTTAAATTACAACTATAGCTAGTAGAAAATTAGTGATTTCTTCGCACAGTGAGAGATGGAGTTCAGTTTCTTTACCCCTCCCCACTTCTTCCTATAGTAAGTTTATGTAATTTCATTATGGCCTTGTATATAACATTATTTTAACTGCTGACATACTGCTATTTTCACAGCAGAGAAGAAATTTATATATGAGAAAAAATGAAGCACCAACTTAATCTTTGAATATGAAGACAATGCAGAATAACTGACAGATTTTAGGGAAGTGTTTTCAATATCCTTATTCTGACTAGTTCTTTTAATTTTTAACCCTCTCCCACTACTCTGAGGCATGTACACATAAAATCACATACACACATACATGTACACACATGAGCATGCACACAGTTTTTAACTCATGTAATTGCAAGTACTTCATAAAATACTACCCAAATATTTTGCAATCTTCAGCTTATAAGAGGAAAAAAGGCTCAGTTTCCATCTGGGGGTAAACATGATATTTATATAACACTTCCTGTCCCATTATGATGAAATATTCATAAATAAGGTAGTAAAAAGATTTCCTAGCACAGGTCTAATGTATCTATTCTGAAGCCTCTCTTTATTACCCTGTAACTTTCAAGTCCAGATTAGAAAGCACATTTTCCAAACTAGTTCCAATTTTTTACCTGGAAATGAAAAGAATTTGAGCTCTGCATTACAAGCTGCTAAAATCAAAAGACAGGCTGTGTAAACTTACAAGCTCCACAGATCCGTAATGTTTTCTGCTAAACTCTCCACGTCTGCAACCCAGATCTTCAGAGACAGAGCTGGAACAGAAACGCTTCATCAGTGTACATAAGTCAACTAGCCTTAGATCTCCTGCAACGCTACACCCTGACATTAACAAATAATATTCCTGCTGAACAAGGTTTGCAGTGCCTAAACTCATTACTGCAGGGAACACTCCTTACAACGTGCACAACCTCTAGCAGCCATTGCAGTCTGGATTTCATATTACCCTCAAAGGAAAAGAAATGTCTGTGTCCTGACTGGAAGCAAAAGCTATGATTAAATTAAATATTTAGTCATGTTGTGATCAGAGTTCCAAAGTGGGTGGTGGCTTACAACGATGTTTGAAATCTCCATTTAATCTAAGGGAAGAAAAATCTACAGTAAACTTAAAGCCTCGAATAGGACAACTGCACTATGCTCAATAAGCTCACGCTTAGTATGTTGCTACCGGTTTTGTCAGAAAGTCTTTTTTTAGCCTACACACAAAGAGAAGCTAAACAATTACTTTAATTCAAAAGCATAAGGAAGGAACAGCATTTCATAGGTTTTCCCCCACCAATCTTAACAAAAATAGAATTGTCAAGCAAGCAAAAGTAATCCTAGAATGTGAAGTTCAAAATCTACATGCATTATCACATATAATCTCATACCATCATGTCACATTAAGCACATCACTATGTCCTTCATGAGGTCAAAAGAGATAGCAAACACCTCTTCTAACTATGAACACTAAGCCTTCTGCCTTTGCAGTGGGGATATACATGTTACAAATACAAGCTAAATAAAGATTTAAATGCAAATTTAACATAAACCTTGATTACCCAGTCTGTACCAGGCCTAGCAGCTCAATCCCTCCATCGTATTCCAAACCTACAGTTCACCCTAAAGTCATTTAATTTTAATGGGAAAAAACCAAACAAAACAAAACAACAAGAAACTCTCTATCCAGCAATAAAAGATTAAATTTTCTGAGAATTATCAGTACTGTAAATTGCAATGCTACATTGATAAACAGAAGAAATATCTAAATTTTAATGCAACATCCTCATATGTGCTCCTTGACCGTAGGAGATACTGCAACACTGGACTCCAAAACATTTTAATTTTTAGACAGCTCTTCTATTTGGATTTGTATTTATAAGTACTTAAAATTTATTAAACATGATTCGGATTTCTGAGTTCTGTCCATTTGGATTCCATGTCTTTACCCAAGGAGAAGCAATACAAACAAGACGTATCTAATAAAACTTTAAAAATCACCAAAATAATTCTAGTATTTGCTTCCAGTATGTAAATTATGCAGGAAGGATGAGAACACGACAATAATAGTAATTTTAAACGACCCACACACTGAGGCAAGAATGTTACCTGCTGCAACAACAGAGCTGCCTTTCTAACTTCATGTGAATAAAACCTGCAGATGACACTTGCTTCTGGTAACATATACCCTGTACTTTCTTGGTCAGTTGTCTTTCAGCCAGACCCCTTGCTGCACAAACACATCTATACTGCTTCCTAAGCAAAAATGACCGTATACAGCCACCTTGAGCCCTGAAGGCAGTGAAGCCACAGTCTGTGTTCTGACACCTAAGGGGGCACACGCATACCTGCCACAGCAGCAGTAATACGAGTGACTTGAGGAAAACTGCCTACAAGAACCGAGGTTGATCCACATTAGATGCAATTTTTACAAACTCCAGAACAATCACTCAGTTGGAAGTATCGTGACCTAAACACAAATAAAATTACTTAAGCTTTCAGCTTGTGGTTGCCTGAACAATCAGCTTATGTTTGACTTGGGACAGTTATTAATCTTAACTTTCCTGAGAATCAGCATGAAACACATTCCACGAAAACAGTAAGTTCCCATATCAGGAATCTGCACAGCAGAGATAGATGAAGCCTGTGATACAAGAAGAAATTGGGCTTGGCTCCTGGTCTAAGAGCCCCTGTCATCAAAGCAGCTACAGTTTGATCTTAGTTACGATGTGCTGTTTGTAGACGTAAGTATTTCAGAGCCTTACCATACTTGAGATTTAAAAAAAAAAAAAAAAAAAAAAGTTAAAGCCTGCAGTTCAACAGCTTGTACTCTAATTGAAAGTAACAACAATAACTCCTCCTCTTTCCCCACAGCAGGACAGAAAGTAGCCGGAGACAAAACGAGAAGAGAAACAGTATTAAAAACTTCGAGATACCTAAATTACAAATGAGCCACAACAAGAGTCAATTCCACTAAGTTACTTCAGGTTGCTACCTGAAAAAAGCATGCCCAAAGATGGAATTTTCAAAGTTTGCGGCTGTACATCTCCGTTTCTCTTTTCACATTTGTGACACTGAGAATTTTCAGAGCCTTATCAACTGGACAAAGATGAAACAGTCTTAATGGAGACCAACAGAAGAAACTGTTCTTAAGTCAGGAAGTCTGAGCATCCAGGTTCAAATCTTCAGCGATCACACACCACGAGGACTTCATGTCCAATACTTTTATACACCTACCACTACTGCTGTTGGACCTTTGAGTGAACCTTGCCATGCAATACTGCCACGTTGTTGCACAGAAGTTGTAGTGCGCCACAACACTTACAGCTCCTTCTGAGCCTGCAACACAGAGAAGATGGCCCAGAGTAGTGAAAAGACTGAATGTACCCGTGAGCTGCACATCTCATTCAAAGTGTATTTGGACAGTCTCTCTTCACCCTACTCCTACATACCATTTACAAGGAAATCATGCATATTTTACATTTTATTGCAAATGTATCATCTTCTTCCATCTTTCCATCATGTGAGGGGAAGTATAAAAAAACCTCAAACTTTACCTCAGTATGTTTCGTGGTAAAAAAAAAATGTTGAAGCTATTACTCATGAGTTCTCATCTTTCCTTTCAGAAGAAAACACATGTAAATATGGCTAACAACTTTTCTCTGCAGTTATTAAGACCGGGTAACATAAAAGAAAAGTATTTCAAGTTTAGCATCTCTACCAACAAAAATAAATACATCATTTTCTTTGTGTGCTACTGTTATTCTACAGAATTAATTTTTGTGGCTAGCTGTGCTAGTTGCCTTAGAAACCACTGTAAAAGCAATTTACAATCAATGAACACTTGTCACCGTCAGTACCGGTGGCAGGATGTTATGGAAACAACAGTTGAGAGATTTTGCTGTCGCTGAGCTCTGAAATTCAGTCTTTGATCAAATGAAGAAATGTATGTAAGATGACAATTCAAGGCGTGGGGAGAGAAAAAAAAAAAAAAAAAAAACACAAAGAAAGAAAGAAATCCAACAACAGTCACTAGCACAATAAATCTTTTGAAGTCTTCAGAAAGCCAGGTCACTCTTTTGTGTGTCTGACATCTGGACAACCCCAAACACAAATATAATACGAATTAGAAAGTCACCACAAAAAGCATCTGGCCTGCTGTGCTTTGAACGGAACCACATCCGCCTGGATAATTTTTAGAGACTTTCATCAGTCATGTGATAGCTCCACAAAGCAGGAGAAAAAGCAAGCTGAGGTTTATAAAACTGAACTACTTTCTGCCTTGTGGCAAAGCTAACCTCAAAATGCATGAAACTAGAGGAAAATGCCATCTGGTGAATTACCTGCATGATAAACCCAGGGAGTTATGAAGGCATTTTAGAACTATCTGCATACACACAAACTAAGTCCTACACCTTAATTTGGTGCTATTTCAGCTGAGTGAAAGTCAAACTCTATCAGGAAAAGCATGCTGCGATCCAAGCATATTAATGCAGCAGAGATAACAAAGTCAGTAGCTAACAAAAAGCTTTAAAAAATAAAATACGATGAGAGTATTCAAAACCAAACATTGCATAGCTAAGAAATGGATAGAGGTATACAACACATGAATGGACTAATGTAACAAAATACAGGTTATTGAGTTAAAGGAGGACATGACACGAAAGCCATTAATTCAGAAATACAAAAAGTCAAAATGCGTATTAAGGTATATGCCTGGCAGCCCAGGTAAAGAGCCTGGAAAGTAATGTCCAAAACATGGTGGTAGAATGGTGGCAGACCAGTGTATCTGGTCTGGTCTTAATTAAGCTTAAGATCATTAAGATACATCCCAACAGCAAGTACTGCAGTAACATTTCCCAACCAGAGTCACAACAAAACAAAAGACGAAGTGAGGTGCGGTTTGGGTTGGACCATACAAATCTTTTTTTTCCTCAACATGGAAAAGATGATTGTCCTCCACACTGTCAGGTGTACTCAACACTGCTTCTAGCAAAGCTCTGGAGGCCGATTAGCACAAAGAAAGGTTCACCATAGAGACTCCCTGATGTCCATGAGAGAGAGGATGTTGAAGGAGATCGTCTGATCCACAAACATCGTTTACCTACACTTGAAAATACAAAGCTCTTCACAACTAGTGTGAAGTATACAAAACTCTATTCTCTCTCACACGAATATATCCTCTATTCCAGATTCTCAAAAAAACCTTTTGATCTAAACAACACCAGTATGGTTATTAGGTTGGGGTTTTTTTAGCATTTCCACACTGTCAAGCCCTAAAATAGCTGCCTTTAGGAGACACTCCAACATATGCCAACATTTCACATTTCATCAGCTTTGCTGGCCACAGAATGACAGGGAGCAGGGCTGTTTCAGAGTTCTGTCATTGAAGATAGTAGCCAACAGCAGTACACATAAAATAACAAGGAGGCAGCACTGTCACATTCTGTAAGGAAACTGGCAAAGGCTTTGCACCGTTGTTCATCGGGTCTTGAGAAGAAGAGTTACCGCAATCCCACGGTCACAGACACCTATGGCAACACAGGTGAAAAAGACAGACGTGATATCCATGCATGCCTTTTAAGGTGAACCCACAGGATGCCATTCCAGCCCAAATATCTAAGATCTATCCCTACTAGATGGTATAGAGATTCACAGATACAGCGAGACAGGGTATATTCATCCAATGATGCAGAGAAGAACAGCAAGAGCAAGCAATCTTAATGGGAGAAATAATCTATTTTCTTAGACCACGCAATATAGATGGAAAACACAGACAAGCTTAGGAAAAGCATAAAGAACAGTTTGTGCACCTCAGAGGTTTATGCTCCTATCCTCTCCACAAACTACATTCCAATAATTTAAGGAAATACATTGTCTCGCCAGAAACGACACCCTTTGGTATCAAAAGCATTTTTCCAACACCGCTCTCACTATTTAAAAAATAGGAGTATATCTGAGGAAAATTTTTATTAAAACAATAGTGGTTTAATATTAATATTCTCATTCATTTGTGTCCCAATTCAAAGTACCTAAAACATACCTAATTTTCAAACACACTAGCAGTCCTTTTAAAAATCAGAATTATACCCAATAGCTAATCTCTGCTTCTTCTCAACCTAACTACTTCATATCACACTTCTACTTCACATCATACTTGTCATCTGCTTCGTATCAAGCATTTAAAGCATAATCTCAGACCAACGTAAGTGCTACACAGACAACCTAGCGAAAGTTAAGCATCTTAGCCTGAATTTACGCACAGGTCAGATTTACATTATCGCGCTATTTGCATAAGCGCACATATTCCCCAATGAATTCCAGCCTGCATACCTCTTTGGCTCCCCATTCTTGGTTACCACCAAGATTTGTACTCATCAAATCTCTGATGTATCACATCGTCTAATTTAAAAAATATGCTGTGATTAATGTTACCTTTTCTTATTAATTTTCTTCATTGCACTACATCTTTTCTCAGTCCTGACCTGATCTACATCAGAAAAACACTGTTGCTCCAGTCATGCCAGTTTTAAAATAGTTTTCATCCCATTAAGATGAACTGCCAGCACTGAAATACTTAGGTTAGCTTACCAGTGGCTCAGACCAGTTTGGCTTAATAATTTAAAATTTACTAATATTGCAAAGTGTTTTAATACAGATGAGCCTTTATTCACATGAAAGAAACCTGCTTATACACATTTGTAGAGCACCCAGGGTATACTCCACCTCCCTCTCCTATTTGTTTGGGAACACAGGTGCTGTTGTATAAAGGTACAGTAATAAGGAAGACCTGAGAGGACCAGCTTCCTCCCATTTCAACAGAAGTTGCTACAAACTTTAACAGTCCTGAAAGTTGAACAACAAAGCAAGTTTAAACATATTTGCTAATCCAAATTTAGGCACGTATTTTTAGGATCCTAGTCTCAAATTGCAAATTTTGTCTTTTAGGAGTTTGACACTGGAAAGCACTTTTCTTGGGGGGCGGGGAGGAGTGGCAGAAGGGGGTGAGTTTGCAGATTGCACCTGTGTGATCACAATGACATAGCCTGCATACCTCTTGGGCTCTCCAGTCTCCTTACCACCTAGATCTTTACTTCCCAGTATCCGTTAATCTATTTTCATTGAAGAGGCTGACACAGGTACAAGCGCGCTCAGGGATCTGGTAATTGCAGTTACTATCCCAGCGGTATCTGCTTGCAGGAGCGGAACGCTGAACAAGCTGCGAAATCGGCTCTGAAGACGCTCGTCTGGCTCCGCCCACGCCGCCTGCAGCAGCCCCCGAGGGAGGCGGCTGCAGCTCCGGGACTCCCGCTGCTACACTGCCCGAGGGCCAGCCGCCCCTCCCCGCGGGAGCCTCCAGCGCCGCCGCTCCGGCGGCCCCTCCGGCCCCCTAGCCGGTGGAAGCACAGCACCGCCTCTCCGCCATCGACAGCGCGGGCCCGCACCGCGCCGCGCCCCGCCCGAGCTCGGCCCCCGCCTCCCCGGCTCCGATACCGCTGAGTGAGGCCGAGGAACCGGGCGGAGGCCGCCTCTGCGCTGCTCAGCTCCATGCGGGCGGCCAGCCGGAGGCCTCACCCCTCCAGCGTCGCTCCCGCGGTTCCGTCCCGCGCGGGAGACGCTACGGGAGCTCCGCGCACACATCCCGCTACCCCGGCGCACGGCCGCCGCCCGAGCCCGCGAGCCACTCAGACGCCGCGCCGCCGCCGGGGCCCGCCGGGAGCTGTAGTCCCGGGCTGCGAGCGAGCGGCCCGTCCCTCGCAGCCGGGAGTAGAGCTCCGCGAGGGGACGCGAGCGGTCCTGCGCCCCCACGCAGCGAGGGGCCTCAGCCGGCACCGCCCTGAGGGGCCAGGCCCGGGGCTGCGCCCCCCGCGAACGCCGGCTTGGTAAACGCGGGGAGGTAGGGAAGCTGGCTCCCGTGCAGTCGTTAGCTCGGAGCTGGCTGCTATTAGTAGGAAGGAGCAAAACCCTTTGCCAGCTCTCCATCCACCTGTGGTCTTTGCTGCATTCTAGAAGTCAGGCTTAATGCTACTACTGTTGCATCAGTAAAGCCACATAAAATGTTTTCTGAACCTGCTCGCCTACAGCTCAGAATCTTTAGGAGTGCAGTCGTCTCACAGACTGATATTCTCTGTCATGTTCAATCGCAACTGGCCAGCAGGGTGAACCCTTACCGGGGAAGGAATGACAGCTCAATTCAGTATTATTTCTTTAACAAAGTCGAAAAGTCAGACAACACGTGGGCAGAGCCTTCGTCTTGCTAGCCGGCACCAGCTCACCTCATCGCAATTGAGTCTTAAACGATATCCACCTGTGTGACTTTAAAAGTCTAGCACATAACAAAACAGCAGCACTTTCAGGTGTGTGAAGCTCTTCCCTCTATTTTCTCCTTTTACACAGATAGATATTATTGTTCTCTGCCTTTTCAGGAGGTAAACATAGTCTATGCTTGTTAATGTGAAATAAACCCTGGAGTGAGGTTTGAAGCCCCACATTGAGAATCACAGCATGGCAAGGTGACCTTAAGTATTTTGACTGTGTGAGGACTTTTTTAAAAAAACTTTCCAGTGGGAGTTGAAACCAATATTACAATCAACTATTATGACTAAAGATGAACCAATGTTTTGCTAACATAACAACTTGTATCATGGATAATCATAACTTAGATGACTATATTCAGTTTAGACAAGTTTCTACAAAACATACAAGCAATTGAAATTACTGAAATGAACTGCACTGCATTTCTGTGTACTATTAAATACTGCAGCCATCCATGTAGTAAACTGTAATGAGTTACTATATGATATGTTTGTGTATATATTCTTATCTTTCTTTACAATTATTACAAAATAGTAACTTCACGTAATATACTAAAACTCCTCTTTGAGGTTCGAATTTAATGAAAAGCTTCCCTAGTGTTAAAAGACAATTGAATTTCCGGAATTCATATAGTTCTGGGTCTCTCTGCTTATTCTGTTAGACACTAGAAAATGAAGAGTGACACAAGAGGGCAAAGCACACCCATTATGCAGTAGAAGCCACCAAAGAGCAACTTTTAAGTAATGCTGATCCGGGCTGGACCCAAGCTGCTGATGTACTGCTGAGGAATTCTGTCAGGTATTATCCTTGCCTTAAAGAATTCAGGCAACGTAGAATGCTAAAGCTTATTAGAGTTAAGACCCATTTGAATCTTCTATAAGTGAAGTTTCCAACATATTGACACCTGGGGATAGCTTCACAATGGAGCCTCTGGCAGCAATTCTGTCTGAGTCTGCACCCTCCACCAGTTACTTACTCCTCCTATGTCACAGCATCACCCTTTGCTGTCAATTCTGCCATTGTGTTTGAGGAGTCACGCTATCAGCTGCTCAATAAAGTAACTTGAGGTTAAAAAAAAGAAAAAAAAAAAGTCTTTCAAAAATGGTAGGGAGAGACTTTTTTTGGTTAACCAGGGAATTATCAGGATACAGTTGGATTGTGAGTTTAATGATAGATCGATTTGAGCAAAGTGCAAGCAAGAATAAAGTGATAAAATGCATTTGGAACCCAGCATACTATTATTCTGAACCTCACATCATCACGTAGGACCACCTACAAGTTACATGTCCCACAGCTACTCAGTTTGGCAGATGGCACCTCAGGTCCAAATCAAAAAATCGTACCCATACACCCAGCCTCTCACCGAAAACTGGCAGTTATTCCTAGAGAAGCAGGCAGTTGATGACCGCATCTAAGTCCACAACATGATGCTCAATGAGCAAAATTTAAATATGCTTTTTTGTTGTTGTTTTTACCCCGAGTGCTAAAACACAGTGAGAATTCCATGCATTGGGCACTCTTGGAGTAAAATCTTTTCATGCATTCTCCTGCACACTGCCTTCTTCCTCATATGGGTAACTGTAGCATTTCATAGTTTTTCCGGCTAGAAATAATGCCATCAAATTTAAATCAGAAACATTTAACCATTTTTGGAATAATCTTCCTTCATTAACTATGTTAATGTGCTTTTACGCAACGTTAAATGTATGGACATGGGTCAATCCTCTACAGTCTGTCCCCTGACAAATCCTCAAAGCTGAAAGAGATAGGAATCTCCACCTTAGCAAGTACACCTTTGTTTTCAAAAATTAAATCTAAAAAAACCCTATGTCTACAGGCAAGAAACTCCAAGCAGATAACTGGTTAATTACTGCAAACAATGCTGTGTAGTAGTTAACTGTATCACTAGATATTGTTTGCGGTTTTGAAGGATTATCTCCTATGCATGGAAAAGATCTTCCAATTTTGGAAATCAATTGAAATAATCTATTTTAGCCCAGTAAAATAACTGTAAAGAATATCTTATTTGTTTGTACACTACCTGTATAAAGCTCATTACATCATAACTTAAATGTCCAAACGCAAATCTAACCATGTGCCATTTGAAAGGAAATTCCAACTAGTACCACTGTAAACTCAAAGCTGACTGCTTATATATAAAGAAATACCCTAATGAACATAAGGATGCATACCCAGTAAAATAACTTAAAAGGAACTTCTATACTAAAGAAACAAAAATCTTTATTGAAAGAAATACCAACAATAACCCCTACTCAGTATTTTGCACTCAACCACAACTTTCCTTCTCTCTAAATATTTGGATTGCTTTACAAGATTGCCAAAAATGAGGCTTAATTTCTCTTGTTCCTTCAGGAGAACCTACTTCCATGGAAATAATGAAACAGAAAGAACCTTCCACTTAAAGTACTTAATTTCCACTTTAATGCAGCTGTTGTTTACACCATTCCTCTTCCCTTCTGTGCACTAGGTATAAAACAGAGTTAATATGAATACATGTACTCACTCAAACCTACGTTTGAGTCACCTTGAACCTCTGTGGTGGCCCTCTGTCATCCTGAAGAATACCAACTTTTAAAACACAACCACTCTTTCAAACAGCAAAGAAACATACTTTGCTTCTGCATAGATCTTAGCAATTGCAACAACAGCTTCTTCTCAGTCAATTTCTTTCTAAGTATGTCTCCTGAAATGGAAAGCCTGAAAAAGTTCTGGGCCTGTCTTACGCCATACCGAAGTCTAATAGCATGCTAAAATTCCAGCCAGGGTGGAATGCAAGCACAGAGCCTCCACATGGAAAAGAGCCACAAAAATTGAAGTTTGGGGGTTTTTAAATGTTTGCAAAAAAAAGCATTTCTGTAGTATGCTCTAATTTCAATGCTGCAATAAATCTTGAACACAATAAAAACCACAATATTCTTTACACAAAGGGCTGCCTCCCTTACAACATGCTGTCAGCAGTTCTTTTCCCATTTTCTCAAACAACAAGCACACAAAGATGGAAATGAGAAAGGTAGTAGCAAATTAAGAAAAGAGAGTGTCTAAAGAGGTATGCTGCAAATGCATTGGCTTGGATGCTGTCTAGCTAAAATTTGGAATTCCTGTTGGCAGCTTTTAGCAATGATAGATAGTTCTAGTATTCTGTTGCAGGAATGCAGCATGTCTCTGCAGTAAGAGGCTGGCAGAGACACAAACAGCAGAACTGCCTTAGCTTTATTTGTAATTACTCCTGATTCTATGTCACGTTCCATACTTCTCCCAAAAGAAAAAAAACCAACAACATACTACGTAAAAATGGATTTTATAAGCATATGTACTGAGAAACAGAGAGAGAATATTTAAAGAAAGGGACAGATAAAAAAGCCCACAGCCTATGAATTATAAAGAAGAAAATGTGAGAAATAGAATTATGGGAATATTAAGAAAAAGAAGTTATTCACTTGAAAAGGTCCAGGATGGTAATAAACCTGAAGGTTCATCAAAATGAACTTCTGCTTTCTTTAATTTCCAGAATTACATCTCCCTTAATCTGCTTCCACCTTCATAATAGCATGAGTCATTCAAGTCCATTTTGTATGGATTATATAAAGACCAATGAAGAGCTCAATTCACCAGCTGCGATATCTGTACTGTCAACAATTTCAAATAGGGCTATTCTTCTCTCAAAACAAGGATGCTTCATCATTACTTTTGTTAAGGCACTGTAAAACAAGTTTACTTTCTAACAAACTTCAGGACAGATGAGATCCTCAGCACCTTGCAGGCAAGGAATATACTTTGAAAATTATTGCAGGCTCTTAAGACAGGAATACAGCTGGTCTATTTCAGCCTGACAAGTAACACTACAGTTAAGATTTCAAAATACCTCTATCAATCCATTTTATCACCTCGACTTTCCCAAAAGACCACAAACTCACTTTTAGTGACACTTTAAAAGGATGAACTTTCCCTTTATAACAAAACCATTTTGTAAGTCTCCACTGGTGACGTTTCTCTCATGTTCTTCTGAAGCACGCAGTACAAAGTACTTACATAACATACAGTGATCCAAAAAGAGAAGATATGTTCGATTTCCTTTTATTAGACGAAATCAAAAACACTCATCTTTCTCACCACTGGATAGCTACAAAAAAAAAAAAACAAGTCTAGAAGCAAAGTTCTCAAAAGCAGACTAAGCCACAAAAAATTGAAGTTTGTTTTTTTTTTTTAAATATTTGCAAAAGACGTAATGAGGTCATGAAAACCCCGGGCACATACAGGACTAGAGTAAGATGGCTCAAATTCTACTTAAGTTCACATAGCCAGCATTTTCTATCATCTCATTGGTTTTGGACCTTCAAATGTATTTAGCCAGTTAGGGACTTATGTAGAATCCAGACCACTCGAATCTCGACTAGAAGGTCTGCATTACCTTCCATCCAGACATAGACGTTTCTACTGCACAGACAAACTTTACTCACCATTACTACTTCCAAGCTTTCCCCTTCACACTGTGCATTCAATGGACCTGTGCAGCAGACCTGAAGTGGCATGGGTTGGCCACTGCCTGGGCAAGTCTGAGATTCTACACTCAGTGTAGCGTACTTGCCATCTCTGAAGGCTTTCACAAGGCCAAACTCCAGCCTGCTTGCAAAACAACCATATAGAATGAGAGACAAAGTACTTCATGTAAGCTCTTAACTAGCTGTATATATATATATATTTGCTTGGTGACAAAATGGACAAAGACCTTAAAAATGACAATGACCGGCGCAGAGGAAGCAGGAAAACAGTTTATGCTTAGCAAAAGAGACTTCCAGAAAAACCTACAGTATTAGCAAGGCAAGGGACCCAGAAGGAGCAGACCCTCAGCTGCTTCTTACTACCCTGCTGTGCACTGATCATTTAATGGATCGTAAAGGTATAACACAGTTTCAGCCATCTGCAGAGTTTTCTGTGGAAAGTACACCTATTCAGTATGCCTGCAAATAGAAGAAACTAGTCAGTTCCAAGATAGCCAAGCAGGTAGGTCAGATTTGCTGTGGAATGCTGCTCTCAAGTCAAGATGCCACGCCCGAATGACTTCCATTCACACTATGCGACTAACATCATGGGCTTGCATGGTGACTTGCCTGCCAGATGAAAAGCGATAGAATTCAAGACGCATCTAGACAGCGTTGTACTGAATACAGAGGAAAAGCCAGTGATCACAGTTTGTGCACAGACAAAATACTAAAATAAAAATTTTACTCAGAAGAAAGAAACTAGAAGCGCCACAATAGCATTCTCTGAAGCGTAGTCAGCACCACATTTGACACCAAGCAGACAGGCAGAATCTCCGTGTCCAGTGGAGAATTTGGTATATTAATGACAGTTCTGGCTTACTAGAAATGAAGGAAAAGTTCTTGCAATGACACAGCTGATATAAAGAGGGGTGAAAATCCAAATAAAATCCAGTAAAGCCAATAAATCCCAAACCAGAATGCTGTTAGGAAAAAAACCAACACCAACCAAGGGCAACTCCAACATGGGGATAAAACTTCAATGAGTATTTTTAAGAAGGCTAATGCACAAAATGTGTAACTTACAGAGAAAAAACCCACGACCATTAAACTGTATTTCTTCTGGAGGAAAAAAGAAGGTGTATTACATAGCTAGAACTGAAGTAATTATCTTCTAAAATGCAGCGGAAACTTCACAAGATTGACTGAACTCTACCTATTTTTGCAGGTAACTGGTTGAGCCAGCCTTTTCCATAAACACAATTATTCTCAGTAATTAAAATATTTTAAATACCTCAACGAAGCAGTGATCAAGAAAAAAAAAATATACCAGTTTTTAAAAAAACAATAGAACACCTTGCTTTTTTAAAAATTCTAAATTTCCTAAATGGAACAATTAATCTGTACAGTTCTTAGTACAGTTTTGAGTAATTTTAAAGGCAAAGTTAAAGGACAAGAATTTCTTTTTCCATAGGCAAGACTTTCTTATGTCTCTGAGAATATGTGTGCACGCCTATCTGTACATATACACAAAGACATAAGTACAACTGAATATATATATATAGAAGACAGACGTCAAAAAAGAAAATATAGCCTTATCAAAGGTTGGAAGTTCACCCAGACCTCATTCGGAAGAGTTCTTCAGAGACTTTCTGTTTGTAGGTTTATTTAAGACAAATCTCTGAAGGCGTTTTCTCATGTTGCAGGGTCACCATCAGGTCGGGCAGGCCGCTGCCAAAGGATGAGGAGAACGTGCACCTCGTCTGCCCCTCCCAGGCTGGCGGCTTCGGCACCAGCCGGCCTTGCTGCCCCTCCGGAAGCCCAGCTGAGGGGCCGCCCGGCACCGCCACGCCCGCCCGCCGCCCGCGCTCCCGGAGCGGCGGTGGTTCCAAGCGCCACCCCGCCGGCCGAGCGCCCGCTTCTCTCGGACGCTCCCGAGCCAGGTAGTTACCAGAGGACTCTCAGAGGCGCCGGGCACCAGCAGCAACTGGCGGTGAAGCTGCCCGGCGCACCTGAGAAGGGCATCGGGACGCCCTCCCGCCGCGGCACCCCCTCGTTCCCGTCGATTTCGGCGCTCCCCTGCTGACGCGGATCAGGCGAGCGCACGGTGGCTGGGGGTGCGCTGCGACTCGCCGGCCCTTCGCCCCCTCTGCTGCGGCGCGGCCCCTCGGCAGCCTGGGGGCCCTCGGCAGCGGACCTGGGCGCAGGCCGCCGAGCCCCGGCCCGCGCCGGTCGCCGGGTCCTAGAGCCCGCGGATCCACGGGGCGGGCGGCGGAGAGGGCGCAGCATTGTCTGTTAGGCAGCTCGAGAGAGGGAAGCGAAGCCCTGCTTCTGTTATCGTCCTGGCCAGGGTCAGTTTCCCATTAGCTCAGTCCCTCCAGTGTCTGGAGGTTTTAGAGGCCATGGTTTTTATCCTGTCTTGGCTGGGCACAGCTTTCTGAGTCGTCTGAAGGTCTGACTGCAAATACCGGGTGCTGTGGCAGTTACGTGCTAGCGTTCGCTAGGGAGGAAGGACTAGGGCTCCACTTAGTGCAGAAGCATAAATGGAGTAGGTGTGACAGAGGGCTGGGGAAGTGGCGCTGGGTGGGCAGTCTTCGTAGCTCTCATATGGATGAGAGGCACGCTTCTGGTGACAGTGCACTGAACGGGTAGCGCTCGTGCACAGTGACAGACTGTCCCCTGGCTTTCCTTCTGCTTGTGGCAAGTGAGAGGGTGGGCAAGTGAGAGATGACTGCTTGTTCCTCCTTTCTGTGCTGGGTGCGTGCATTTTCGTGCCAGGTAAGAGAAACACTTCTAGCATTGCAGACTCGGTCTGTGCCGCGGTTTCTCTGAGTGCCACCATCTACTGAAGGCTGGAGTTAGCTGGGTACCTAAGTGAGCCTGACAGTCCTCAAGGGCTATGTGACATCCTGGTAACGAAATGGAGCTGGAGGAGGTGACCAAAGCAGCGCAGAATCAATCTTAATTGCGAGAACAATTACAGGCCTTGAAGTAGGCGATATTTCTGGGAGGGCTGTGCAGTTGCCTGGCCACTCGGTAACTGTTTTTGCCTTTTGCAGGTGCTGATGTATAGCTTGGCAGCTGAAGGAGCGTAACAGGAGCTCTGTAGAGATCTGTGGCCAGCCACGGAGGACAAGCTCAGACTTGCAACCTGGGCATGGCTAAGTCCTGCAGCTGCGTTGCACGAGGGAGGCTGGACATGTGGAAGGTGGTTGTGTCCTAGTTGGGGATGGGGAAGACTGTGTGACAGTCCGCGTGCTGCTGGGTGGAAGAAGCTTTAGGGGGCAGGGTTTGAGACCAAAGCTGAGTGTAGGTACTGAGCAGGACACACGTTTGCAAAGCAGTGGCAATTTGAGTGATGTGCCAAGTGGTTAAGCAGCCTGATTTGAACACAAATGTTCAGAATGTGGGTAACAGGCTAAGAAAAAAAATTACTGTTTCACATCATAAGAAATATTTCCCAAGCTGCAGTATTTTACCTTTGTTCTGTGAGGCATTTTCTGGTTAGTCTTTAGGGTGGGATTTACTGGCCAGAGGCAAAGGTTTTGGAGGTGCTGTTAATGACTGCAGGAGGAATATTACCAGTTGTCATAAATGCTTCTCTCTTAGCGGGTTCTGCTTTCCTTAAGGAAAGACTCGTTGCTGGTAATAAATGTCACTGGCTCTGGATGTTTGCCCGTGGAGCTGAGAGGACCCCAAAGAATTATGTTAATTATCCCTAATGCAAATGAATTAGTACTTACAGCTGCAGGTAGGTTCAGTGGAAGTACATTTTCATGTGTCTCTTCCCGTTCTGCTGCAGGGAAGCTTTTAAAGCTGTGGACAAAAGTTCCTCAGGTTGTCTTTACTGTTTTCCTGCTCATACGTGCTTTGGTGTTTCTTACTTAAGGCTGAGGGTTCAGAGTCTTTCACTTACGGTTTATTTTTTTAGAGTTTGTAGCTGAGGGTTGCTTACTCAGGGGTTGTAGTTTATTTTGTGAGGCTCAGTATTTGTCAGGGTTTATAGCTTACTCATTTACTGATCAGCCATCAGGGTTTAAAAATCTATCATCATCCATAAACTTTAAATCCCCGACAACCATTTTGGTTCCAAGATTTTAAATTTATAACTTAGATTCAGGATTGATGACTTACAAAAATGGAAACGTCTAAATCCTAAGATAATAAACTGTAAGCCCTGAACCCTAAACACTAGGCTGTGAACCCTTCTTTGGGGTTTGTAATCTTGTCCTGTGCCAACAAGGGTTCAGCTCTGGGCTCTCATCTAGGGTCTGGATTTGATATGGTGCAGTCACCTCACACAAAATCAGGCTGCTAAGGTAATGTGTGAGCTGAGAGCTGTGAAAATTTCCTGCAAGGGCTTTATTCTAGAGGTAGGGCAGAGTACAGACAGGTGAAATCAGGACTTTTCCTCTCAAATGCCAGAGCTGAATCCTATCCCTGAAGGAAAGCGAGGGTGGGTTTGACAGCTACTTAAGTTTCTTGCCTTGTCAAGGGCAGGAGCAGGAGGCGATCCTTCCCTACTGGACTGATGAACAGTGGTCCAGCAATGGCTCCTCCGGTGTCACAGGGGAAGGAGGAACATGCTGGCACGGAGCCGTGTGATACATTCACTCCTGAGTGTCATTTATGTGCATTCATTAATGAATGATTGCTTTATTCTTTCAACTCTTGTCCATATGATGGAGCTGCCACAAAGGCGACCTGGTAAACACATTGACAAAGAAAGATATCTCCCCAAGATGTCCCTGATAAGCTCAGCTGGAAACTCCCTTGATGGGGAGTAGTTGGCAGGACAAAAAAAACTTTGATGGGTACAGGACAAAGAAACTGCGATAACAAACTCACCTTCTAGAAAAACAGGAATCGGCAACAACTATTCTAGGAACTGATGTCCTACACCCATTTATGTATCCACACCAAAAAGGTATAAAAAGTAACTCACTGTGTACCTGTTGCGAATGGGTGATTTAGAACGCTTAAGGAATCACCAACAAAGGTATTAGCAAAAGTGGGTTTAATATGGTGTTGTAAAAGTGCGACTTAACAAAGTTCGATGGCAAGGTTCACTCTATTAACTACTGCATGGAAGAGTCATACAAAGGAAAATTGAGTTACACTCGAGTTAGAATGATTCACAGAGAGACCGGAGATGTGAAGAGTAAGGAAGACCCTCCCATTGAGTCATGAGGTTCAGAGCAGACCCCCTTGCTTTCTAAACTCCTGATGGAGCTTAGGTGCGGCTAGGTCCAATCTTAGTCTCAGACTTGGTCAACGGTTTATGTCTAAGGGATTAGTACATGCAAAGTTTATATAATGTTTCATTAGCATCAATTCAGCATGCAATCAAAGTTACTAAGACAAAAATCAAAGTTACCATACTACACATTATGCGCGGTATCTGTTGCTTACCGAAGATCTGTTGTTGGTAAAAGGTCTCTCTGCCTCAAGGAGCAACCTTGAGAGGTGTCCCAGCTCAAGGGGAGATCAAGGCTCACTTAGGCTGTCATATTTATAGGATAAAGTGGTTGGCGTGTAGTCAAATTACATGCGATGGAAAAGGTATGTAGAAGACTCCTTGTACCCACAACTTTCTTTGTTCCTTGGTAAATGAGTCTTGGAAAAGCCATCCACTATTCATGTGTTCATGTGTTGGCATGATTGGTGTACCAAGCTCGTATGCATCGATGGTCACTGTGTCACTCTGCTCCTTTGTGGGTTTTCAGAGAACAGATTGAAACTAGAGGAGTTCATGGCCTGGCTATGGCTCAGGCCTTTACCTCTTCTGGAGCCTGCACCAAACCACTGCGACTCTGGTCAAGGAGTCAAGCGCATCTGTCACGCTACCCAAAATGAGCTTCTCTACCAGAGCTTCCTTGCATGAGATCTTCTGGACAGACCAGACCCTCGCCAGGGACACATGATTGGCTCCAGACTCCACGATGCGGATCATCTTTGAAGTGAGACTTTTCTGTCATCGATTAGCCTCACTCCTGGGAGCCATTTGGTGAGTGTTGTACCAGTAACACCTTACATAATATATTTATAGGCATGCACACAGCTAAAGGTTTATAAAAACGTGCTTGCTTCACTAGTTGAAATTCTGTAGTATCTTGTAATACACATATATTTGCTTTACTGTTGTCATACAGATACTTGCTTTCCTAGTGGTAATTTTGTAGTGACTTGTAGTGTGTGTATATATATGTACACGCTATATGTATACTACTTTTATATATATGTATATATATGTATATATATTTGTTTTTAATAATAGTAGTTTTGTAGTAATTTGTAATAAAGAAATTCTCAGAAACCCAGACCTCCATGTCCTTGTGTATTGCAGAATCCCGAGAACCCTACAGTCATCACCTTTACACACCTGTGGGTCAGGTAACCCTCATAGGTCGTGACCGTGACCGCTATACCATGTCCCTTTGTGTTGAGTAAAAAGTGCCTCAACACAGTGCTCCAGGGAGGAGGTTACACATTGTGTCTGAGAGGCTAGGGACCAGTCCCAAGGGCTCTTGGACCACTTTAAGGTTCCTCAACGTTCCAGGACAACCCCAGTGCTGTTCACAGGCCTGCAGGGAATTTTTCTTGCAGTCCCATCGACATTCAGTTGTTAGAAACAGCTTGCATCCTCCTGAAGGCAGCCAGGGTTCCTCAGTGCTGTGTGAGGTCCTGAGGCTGCCCCTGGATTTGCTATTAGCATCCTGAGATGGTCTCGGTGTGTGTCTGGTGGCATGGGGTGGGGCCTTTGCTGGCAGGGGTGGGAGAGGGAGTTTCCATGATGACAGCTGACTTGCCATTGACCCCACTGAGCCCCACTGCGTGCATTAGGAGCCCTTTGGTGCATACTAAGGCCCTCCATTTGCCCTTCTGCGCTCCCAGAGGCATCCATTTGTCCCATCACTGCATGGTGTTTCTTTTTTTTTCCCTTTTGGTTTGGGGCCATTCTAGAAGCATAGCACGGTGCCCGAGAGCGGTCGGTGTGTACGTGGTTGTAAAGCTCAGGCACTGTTGGACCACAGACCAGTAGCGGCACTGCCGGGGAGCCCTGGGCCGGTGTTGGGGATTGCAGAGCAGTGCTCTGCGTTCCATAGTGGCTTCCAGGTCTGGGTGGGTGTCCTGGTTTCAGCTGGGATAGAGTTAATTTTCTTCCTAGTAGCTGGTATAGTCCTGTGTTTTGGATTTAGGGTGAGAATAATGTTGATAACACACTGATGTTTTAGTTGTTGCTAAGTAGTGCTAAGTTGTTGCTAAGTAGTGCTTACACTAGTCAAGGACTTTTCAGCTTCCCATGCTCTGCCAGGTGCACAAAAAGCTGGGAGGGGGCACAGCCAGGACAGCTGACCCAGACTGGCCAAAGGGCTATTCCATACCACGTGATGTCATGCTCAGTATATAAACTGGGGGAGTTGGCCGGGGGGCAGCGATCACTGCTTGGGGATGTGCTGGGCATTGGTTGGCGGGTGGTGAGCAATTGTACAGTGTATCATTTGCTTTGTATGTTATTATTGTATTATTGGCCCAGTTTTGGGCCCCTCACTACAAGAAGGACATCGAGGTGCTGGAGCGTGTCCAGATGAGGGCAACGAAGTTGGTGAAGGATCTAGAGCACGTCTTATGAGGAGCGGCTGAGGGAACTGGGGTTGTTTAGCCTGGAGAAGAGGAGGCTGAGGGGAGACCTTATTGCTCTCTACAACTACCTGAAAGAAGGTTGTAGCGAGGTTGGGGTCAGTCTCTTCTCCCTAGTAACGAGTGATAGAACGAGAGGAAACGGCCTCAAGCTGCGCCAGGGGAGGTTTAGGTTAGATATTAGGAAAAACTTCTTCACCGAGAGGGTGGTCAAGCATTGGAACAGGCTGCCCAGGGAAGTGGTTGAGTCTCCATCCCCGGAGGTATTTAAAGAACGGATAGATACGGTGCTCGAAGACATGGTATAGATGGACTTGGCAGTGATAGGTTAACGGTTGGATTCGATGATCTTAAGGGTCTTTTCCAACCTTGACGATTCTGTGATTCTATGATTATTATTATTTGGTTTTATTATTATTACTACTACTACTACTATTTCTACTATTCTATTTTATTTTACTTCAATTATTAAACTGTTCTTATCTCAACCCACAAGTTTTCTCCCTTTTACCCTTCCGATTCTCTCCCCCATCCCACCGGTGGGGGAGAGTGAGTGAGCAGCTGTGTGGTGCTTAGTTGCTGCCTGGGGTTAAACCACGACAGTGGGAGAAAAGACCTCCATGTAGGGTTACACCTCACACAGCAGTATGCATCGCGGCATGTGGTGTACAACACCGCGGGAGCTGTAGTCCTCTGGCACCGGGAGTTCAGCCTTCCGTATTGTTCTGTACTGGGCAGAGCTTCCGGTCGCCCATGTTGTTCTACGCAGCATGGCAGGAGATGAAGTCTTCTGGCACTAGAATTTCAATCAGCCACTTTGTTCTGTGCAGCGAGCCAGGAGATTGCTTCACAGCCTTCTGCTGCCTGCCTAGTCCTCTTATGACCCCTCCTGCATTTCTTATTCTGTCTCAGAGATTTCTATTTACTCACTTATTTCCTTTGGACCACACTAGTCCCCTTGGGACCCCTCCCAAGGCCACCTTTGTGCCCCAGAGCATTTGTATTGCCCTCTGTACCATCTAGAATGTTTCTGTTGAGTCCCTTTTCCCCCGATGATATCTGTACTCATCCCACATCCACTCCAGAGGTTCTCTTTGTGTCTCTGAGCCTTCTTTTACCTCTGTAGCTCCCATTAGTCTTTGTAGCTCCTTCAGGACCCCTCTTAAGGCCGCCTTTGTACCCCAGAGCACTGTTCTTCATCTGTGCCATCTAGGATGCCCATATTAAATCCCTGGCCCTCTGAAAACATCTATACTCTTCTCTAACCCCCTCTCAACTTCCTAGTTTTTTCCCCTGAGCCTTCATTTGCCATTGTAGCACCCTTGAGACCTTTTGAGTTCCCTCACATATCGTTATCAGGCTTTCCTTCTACCCCACCTGAGATCCCTGTTTTGGCCTCTAGGATCTCTTGTGTTGCACACAGAGAAGTGGTCTGGAGGCCCCCTTGTGCCCCAGTGTGTTCTGTAGCCTGTCCAGTCCTTTGAGAACTCTTCTAGTTCTCTTCAGTGAGTAGGTCAGAGAGACATCCTAGGAGCCCTGATGACCTGGAATTGTAGGTGCTACACAGGAAACCATTCCCTCAGGAAGTGGAAGTCTTTTAAGTGAAGTCTTCTTCCAAGACATATTTCTGTTGTCTTATTCAGCACTACACAATGCACTCCTGGTGTAGCTTTGGTAGCATATGTGGCCCAAGAGAAATGAAGAGCAGCACTATAGTATTTTCTTTGTTAGAAAGAAAACTACAGCCTCATGCTTCTGTTGCTAGTACTATTACTAATTTAGATCAACTGTTTTTCAGTGTAGCCTCCAATAACCCCAAATGCTTTTAAGAGCTTAAAAGAAAGGTTTGTGTTTGTCAGAGTAAAAGCAAATTTAAATTACCTACCTGTTTATATTGTTGCTGTGACATATGCAGTCAAAATGTTGTCCCAAAAAGCCGAATAACACACAGAGTCAAGATATTTGTTTATTTCATATCTGCACAGAGATGAGTGCTAGGTGGTAACTCCACAAAGCTAGCACACCTTGGTTAACAGACAGTGACATTTTATACATTCTGAGTAGCTGTTATCAGTGTTTTTACAATTCCCCTTATTCATCCTTGCTTCTATTGGTTCTCACAAACCCCTTCTCCACTTAAAGGTACAGTGTGTTTTAAATTTACAGCACATGCTCAGTGGGTAGGGGTCTTTGCTTGGGCTGGGGGCTTTATTGCTGGAGGTGTGGTTTTTACTATGTTAATTAGGATAGTTCACTCATAATTCAAGTGATTCTCCTTGGTCTTATCAGTGGTTTTACTCCCTTTGCACTTATCTTGGCATTTTCTAGTCTGGCTGATTTATGTTGCCATCTTGTTCCTTCTCCCAGGGCCATGTCTTACTAACTATCTACAGAGGTCGAATAGTATCCTTTGTTTTGTTTCTCACATGTCTCCAACAATAGTAAAAGAGCAGATATGGTCTTTCATAGTAGCAGTCTATTTCTCTTTCCTGTGCTCGGCATGCTGTAAACCCAAGGCAGAGTAAAAGACTTACTTCTGCCCAGCTGGCTGTCTTTATGCATTTTGCTGGTTTTCTCTCCCCTTTCTTACAGGATTGTGGGTGGGGTGGTAGGTGAGGCTTAGTGGTATATCAACCTCAGGTCTCACTCAGGGATCTCATTTAGCTTGTGGCTTCAAAAGGGGTTAGTGGTCTGGGTTTGTTTTTTGTCAATAGCAGTCTTTGAAGTTAGTTAAGATATTTGGAAAGCTCTGTTTTCAAGCTCAGGGAAGCAGAGGCTCCTCTGAGGTAAGACCAACAGGATAAGTCAAGGCTGAGTAGTGGGCCTTGCACACACATGCTTATAGGGTGCGGTTGTTTTTCAAGTCAATAAATGACTAAAGGGCGTTTGAGGTGGAGGATGTAACAGCTTTTTTTTTTTTTTTTTTTTTTTAACAAATCTAGATTACGTTTTCTTGAACTTCAGAGATTACTCTAGAAGGAATGTTGTTTTCTTACTGGATCTGTTGGAGGTGATGAAAGCAGGGATCGTCACCATCTTCTGTAGGACTCATAAGAACATAGTGGTGGTCAGGGCAAGCATGTTGTCTACACTTATATCTGAAATTCTTTTGCATCCTAAGGAAGGAGAGGATGTACAAAGCATGTGCTCTTTGCTCTGGTCTTTGTAGGTGCTGCATGCAGTCCTGGAGGGCAAAGCTGCATGCTGATGAGCAGTCCTAGGAGGTGAGGATGTTGGCCAGATTGGGGTCCAATTACAAAGTAGCATAAGGCAACCTAGTGATGTTTGTCCCTTTGGTTTTGTAGGTGCGGTGGAGGGCTGTCCTCAGAAGTGGCTGAGGATTTCAGGTGAGGCTGGGGAGGAGGGAGAAGTGGCATGGCTGGCGATTGCTTTTGAACACAATGGTCACTTTGTCACTAGTTTTCTAGGCACCACAGGAAATATACTAACAGCACCATCTCACTGTGGAATCGGAGCGGAGAAGGCAAGTGGAGTGACATAGTGCTTCTGAGAAGGGTGTTCTTGAGGAAGACGCCTGTGGTGGCTGACATGACAGTGACTGATAGTACTCTATTGCTGCAGCTGTTGAAGAGGAACCTGGTGACTGCAGGAACATCCTGGTTAGGGGATGTAGTCCTTATCGATAAAAGCTGCTTCCGCCCGGCGACCAAAAGTTGGTACTGCAGCTCGGAACCCGCGCATGCGCGGTGGCTTTCACGTGACCCACGCGGCCGGTTGCCGGTAACAGCAACGCGATACCGCGGTGCCTGCGGGGTGATGCCGCCGCGCTCGTTGCTGCCTCCCGGTAAGGAAACGCCGCTTCCGCCCCACGGGCGCTTGCCCAGGGGCGGCACCGGCGCCGCCGTCCGCGTTTTGCGCGCCGAGCGCCCGCCGACAGCGCGCCCGCGGGGCGGGAGCGGCGTTTCCTTACCGGGAAGCAGCAACGAGGGTCAGAAAGAATAAGAGATGAACAGGAAGGAGGACAGGGACAGTGAGATACGGAATAGAAGAAAACAGCAACAGTGAGCAAGACAAGGGGAGAGAGAGAGAGAAAGGGGAGGGAGGGAGGAGAGAGAGAGAGGAAGGCAAGGACACAGAGTGGCACGTACAGCTGCAAAGAGGAAAAGAACACCAGGGAACAGGACAGAGAAATGGAGGGGGGGGGGGAAGAGATGGATGCAGATCAGGACAAAAAGATGGAAAACCCGAGAGCTGACAGAAGGGAAGAGGAGAAGGAGGCAGACGTCCCTCAGGTGCAGAGGCCGGGCACCTCCCCAACTCACCAGAGGTCCCCCTGAGCCTCTCCTGCTCTCATTTGCTCTCCATCTCAGCATCCTTCTCCCTGTGCCTCTCTCTTTTGCAGCATCCCACTTTCTGGCTGCCTGTCCCTCACCTGTTTTCTAGATCGCTCTGTCGTTCCCCCAGTCTTTCCTTGTCCCTCTGGCCTGCTACCCATCACTGGTTTGTTCTTTCGTCGTCTCTCTGCCTTGCTGCTGTCACTCTCTTCCTCTCTCCGTCTTTAATGTTTCTTTCACCATCTCTGCTCTGCTCCCTGTCCCTTTTCTCTTTTCTCTGTCCTCCATCCTCCCCGTAACTTTGTCTGTATATCTCCATATCACTTGTTCTCCCATCGTTTCTTGCTATAACCCCCTGCCCAGCTTGCTGTCCCATTATTCCCCTCTGTTCTACTTCCTTTTTTCTCATCCTGCAGCCCACTGCTAGTTTTTCTTTCTCCCTCTCTTTGTCCTGATCTCTCTCTCTCTCTCTCTTCTCTTCAGTCCCTCTGGCTTGTTCCCTGTCTGTCTCCCTCCCTCCCTTATTGCTCTCACTTGATTTCTCTCTCGATCCGTTTGTTTGGCTCCCTGCTCGTCATTTTCTCTCTCTTTCCCTCTGTCCTGCTCCCTGACCCCTTTTTATTGACTTATCCATCTCCCTGTCCTTTTCCCTGTATTTTTCGTTCTCTGCTCCTCAGTCCTTCCTCATTTTATTTTTCCTCTTTCTGTTCCTCTGTCCTGCTCCCCATCACTATATTTTCGTTTTCTGCATCTGCTGCTCCAGTAACGACTGCCAGCTTGTCCCAGGGGAAGGGTGAGTGTACAGGCAGTGAGCCCCATAGCAGACTCACTCCGAGGACTTATACACATTAATGAATAAACACTTGCTGTCTCCTTTGTGGCTGTGTTTGTACTCCTTTGTTCTTGGTGAGTGGCTGTCAGAGAGTCCAGGGGAGCAGGTTACACGGTGGGTGTCAGGAGCCATGGCTGCAGCTGTGAGCTGGGGCTGGAGGAGCCCCAGGGGGGCCAGTGAGGCTGGTGGTGATGGCCCCTCTGTGTAGAAGGGCTGCAGCCCCAGAGGATGGTGCTGCTGGGGCATGCCTGCTGGAGAATGCTGATGAGTCGCAAGGATGTTTCCAACCCACCAGTGCAACAGGCTGACGGTCAGTTGGAGTCAGGCCCCATCAGGGCAGGTCCCAGGGATTTTCTGAGAGCTGGTGGAGAGGATGCAGGAAGAGGGGCAGGAGATGGCTGCCCCCACCCCTCTGGGTGCCCACCCCCTGGAAAAGGCACTGGGTGCCTCCCCAACTCAACAAAACTCCTCCAGCCCTGCTTGCCCCATGGAACTGCCCCCAGCTCCAGCACCTCCCCTGAAGCCTCTCCTGTAGGCATGGACTGCCCGTAAACCCTGTCCTCATGGCAGCAAGCTGGCCCTTGAATATGCTTTATTCTCCTTAAATGCAGGTGCCATTAGCATCAGTTCAGGGAAAGAGCGGCATCTCTAGCAGCTCCTGCAGAAGGAGGGGTTCCTGCCTGAGGAGAGCTACAGTCATCCCTGTGGATAATGGTTGTTTCCCTTGTTCTTTCTCTCTCCCAGAGGCAGCACTGAGGACTCGGTTGGCAATTCCTCTCCAGGGATGTTGGTGACTGCATCTGGCTCAGGTTTGTGTGGGTTGCCTTTGGCCTCGTTCTCCTAGCGGCATGGTCAAAAATGGACAGCTGGACGCTTCCTGGCTGTGGACAGGAGCTGCCACAGCTGAAGCTGGAGAGGTCAGGAAAAGGTAAAGCAGCGGAAGAATAAAATAAAGAGGAGCCAGCCGGCAGCTGCCTCCAGCTGCAGACAGGAGACAGCCTTCCTGTTGGCGTGAGGAAGGATCCCTCTTAGCGCAGTCCTCAGCAGATCCAATTGCCAATGTGCACTGCAGCATCCGTGTGCATAATGGGAAGCACAGCACAGCCAGGTAACACGTGCACGTGTGAGGCTACGTATCTGGGAAGCCTTGTATTGTAAGAGCTGTAAGACACCAGTCTAGTCTCTTAGGTAGATGACAGTCAAGCGACCGGAGCTACAGGGCCAGGGGAGAGAGAGAGAGAGATAAAGACACGTCCGAGCTGTCCAGTTCTCTAAACGGCTTGGAGAGTGGGAGCTGCAGTGAGTCCTGGACCCTTGGGGCTGTGTCATCCCTATTGTGCATCCTAGTCCTTCCCTGCCCTGCCTTCTCTTTCTCTCGCTGCTGTCCCTTTTTTTTTCACTTCCTTGCACCTCTCCCTCCCTCATTCTCCAAGTCCCCCTTTTTATCTGTTGTTCTACCCCTATATTTTCTTTCTCTCTCTGCACTTCTGTCCTGTTCCCTGTCCTTTTTTTCATCCTCTGCATCTGTCCTGCAGCCCATAACTATTTTTGTCCTTCTCCATCTATGTCTGTCTTCCTGTCCCAACTTTTTAAATTTCTCCTCGTCCGCCCTTTAGCCCTTTGCAATTCCCACCCCTCACCTCTCTGTCTTTGTGTCCCTATTTTTTAATTCCTCTATCCCTGCCCTGTATTCTAGATAGACTTTTTCTTTCTCAAATTCTCTCGTTCCAGGTCCCTGTCTTTTAACTTCTTCCCTCTCTGTCCCACAGCTGCTTTTTTTCTTTATCGTTCTCTCTCTGTCTGGCTCCATGTCCCTATTCTTTAATTCCCCTGTCTTTCTCCTTCAGCTCATCAAGGTTTTTTGGCATTTCTCAGTTTATCTCTGTCCGTCTCACTGTCCCCTTTTTAAAATCCTCCCTCTCTGCCCTGTGGCCCATCGCTATTCTTTGTTTTTCTCCATCTCTCTCAGGCTGATTCCCTGTCGCTTCCTCCTCTCTGGCCTGTAGCCCATCGCTATTTTTTTCCCCCCTGTACCTCTCCCTCTGTGGCTCCCTTTCCCTATTTTTCAGTCCCCCTTCTCTGTCCTGTAGGCGATTGTTGTTGGATTGGGTTTACGTGGCAAGGTTTTGTTAGCTGAGGCGGGGCAGGGGCTGCAGGGGTGGGTTCTGCGAGAAGACACCAGGAGTTGCCCCCATGTCAGGCACAGCCAGTTCCAGCTCCAAGATGGATCTGCCACCGGTCCAAGCTGAGCCCATCAGCAATGGTAGTTGTGCCTCTGGGATAGACATTTAAGAAGGGGTAAGAAATGCTGCGCAGATGCTGTGATAGAGAAAACGTGAGTGTGAAACAGCCCTGCAGACACTAAGGTCGGTGAAGAAGGAGGGGGAGAAGGTGCTCCAGACACTGGAGCAGAGATTCCCCTGCAGGCTGTGGTGAAGGCCATGGTGAGGCAGGTCGTCCTCCTGCAGCCCATGGAGGTCCACGGTGGAGCAGACATGCACCTGCAGCCCATGGAGGACCCCACGCCACAGCAGGTGGATGTGCCTGAAGGAAGCTGTGACCCCATGGAGAGCTTGCACTGGAGCAGGCTCCTGGCAGCACCTGTGGCGAGGAGCCCACACTGGAGCAGAAGAAGAGCATGAGGAGGAAGGAGCAGCAGAGACGATGTGTGATGAACTGAGTGCGACCCCTGCTCCCTGTCCCCCTGCATTGCTTGGGGGTGGGATGTAGGGAAGTCAGAAGTCATGAAGATGAGCCCAGGAAAAGAGAGCAGGGCGTTTTTTAGATTTGTTCTTATCTGTTATTGTCCTACTCTTGATTTTGATTGACAATAAATGGAATTAATTTCCCCAAGCTGAGTCTGTTTTTCCTGTGACAGTAATTGGTGAGTGACCTCTCTGTCCTTTTCTCTACTTACAAGCTTTTTTGTTGTATTTTGTCCCCTGTCTTGTTGAGGAGGGGGAGCGATAGAGCGGCTTGGTGGGCACCTGGCGGCCAGCTGAGGTCAACCCACCACAGTTGACTTCTATCAGGCTCCCTGTCCCAATTTTTCAATTCTTGCCTATGTTTCTTGTACCCCATTGCTTTTGAAACTTTCTTGCTACTTCTCCATCCCTATTTTTTAAAGTCTTGGATAGGTTTCTCAAACCCAGTCGCTTTTTAAATTTTCTTGCCACCTTTCCCTCTCTCTGTCTCCCTGACCTAATTTTAATTTCTTGCCAGTGTTTCTTGTACCCTGTCGCTTTTCAAGTTTTCTTCCTACTTCTCCCTCTCTGCAGCTCCATGTACCTGGTTTTTTAATTCTCGTGTATGATTCTTGTATACTGTTGCTTGTAAAATCTTCTATTTATGTCTCCCTCTATCAGTCTTCCTGTCTCTAATTCATAATTTTCCCCTCTGTCCTCTACCGTGTCACTTTTTACACTTTCTACATCTCCCTCTTTCTAGCTCCCTGTCCCTATGTGTTAGTTCTTCCCTATGTTTCTTGTACCCTGTTGCTTTTAGAAAATTTTCTTTCTATGTCTACCTCTATCCTGCTGTTTCTATTTTTTTATTTCTTGCCTGTATTTCCTTTCCTCGTCACATCAGAATTTTCCTCCATCCCTTGTCTTGTCTCTGTCTTGTTGTCCTGCTTGTCCCTTCTCCCTCTCTCTCCTGCTCCCTGTCCTTATTTATTCCTCCATCTCTCTGTCCCTGTTTATCCCCGCAGTCTCTCTTCTGCTCTCCTCTCTCTACACAGTTGTCCTGCTCCCTGTCCCTCTCTTGTTCACAGCATCCCCTTTTCTGGCTCCCTGTCCCACACGTCTTCTCTATGTCCCTCTGTCCTTCCTCCTGCTTTTCTCTTCCCTTTTCTCCCTCTGTCCTGCTGCATTTGGCCACTGAGCCTTGCAGCCAACTCACTGCCAAGATTTCTTATGTGCATTAATGAATAAACTTTTCCTGCCTCCTCTGTGCCCCTGGATGTGGTTGCAGCCCCTGGGTGCAGAGCACGTGGCTGTGGAGAGGTGCAGGGGAGGGGGTGATGTGCTGTGGGGCTTTGGCAATGGCCCCTATTCCTGATGGGCCCTCGCTGGGGCAGCCCCAGGTGTGGCCAGTGAGGCTGAGGATGGGGCTGGCCCTGCTGTGTGAAGGGGCTCTAGCTGTAAAGGAGGCTGCCTGGGCATGCCTGCTTGAGGAACGGGCTGAGGAGGGAATCCAAGGGGCTCCTGCAGGCAGGTGCCTCCAGCAAGGAATGGCCAGTCTCTGTGGCAAGGAAGGATCCCTCCAAGCCACCCCTGACACAGCAGACACCAGCACACAGCGCTCGGAGCTCGGTGGCTCGGTTGGCCATGCGTGTGAGCCACCATGTATCGAGGAAGCCTTGCAGATGAGGAGCATCGAGGTGTCCGCTGCATGCTGCTGAATGGGTGAGGGTCGGGCAGGCAGCACTGCAGAGGAGGAAGGGGCAGAGGCAGAGAGAGAAGCGTCAAGGTGGTGAAGGTCTCCTGCCAGCACCAGGAGCTGCGGTGAGTCACATGTCCTCTCCTCTGCGTCCTGGTCCATGTCTGCCACCCTTCTCCAGATGTCTGCCTGCCTCCCTTCCTCTGTCTCCCTCTCTGCCCATCCACCTACCTGTATAGCTCCCCAACACTTGTCAATCTTCTCCCAACTCTGCTCAGTACCCTGTTGCCTTTTAAACCTTTTCTGTGTCTCTCTCTGACTGGCTCCCTCTCCCTGTTTTCTAGTTTTGTTTAGTTTTTCGTATTTATTTCCCTAATTGCTATCACTTTTTAGATTTTCTACTTTTATCCCGTTTGCAGTGTTTACTTTGCTGTCTTTTAATTATTACTTCTGTTTCTTTAGTGCTCTCCCTTTCTGAGTTTTCTTTCTATATCTGTTTTAGTTCGCTGTCCCTATTTCATAATTTTTTCCTTTCTTTCCCTAATATCCATTGCTTTTTAAGTTTTCTTTCTATGCCTACTTTTTTCCCTTTTGCCATCTTTTTAAAAATATTTCTTCTCTTGCTTCTTTGCCATCACTTTTTAGTTTCCTTTTCTTTCTACTTCTGTTTTAGTTTAGTGTTGCTATTATTTAATTTTTATTTCCTTAACCCTATTTGCTTCTAAAATTTTCAGTGTACTTTTATTGTTAGCTGTCTTTTCTTTTTTAATTATTTTTTGTCTTTCCTTGGTGTCTTTGCTTTTTAAATTTTCTTTCTCCATCTCTGCTTTAGTTTGCTTTCCCTATTTTTAAATTTGTTCTCTCTATTTCTCTAATTCCTGTTGCTTTTTAGATTTTCTACTTTTATCCTCTTTGCTGTTTTTTTAAAATTATTTCTTGTCTGTCCTTATTGCCCTTGCTTTTGAAATGTTCTTTGTACATCTGTTTTAGGTCCCTTTCCCTATTTTTTTATTTTTTCCTTTTATTTCCCTAACCCTCTCGCTTTTTAAATGTTCTTCCTACACCTATTTTTATTCCCTTTGCTGTCTTTTTAAAGTTTTTTCTCTTTCCTTAGAGCCCTCACTTTTAGGATTTTTCTTTCTATGTCTCCGTTTTAGTTTGCTGTCCCTATTGTTTATTTTTCCCCTTTATTTCCCTAATTGCCGTCGCCTTTCAAGTGTTCTTTCTCTGCCTGCTTTTATTCCCTTTGCTGTTTTTTTTTTTTTATTTTATCTTTCCTTAGTGCCTTTGCTTTTGAAATAGTCTTTCTATTTCTCTGTTTCAGTTTGCCGTTGCTGTTTTAAAATTTATTTCCTTAATTCCCATTGCTTTTAAAATTTTCTGTCTACTGTTATCTAGTTTGCTGTCTTTATTTCACTGCCTTTTCTTTCCATTGTTTCTTATCTTTCCTTAGTGTCCTCTCTTTTTAAAGCTTCTTTCTACATCTGTTTTAGTTCATTGTTCTTATTTCATAATTTTTTCCTTTATTTCCCTAGTATTTGTTGCTTTTAAAATGCTTTTTTCTATGCCTACTTTTATTCCCTTTGATGTTTTTAAAATAATTTCTTGTCTTTCCTTAATGCCGTCACTTTTAAAATTTTCTTTCTACGTCTACATTTTAGTTTACTGTCCCTATTTCATAATTTTTCCTTCATTTCCCTAATCCTCTTTGCTTTTTAGATTTTCTACTTTTATTTTTATACATTTTATATATTTTTCCTTGCTGTTTTTATTTTTGTTGTCTTTTCTTTTAATAAATTCTTGTCTTTCCTTAGTGCCCCCTTTTTTGAAATTTTCTTTCTACATCACTTAGTTTGCTGTCCCTATTCTTTAGTTTTTCCTTTTATTTCCCTAATCCCCCTTGCTTATTAAATGTTCTTTCTATGCCTACTTTTATTCATGTTTACTATTCTTTGAAAATTATTTCGTCTTTCCTTAGTGCTGTTGCTTTTTAAATTTTCTTTCCATGTCTCTTTTGCTTTGCTGTCCCTGTTTTTCATTTTTCCCTTTATTTCCCTAATGCCCGTCGCTTTTTAAATGTTCTTTCTATGTGTACTTTTTTCCCTTCGATGTCTTAATTTTTATTTCTTTTCTTTCCCCAGTGCCCTCACTTTTAAAATTTTATTTCTATGTCTCTGTTTTAGTTCGCTGACAGTATTTACTCTTTTTTTCCTTATTTCTTTAAGCACCGTTGCTTTTAAAATTTTCTGTCTCATTTTCTCCCCTTTGCTGTCTTTATTGTGCTGTCTTTGTTTTAAATTTTCTTTCTCCGCCTTCAGTTTGCTGTCCCTAGTTTTTAGTTTGCCCCTTCATTTCCCTAATGCTCACGGCTTTGCAAGTTTTCTTTCTATGCCTGCTTTTATCCCATTCAACGTTTGTAGTTTTTAATTATTTCTTGTCCTTCCTTAGTGTGGCTGCTTTTTAAAATTGCTGGTTATGTCCGTGTTGTAGTTCACCATTGGTACTTTTTTAGTCCTTTCTTCTCTCAGTCCTTTGGCTTTTAAAATGTTCTACCTTTATCTTGTTTGCTGTCATTAGTTTTTAATTTTCCTTTCTTGCCTTTCCTTGGTGCCACCGCTTTTTATGTTTTCTTTTCCCTCTCTGTTTTAGTTCACCTATGCTATTTTTTAATTTCTTCCTTATTTCCTTCATCGCCGTTCCCTTTAACATTTTCTGTTCCTTTTCTCCTCTTCACTGTCTTGATTTCCCCATCTTCATGTTTTAATTATTTCTTGTCTTTCCTTGGCGCCCTCCTTCTTTGAATTTTCCTTCTCCATCCCTTTAGTTCCCTGTCCTATTCTTTAATTTTCCCATTTACTTCCCTAATCCCTGTTGCTTTTCCATTGTTCTAGGTTTACTTTTTCCCCTTGGATTTATTGATTTGTAATTAGTTCTTCTCTTGCCTTACTGCCCTTGCTTTTTAGATTCTCTTTCTACGCCTCTGGTCTTGTTCGCCATCACTGTTTATTAATTTTCGCCTTATTTCTGCAATCAATCAATTTGTTGGTCCCTCTGAGCACCCCTCTGCTACTGTCACGAAGCCTCCTGAGGTCTTAGATGTTCCCCCCAGCACGCTTTTAGTTTCGTAAGCCCCCTCTCCCAAGATCTCTGTTCCCAAAAAAGAGCATTCTTTGTCTTCTCTATGCCATCTAGGATGCCTCCTGAGACCTTCCTTCTGCTCCACAGCATTTTGGTAGCACTTCACCTCCCTTTCAATCTCTCTTATCCCTCCGAGCCTTTCACGACCCCTCTGCTACCAGTCACCCTGCCTCCCGAGACCTTTTTTGTGTACTGCAGCCCTGTTTTAGCTCTGTAGCAGACTTTGATCCTCTCTCGTTCCCTCAGAAACCTGTCCTCGGGTTTGTTTGTGCCTCAGAGCACTTTTATCATCCTGTCTGCCATCTAGGGTGCATCCTGTCTGCAATCTAGGATTCCTGTGTTCAGTCCCTGGCCACCAAAGACCATCTGTACTCTGCTCAGATGATCACCCGAGTTCCTCCTCGTCGTCCCAAGCCACTTCTTGTCCGTCAGCCACCCTCAACACCCCTCTCCTCACAGTCACGACACCTCCCGAGACCTTCCTCATTCTCTACGGCACCTCATAGCACCGTATCTCCCTTTCCATCTCTCTCATTCACTCGGAGCCACCCGTCTGTCTTTGCTACGCAGCGCTCTTTTGTCTCTCTGCCATCGAGGGTGTCTTCATTTGGTTCCTCTCTCACTTAGTCATCTGTAGTTTGCCTAGATGTTCTCCTGAGACTCCAAGGCTCTCACTGTGTCTCCAAGACTTTTTTCCTTACCCTGCCCCCTCATAATTCCTCTACTCTCTATAACAATGCCTTCTAAGTCCTTTCTTGTACTCCACAGCACTCTTGTAGCACTTTAGCTCCATTTAATTTTTTTTTTGGTGCACTTCAGAGCGCTCTTATCTTACTCTTTGCCGTTTAGGATGCTTTCATGCAGCCTCTGGCCCCCTGACATCTCTACTGTGTTGAAATCCCCCTCAGAGTTCCTCATTGTTATCTGTGAGGCTTTGCCGAGCTCTCACGAGACATCCCCTATGCCCTAGAGCCCCGTTTTAGTTCAGCAGGGCACTTTGCACACCTCTTTTCCCCTCTGAATCCTTCCTGAGTCTGCCTCTGTTACCCCAGTCAGTCTTTCTGTCCTCTCACCTGTTCGGTGCATCTCTGTTCAGTCCCTGGTCCCTGAGGACATCTGTACTTTGTTCAACTCCCTTTTGAGCTCACTGCATCCTCGAGACTTCTTTGGTCTCTCTGGCCCTTTCAGAACCTCTCTAATCCCTGTGACCGCGCTTCTTGTTCTGCCAGAACCTTTTCTAAAGCCATCTTTGTGCTCCACAGCAGTCTGTTTTGGTTTTTTTTTTGTCTTATACCAGATTTCTATTTGGTAGCTGGTACCCCAAAGATGTCTATCATCAGCTCAGATCTCCTCTTCAGTTTTTCAGAGAAGGCGATAGCCTTCGTCTATTTTTATCGACTCATCTCCCATGGTGGTTTTTGTTGCGTTTTGCAATTTATATTTGTTCTAGCTGCTTATGTGTTAATTAGGCTGCTTCATATAGCCTCTAAGACATTTTTTGTATTTCTATGGGGTTTTTGTGGTTTTTGTCTTTTAGGACTCATCTAGTTCTATTAATGGAGTCTGTTGGAGAGACCATTGAGGTGCCTCTGAATCGTTGGTGATTTATAGTAAATAACTCACTTTGCAACCAGAGACATTTTTGACAAGGGATTCTTATGGGATCTAATTCTGCTTTGTCATTCAGTCTTATCTGGAACATACTTCCAGTAGAAGTTAGGTAGCACACGTGGTCTTGCTGGAAACGAAGTGTAACCCCATATAATTCGTTTTTTTTTAGAGGAAACTAAAGAGCATAGTTTTTTTATACTATTGCTATTGTGTTTAATGAGCTATTTTCCTACATAGCTTCATATGACATCTACCTTGTTCTATCCACACCCCAGAAAAAATGCGTATAATTCCCTACCTGGTCATATTGCTGATGCAATAAATGTAGTTGTAGTAAAAGAGCAGATCTTGTAATTTCCAGTAACTGTTGTTTTCTCTGTTCAGTGCTTTGCATGTTGCAAAGCTAAGGTATAGGAGAAAACTACCTGCTGCTCCTCCGGCAGCCTTTATGCCTTCTGGTGGTTTGCCCCTCCCCTTTCCCAGGTGAATGTGAGAAGGGTGGTGGGTGGGGCCCAGGGTATATGAGCCGCAGCTTCTGCTCTGGGAGCTCATTCTGCTTTTGGGCTTCTCTGGTATTAGTGCTCTGTTCTTCCTTCAGTTGACTGCAGATTTTAGCCTGCCTCAGCTATTTGGGCAGGTGTGTTTTGATACTGAGAGAAGCAGAAGTGTTTTGAGGTAAGGGCTTTGAGACTAGTCAAGGTTCAGCAGCATATATAGTAAAAAGTACGCTTGTGTACAGCTTTTTTCTTTTTTTTTTTTTCTAGTCATCAATTTTGTATTGGGTGTTCGGGAGTAGCAAGGTTTAATAGTCTAAGTTTGGATTTTCTTTTTTTTTATTCTAAGCACATTGTATTTTTCTGGAATTCCTGGTTCTATTGAAGATAGAACCTTGTTTTCCTCACTAGTTTTGCCATGCAAGTTCTTGATACTATCTCTTAATAGGACTGATGGTGAGATGATCTAGCAGGGGTTAAGCTGGGCATCTTGTATCTATCTGTATATGGAGGTTTGGCGTTTTTCAAGAAAGCAGCAGGGGTATAAGGCAGAGTGTCTCTCAGGGTACAGAATGGTTCATCACCTTTCTCAATTGCTGACAGGGTACCATGTTGTCCCTAGAACCTTTGTGGATTGCAGCAGGCCCCTCATAGATCATAAGCATGAGGACTTCACTTATTCTGTGGGTCTGTAGCACAGCCTGGAGTCTGTGGGAAGATGAAAGGTAAGTGGTGCTCACAGAACGTGGGGCACAACTTGGAAAAACAGCACTCCCAAGGAGTGGCTGACATGGGGGGGTTTGGGGTGCAAATACAAGGCAGGAACTGTTGGGAAGGAGTGGGCTTCCTCCCCTGCCAGTTCAGGAGAACAGAAGGGGTTTCTTAAAGCTTTGGGACCAGGGGATAGTTGGGAAAAGGAGGTGGGTTCATCAGCCTTTCTCGGATGGGTTTTGCAGTTTTATTTGGTTTTTGTTGAGGTCTGTTCTGGTTTTGTCTCCCCACAGATGATGGGAGATACAACGAAGTCACGAGAGATGCAGCGTGAACTGTCCGGGCTTCCGCATCGCAACGTGCAAGGCCAAACATCGGATAAGTCTCAACTCGGAAAGCATACATTAAGGTACATAAAAATATACTCTCTGGAACTCTCAGGTCTCTGCTCCTCTGTGCCTCTCGCTTACTTCATTTCCTGACCTAATTTTTGCATCCATCCTTTTCACTGTCCATCAGGATGTCACAGAAATTGTAACTTAGAGGCATTGACTAGGCACTTATTTCCAGTGCAGGCTTAAGTCACTGTCTTCCCTTGTATTTCTTGGAGAACAGGATGTGTATTTGTGCTTTTAAAAGTCTTCAGGGAGGGGTGTGTCTTTTATCACAGTCCTGGGCACGCAAGCTTTTTCTATTTTTCTCTTTTTGACTTTTTCCTTAAGTGTCCAATGAGGATTACTCTAGTGTTGGTCATGACAATGATGTTTGTGTTTATAGTGTTTTTAGCACTGGTTTCTGTAGTTGTAAGGTGTCCATTTTAGATCTTTGAGTCACCATGTCATGCCATTGTGGTTTTTCCATTGGCAGACTGCCACTGTAATTCTCTAAGGGGCTTTGTAGGTAATCAGGCTCAAGGGTCTTGAGCTGCTTTCATGGTGGACCTCTAGTCCTTGTGGCTTCACCCATTGGGCAGTCTCAGTTGCTGCACAGTGCAATGTTCTGTTTTTGAGCTTCCTGGGTTCTCCATATTTTCTGGGTTTTGGTTAGAATTTTTTTTGCGGGATTTCTGCTGCTTATTCCTGCAGGTAAGGTCAGGTTGTCTTTTGACATCCAGGTCCCTGTGGCTCTCTTTCCTCCTTTCCTCTCTTCTTTTTGTTTTTCCTTTTGTAGTTATCCTCACCAGTGTTTTCCCATGATGGGAGTGGCAGAGACGGGAGCGGAGCTCTGGGGCATCTGGGGAGGTAGTGTCAGGATTCCTCCTGTTGTTGCAGTTATGACCTTGAGGAAGTCTGGTACGTGGGTCGATAGTGTGAGTGTATATTATGTGGGTGCACTAATCCCTTTCAGAGTGTGTCAGAGGGTAAGGATTTTGTTACGTTTGGTGTCATGTTGTTCTGATTTGTGTATTTGTTGAAGATGTGAGTTTTGTGTGGGAAGAAGCCAGCTATCTGACTGGTTTTGGGATAAGATGGGGTACATGTGTTTTTAGGTTATGTCTTATTTGCCAGGTGTTTTGAACTAATTATATCTGATTTTCCTAGGGAGTCACAAATGGGTTTGGGGCACCTCAATGGTGGGTGTTGGTGCTGCAAGGCAAAGCAGCGTCATAGCAGAGTTTTCCATTTATGGGGATGGGCTCAGCCATCTCCTGCACAGACTCCTGTTGTGTAGCGGTCAGGGATGGTAGCTTTCTTTTGATTTCTCGAAGAACAAGAGGAGGATGGAGGGCGTTGTAGGAGTGTAATCAGTTTCTCCTCCTTTGGCAGTACAGGTATCCGAGGGCCAGCCCTCATTCAAAGAAACAGCACCGGGATATCGGTGTCGACCATCAGCAGAGGAAGGAAGCTTCTTTTGGAGGCCAAGGTGATTAAGTAGAGTCCTTATTTGTTCTGTTTGACTTTAATAATGGGGGTAGGGAGGGCCTGGGGCATGCAAAACATGGTCCCAGATGGGGGAGCTGTCTATTACATGGGAGGCTGTGAGAAATATCATGGACACTGCTGGACACGCATTAGAACCCGGTGCTTGGATCTGACCTGGCAGAACCATTCCGCCATCTGAAGTAATGCATACATCTGTACCGAGATTTTAATAGCTCGCTCTGCATCACCTTTGGCTTTTCCTCATTGAGCTTGTATTTTGGCAAGAAGCATCTCATCAAGCATTTGGGTCTGAGGGGTCTCCATGAGTTTTTGGTGCCTGTCTCTCTGAGATTCTGCGACCACCAAGTCATATTCAGTATCTGTCTGCTGTCAGGTCTCCTGTAACTACTATGCAGTTTTAGCTTAACACTTTATAGTGCAGTGTTATCTAATAGTAGCATTGTGTATGCAAGCAGTTTCTGGCAGCCCAGTGTCCTGTCCTGTATATGTCAGAGCTCTCATGTGAGCATGCTGTCTACTGAGGGGTTCTCCATGCTGCAGTTCATGGAGTCATTTAGGAGTTATTTATCCATAAAGGAAGAGTCTGTCATTACACTGGCCGTGGTCATTTGCTACTGGTAGCTCTTTTGGTCTTTGGCTACATTTTGGTCTTTGCCTACATTTGAGTCATCTGGCAGTAACTAACTTTTGTGTGTCAGTCGGCGGTTTGACTTATTCTTGCAGTTTAAGTAATAGGTCTGGGCTAAGCAGGACTTGAGCAAGGCACAACAGTAAAGACAAGGAAAGGCATTGTGGGCCATAATGGAGGTTGAGGTCAATCATTTGGGGTTTGTGCTTTTGGGCTCTCTGTGTTGCCTGAGCATGTAAGTCAGCCCAAGGGATTTGCATGGTGGGCTCTCTCTTTTGGAAAGCAGTATATAACATCTGTGTGTGTCTCCGCAATCTCCCAAGGTGGGCCCGGCACTGAAGATTACGGTTCCTGAGCCATTGAAGATGGACTGACTATAGGAGCAGGCCCCTGACATGGATGCTGACCCTGGAGGCGTGGCACGGGAGGTGAGCAGAGCTGCATTAGCAGGCTGGGGGAAAGGATGAGTTGGGGATGTGGCTATTGGGGTAGGGGAAAGAAGAGGGAAGGGTGTCTACTTCTTATGGGTATTACAGTTTGTCTTGGTTTTTTTTTTTAACTCGCTGATGTTGCTGCATAAGCCTGGCAGGTCAGAGCATAAACCACGAATTGGCAAGGTTAGCAAAGTGAAGAAGTCAGAATGGGGAAGGTTCACCGTTTGCTGGGTGTTTGTCACCATCCATTTGACTTTGTATTATTGTCACTGCAGATGCACAGTAGGGAGCTGGACACTGAAGGGATGAGGCGAGCAGAGCGTTGTGAGAAGGTAGGTCGGCACGCAGTGATGAAGGGAACACGCCCCTGTTGGTGCCTATGCGGCTAGCTAACGCTCTGTTTTGAAGGTGTAAAACGACTCACAAAACTACATGTAAAGCAGAATGTCTGGCCCAAGGTCATCAGGCAAGGTGGGTGATGAACAGCAAACCATAGCAGCGGTTATTTTTGAGGTGTAGAATTGTTTGAGCAGGTGACCGCTTCCAGGCACAATGGTTGCTTTATATTTTTAGTTTTCTAGGTGCCACAGGTGATGCTGGCCACAACATCTGGTGTTAGACTAGGAGCGAGCAGAATGCCACAGTGCTTCTGAGGAGGGTGTCATTGCGGAAGAGGTCAGTGTTGACTGGTGTGATGCTGACTGGCACTCCATGTTTGCAGATGAGGAAGAGGATCTGGGTGATTGCAGCAACATCCTAGGTAGCCTATATGGTCTTTTTAAAAGATGGTTTCTGACCCCCAGCACTCTGAAAGGCAAGTTGAGGGCCGAAGCTATCTTTGTGCAGGTGGTCGGTTGGGTGGGGGAAGTGCAGGAGGGGCAGGTAGGGGTTTTAAAATCAGTGTAGTGGAGAAGGTGGTTTGAGATCGGGTACATTTGGGCAGAGAGAGGGCGTGGGGTCCTTTCTGTAAAACAGGAGCATTGGCAGGGCAGGTCCAGCCTGTGTTACCGTGTAGTCTTTGTAGTTTGTCTTCTGTGTGTCATACCATACCGTAATTGGGTCTTGATGCCTCCATTCTTTTCTGTGTCCGGCAGGCAAGTTGCAAGCCTTGGCTTGTCCGCATAATGCTAACTGAGTGCTTCCTTTCTTGAATTATAAGTTTATCATGTGGATCTGTCTTGTGTATTTTGCACATCAGAAGCTTATGGATGGTAATTTATTGCGGTGGCAATTTAAGGCAGCGTCAGCATTGCTGCTCAAGAGCGGTCTGTTTTCCCAGAGTCATTTTCTGGGACTCGTTCCCTGTGTCTTAACATTCTTAGGTCTTTAAGCCTGGCTTCTTACACATCCATTGTCCCGTTTACGGACATATCTTTCTATATATCTTTTTTATCACTGGCGATGGCATTTGACTGTTGTGGGGCTGCCATAGGTTCTTCCTCACGGCCCCATCGATCTTCTCACCTGATGGCATCTCCAGGCCAGGACTCATTCCTCTTGCTGAGAGTTTTCTCAGATCTCTGGGTCATGTCATCTGTAGTGTTTGTGTGCAGTGTTGGTCTGTGTGTGTATGTGTCTGGGTTGGAGCTGCTCTGCCTGGGGGCATAGCGATGGTAGAGTCAGGGGAAGATTAGCACTAAGTGTATGGTTAATGTTAATATGCCTAGACTGTTTGGGCGAAGGCTGTACAGCCTATTTCTGAGCAAGCAGCCATCGGCAGCAGGCGAAGACAGTAACTTCTGTAGTGTTTGGCGGGTGCTGAGGGGATGACCGGAGTTACCTGGAAGACTCAGCTGGAGTGCTGCTAATTGAGCAAATTGAATCTGAAAGGTGTTAAGGCTTGTATATGTAGGGCTTAATATGTGAGTTACATACTACTTTTAATGGCAGGCTGTAGTTAGGCTCTAGATGGTATTCCTAAATGGGAACAAGACCACTGGAATTGTTAAGCTATTGCTTGGCATCCAGGTGACTTCTTTGATATTAATGTTTTTGCAGATGCAGAAGGACCAGCTGTGCAGGGTGACGGAGAGTTAAGGTGGGTCGGTGTGTGGTGTTACAGAGAAGATGTGACTGGTGGGTATACGACTAGGTTACAGTTTGTGTGTTTGGCTTTATTTTGAAGGTGTGAAGCCATGTGGGATACGGGCACCGGCGCTGACTCGGGCATGGTGAGCAATCACTAGTGGGCTGATGTAGCAGTTAGTTTTCAGGTGTCATTGCGGTGAAGCTTTAAGCATCGCCTCTTGTTTGGGTTTTACAGGTGGTATCCACACCTCAGTGTGGCAACCCAGAAACAGCGGAGGCAGTGCTGGAAACCAGCCAAGGTAAAGGAGCGGGAGATGGGAATTGGTGTGGGCAGGCTCTTGTTTTGGGTAGTATCTTGGCATGTGTTATTTGCTTTGACTGTTGCAGATGATGCACGTAGCATCAGAGGAGCGAAGCAGCAATTTGCTGAGAGGTCCAAGAAGGTGAGGTGGTTGTAGGCCTGTTGGTGCCCAAGAGTGAAGTATCCTGTGGCAACTCAGTGAAGCTTTTCTCTTTGGTTTTGCAGGTTCTGTGCGGGCCGTCTCTGGAATCAGATGAGCATTGGAGGCAAGGTGGGAAGTAGAGAGGAGGAGCGTGGGACTGGTGACTTTTCACGAGCGCAAAGGTCATTTTGTGTCTCTTAGCATCTTAGGTGCCACAAGAAATGACAGCTGCGGCCTCCAACTCTGGAATCGGTGTGGAGGAGGTGAGCGGAATGCCACGGTGCTTCTGAGGGTGAAGGTGGTGCAGAAGAGGTCGGTGTCCACAGTCACAATGCTTACTGCTGGTGCTGTGGGGTTTTGTTTTGCAGATGAGGAAGAGGAACCTGGGGACCACAGGAAAACATCAGCTAGCCAATGTGTGTGTTGTCAAGGATGGGTGAAGACCCCAGCCCTCTGAAAGATAAGTTCAGGGGCTGGCACTGGGAAGGGGGTGAGGAGACAAGGTTGGCAATTGCAGGAAGGGGTTTTGAAAGGTAGGGCAGGGGAGAGGGCTGTCTGGGAATGGTCCCCTCTGGTCAGGTAAAGGGAGCAGGTTACTCTTCAGCATGATGCCAGCATGTGCTGGGCAGGGCAGTTCCAGGCTGTGTCTGTTGTTGTGCAGTTTGTGTGGTCTGTTTTCTGTGTATTAGGCCTTCCTTGGCTCTTGATGTCATCTTTGCACCCAAAGCGGGTGGCATGCGCCTCGGGCGCCATCTCTACCATCTTGAATGCTTGTGCTTGTCGGCCTAGTGCCGATCAGGTGCTTTTCTGGCGTTACAAGCGTATGGTGTGGATCGGTCTGGTGTCTAGGAGGTTTCTGGGCAGTCCTTTTTTGCGGCATCATTCTCGGCTCTGTCAGCAGCTCTGCTCTCTTGGCGTCCATTTTTGCGGACTGGGCTTTCTTGCCTGTGTCCTTAGGTTCTTAGGTCTTGAAGCTGGACTTCTTGTGCCTAGGTCCTCTCAGTTTTGAGAGTAACTTCTTGTTGAGGGGCTGTGACATTCCAGTCTTTGGGGCTGCCATAGAGCCTTGTCACATTGCCGGCATGGTCCCACAGGTCGTCTTCCTCCATGGCATCTTCTGTCTGGGTGTTGTGATTGCCGAGAGTTCTCTCTCGTCTTTGAGGCACGTTGTGTGGAGGGTAGGTCTGTGTGTGTGTGGCCTGGAGCCACCCTGCCTGGGGGGTGTAGAGTCAGGGGGTAGGTGGAATAGTGATAACAGTCTAAGGTTTAGTGTGTTGGTATGCCTAGACTGTTGAGGGAAAGGTGGTACAGTCATCTTGGAGTGAGTAGCTATTGGCAGTGAGCGAGGACAGCAATTACTGTGGTGTTAGGCAGGTGCCGAGGGGATGTCTGTAGCAGTCTCAGGGAGGCAGCTAGAGTACAAGCTTGCTCATTCCACTTGAGTGAAATGAATCTCAAAGATGTTAAGGCTTGTATGTGTAGGCCTTAATATTTGAGTTATATATTTCTTTCCGTAGTAGACTGTGGTTGGCCTGTTGATGGTATTGCTAAATAAGCACAAGACCTCTGGAACTGTTAAGGTGTTGCTCGGCATCCAGGTGACTTGTTTGGTATTATTTGATTTGCAGATGCAGAAGGATGAGCTGTCCAGTGTGACAAAGGAGAGGCGAGATCAGCACTGTAAGAAGGTGGGTCAGTGTGTGGTGTTAGAGGGCAGATGTGACTGGTAGCTATTCTACTACAATATGGTTTCTATCTTTTTCTTTTTATCATGAAGGTTCTGAGCGTGGAGCCATGTGGGATATGGGCCCTGGAGCTGACTCGCGTAAGGTAAGCAGGGATTGGTGGGCTGAAGGAGCGGTTATTTTTCAGGTGTTGTGTGTGGCCGGTCCGGTTCTAAGCAGCCCCTGTTGTTTGGGTCTTGCAGGTGGTGCATCAGCCTCAAAGTGTCAATCCAAACTGATGGAGGCGGGGTGGGTGAGCTGTCAAGGTAAAGGAGGGAGAGATGAGGATCGGTGTGGGCAGGCTGTGGGTTGGGGCACATGCCTCTTGTGTTTTTGCAGGTGCTGCACCTAGGCTCGGAGGGGCGATGCCGCAAGCCGACAAGCGGTCCCAGAACATGAGGTGGTGGTGGGCTGGGTTCGTGTCCAATAGCCAAGTATTGTATGGCCATGGAGTTGTAGTGTTTCTCTCTGGTTTTGCAGGTTCTGTGGGGGCTGTCCTTGGAACTGGAGGAGCCTTTGAGGTGAGCTGGGTAGTAGGGAGTGTGGGGCCGGTGATATCTGGCAAGCACAAAGATTATTTTCTGTCTCTCGGTATCCTAGGTGCAGGAAGCGATGACTGTTGTGGTGTCTGACTCCAGAATCCGCACAGAGCGGGTGAGGTGCACGCCATGGCCTGTCTGAGGTGGTGAATGTTGTGCAAAAGGTCTGTGTTGACTGATGTGATGCTGACTGGCAGCATTGGTTTGGTGAAGAGGAACCTGGTGACCGCAGGATGAATCCGGTGGGCCGAGGGTGGCTTTCAGGCTGTGTCTGTTGTTGCATAGTTTGTGTGGTGTGTCTTCTGTGTCTTAGGCATTCCTTGGCTCGCGATGCCCTCTTTGCGCCCAAGGAGGGTGGCATGTGCCTCGGTAGTCCCTCCTAGTGTCTTGAATGCCTGCGCTCGTCAGCGTAGCGTCGATCAGGTGCTTTTCTGGCGTTACCACTGTGCGGCGTGGATTGGTCTGGCATGTCAGAGGCTTCTGGGAGGTCCTATTTTGTGGCGTCATTCTGGCTGCATGAGCAGCTCTGCTCTCTTGCAGTCCGTTTTTGCGTACTGGGCTTTCTTGCCTGCATCCTTACATTCTTAGGTCTTGAAGCCGGGCTTGTTATGGCTATGTCCTCTCAGTTTGGAGAGTAACAACTTCTTGTCGAGGGCTGTGACTTTCAGTTCTTATTCTGGGGCTGCCATAGAGCCTTGTCACATCAGTTTCACCGTCCCACAGGTTGTCTTCCTCCACAGTGTTTTCTGTCTGTGTGTTGTTCTTGCCGAGAGAGTTCTCTCATCTCTGAGGCGTGTGGTTTGTAGCGTTGTGTGGAGGGTAGGTCTGTGTGTTTTGACTGGAGCTGCCCTGCCTGGGGGTGTAGAGTCAGGGGGTAGGTGGAATAGCGCTAAGAGTCTGTGGTTAATGCGTTGCTATGCCTAGGCTGTTGAGGCAAAGGTTGTTCAGCCATGTTGGATGGAGTACCTGATTGATTTAGAGGGAAGATGTGACTGGTGGCTCTTTGACTACTTTATGGTGTTTCTAACATTGTTTTTTTTTTTTTTAACTTGAAGGTTCTGACCAAGGAGGAACATGGGATACAGGTCCCAAAGCTGACTCAGGTAAGGTGAGTTGGGACTGGTGGCCTGAAGGAGTGGTTATTTTTCAGGTGTTGCATGTGGCTGGTCCAGTTCTAAGCAGCCCCTGTCGTTTGGGTCATACAGGTGGTGCGTCAGCCTCAAACTGCCAACCCAAAGTGACAGAGGTGGGGGAGGCAAGCTACTCAAGGTAAAGGAGGGGGAGTGGGGATAGGTGTGGGCAGGCTGTGGTTCTGGGCAATAGCTCAGCATGTACCTTTTTGCTTGGGTTCTTGCAGGTGCTATTTAGAGGGGTGATATTGCTCACAGATGAGTGGTCCTGGCAGGTGAGGCAGTGGTGAGGTGGGCTGGTGTCTAATAGCCAATAATTGTATGGCAACTGAGTTGCAGTGTTTCTCTTTGGTTTTGCAGGTTGTGTGTGGGCTGCCTTTGGAAGCGGAGGAGCATTTGAGCTGAGCTGGGTGGTAGGTAGCGAGGGGATGGTGACTTCTTGGAAGTGCAAAGGTACTTGTGTGTGTTGTGGTATCCTAGATGCTGGAAGTGACGACAGCCACGGCATCCGACTGGGGAGTCAGCGCAAAGCAGGTGAGTGGCACACTGCAGCCTGTCTGAGGTGGCGGATGTTGTGCCAAACGTCCCTGTTCACCGATGTGATGCTGACTGACAGCATTGGTGGTGTTTTGCAGATGGTGGAGTGGAACCTTGTGACCGCAGGATGAATCCAGCGGGCTGAGTGTGGTTTTCTTTGTCCAGGATGGATTTGGACTCATGGCTGTCTGCAAGCTAAGTTGAGGTTCCAGTGCCGGACAGGGGTTGGGGGAGGGAGGGTGCGAAGTTGGCCATTGCAGGAAGGGGTATTTAAACGTAGCGTAGGGGAGAGGGCTGTCTGGGAACAGTGCCCTCTGGGCAGGTAAAGGGAGCAGGTTAGTCTTCATCAGGATGCCAGGGTGTGCCGGGCAGGGCAGTTCCAGGCTGCGTCTGTTGTTGGGTAGTTTGTGTGGTCTGTCTTCTGCGTCTAAGGACTTTGTTGGGTCTCGATGTTGTCTTTGCACCCAAGGAGGGTAGCATGTCCCTTTAGGTTTTGTGACTCGGGCGTCATCCCTAGCATCTCGAATGCCTGTACGCATCGACACAGTGCCAATCAGGCACTTCTTTCTGGCGTTGCAAGCGTGCGGCGGTGGATCGGTCTGGCGTCTCGGAGGTTTCCGGGCGGTCCTCTTTTGCGTCGTCATTCCCGGCTGCGTGAGCAGCTCTGCTCTCTTGCCGTCCACTTCTGCGGACTGGGCTTTTTTTGCCTGCATCCTTATCTTCTCAGGTCTTGAAGCCGGGCTTGTTGAGCCTAGGTCCTCTCGGTTTTGAGAGTAACTTCTTGTGAGGGGCTGTGATGTTCCACTGTCTCTCTGGGGCTGCCGTAGAGCCTCGTCACATCGCTGTCACGGTCCCGCAGGTGTTCTTGCCGGACGGCATCTGCCGTCCGGGTGTCGTTCTTCTTGCCGAGAGTTCTCTCTCTCGTCTTTGAGGCATGTTGGTTGTAGTGTGCTGTGGAGCGTCTCTCTCTGTGTGTGTGTGTGTGTGTGTGTGCGCGCGCGCGGCCTGGAGCTGCCCTGCCTGGGGGCGTGTAGAGTCGGGGGTTAGGTGGAATAGCGATAAGAGTCTGTGGTTGCTGTGTTGCTATGCCTAGACTGCTGAGGCAAAGGTTGCATGATCATTTTAGACGGAGTAGCTGAGGGATGAGAGGGAAGATGTAGTCAAAGAGCCACCAGTTACATTACGGTGTTTCTGACACTTCTTTTCTCTTTTAATGTGAAGGTTCCAAGCGAGGAGCACCGTGGGCTATGGGCCCCGGAGCTGGCTCGGGCAAGGTGAGCGGGGACTGGTGGGTTGAAGGAGTGGTTATTGTTCAGGTGTTGTGTGCGACTGGTCCAGTTCTAAGCAGCCCCTGTCGTTTGGGTCTTACAGGTGGTGCGTCAGCCTCAAAGGGGCAACCCAAATTGACGGAGGCGGGGCAGGCAAGCTGTTCAAGGTGAAGGAGGGGGAGAAGGGGATCGGTGTGGGCAGACTGAGTGTGCCTTTTAGCTTGTGTTTTTGCAGGTGCTGTTTGGAGGGGCAACGCTGCCCGCTGACGAGCGGTCCCGGAAGGTGAGGCGCTGGTGGGCTGGGTTGGCGTCTAAGAGCCAAGTACTGTACGGCTACCGAGTTGCAGTGTTTCTCTTTTTGGTTTTGCAGGTTCTGTGGGGGCTGCCCTTGGAAGTGGAGGAGCGTTTGAGGTGAGCGGGGTAGTAGGGAGCGTGGGGCTGGTGATTTCTTGCAAGCGCACAGGCAACTTTCTGTATGTTGGTATCCTAGGTGCCGGAAGCGAGGACGGCCGTGGCGTCTGACTCTGGAACTGGCGATGAGCAGGCGAGCAGCATGCCACGGCCTATCTGAGGTGGCGGATGTTGTGCGGAAGGTGGTTGACCAATGTGATGCTGACTGACGGCATGGCTTGGCTTTGTTTTGCAGATGGGGAAGAGGAGCCGGGCGACAGCCGGATGAATCCAGCGAGCTGAGTGTGGCTTTTTGTGTTGGGGATGGATTTGGACTCGCAGCCATGCGCAAGCTAAGTTGAGGCTGCGATGCTGAAGAGGGGTTGGGGGAGGGAGGGTGCAAGGTTGGCCATTGCAGGAAGGGGTATTTAAACGTAGCGTAGGGGAGAGGGCTGTCTGGGAACAGTGCCCTCTGGGCAGGTAAAGGGAGCAGGTTAGTCTTCATCAGGATGCCAGGGTGTGCCGGGCAGGGCAGTTCCAGGCTGCGTCTGTTGTTGGGTAGTTTGTGTGGTCTGTCTTCTGCGTCTAAGGACTTTGTTGGGTCTCGATGTTGTCTTTGCACCCAAGGAGGGTAGCATGTCCCTTTAGGTTTTGTGACTCGGGCGTCATCCCTAGCATCTCGAATGCCTGTACGCATCGACACAGTGCCAATCAGGCACTTCTTTCTGGCGTTGCAAGCGTGCGGCGGTGGATCGGTCTGGCGTCTCGGAGGTTTCCGGGCGGTCCTCTTTTGCGTCGTCATTCCCGGCTGCGTGAGCAGCTCTGCTCTCTTGCCGTCCACTTCTGCGGACTGGGCTTTTTTTGCCTGCATCCTTATCTTCTCAGGTCTTGAAGCCGGGCTTGTTGAGCCTAGGTCCTCTCGGTTTTGAGAGTAACTTCTTGTGAGGGGCTGTGATGTTCCACTGTCTCTCTGGGGCTGCCGTAGAGCCTCGTCACATCGCTGTCACGGTCCCGCAGGTGTTCTTGCCGGACGGCATCTGCCGTCCGGGTGTCGTTCTTCTTGCCGAGAGTTCTCTCTCTCGTCTTTGAGGCATGTTGGTTGTAGTGTGCTGTGGAGCGTCTCTCTCTCTGTGTGTGTGTGTGTGTGTGTGTGTGTGTGCGCGCGCGGCCTGGAGCTGCCCTGCCTGGGGGCGTGTAGAGTCGGGGGTTAGGTGGAATAGCGATAAGAGTCTGTGGTTGCTGTGTTGCTATGCCTAGACTGCTGAGGCAAAGGTTGCATGATCATTTTAGACGGAGTAGCTGAGGGATGAGAGGGAAGATGTAGTCAAAGAGCCACCAGTTACATTACGGTGTTTCTGACACTTCTTTTCTCTTTTAATGTGAAGGTTCCAAGCGAGGAGCACCGTGGGCTATGGGCCCCGGAGCTGGCTCGGGCAAGGTGAGCGGGGACTGGTGGGTTGAAGGAGTGGTTATTGTTCAGGTGTTGTGTGCGACTGGTCCAGTTCTAAGCAGCCCCTGTCGTTTGGGTCTTACAGGTGGTGCGTCAGCCTCAAAGGGGCAACCCAAATTGACGGAGGCGGGGCAGGCAAGCTGTTCAAGGTGAAGGAGGGGGAGAAGGGGATCGGTGTGGGCAGACTGAGTGTGCCTTTTAGCTTGTGTTTTTGCAGGTGCTGTTTGGAGGGGCAACGCTGCCCGCTGACGAGCGGTCCCGGAAGGTGAGGCGCTGGTGGGCTGGGTTGGCGTCTAAGAGCCAAGTACTGTACGGCTACCGAGTTGCAGTGTTTCTCTTTTTGGTTTTGCAGGTTCTGTGGGGGCTGCCCTTGGAAGTGGAGGAGCGTTTGAGGTGAGCGGGGTAGTAGGGAGCGTGGGGCTGGTGATTTCTTGCAAGCGCACAGGCAACTTTCTGTATGTTGGTATCCTAGGTGCCGGAAGCGAGGACGGCCGTGGCGTCTGACTCTGGAACTGGCGATGAGCAGGCGAGCAGCATGCCACGGCCTATCTGAGGTGGCGGATGTTGTGCGGAAGGTGGTTGACCAATGTGATGCTGACTGACGGCATGGCTTGGCTTTGTTTTGCAGATGGGGAAGAGGAGCCGGGCGACAGCCGGATGAATCCAGCGAGCTGAGTGTGGCTTTTTGTGTTGGGGATGGATTTGGACTCGCAGCCATGCGCAAGCTAAGTTGAGGCTGCGATGCTGAAGAGGGGTTGGGGGAGGGAGGGTGCAAGGTTGGCCATTGCAGGAAGGGGTATTTAAACGTAGCGTAGGGGAGAGGGCTGTCTGGGAACAGTGCCCTCTGGGCAGGTAAAGGGAGCAGGTTAGTCTTCATCAGGATGCCAGGGTGTGCCGGGCAGGGCAGTTCCAGGCTGCGTCTGTTGTTGGGTAGTTTGTGTGGTCTGTCTTCTGCGTCTAAGGACTTTGTTGGGTCTCGATGTTGTCTTTGCACCCAAGGAGGGTAGCATGTCCCTTTAGGTTTTGTGACTCGGGCGTCATCCCTAGCATCTCGAATGCCTGTACGCATCGACACAGTGCCAATCAGGCACTTCTTTCTGGCGTTGCAAGCGTGCGGCGGTGGATCGGTCTGGCGTCTCGGAGGTTTCCGGGCGGTCCTCTTTTGCGTCGTCATTCCCGGCTGCGTGAGCAGCTCTGCTCTCTTGCCGTCCACTTCTGCGGACTGGGCTTTTTTTGCCTGCATCCTTATCTTCTCAGGTCTTGAAGCCGGGCTTGTTGAGCCTAGGTCCACTCGGTTTTGAGAGTAACTTCTTGTGAGGGGCTGTGATGTTCCACTGTCTCTCTGGGGCTGCCGTAGAGCCTCGTCACATCGCTGTCACGGTCCCGCAGGTGTTCTTGCCGGACGGCATCTGCCGTCCGGGTGTCGTTCTTCTTGCCGAGAGTTCTCTCTCTCGTCTTTGAGGCATGTTGGTTGTAGTGTGCTGTGGAGCGTCTCTCTCTCTGTGTGTGTGTGTGTGTGTGTGTGTGTGTGTGCGCGCGGCCTGGAGCTGCCCTGCCTGGGGGCGTGTAGAGTCGGGGGTTAGGTGGAATAGCGATAAGAGTCTGTGGTTGCTGTGTTGCTATGCCTAGACTGCTGAGGCAAAGGTTGCATGATCATTTTAGACGGAGTAGCTGAGGGATGAGAGGGAAGATGTAGTCAAAGAGCCACCAGTTACATTACGGTGTTTCTGACACTTCTTTTCTCTTTTAATGTGAAGGTTCCAAGCGAGGAGCACCGTGGGCTATGGGCCCCGGAGCTGGCTCGGGCAAGGTGAGCGGGGACTGGTGGGTTGAAGGAGTGGTTATTGTTCAGGTGTTGTGTGCGACTGGTCCAGTTCTAAGCAGCCCCTGTCGTTTGGGTCTTACAGGTGGTGCGTCAGCCTCAAAGGGGCAACCCAAATTGACGGAGGCGGGGCAGGCAAGCTGTTCAAGGTGAAGGAGGGGGAGAAGGGGATCGGTGTGGGCAGACTGAGTGTGCCTTTTAGCTTGTGTTTTTGCAGGTGCTGTTTGGAGGGGCAACGCTGCCCGCTGACGAGCGGTCCCGGAAGGTGAGGCGCTGGTGGGCTGGGTTGGCGTCTAAGAGCCAAGTACTGTACGGCTACCGAGTTGCAGTGTTTCTCTTTTTGGTTTTGCAGGTTCTGTGGGGGCTGCCCTTGGAAGTGGAGGAGCGTTTGAGGTGAGCGGGGTAGTAGGGAGCGTGGGGCTGGTGATTTCTTGCAAGCGCACAGGCAACTTTCTGTATGTTGGTATCCTAGGTGCCGGAAGCGAGGACGGCCGTGGCGTCTGACTCTGGAACTGGCGATGAGCAGGCGAGCAGCATGCCACGGCCTATCTGAGGTGGCGGATGTTGTGCGGAAGGTGGTTGACCAATGTGATGCTGACTGACGGCATGGCTTGGCTTTGTTTTGCAGATGGGGAAGAGGAGCCGGGCGACAGCCGGATGAATCCAGCGAGCTGAGTGTGGCTTTTTGTGTTGGGGATGGATTTGGACTCGCAGCCATGCGCAAGCTAAGTTGAGGCTGCGATGCTGAAGAGGGGTTGGGGGAGGGAGGGTGCAAGGTTGGCCATTGCAGGAAGGGGTATTTAAACGTAGCGTAGGGGAGAGGGCTGTCTGGGAACAGTGCCCTCTGGGCAGGTAAAGGGAGCAGGTTAGTCTTCATCAGGATGCCAGGGTGTGCCGGGCAGGGCAGTTCCAGGCTGCGTCTGTTGTTGGGTAGTTTGTGTGGTCTGTCTTCTGCGTCTAAGGACTTTGTTGGGTCTCGATGTTGTCTTTGCACCCAAGGAGGGTAGCATGTCCCTTTAGGTTTTGTGACTCGGGCGTCATCCCTAGCATCTCGAATGCCTGTACGCATCGACACAGTGCCAATCAGGCACTTCTTTCTGGCGTTGCAAGCGTGCGGCGGTGGATCGGTCTGGCGTCTCGGAGGTTTCCGGGCGGTCCTCTTTTGCGTCGTCATTCCCGGCTGCGTGAGCAGCTCTGCTCTCTTGCCGTCCACTTCTGCGGACTGGGCTTTTTTTGCCTGCATCCTTATCTTCTCAGGTCTTGAAGCCGGGCTTGTTGAGCCTAGGTCCACTCGGTTTTGAGAGTAACTTCTTGTGAGGGGCTGTGATGTTCCACTGTCTCTCTGGGGCTGCCGTAGAGCCTCGTCACATCGCTGTCACGGTCCCGCAGGTGTTCTTGCCGGACGGCATCTGCCGTCCGGGTGTCGTTCTTCTTGCCGAGAGTTCTCTCTCTCGTCTTTGAGGCATGTTGGTTGTAGTGTGCTGTGGAGCGTCTCTCTCTGTGTGTGTGTGTGTGTGTGTGTGTGTGTGTGTGTGTGTGTGTGTGCGCGCGGCCTGGAGCTGCCCTGCCTGGGGGCGTGTAGAGTCGGGGGTTAGGTGGAATAGCGATAAGAGTCTGTGGTTGCTGTGTTGCTATGCCTAGACTGCTGAGGCAAAGGTTGCATGATCATTTTAGACGGAGTAGCTGAGGGATGAGAGGGAAGATGTAGTCAAAGAGCCACCAGTTACATTACGGTGTTTCTGACACTTCTTTTCTCTTTTAATGTGAAGGTTCCAAGCGAGGAGCACCGTGGGCTATGGGCCCCGGAGCTGGCTCGGGCAAGGTGAGCGGGGACTGGTGGGTTGAAGGAGTGGTTATTGTTCAGGTGTTGTGTGCGACTGGTCCAGTTCTAAGCAGCCCCTGTCGTTTGGGTCTTACAGGTGGTGCGTCAGCCTCAAAGGGGCAACCCAAATTGACGGAGGCGGGGCAGGCAAGCTGTTCAAGGTGAAGGAGGGGGAGAAGGGGATCGGTGTGGGCAGACTGAGTGTGCCTTTTAGCTTGTGTTTTTGCAGGTGCTGTTTGGAGGGGCAACGCTGCCCGCTGACGAGCGGTCCCGGAAGGTGAGGCGCTGGTGGGCTGGGTTGGCGTCTAAGAGCCAAGTACTGTACGGCTACCGAGTTGCAGTGTTTCTCTTTTTGGTTTTGCAGGTTCTGTGGGGGCTGCCCTTGGAAGTGGAGGAGCGTTTGAGGTGAGCGGGGTAGTAGGGAGCGTGGGGCTGGTGATTTCTTGCAAGCGCACAGGCAACTTTCTGTATGTTGGTATCCTAGGTGCCGGAAGCGAGGACGGCCGTGGCGTCTGACTCTGGAACTGGCGATGAGCAGGCGAGCAGCATGCCACGGCCTATCTGAGGTGGCGGATGTTGTGCGGAAGGTGGTTGACCAATGTGATGCTGACTGACGGCATGGCTTGGCTTTGTTTTGCAGATGGGGAAGAGGAGCCGGGCGACAGCCGGATGAATCCAGCGAGCTGAGTGTGGCTTTTTGTGTTGGGGATGGATTTGGACTCGCAGCCATGCGCAAGCTAAGTTGAGGCTGCGATGCTGAAGAGGGGTTGGGGGAGGGAGGGTGCAAGGTTGGCCATTGCAGGAAGGGGTATTTAAACGTAGCGTAGGGGAGAGGGCTGTCTGGGAACAGTGCCCTCTGGGCAGGTAAAGGGAGCAGGTTAGTCTTCATCAGGATGCCAGGGTGTGCCGGGCAGGGCAGTTCCAGGCTGCGTCTGTTGTTGGGTAGTTTGTGTGGTCTGTCTTCTGCGTCTAAGGACTTTGTTGGGTCTCGATGTTGTCTTTGCACCCAAGGAGGGTAGCATGTCCCTTTAGGTTTTGTGACTCGGGCGTCATCCCTAGCATCTCGAATGCCTGTACGCATCGACACAGTGCCAATCAGGCACTTCTTTCTGGCGTTGCAAGCGTGCGGCGGTGGATCGGTCTGGCGTCTCGGAGGTTTCCGGGCGGTCCTCTTTTGCGTCGTCATTCCCGGCTGCGTGAGCAGCTCTGCTCTCTTGCCGTCCACTTCTGCGGACTGGGCTTTTTTTGCCTGCATCCTTATCTTCTCAGGTCTTGAAGCCGGGCTTGTTGAGCCTAGGTCCACTCGGTTTTGAGAGTAACTTCTTGTGAGGGGCTGTGATGTTCCACTGTCTCTCTGGGGCTGCCGTAGAGCCTCGTCACATCGCTGTCACGGTCCCGCAGGTGTTCTTGCCGGACGGCATCTGCCGTCCGGGTGTCGTTCTTCTTGCCGAGAGTTCTCTCTCTCGTCTTTGAGGCATGTTGGTTGTAGTGTGCTGTGGAGCGTCTCTCTCTCTCTCTCTGTGTGTGTGTGTGTGTGTGTGTGTGTGTGTGTGTGCGCGCGGCCTGGAGCTGCCCTGCCTGGGGGCGTGTAGAGTCGGGGGTTAGGTGGAATAGCGATAAGAGTCTGTGGTTGCTGTGTTGCTATGTCTAGACTGTAGAGGTAAACATTGTACAGTCATCTTGGACTGACAACCTGTCAGGAGGTTGTGCTCATTTAATAATGTGTTGTGGAGATGAGCAGAGCCATGAGGGAGGTGCTTTTGAGGGGTATCTGGGGTTTGGTCAGCATCCAGGTCACTTGCTTTATCTGTTTTAATTAGGGTGGCCTGTTTTGCGTGGAGGTTATCTGGGCTGGTTGTGGTTTGTGTTTGTGGTTTTTTTTTGTTGTTGTTGTTTTTTTTTGGATAGCTGGTAGGTATTGTCTAATGTGTTCTAGAGTCCCTTTCATTGTGTTTTGCAGGTGCCCCAGTGCTAGTTGGATCCCTGGTGAAAAGCCTCGGGCAAGTGTCACCAGAGGGTACCAATCCAAGCGATGAAGGATGAGGATTGGAGCATGTAGCGAAGCGTCTTCCTTGGCTTGTTGAAAAGGAAGCCGAAACTTGGGAACGGTATGGATCCGTGATGTTGTTTAGAGGCGCATGGCGACGCTGTTCCAGGGACGGCTCTAGAAGCTGGGTGAAGAGCCATAGCGGCAGGCAGGTGGTGTAACAGTTGTGTTTTGAGTGAGCAGGTCTTAAAGGAGCGTTTAGTTTCTGAATGTGCCTAACCTTGTATGTGTGAGGTATTTTATTGCAGCTTGTAGATAATGTTGAGAGTAATTTTTCTACGCAAATAAAATTAGAATAAAAAAACCCCAGCCGGGGGATTTTTTTTTTTCTCCCTCGGCTGGGTTTTTTTTTCCCCGGTCCCGGTCGCTCTGCGAGGCGATGTTCATCGCCAATGTTTGGGCGGAGGTCAGGCTTGGGCCGGGGTTTTCGCAGGCAGAGAGATTTTTCGAGGCCCCCGGGAACGCCGTTCCCGGGGAACACGGCAGACATGGGGCGACGGTGCATTGTGGCGTGTGGGTGGCAGAATGGATTGGGTGAGACTGTGGTGTGGTTTGTGTGGTAGTTGAATGACCAGTGTGTTTTGAATGCATCTAACCTTTCATGATTGTGTGGTGGTTGAAGGAGTGTTTAGTTTCTGAATGTGCCTAACCTTGTATGTGTGAGGTATTTTATTGCAGCTTGTAGATAATGTTGAGAGTAATTTTTCTACGCAAATAAAATTAGAATAAAAAAACCCCAGCCGGGGGATTTTTTTTTTTTCTCCCTCGGCTGGGTTTTTTTTTCCCCGGTCCCGGTCGCTCTGCAAGGCGATGTTCATCGCCAATGTTTGGGCGGAGGTCAGGCTTGGGCCGGGGTTTTCGCAGGCAGGGTGATTTTTCGAGGCCCCCGGGAACGCCGTTCCCGGGGAACATGGCAGACATGGGGCGACGGTGCGTTGTGGCGTGTGGGTGGCAGAATGGATTGGGTGAGACTGTGGTGTGGTTTGTGTGGTAGTTGAATGACCAGTGTGTTTTGAATGCATCTAACCTTTCATGATTGTGTGGTGGATTTTGGTTTCTTTGCAGGCTCTGTGTGGAGTTTAAAGTTTTGCTTTTCAGACATTTAGACATGAAAATGAAAAACTCTAGTTGGGGAGTTTAGTTTTTCTATCAGCAAGGTTGGTTTTTGTTTTTTAGGAGAACCATGGCAATTGCTGACCTGGATTTTGGTGACAGGATGAAAATTTACCAATGCTTAAGTTCAATCATCTGTCAACCCTGTAAACAGCGGAACAGAGCGAAACCATTTGAGCCCTCCTGGACCGTAGTGGGCCCTGCCAGCATCTCTCTATGAGTGGGACGCCTCTCGAAGCCGTGCAGTCTGTGTACGGAGGCCGGACGATGGGATCTGGACTGATCTCCTCTGCTTTTTGCTTCTTGAGAGTTGACCCTTGCCCATTGTGATCATTGTTTGATGCGAGTATTTCGTGGAACTTGAGGGGAGTTTGTACTAGGTACCTTTAGATATGCTTATTGTGAGTATTTTTGCCAAGTTTGTGAGCCATGACTAGGCTTAGTGCGTGTGTGTGTGTGTGCGTGTGCGTCACGATACCAATATTGTAGTAAATCCTTTATAATCACTTTGTAAATGTTAAGTGAACCAATGAGTAGGTATAGTAAAATTCCAGCAATGTGTGCTTGATTGTGAACCCCCCTTGCAGTGCAGCTAGAGCGGAATCATCCTTAGCCATAAACTGTCGACCAAGTCTGGGACTAGGATCGGATCCAGCCGCACCTAGGCTCCTCTCTGAGAAGGAGTTTAGAAAGCAAGGGGGTCCATTCCAAACCTCATGACTCGACGGGAGGGCCTCCCTTTTTCCCGCCTGGTATTTTGTTCCAACTCACTATTGTCTGCATTTGTCTAGATGTATATGTTCCCTTCACTTAGAATATACATATTTTCCATTTGGTGTGGAATTAATAGCAAAGCTTGCCATTATTAGGGTTCTAAGGTATATTAAAATATTAGGGCTCTAAGGTATATTAAAATGAAAAGGTTTTAATAAAGTTGTCCTAAATGTTTTGGTGGGTCTGCTTTGTGTTCCAAGTTTGTATTGAAACTATAAAACTGGTTATTGGTAAGGTGCCGTTTGATCTGTTTTGTATCCTATGTCTGTATTTAAACTTTGGAAATGGTCACAGTAAAGTTTTGGTTGGTTGGTTTTGTATTTTATGTCCGTGTTTAAAATTTGAAAATGGTTGTAATAAGATACAAGACTGACTGAACGAAACCCTCTATGTCTGTAATGAAACTTTAGAAGCGGTTGTGATAAAATATAGATTGATCAGTTGTGTCTCCTGTGTCTGTAACAAAAACCTGTTTTAAAGTTGTAATAGTTTGGTGTGTTCTGTCTTCTGAGTCTGTAATAAAACTGTAGATGTGGTTGTCGTAACAGTTGAGTTTGATATGTTTTGTATCCTATGTACATAGAGAAACTTTGAAAATGGTCATAATTGAAGTTTTTGTAGGGTTGGTTTTGTATCCTACATCTGTACGGAAACTTTGAAAATGATTGTAGTAAAGGTTTGTGTTGGGTCTGGTTTTGTGTCCTAGGGCTGTATTAAAAATTTGAAAATGGCTGTAATAAAGGTTTTTGTAGGTCTGGTTTGTGTCCCGTGTCTTTAAAAATGGTTTTAATAAAGTTGCCCTCAAGGTTTTGTGTGG